>NC_045427.1:560507592-561162949 GCF_902635505.1 Sarcophilus harrisii
GTGTGTAGAAATCTGGGGAACTTAGAATTTTCTGACCTACTCCACTCTTTTCTAAAAAATTTCCACTATAAAGTTTCTTTAAAAGACTTTCAATCTTTGTTTCCTGATGTCTTAGTAGTCTAAAAGCCACTAATAACCATGAATGGACAATACTACAAGCAGTTGCTGGTCTACTGGATGCATGCAAGGGGTTAGGAGGGAATGGTATTAGAATGAAGGAGTTTTCAAATACCCTTTTATGTAACTGGAACACAGACATAACGTTCCAACATCAGTCAGAATGAATTATTTATCTTTCTCTTTTACAAGCAGAGAACTAGCCCATAATCCACAAAAATTTTGCTGCTATTCCCACCACCTTAAAAATGTTTTATGCACTTTACCCACGAAATAGTCTTTTTACACTTTTCCATATAGGCATCATAACAGGTGATTTTTGAGAATGCTACCTTCTACTACACTAGTACCACCACCCCAAATTAATCTAGTTTGGATTTTTGGTCCTGTGGTGTCAAATGCTACAGCACCAAAACAAAACAAAACCTTTCTGTGTCTTTTTTTCTGTTTATAATAGCTTCTGCATCTGTAGTAATGACTTTCATGGGAGTTTCACATTCATTCCAGCTTTCATCACCTCTTTTAACTTTTCCATGGAATGGAAAGATAGACCAAATAGGAAGATTATTCTGGCTTTTCTGGATTATTGGACTCTGAGTTAGGATCCAGATAATACATTTTATAGCAAAGTATCCTCTATGGCAAGAAACTGCTGGTTCTGAACAAAATCAAATGCCACTTCACTGAGTGACCAGGCTATTATTACAATTCTCCAACAAATTCTAAATGAGAAACTGTTTCCTGGTATATTGCTCCTCTCTGTATATATAGTGTTGTTACAGACATTTTGCTATATTCTGTCAATTTTATTTCTGCCTCTTTTATTATTTATATTATTAAATAATATTTATTAATTAAACAATTATTAAACATTTAATTATTATTAAACAATTATTATATTATTAAACAATAATATTGTTAGTAATGGAGTTATTCTTTGGTTTGTTAATTTGTTTGATATATTTTAAAATTATTTCATTGGATTTGGGTAGTTTTACTTTCGGGGGCACATCTTTTTTTGAGAGTCATGCTGGTGTTTTTTACATCCCCTCTATTGTCTCAAAAATATAGTAGCTCCTTTTTTCTTTAGTTATTTTTATAACTTTTGTCAGTTTATCTTAATTTTAAAAGATAGGGAACAGCTTCTGGGGGAAGACATTATGTGTCCTGCTACCACATGAGTGGATATATCACCAGAACAGAATGCATCTTTTAAGAACTACCCTCCTGTGATAGTCTCTCTCTTTCTAGCTGCATCCAGAAAGAATAAATTCAGGTCCTGCCTCCCCATAGCATGGATATCATGAGCTGACCTGGATAAGAGGAAAGGTTACCTGCTGCTCCTCCTCCTCCCTTTTGCACCCTCTGGCCCCAAGAATCGTATTTGGGATTTTATTTCATTTGTTTCTTTTAGTTTTAGGTGCAGGTGGTAGAATTCCCAACAAACCCAGATTCAAACTATGTGACTTTGGAGGAAGGATTCCAGACCAAATGTTATAGCCAGCAAAAAAAGCCCTGAAAAACCAGAATGCCTGGAACTTAAGACCAAAGTTTTATTTTTTAAATTTGGAACTTGGTTTGCACATGCTATTTAGGAACTGAGCTAAACTGTGATTCTACTTCCCCAAACAAACACATGTTTTTTGTATGTTTTTTCTTATTATATAAAATCTAATCTGACTGTTAGTTTGTGGTTAAATGAAATTGGGATTCAGGAGACCGTAAAACTGAAGAAACACTGTTGGTGAAGATTGGAGCCCTCATTTATACTTCAGAGCAGTGGGGGAAGAGTGAAAATGTAAGAGATGATGTAGAACAGGGGAGTCATTTTTATACAAAGTTGTTACTTGGCAAATAATAAGTGAAAGAGTAAGAGGGCAAGGTATTCAAGTGTAGAGAATATCCACCACAAAATTTAGATCACTGAATGGCTTCTCCTTCCCACATTATCAAGTGGTATATTCATAAACAATGAAGACTAATTTTAGTAATGAATTAATTACAAGCAAAAATCCAAGAACTTACTATCATTAGACACTTTAAATTTTTGTTGAATCGACCCACTTAAAATAATAATAAAAAAGATTCCTTTTTAAAAGGATTGAGTAGTTTGCTTTTGTTTTGAATTATCTTTTTGATAACACTCTATGCCATTGCTCCTATCTCTCAGCACAAATAATTGGATATTAAATATTACAAATAACATTTTCTCAGCCTTTACTTACTTCCATCTCAGACAAACAAGGGTACCGTCTTCCCTACCATTCGCTAATATGGAACGACCATCAAGTGAAAATGCCAGTGATCGAATTCCTTGTGCCTGGTAAGAATGGCATTGAATCTGAGCAAATGTTTCCTAAATGGTTAAAGAAACAGCATTTAAAAAGCATAAATGTTTCTATTTCACTGTACGTTTTATTAATGGAATGATATGCATATTTATTTTTCTATTGTTACTGTGGATTATTCAGTCAAATACAGATTACAGTAAATACCCAGATTCTTAAATTTGGGGGATATGGAATATTAAAATTTAGTCTTTGGAATGAGTTGTTCCTAATAATTTTGTTTTATTACTAGTTACTTAGAAATATTAAACATTTAACCCAATGACAATTCAAAATGAAATTCTTTTATATTTATTATTTTAACAATATATTTGTGACATTGGAAGGAAAAGAAATTATTATTCTCAAAACATGCGTGGGAAAAATTGAGGCATGAAAAAGTTTAATGATTGATTGACAGTTACACATTAATAAAAGAACTAGAACTAAAACTCAGGATGCCAGTCTCCCAATTCAAGATTCTATTTAAACTAAATTGATAACATAATGGTAACATGATGTAACAGAAAGAACAGGAGTCTTAGAATCAGAAAAATGAGGTTTATATATACTGCCCTCCCCTCTTCTTTCCCTTTCTCTTTGTTCCTTTCTTCTCTCCTCCTTGTCTTTTCTCTCTGTATACAGTCTCCCTTAATGACTCCCTCTACTCTTTGAGTTTAGCAATAAACTTCTATCCAGAAGCCCTTAAAAGCTATATCTCCACCCCATCCTCTGCCCATAGTAACAATTCCATATTTCCAACTAATAGATATGTCCATTTGGCTATTTTACTAAAACTTTAAAGCCAACATAGCATGAACAAAAGTCATCTTCCCCCCAACTCTTTTGCCCCTCCATATAACTTATTTCTTTTGACGGATGGTACCATCATTCTCCCAGTCTCATCTATGTTTTTAACCTTAGAGTTATCTATGACTCTTGCATTTTGTTCTTGTATCACATCTAATCCATTCTACCTCTAAAATGTCTTTCACGTTTGTCTCTTCTCTTTCTCACTCCAACTGTAACTACCTTAATTAAAACTTTATTCTTTCTTTTTAACCTAAACTATTATACTAATCTACTGACTTTCTCTTTCCAATACATCCTTCATGCTGCTGACCCACTATGACACTCTATTACTGTGCTCCCTAGTACTTCCAAAACAAAATACAAAACCCTCATTTTTACTTTCAAAGACTCTTATAACCTGACAGACTTCCCTCCTTTTCCAGTTTCTTACACTTTAATCCTCTCCCCTCTTAGCATTTGTGACTTCAAGTTTTAGCTTTCTGCAAGAAGCTTTTAGTAGTCCTGCTTAATTTTAGTGCCTTACCTACCTTCAATTTACCAGAAAGAGAGAGAGAAAGAAAAGGATAAAATAGAAGAAAAGGAGGAAAAGGGAGGAGAGAGACACAGAGACAGAGAAAATCAAATTTAAAAGAATAAGAGCCATTCCCCAGATAGATGTGAATAGACAACATTAAAGGATATATGTTGGAATCTTTACAAACTGTTAAGCCATTGGAGTTGATTTGATTTTAGAAAGATATTTTGGGCCAGAACTTGAAACAAGGTACTAAGTAGAAGTGATAGAAACAATGCTTGTGTTCACCTTTAGAGAGCTCATAAGTATCTAAGTACTCAATGGAGTTCACACGTTTGAGAGAGTTCAGGATTTAGAAAGAAACACCGAATTCACACCTCCCTTAGGGCCAGAGAGCACCCTGGGAGATAACCCAGAATCCCTCTCCCTCCAGAAGGCGGAGTTAACCTTTGGGAGATCACATATATAGAGGGAGCTCTTGGAGCTTGGGAACGGACTTGAGTTAGTTACTTGAGGAGTTACTAGAAACTCTGGGATCTCGAGAGAGTTTTACTTGGAGTCGGAGAGAGCTCTTGGAACCCACAAGTCCTATCTTCGAGGCAAGAGATTCATTGCATCTTCCAACTTGGTGCTGGCTGGAGGCTGAAGAAAGCAGAGGCAGAAGCCAAGGACAAAGCTGCAAGATCTCTTGGAACCAAGCAGAGAGATAGGCCTGAGCTAACTGGGTATATTGAAGGACTAATTATAACAGTAGAGGACTCATGATGAAACATGCTATCCACTTCCAGAAACATAGCATGTTTCATCATGAGTCTTCTACTTTCAGAGGAAATTCAATGAAGTTTGGTGAAGGATACAATATTTTTTTGACACAGCTAATGTGAAAATTTTTTATTTTTTAACAGTTGTTTTTCTTGTTTCCTCAATAAGGATGATAGGAGGGAAGAAAATTAGAAAATAAAATTGAATTTTTAAAAGTAATATTAACTGTGAAAAGAAATCAAGAAAATTTAAAATCTTCAACAAAATACAATCCAAGTTTAGGGGGTTGGAAAAGATAATTTATTTTCCCCCTCCTTTCCAAATTCCCTAACAATATTTGCTTCTTAAGCAAATATACTTATTTTCCCTTGGACCTATTAAGGGCTTTATGCTAATATCAATATTTACCAAATTATTAATATCACGGATACTCAGTATTCCATCTTTGGCTGTTGATGCTAACCACTTTCCATGAGATGATAGGCACAATATTCCAGTTCCAAAATGTCTGCTTTGCATTTTGATCTTTGGTTGGAGAACTATAACTTCGCTGTTCTGTAAACAAAGAAAATATCAAATTGCATTTAAGATAATAGAAATAATTCTTATGGCTTATAAGAAAAAAAAACACATATTCTTGTTGACAATTTGATCACTGATATTAAAGAAAAGGAGGCAGCAAGGTGAATCAGTGGATAGAGCCTTAGGCCAGGTGTCAAGACGACCTGAATTCAAATTAAGCTTCAGATATGTATTGTGCTTTATGACGCTGGGCAAGTCATTTAACCTCTGATGGCCTTAATGGAGAATGAAATGATCAATCACTCCAGTATCTTGGCCAAGAAAACTCTTGGATAGTACTATCATGATATGGCCTATCACCAAAAGTCAGACACAACTGGACAACTAACAACCAGAAAAAATTTTAAAAAGAACAACTATAGCAAAACCCCACCCAAGTTTCAATATGAAATACACAGGTACACATGATTGTATGACCTAATAAAGTCTACTGCTTTTTTCAATGTTGTTTCCTTCTGAGTATTCAAAAAATTGTTTCATGCTTCATTCAAGGTATATTTTTCAGACAAAACCATTCTTGGTTAAGTCAGTGCTTAAAGTTTATTGCTACTTTTTCTCCAATATCAGACTTTTACATGAAAATGAAGGCCAATTTTCAATACTACTTCATTAACTGAAATATCTGTTAAAGGAATCAAAAGAAACCAAATTGATTACAAATCTTTTACAGATCCTAATATAGACCAAACTATATTGTAAAATCACAAGATTAAACTTTAATATCTAAAGTAGGAGTTAGCAAACTTTATGAAGGAGAGGTGTCTATTCTTCTGGTATGAGAAACTTTGAAAAAATTCTCATACATTTCACTAATTACAAATGCATATGAATGAAAAAGTGTCTCTTTTAAATTGAAAATTATTATCCTCTTCTCCTTTGTAATTGCTGAACTACAACAGCATTAAATATATTCTCAGAATGAACCTCTTTTCTACCTCCACATAGAATCTGACATTAATTACAATCCCGTCTAATACCTAAAATGGTACCGTTTGGGCTTCCTTTGGGTAGGAGCAATAAGGGATGGGGAGCAGACAATATGGGGGAGACTGGAATAAATGAAAGAAAAACATTTATTACTGAGAGTACTGTGGGTTTCTTCCTCTCCACTCTTTTTTTATCTTATATCACTCAGATGTCTTCTGACACTATTTTCTCCTTTACCTGTCTCACATAGAGAATAATTCCTTTCCAGGGCTTGTTGGGGCCCAGAGGGCCCAGGCAAGAAGCTTGTGCTGACACAGGGCTCAGGGCTCGTAGGACCAGGCAGGAAATCTGTGCTGGCTTGGAGATGAAGAATTATTACGTCGTTGTTCCCCTCACAAACATGAGACCTGGGGCTTACAAAGGTTGCTAACAATTGCTCAGGTCAAAGAGCAAGTCACAGTGACCCCAAAACATGCTTGTCCTGAGAAGTGCTCTGTCATCAGGACGTGAGCTCCGTGACTTTCCTGACTCAGCCACATCAGCATAAGGTTCCTTGTGCTGACCTTTCCTGAATCACCCAAGTCAGTATAAGCTTACTTCCTTGAGGTGGTGTGGAAAAGGGGATATAAGGAGGGACAAAAGATTGTAGAGGAGAGGAAGGCGGAGGAAAGTGCCTCTAATAAAAAAAGTATCTTGATTTCATCTCTTCTGGCTTGTGACTCTTTTTGGGGAACATGGCTGGTTCATGTCCAGATGTGCACTGAAGCTCAAGAGGAGGTAAGGCCAGGTTGTCCACAGGTGTAGCATCTGGCAAGGGCTAATGCTTTTACCTGTACAAATGATCCCATTTCATCCTGTCTCTTTTGACTAGATTGTTGGCAGGTCTGCCTGCCTTAAGTGTCTCCCTTTTTCATTTCATCCTCCATTTTCCACCAAAGTGATTTTCCAAAAGGGTAGTAGGTCTTATCATGTCACTCTGCCCACCTCACACTCTACACTGCAATGACTCCCTATCTCCTGTAGGATAATATATAAAATCCTTTGTTTGGAATTCAAAGTTCTTCATAACTTTGTATCCCTATTTCCTCCCCCACCCTCCTGATACACACATACCTTTTCAGTCTTCTTATAACCTTCTCTAGGCTATCTGGCCTTTATTTTGTTTCATACACATTGATTTTTCTTTCTCTTAGCTCCAAGCATTTTCTTTGGCTAATCCTAATGTCTAGAATGCTCTCCCTCCTCATTTCTATCTCCCAGCTTCCAACTAAAATCTTCTACAGAAAGCCTTCCCCAACTCTTCTTAACTCTAGTGCTTTCCCTCTGTTGTTTTCTTTTTGATCTTGAATATATAGCTTATCTGTACAAAATTGTTTGCTTCTTTTCCTTATCATATTGTTAGTTCCTTAATGGCAGAGACTATCTGTTATCTCTTTGTGTCCCTAATTCTTGGCTCAATTCCTGGCATTTAGAAAATGCTTACTGCCTGTTTGCCTAACTGCTAGAAATGCAAATACAAAAGGGAAACAGTTTCCACCCTCAAGAAACTTACATTCTAATATGGGGAGTTAATACATAGAGGGAGTTATAGTCAGAGAAGATTGTTTTGGTTTGGAAAGTCTTAGGGATCATGAGTGGAGCAACAGGACAGTTGATACCTTTATTAGAAACAATGGTAGTAATGATTTGCTTATTGTTCTTAACAGCAAATGAGGAGGGTATATTATATTATATTATGGTGTAAGGTTAACTGAAGTAAGCGGTCTGAGGCTAAAGCATATTCAAATCTAAGGCAGAATAGACTCTTAGCAATCAGAACAAATGGCTCCCACCAATAAGGACAGCATGGCCCTAGATGGAAGTTCCTAGATGGAACCAAGGGGCACTGCTCAAAGTATGGTATCTGGAAGTCTGATATGGAAAGTACAGAAAACAGCAAGCCAGGCAAAACTAGATGAGGGCCCCAAAATTAGAAGCTTTGGGTAGGCAGAATCCTTTGCAGTTAGACTGATAAGAGGGCAAATGAATGTGAAAGGATAAGAAAGGCAAAATATGCTAGTTTTACAATTTTTCTTATGATTCAGATACACTTTGCCACCCAAAATTGTCTATCCTGAAACTTTGATTCACCAATGTTGGTTATAAGGTGTATATTTGACACGGTGAAGAAATAACTCCTACCATATACATACAAATTCTGAAGTCTGTAGCTGACTTTCAAAGTCCCTTCCCCAGAGATTTTCTTTTACTCTAGCTGTCTTCTGACTCCAACAGACCTCAGATGGAACTTGAATGCTCTGAGTCAAGTAAGTAAATCATTTTTGCTTCAGTATGTAAGAATCAAAAACCTATACTAAGCAATTAGATATCAAATGATATCCAAAACATCAAGTACTGCCAAGTTAGGTAGCCATTTACATATTCTACACAATGTACTCTGCCACTATTCAATCAGTCCATAACAGTTTCTCCTTCTCTTTTCTCCTTTTACTATTTAGTTTGAATTAGAAAGAAGTTTCTCAATACATCCAAGGAAGTCTTAGTGAGAATAGAGGATCTTTAGGATGCTGGTGGACAACCCTTAGTCACGAAAGACATTCTTACCTCTCCGTAAGAAAAATAAGAAGAGCAAATTTCTGTAGTGTGGAGGCATGCATTTTGGTGTGAAAGAGAATGAAAAGTAATTCATACAATATTTCTATCTTAATAATTAAGGAAAACGACAAAATGTTTATGCTGTAGCATATAAATGGCAACAGAAGAATACCTTTTTAGGAATATCATAGCTACAGATATATGGCACATGGCTACAATAGCCATATAATTGTTCACAGTTTAAATCGAAGAGAACAGAAGTTAAAGGGTGATTTATTTCATATATTTTCCTCTCAAAGAAATCATTCTTCAGCCTTCCTCTTTCATTACAACATTTGCCAGGGTCTATAAAATTTGGAGAAAAGAATGAATCACTTTAGTTATGTATGCTTAGTAGAGTATCTAGCCCACAGTAGGCACTTAACAAATGTTTATCAATAGATTAATATTTCAAATTTAACTTTTAAAAGCAAATATGGAAAATTGTATGCTCCTATTTATGAAAAACAAAAGTATTTGTCATGTAAGTAATGAAATCTGAATCTCTTAAAATTATTCATATATTTTGTTCTCTTCTATGATATATTAGTAAGTTCTGTGATATTGAGTAAAAACTACTGAAATTCTTACAGCATAGATAAGGCAACAGTTCGAGTCACATCGAATAAAATAATTTCTGAGCGTATAGAAAAACTCAAGGCAAAGGTATAAAGCATTCTCTTAAGTTTTAGATATCAATGTTATTCTAAGTATGAATCTTGTCTATAAGCCATATAGACATGTTTCTATTCATAGCTACTAATTTTTATATCAACAGTAAAGTAACAGTAAAGGGGAGTTTATTTTCACATATTGTTCCATGTTAGAAAATTTTCTTAACAGTTTAACAAGTAGCTAGCCTACTGATTGCTTGAAATTTAACTATGGTATTTCTGAAGCTATAAAATGAAAGACATCACAAAATGACCAAATATATTATAAATTGTGTCAGTCCTTCCCAATTTTCTCACCAGACTCAACTGGCTGAAGGAAGAAAGTAAATAATAATAGCTTAAACATAAATATATATATATATATATCTCATCTCATTTTAAGACTTATGATAATACCAAAAGTAATTATTATTATATTAAAAAGGACATTGAAATTCATAATGGTTAATTAATCTGTCTAAAGTGATATATTGAATGACAAACAACGTGAGGTAAGTTGCAAGCCCAGGTCTCTAAACCAAATTTTAGTGTGCTTTTGATTACTCCTGTACTCCAAGTCAAAGTAGCATAATGCTCACTTCATCAAGCAATACTTTCTTCCTTTTGTATCACAAAGAACAATTTTCCTTTTCTTTTTTCTTACTCTTTTCCTAAAATATTTGCATTTAGAAATCTCATTTCTTGGAACAAAGGTGTATATAATCCATATATCACTTTTTACTTACTTATCTAATGACTTACTCCTTTCCTACCTCTTAAAGTTGCTTCAGGCAGAAAAAATATTTCTAATCTGCTTTTTTCACTTTCTGAAGTCTTGACAAACACCATTACTTCAAGTAGTTTTGTTTCAGAAATGTAGATTACAGACATTTGTTCAATGTAATCATTTATTTCTAAAAGCAGACAGAAACAAATATATACAGACTGGCATCTCTGGTATTTTTTAAACCTTTGTTTATTCCAATTTAGTGATTTCATGACACACTATTCCTTAAATTTTTCTATTTGAAATTACAGGAGTTAACAGAATTTTGTGTATAAAATGACCCTAAGTAGCAACATAGACATTTTTATAATAATAGTAATAATAATATGATAAAAATATACTCTGGCCCAATCTCCAAGTCTCTGAAATTATAATACTTTGATATTTTACATTCTAAATATAAAGACATTTAAGTTATGAAATGAGCTTTCAATTTATAATATACAATCATTTCAACTTCCACCATACTTCTAGCTATACATTTTTTGCTATATATTACTTGAAATTTAACAGAAAATATAAAGAATACACACAAAATATATTTTAGAGAATCCATTCAAAGTCAGATATCAAAGTAATTTTCAAAAGAGATATCTATATAACTTAAATCAAAGAATGTTTGATTTTTGTATTGCAACGTGACATTAGATCTCTATATTCCCAAAGCTCTTATTTAAAATTTCATTCTTTAACCAAAATTGCTCTATCCAATGTTACTGATAATCTCTTAATTGCCAAAGCTCAGTATTTCTTCTCAGTCCTCATATTTTTTTCACTCCACTTCTCTGCATGCTTTGACATAATGGAACACCTTCCTCTTCTTAGGAACTCTTTTCTTTATGCTGTCTCTACCTATCTAACCTCTCCTTTTCTATCTCTTTCCTAGATCTTTATCATTGCCAAATTCATTAACAAAGGGGGTTAGGAAAATTTATACCACTGCTTTGTCCTTTATCCTTCTCTTTTCTCTCTATACTGGTTATCTCATCAGTTTATATGGGTTCAAATATCATCTCTCTTTTTTTTTTTTTTTTTTGACCTGGCTATGTCCTTTCTTTTAGATTTTTTTTTTCTATATAGCTTTTTATTTAAAAGTTATATGCATGGGTAATTTTACAGCATTGACAATTGCCAAACCTTTTGTTCCAATTTTTCCCCTCCTTCTCCTCACCCCCTCTCCCAGATGGCAGGCTGACCAATACATGTTAAATATGTTAAAGTATAAATTAAATACAATATATGTATACATGTCCAAACAGTTATTTTGCTGTATAAAAAGAATTGGACTTTGAAATAGTGTACAATTAGCCTGTGAAAGAAATCAAAAATGCAGGCAGACAAAAATAGAGGGATTGGGAATTCTATGTAGTATTTCATAGTCATCTCCCAGAGTTCTTTCACTGGGTGTAGCTGGTTCAATTCATTATTGCTCTATTGGAACTGATTTGGTTCATCTCATTGCTGAAGAGGGCCACGTCCATCAGAACTGATCATCATATAGTATTGTTGTTGAAGTATATAATGATCTCCTGGTCCTGCTCATTTCACTCAGCATCAGTTCATGTTAAGTCTCTCCAGGCCTTTCTGAAATCATCCAGTTGGTCATTTCTTACAGAACAATAATATTCCATACAAATATCATCTCTTTTGAAAGGATTTCCAGACCTGTATATCCTCAGCATTTCTTTTCCAATCTTATATCCCCAGCTGCCTACTGAACACTTACAAATGGTTTTTTTATAGGTATCTGAAACTCATTCTATCTATCTATCTATCTAAAAGACAATACTTTCTACTTTCTACCCCAAGCCTTTCTCTTTTTCCAGTTTCCCAATTATTATTGGACGTTGGAGATGGAGTCTTCTCCATCTCTCAGGTTTTCAAATTCAAGTGATATCCTCAACTCTTCATTCTCACCCACTTTACATATCAAATCCATTTTCAAATACTATTATTTCTTTCTTTACAAAATATTGTACTTTTTTCTTTACCTAAGTTACCATGCTGGTGCAGACCTTCATTGTATTTTGTATGGACTATTTCAATACACTCCTAATTAGTCTCCCTGCTTTAAGTTTCTCTGTTCTCCAGGCCATCTTCCATATAGAAGCCAATGTGATTTTCCTAAAGCACAGATCTATTTCATCCCTATTTCTCTGCTTATTAAATTCCAGTGGTTTCTTATTATCTCTATGATCCAATATAAAGACCAATATAAAATAAAACCTTTTTACCACCTTGCTCCTTTTTACTTTTCTAGCCTTCTCATGCTGCCCTCTATGGTATAGAAATTCCATGTGCTAGCTGTATCTCAAACACCAACAACATTCTTATCTCCCATGTCCATGCTTTTACACTGGCTCTCTCTCCCTCCTTATTTCTGCTTCTTGATATTTCGGGTTTTTTTTTTTACAATACACAACTCAAAAGTTACCTCTTATATTTGATCTTCTTAATTCTCCTAATCATTTGAGCTTTCTGCTCTAAGGTTACTTCCCTTCTACACTGTATTTGTATATAACTATTTATTTACATGTTGGGTAGAAGCCGTTTTTGTGTTTTTACTTTTCTTTTTGTCCCTAGCACATAGTATCATTGTAGTAAATAATTATTAAATGTTGGGTAAGTAAATTTCCCCACTATTCTTGATAGAATTGAATACTATTCTTAATAAAGAATAAATAATGTTGTGTGCAACAAACATTAAGACATAGATCAATTATTTTCAAAGATTTAACCATTTTGGAAGACTAGAAAATATCAATCAACGAATACTAGCTATAAGTGAATATTACCTGTGAATCCAAGGACTTCAAATAACTGTGAAGGGTTGGCATTTAAAATGAAGATATGTCCATCAGAAGTTCCAGTTATCAAATATTGACCCTTCTGGTCATAACTAGAAAACAAAACAAAAAACCCCTCCTGATTATACATTTTCCCTCCATTATAATAAAAAAAAAATCTAAAGAGATTTTAGAGGTTATCTAGGCCAACTCTTGCCCAGTGTCTGAATTACTATGTAAATATTCCCTAAAAATAGTCATCTAACCCAGATTAAATACATCTACTAGTGAGTATTTACTATTAAGTCAATTCACTTAATAGAATCACAGGAATTAGAAGTTGAAAGAAACCTCTAAGCCCAACTCCTTCATTATGAGATTAGAAAATTGAGGTTCAGAAAGATTAAATTATCTGAACCAAGGTATTTTGATTCCAAATTCAGTACTTTACCCTCATGACAATATATTCTTGAGAGTTCTAATTGTTAAGAAGTTCTTCCTTATATTTGATTGGGTCTTATTGATGTGTTTATCCTCTACAGGGACAGATTCCATCTGAGCAGCCTGTCCAAGCTTGTTCATAGCTCCTCTCCAAAATTTGCCAAAGGAGGACCACCCAATAGATATAAATCCTTACTTTTTCCTAATATTGAAAAGATGAATAGAGCACATAATCTACCACTTATTCCTTGTCAATACAGGATCAACCTATTTTTTACCATACATTTCTTTGATATATTTTGCTTCAATTCTTCTTCATGAACCTTATGTTCATGAACCTTATGTGATTCATCCTGCTCACATAGATCTTAAGCTTGTCCACTGCCGGTTAGTGTAGCAATATAACAATATTGATGGAAACTGATATTAAAAGTTAAGTTTTTGTTTCAGGGAGAAATTTGGGATAATTAAAGGAGGCTTTCAATTTCTAAGAGACAATCTAGTCCTCTTTCATCCTCTTTTAATTCTAAACCTAAGTTGAAGACTATTTGAAGTGTCTCTCCAAATTATTTACATTGACAGATAAACTCTGTGTTATTCAATCGCATTTCATAATCTATACAATAAGTATTCTCCATTCACTTGGCTTTTCTAATGTAATTCATGTATAAGAATAGCAATGTTCTGAGTTTGATGCATTCAACACATGGTCATCGATAAACAGAAATATATGGAAGGCATGTGCAGCAGCTACACCCCACGTAAAACCATCTTGGCAGATGGGCTAAAGCAGGTTGAGGGTAACTGACAGACCTTGACCTCATCAATGAGTTGGAGGGATTTATATTCAAGCCTGTGAAAACTTTCTCCAGTTGAATGGAGATGAGAGAACAATTTGTTTTCGAAGGTCATGAAAGCAGCTGAAGCAGGCATTGCAGAGCTCTTAGAGCTTGGTCAGATATTGAGGAATCTAAGGTCATTTACTGCACCCAAGACCATTGCTAGTCATTTTGACTTTTATTTTACTACTAGATTCTGCTGACTAGAAAAGAGGGTGAGGCTGCTGATTTTGTGTAACTCTGTCTCAGTAAATCTAATTTATGAGCAAGTCAAGACATCACTCATGATGTCATTCTTTAAAAATGAAGTAGGAACTACAACAACAATAAGAAGCATCAACATTGACAGGGAATCCCTCTTCATTCTAGATACGTATTAGATCCCCTCCATGACAGGGATAAATGACTTTGGTGACCATATGTCTGTTTTATTACACACTCACAGTGTACTAGTTGCTAGGCTAAGTGCTGGGACTATGGAGAAAGGCAACAAAAATGCAGTCCATACTCTCAAGAAGTTTATATTTTAGTGAATGAGATAGTATGCAAACAATTAGATACATATGAGAATTATACAGAAGGTAAACCGAAAAGGCATTACAAAAGATATCCAAAATGAGAGAGAAAATTTTGTTATGGAAGCAATTTTCTGGAGAAGTTGGGAGGACCTGTGGTTAATAGTACAGAAAGGTCTTGGCCTTGGCAGAGAAATGGACCAAGTCTTTAATATAGTGAAGCTGAAAATGGAGAATGATGTGAAGGAGTTTGAAATGAAGTTCATGGTGCACAACCTCTATTCTCTTAGTAAAATATGAGGTAAGGAAGAGATAAAAATGACTTGTTATGACCAGATAGAGGAATTTCAGATTTCTAAAGCATAGAATATATAAAACTCACGGTAGGGACTGCTTCATGGCTTTCTGTGGATCCATAGTTCTTGGCACAATGAATGAAATCATAGTAGGAACTTGGTAAATGTTTACTGATTGTAGGAAATTGGTGCATGTGTGTTTTTTAATCATTTAGGAGTAGGGGACTTATGATTAACACTAAGATATAGAATATGTACTCTTTGTATATGGTTGAGATAGAGTTAGGTGGTCAAAGTATTTGAGACTGAGAAAATGGAAAGTTAGGGTATTTGAAGGTATCTGAATGATCTCTAATTCAGTATGATGGTTATGATAGTCTTAAAATATTTATTTTTCTACTCATGATGTTATTGTCCAGTACTAATTCTTTTCTCAAAAGTCATATTCAAGTTCCAGAGGTGGAAGCAAAAGCCAGGAAGCTTCTTGAGCTCTCCTTGTTTCCCTTGAAAATCACATGGAAGCAATCCTCTCAACAGAATCTGATGAAATGAAACCACTCTTCAGCTCAAGATAGATTGGAAGGATTTCAAGAAAGGCCAGTTTCACTGGAGTGAAAGGAATGTTCAGCCCAGCTCAGATAGTATCTGGGAAAGTCAGTGAGAGGGTCTTAATCAAGCAGATCACCAGTAATGGAGCAGATCAGTAGGGCAGACTCTAATAACAGCTCAGAAGGCAAATTTCTAGCTAGGGAAACCAGGCTGTTTCCTGGAAAGAGTAGATAGGGCTAGTACCTGGTGGCTCCTCAAAGTCAAGGTTCTGAGCTTCATGGGAAACTTATGATAGTGCTCCCTTTACCTCAAGAGCAGAGTTTGGCCATAATAGGCACAAAAGAAATTTTAAAAAAGAAAAGGAAGAAAAGGAAATGAACAAGAAACACAAAAAACATTAATCAAAAAAAAGCTACTATGGTGCAGGGAAGACCAAAATATCAACTCAGACAAGAACAAAATGACTACAGAGGAAATCTCAAAGAGTGATATGAATTGGTCTCAACCCCAAAGCGGCTTCTTGGAAGTGTTCATAAAAGATTTTGAAAGACAAATAAGAGAGGTAGAAGAGAAAATGAGAAATTAAATGAGAGTTATGTTAAGAGAGAGTCAACAGCTTGGGAAAGGAAGGAAAAAATTAACTGACGAATGCAATATTAAAAAAAAAATCCACTGAAGAAATCAATTCCTTAAAAAACACAATAGGCAAAATAAAAAAAAAATCCACTGAGAAAAAACAACACCTTGAAAAGTATTATTAATCAAATGGAAAAAGAGATTAAAAAAAAATCTTACTGAAGAAAATCACACATTAAAAACTAAAATGGGGCAAATGGAAGCTAATGACTCTATGAGACACCTCGAATCAATCAAACAAATGAAAACAAATGAAAAATGTAAGAAAATGTAAACTATTTAATTGGAAAAACAGATCCAGGAGATTTTAATTTTAAATAATTTTAATTGTTTAATAATTTAATATTTTTTTATAAATTTCATTTTATATAATTTTATTATAATTATATTTTATTACATATTTATACATCTATTTTTTAAAATCTATAAATATATTTATGAATGTTTATTATAATTATACTTTCTATAATATAATATTTCATATTGTTTTCATATTTTCATTTTATATTATTTTTATTTATTATATTATATAAATATATTATATATAAATATTTATATTATAATAATAATATAATGTGATAACAATACATTATTTTAATAATTAAAAACAATTTAAAAATTAATGGTTCACATGAAGGTCATGACCAAATAAAGAACCTGGAGAAAATTCTACAAAAGATCATCAAAGAAAACTGCCCTGATATACTAGAACCAGAGGGGGAAATTGTCAATGAAAGAATCTATCGAGTATCTCTGGAAAAAGGAATACAAGGAAAACTCTAAGGAACAATTTTGCAAAACTTCAGAACTATAATCTCAAGGAAAAAATACAACAAACTGCCAGACAAAAACAACTCAAATATCAAGGAGTAACACTCAGGATTTTTTTTTTTTTAATTTAATAGCCTTTTATTTACAGGATATATGCATGGGTAACTTTACAGCATTAACAATTGCCAAACTTCTTGTTCCAATTTTTCACCTCTTAATTTATTTACAGGATATATACATGGGTAACTTTACAGCATTAACAATTGCCAAACTTCTTGTTCCAATTTTTCACCTCTTACCCCCCACCCCCACCCCCTCCCCTAGATGGCAGGATGACCAGTAGATGTTAAATATATTAAAATATAAATTAGATACACAATTAGGTATACATGACTAAAATGTTATTTTGCTGTACAAAAAGAATCAGACTCTGAAATATTGTACAATTAGCTTGTAAAAGAAATCAAAAATGCAGGTGGGCATAAATATAGGGATTGGGAATTCAATGTAATGGTTTTTAGTCATCTCCCAGAGTTCTTTTTCTGGGTATAGCTAGTTCAGTTCATTACTGCTCCATTAGAAATGATTTGGTTGATCTCGTTGCTGAGGATGGCCAGGTCCATCAGAACTGGTCATCATATAGTATTGTTGTTGAAGTATATAATGATCTCCTGGTCCTGCTCATTTCACTCAGCATCAGTTCGTGTAAGTCTCTCCAGGCCTTTCTGAAATCATCCTGTTGGTCATTTCTTACAGAACAGTAATATTCCATAATATTCATATACCACAATTTATTCAGCCATTCTCCAACTGATGGACATCCATTCAGTTTCCAGTTTCTAGCCACTACAAAAAGGGCTGCCACAAACATTCGTGCACATACAGGTCCCTTTCCCTTCTTTATAATCTCTTTGGGATATAATCCCAGTAGTAACACTGCTGGATCAAAGGGTATGCACAGTTTGATAACTTTTTGAGCATAGTTCCAAACTACTCTCCAAAATGGTTGGATTCATTCACAACTCCATCAACAATGCATCAATGTCCCAATTTTCCCACATCCCCTCCAACAATCATCATTATTTTTTCCTGTCATCTTAGCCAATCTGACAGGTGTGTAGGTAACAGTCAGGATTAACCAAGATCTAATAGTTTCTACAGTAAAGATCAGAGGGTCTGGAATACCATATTTTGATAAGTAAAGGACATATAGTTACAACTACACACTGAGACTGAGCATCATTTTTTCAGGGGAGGAGATGGATCTTCAATGAAGTAAGAGATTTTCAATTATTCCTATTGAAAATTTGATATTCAAACATAGGACTCAAGAGAAGCATAGAAAGGTAAAACAGGAAAAATACTATTTAATGTTTAAACTGTTTATATCCCTAGATCAGAAAATGACATTTGTAATTCTTGAGAATTGTATTTATTATTGAGACAGTTAGAGGGGCATACATGGATGAAAGATGTGGATAAGAATGAACTCTGCTATGATGATATCAATAAAAAAGACATTAAGGGATAGAAAAAGGATAGTACTGGAAGAAAAGAAGAGGATTACCTCCCCTCTAATGGGACAAATTAGATTACATGAAGAGGCACAAAAGATCTATCAAACAGAGGGAAAGAAGGGAGAGGGATGAGAATTGTCTGAAGCTTAATGTCATCAGTTTTGGCTCAAAGAGGAAATAACATAATCACTTTGTTGGGTATAGAAATTTATTTTATCTTTTAAGGAAGTAGGAGGAGAAAGGGGAAAGAAAAGGGAGGGAGTGGAAAGAAAAGAAGGCAGGATAAAGATGAGGCAAGTTAGAAATCAAATATTACTAAGGAGGGATAGGTGGAAAGAGAGAACAAAAATATAGACAGAGGAGTACATAGGATGGAGGGAAATATAGAGCTGGTAATCATAACTGTGAATGTAAATGGGATTAAATCTCCCATAAAATGTCAGCAGATAGCAGACTGTATTAAAAGCATGAATCCTTCAATATGTTGTTTACAGGAAATACATTTGACACAGAGAGACACATACAGAGTAAAGGTAAAAGGCTGGAACAGAATTTATCATGCTTCAGTTGAAGTAAAAAAAAAACTGCAATATGCTTTTTACAAGAAACACATCTACAGAGAGATACACATAGAGGATGGGTAAAAGACTGGAGAAGAATTTATTATGCTTCAGCTAAAGCAAAAAAAAAAAAAAAAAAGCAGAGGTAAGGTAGCAATTCTGATCTCAGATAAAGCAAAAACAAAAATAGATCTAATTAAAAGAGAAAAGGAAGGAAACTACATCTTGTTAAAGAGTACCATAGACAATGAAATAGTATCTATACTAAAGGTATATATGCATCAAGTAGTAAGGCATCCAAATTCTTAGAGAAGTTAAACTAGTTACAGGAAGAAATAAATAGCAAAACTCTATTGGTGAGGAATCTCAACAACCTCCTTGCAGAATTAAATAAATCTAACCACAAAATAAACAAAATAGAAACTAGAGAGGTTAATAGAATCCCAGAAAACTTAGATATCATATACCTCTGGAGAAAACTGAATAGGGACAGAAACGAACACCTCTTTTTCTCAGCAGTACATGGCACCTATACAAAAATTGACCATATATTGGGGCATAAAAATCTCACAATCAAATTTAGAAAGGCAGAATGCTTCCTTTTTAGACCATGAGGCAATAAAATTTATATTCAATAAAGGGTCAAGGAAAAGTACACTAAAAAACAATTGGAAATTAAATAATCTAATTCTAAAGAATGAGTAGGCCAAACAACAAATCAAAGAAACAATCAGTAATTTCATCCAAGAGAATGCCAATAATGAGACAACATATTAAAACCTATGGGATGCAGCCAAAGCAGTTCTTAAGGGAAATTTTATATCTCTAAATAGTTACATGAATAAAATAAAGAGTAGATCAATGAACTGGGCATGCAACTAAAAAAGCTAGACAAAGAACATATTTTAAAATCCCAATTAAATACTAAATTAGAAATTCTGAAACTCAAATAAGAGATCGATAAAATTGAAACTAAGAAAAAGAAATTAAGGTAATAACTAGGATCTATTTTGTTCAACAGTATGCCAGCAAATCTGGTGATCTAATTAAGATGGATGAATATTTATAAAAATATAAATTGCCAAGATTAGCAGAAGAGGAATTAAATTACTTAAATAGTCCCATTTTATTTTTTTTTATGTTTTCTTTTTTTTTAATTATTATAGTAACTTTTTATTGACAGAATCCATGCCAGGGTAATTTTTTTTACAACATTATCCCTTGCACTCACTTCTGTTCCGATTTTTCCCTCCCACCCTCCACCCCCTCCCCTAGATGGCAAGCAGTCCTATATATGTTGAATATGTCCTAGTATATCCTAGATACAATGTATATGTGCAGATCCAAACAGTTTTCTTGTTGCACAGGGAGAATTGGATTCAGAAGGTAGAAATAACCTGGGAAGAAAAACAAAAATGCACACAGTTTACATTCATTTCCCAGTGTTTTTTCTTTGGGTGTAGCTGCTTCTGTCCATCATTGATTAATTGAAACTGAATTAGGTCTCTTTGACAAAGAAATCCATTTCCATCAGAGTACATATTCATACAGTATCATTGTTGATGTATATAATGATCTCTTGGTTCTGCTCATTTCACTTAGCATCAGTTCATGTAATTCTCTCCAAGCTTCTCTGTATTCATCTTGCTGGTCATTTCTTACAGAACAATAACTTTCCCCTTCTTTATTATACCACAATTTACCCAACCATTCTCCAATTGATGGGCATCCACTCAGTTTCCAGCTTCTAGCCACTACAAACAGGGCATTCTCCAATTGATGGGCATCCACTCAGTTTCCAGCTTCTAGCCACTACAAACAGGGCTGCCACAAACATTTTGGCACATACTGGTCCCTTTCCCCTTCTTTATTATCTATTGGGATATAATCCCAGTAGTCACTGCTGAATCAAAGGGTATGCACAGTTTGATAACTTTTTGGGCATAATTCCAGATTGCTCTCCAGAATGGTTGGATTCGTTCACAGCTCCACCAACAATGTATCAGTGTCCCAGTTTTCCCGCATCCCCTCCAACAATCATCATTATTTTTTCCTGTCATCTTAGCCAATCTGACAGGTGTGTAGTGGTATCTCAGAGTTGTCTTAATTTGCATTTCTCTGATTAATAATGATTTGGAACACTCTTTCATATGAGTGGTAATGATTTCAATTTCATCATCTGAAAATTGTCTGTTCATATCCTTTGACCATTTATCAATTGGATATTGGCTTGGTTTCCTATAAATTAGAGTCAGTTCTCTATATATTTTGGAAATGAGGCCTTTATCAGAATCTTTAACTGTGAAGATGTTTTCCCAGTTTGTTGCTTCCCTTCAAATACTCCCATTTTAGAAAAAGCAAATTGAACAAGCCATCAGCGAATTCCCTAAGAAAAAATCTCCAGGGCCAGATGGATTTATAAATGAATTCTACCAAATATTTAATTTAATTCCAAGACTATGTAAATTAATTTGGAAAAATCGGTAAAGAAGGAGTCCCACCAAATTCCATCTATGATATAAATATGGTGCTGATACCTAAACCATGAAGAGCCAAAGAGAAAGAAAATTACAGCCCAATCTCCCTAATGAATATTGATGCAAAAATTTAAATAAAATATTAGCAAAGCAATTACAGCAACTTATCAGCAAGATAATACACTATGACCAACTGGGATTTTTACTAGTAATGCAGGGCTGGTTCAATATCACAAAAATTATTACCAAAATTAACCATATCAATAACAAAACTAACAGAAATCACATGATAATTTCAATAGATGCAGAAAAAGCTTTTGATGAAATACAGTACCCATTCCAATGAAAAACACTAGAGGGCATAGGAATAAAAGGAGTTTTTCTTAAAATGATAAGCAGCATTTATCTAAAACCATCAGAAAGCATTATTTATAATGGAGAGAAGCTATATGCATTCCCAATAAGATCAGAGTTGAAACATGGATGTCCATTATTACTACTATTATTCATTATTGTATTAGAAATGTTGGCTTTAACAATAAGAAAAAGAAATTAATTAGAATAGGCAATGAGGAGAAAAAACAATCACTCTTAGCAGATGATATGATGATACACTTTGTTGATGGATACATTGTTGATGGAGTTGTGAAATGATTCAATGATGCTAGAGAGCCACTAGAGAATCCTAGAGAATGATCCAAAAACCTACTTGAAACAACAGCTTTAGCAAAGTTGAAGGATATAAAATAAAACTACACCAATCATCAGCATTTCTAAATATTACTGACAAAGCCTAGCAGCAAGAGATAGACAAATCTTTTAAAATAATTGTAGATAAAATATTTGGGTGTCCACCTGTCAAGATAAACCCAGGAATATATGAACACAATTACAAAACACTTCTCACACAAATAAAGTCGGATCTAAACTGGAAAAATATCACTTGTTCATAATTTGATCTACTTATTCAGTGCTATATCAATCAAACTGCCAAAAATTATTTTATATAACTACAAAAAAATAATAACAAAATTCATCCAGAAGAAAAAAAAAGTGCAAGAATATCAAGAGAATTAACAAACAGAAAAATACAAAGGATGGTGGCCTAGCGGTACCAGATGTAAAACTATATTATAAAGGAGCAATCATCAAAATCATTTGGTACTGGCTAATCAAATAGAATGGTAGACAAGTGGAATAAGTTAGATACATGTGACACAATAATCAATGACTATAGTTATATAGTATTTGAAAAAACTTCAGCTTCTGGGATAAGAACTCATTATTTTACAAAAATTGCTGGGAAAACTGGGAAATAATATCAGAAAATTAACATATGTCAGAAACACCCCATACTAAAATAAGGTGAAAATGGATGTGTGATTTGGGTATAAAAGGTGATAACAAAAGTAAATTAGGAGAACAAGGGATAGTTCATGTATCAGATCTTTGGAGAAGGGAGGAATTTATGACCAAAAAAGAACTGGAGCACATTATGAAGTGCAAAATTTTTGCACAAAACCAACACAAACAAGATTAAAAGTACAAAGCTGGGAAAAAAACTTTATAGCCAGTATTTCTAATAAAGGACTCATTTCTAAAATATACAAAGAACTGTGTCAAATTTGTAAGAATACAAGTGATCCCCCAAATCCTAAATGGTCAAAGGCTATCCACTGACAATTTTCAGATGATGGAATTAAAGCCATCTATGGTCATATAAAAAAAATTCTCTAAATCACTATTGATTAGAGAAATGCAAATAAAAACACCTCTGAAATACCATCTCACACCTCTCAAATTGGCTAAGATGACTGAAAAAGATAATGCTAAATGTTAGAGGGGATGTGGGAAAACTGAGACACTAATGTATTGTTGATGGAGTTGTGAAATGATTCAATCATGCTAGAGAGCCACTATGCCTTAAGAGCTATCAAACTGTACATAATCTGATCCAACAGTGCTACTACTAAGTCTGTATTCAAAGGAAAATATAAATGATGGAAAAGGATCCATATGTGCAAAAATGTTTCTAAGAGCTCTTTTTTGTGGTGACAAAGAATTAGAAAATGAATAGATGCCCATCAATTGGGGAGTGGCTGAATAAATTATGGTATATGAAAATAGAATATTATTGTTCTATAAAAAATGCTCAACAAACTGATTTTAGAAAAAGCTGGAAGATTTACATGAACTGATGCTCAGAGAAACGAGTAATACTTGTAGACAATAACAGCAAGATTGTGCTATGATCAACTATGAAAGATTTGATTCTTCTCAGTAATTCAAAGATTCAAGGCAAGTCCAATAAACTTGGATAGAAAAAATCTGCATCCAGAGAGAGACTTATGAAGAATGAATGTAAATCAACACATGCTATGTTCACTTTCCCCCCTTCTTTTTTTTTTCCTCTTGTGGTTTTTCCTTTTTATTCTGATTTTTCTCTCCCAACATAATTCATAAGGAAAGCATATTAATCAAAAACATATTCACCATATATGAACATGAAGCTTTTGTAAACTATAAGAACTGTCTCTCATTCCTTTTTCCTTATCTGTATTTTTCAACATTTTTGGCCATTCTCATCTATTTCTGCCTTCATATTAAAGTCACTGAGTATCAAAGCATATGCTACTTTCATTCAGACAGTAGGATTTGCAAAAATCTCCTCAGTCTTTACATTGTTGGTAACTAAACTGCAATGATTTTCATGCTGTTCTTTTTGTGGATATAATTTATCATGACCACTGATTACAAGATGAACAAATATTTCATAAAATATTTTTGTTGTTGCCTTTAGGTATAAAATAAAACCAATTCCTTTTATTTGCCTCTCTCAGTAAATCAATCTTTCATTTATCTATCACTTCATTTTTTTTCTTCCAGTTTTGTTGGTAAAAAGAATGTTGAGTGTATAAAAGGATGAAGGTAGGTAATGTTGAGTACAAAAGACAAAGAAGACTTCCTGGAATGAGATTTTTTTTTGAGGGCGTGCTCTGCTCTATGCTTAGAAGCATGTTCAGACATTCTGTTGCTGGTTATAGCCTGCTAAACTTGTGACGCATAGATATAATTTAGATTAGATGCAATGGGCAAAACCAGGAGACATTCAAAAAGCATTATTTAGTCAGGGCAAGCTGGGCATTTTTCTAGACTGGCTGGCATTGGGGGATGAATGACATGGGGGATGAATAACTGTGAACCTCTGGGTGGGGAGAAGACAGCAGAGCCTTTCTACCTCACCTGAAATTTCAGGAAGATGAGAGCACATCACCTGCCTAATGCTTCTTTCACTGATATATATATATATGTTGTTTTAAATGAAGGAGATTAGTATTGGCTATCATGGAAGTGTCCTAATGTCAGATTAAGTCACCAGAAGATCTAAGAATGAAGTTGAAGCCAAGATTTGCTGGAAGCCAGTGAGGAATGCAATCCCAAGTGAACTACCCTGATGAGCCCAGGAGTAGCAGAGATGCAGACATATCAGTCATGTTGCAGTAGGAAGTGTATTTATTGGGCCAAATTTAGAAACTTAATAAAATCTGACTACATTCTCCCCAGAGACTGAGGGGGTATGGGAAACACTTTCCCTAGGTGATGGGAGAAATGTCTGTATTTCTCTTATTACTACATCTTCTCATTAAATATCCCTTTGTAAAAAGCTAATTGATCTCAGTTGGTTAAATGAAACTTAAGTATTAATTACTGGCAGCTAACTGTGGGTGGAGGAAACTATATAATGGGATTTGAGCAATGACAGTAAAAGAATTTACTCCTGATCCTTCAGGAGTAGCCTTAAAATCCTAAGAGGGAAATGTAGTCAAGTCTGGGACCTGAGACTTACTTGTAAGAATGAGAGTTGGGGATAAGGATCTTCAGAGCTCATATATGAGCTATACACAAGAATAACAAGAATAAGGCTTGTTGTTATGTCTATTGGTTAATTAGTAAGGTTATAGAATAGTTAAAAATTGTACAATACTTAGTAACCTCTGTGCCCCTCTTTTGTTACTGTGTCACTATAGAAAAAGAAAATATTTGCAAAGGACTGAGAGTCATTTTGTATTTTTCTTTTGATTGTGGATTACCATGGCCAAAGAATTCATTATCAGATGACCAATTTATTTAGCTCTATACTGATTTAGGCTGATCCTTGGAAAATGTACTGGCCTATGGCTAGATCCTTTATTTGCCAGATTTTGTGATCCATGGACAGCCATTAAGAATCCAAAATTATCTCTAGTTAGTAATAAGACAGTGGAATAGTAGGACTTTGTATAGTCATCTGAATTTTAATTTATCTTCTACCTTTTACTTTTAGTTCTGTTTTCTGAAACAATGTAAACCCCATCTCCTTTTCCACAGGAGTAGAACTCAAAATAGATTCTGAAATAATCTTGAAGAAATATATGTCAAAAGACTAAAAAATAAGTTTTGAAAATGAACCTCTCTTCATGATGATGATTATTAATATTTTGTCCTTAAAAGACATAAATGGGTTAGAGGAGCTTATTCTTGCATACTTCCAGGGTACAATACCTATATGTTTTTGAGATGATGGGAAAACTGCCATCACTCATCCTTATTTCTTTTCTAATTTTATTCCCTTGTTTTGAAAGGGGAGGGCTGATCAAATTCACCAAATTACTAATTTAAAAAAAATGGGTTTCAGGAACAAACCTCACCAGAAATGGATCTAGTCTGAAACTATAGAGTAACCTTTCCAGAAATGCATTTTTAACTCAAACTTCTCTATAGAAATGATGATGATGATGATGATATCAAATAATAATGATGATTAGTGCTAGTACATGAAAGATGATAAAGTAGGTGTTCTTGAGTCATTTCAGTATCCAATTCTTTGTCAGCCCATTTTGTTTTGTTTTGTAAAGATACTGCAGGTTTTTGTCATTTACAATATCCCCATTTTACTCATGAGAAAACTAATGTTCTGAAATTCTGACTTGCCAATGATCACAGGAGTCAGGAATTTTTCTGAAGCAGTATTTGATACCATATCTCTCAGATTCAAGTCTAGAGACTCAAAATAGATAAATGACTTTTCCATGGTCACATTTAATGATAAGGTAATATAATCATGCTTATGAGTCATAAGTATCTTAGAAAGGGTTGGGAAACAAGAATCAAACCACTTAAAATGTTTTGTAAACAAAGTCTGATCCAGATGAAATTATTCTTTGACTGGGACAGGATGGGACTGAACAAGGAGATTTTGCTTTAGAGGTCTATTATGGCTGATATGTATTAGAAAATGATGTATGATACTAGAATCCTCAGGAATCTCTAGTAGCAAGACTTGGGGCAAGAAAATATGGTAATTCTATTCTTAGTTCAAAAACAAGGGATCCTCTCAGCCAGAAGTCAAGTATAGGAATTCAGCTGATTGAGAAAGTGTCTTCTTACAGAGAAAGGAAGTACCTTGAAGTAATGGATTACATCCTTTACAATTCAAAGCTGACTATCTAAGAATTTAATGGATATTTTGCAAATCATACACATCAAGTATACAGGAGAATGATAATTCAATAATGACTTGCTTGCCTAATCAAGAGAGTGATACTAAAGGGAATATAGTTTAAATATGGAGTATGAAGATGTAAAAGAAACATATCTCTTCATTATATACTTCAACAACAATACTATATGATGACCAATTCTGATGGACTTGGCCATCCTCAGCAATGAGATCAACCAAATCATTTCCAATGGAACAGTAATGAACTGAACCAGCTACGCCCAGCAAAAAACTCTGGGAGATGACTAAGAACCATTACATTGAATTCCCAATCCCCATATTTTTGCCCACCTGCATTTTTGATTTCCTTCACAGGCTAATTGTACAATATTTCAGAGTCTGATTCTTTTTGTACAGCAAAATAACAGTTTGGTCATGTATACTTATTGTGTATCTAATTTATATTTTAATATATTTAACATCTACTGGTCATCTTGCCATCTAGGTGAGGGGGTGGGGGAAAGGGGAAAAATTGGAACAAGAGGTTTGGCAATTGTCAATGCTGTAAAGTTACCCATACATATAACCTGTAAATAAAAGGCTATTAAATAAAAAAATCTCTTCATCATATCTCCTCCACAAAAATATAGAAAACTCACTAGATCAAATAATGATCAGGAAAAAATATTTTTAAAAGTCACAGTGAATCATTTTTATAGCCCAGGTCGATTTAGAGAGACAGAGATGTTTTTAGAAACTAAAGATAGGACCTGGCATTCTGTACTAAAGGGACTGAAAAAGGATAAAGACTAGGACAGGAAGCAATGGGGTAGAAAGATATCCCAGGAGATCCTTGTACTTCAGGGGGCAGGAACAGGTGTTATCTGGCAGTGCTGTCACTACTGAAACTGCCAACTAGGAATAAGCTGACCTGAGTCAGAAATTTACAAAGTTTACTGAATATACCTTGCCCTGAATCATATCAATAAAATGAATAATTCTGATTATATTAAATTTAAAAGGTTTTCCCAAATACAGCTAAAATTAGAAACAAACTAGGAAATCAGGGAGGGAAGTTTAAAGCAAGTTTCTCTGATAAAGGCTTCATTTTTCAAATATATAAGACACTGGGACATATTATAAAAATAAAAGTCATTCCTCAATTGACATATCTGGTCGACAGATATGAACAGGTATTTTCAGAAGAAGAAAAAAGTTCTAAATTGCTAATTACAGAAATATATATTTTTTAACCTATCAGAATGGTTAACATGATAGGAAAGGAAAATGTCAAATGCTGGGGAGTATATGGAAAAATTGGTACCCTGATACACTGTTAGTGAGGTTGTAAACCATTCTGGAGAACAATTTGCAACTATGCTGAAATGGGTTATAAAACTGTGACCCTATGACCCAAAAATACCACTATTCAATCTATATCCCAAAGAGATTAAGTAAAAAAGGAAATTACTTATTTGAATAAAAATATTTAGAGCATTTCTTTTTATGGTAGCAAAGAATTGAAAACTGAGGGAATGTGAATCAATTGGGGAATGGCTAAACAAGTATATGATTGTGATGCAATATTATTGTGCTATAAGAAATGACTAGCAAGACGATTTGAGAAAAACCTGAAAAGGCTTACACAAACTAATGCAAAGTAAAATGAGCAGAACCAGAAGTATATTGTACATAATATAGCAATATCATATAACAATCAACTGAATGTTATTCTTATTAATAAAATGATCCAAGATAATTCCAAAGGACTCAAAAAATTAGTGAGTCAAAGTAAAAGTCATAGAAACAATACCTAATTTTGTTAAATTAAATAACAATAATAAGACAGCAAAACAAAACTTTTGGGTTATAGCCAAAGCAGTCCTAGGGAGAAAATTTATATTAAACTTTCATCAACAAGAAAGAAAAAGAACAGATCACTGAATACAAAGTGAAGTGAACAGAAGCAGAATTTTTTTTCATTTTTATTTTCCTCAGTTATATGCAAAAAACATTTTTTTGGTTATACAGGAACATTCATTGTTTATATACTTACTATATATATATTTATATATTATTGTTGAGAGAGTAGAATCAGAACAAAAAGAAAAAAACCTGAGAGAAAAAATATAAGAAAAAGAAAAAAGAGTGGACATTGCTTGTGTTGATTTACGTTCAGTCTCCATAGTTCTTTCTCTGGATGCAGATAGCATTTTCCATCAAAAATTTATAGGGATTACCTTGGGATCACTGAACTGCCAAGAAGAACCCAAGTCTGTCATAATTGATCATCACACAATCTTACTATTACTGTCTGCTCAGCATAAGTTCATGTAAATCTTTCCAGGCCCTTCTAAAATCATCTCATCATTTTAAAATAGAATAATGTTAGAGACATTCCTCTCTCTGAGATTAGCCATGTACCCTTATATACCACATAGCCTTTCAGCTTGGACAGGGTGGGACCCAACGAAATAGAAAGGGTGCAGCCCTAAGGCAGGAGATTGTCCCACACAGGGGTACAAGAACCTAATAGGCTCCTTGAGGTGGCGAGGGGCGTGTCCTCTTCCTAGATCTCTTCCTCTGATGCAATGTCAACTCCATATGCCTCCTTCCCAGTGTTCCATCTATGGCATTTTGCCGAATGGCTTGGCACAGGGAATCCCAGAAGAGAGGAAGCATAGATAGCCGACCTTTAACTGAATTCTGTCTCTTGCTTCCTGTCTCACTTGCTGAGGTGATATCTGAATAAAGACAGACTGCTTGTACCTCCTAATTGGCTCATCTCTGTGTTTATCCAGGTAGGCTCCAAAGACCAGTAAGTAAAACATATCTTTTTCGCTTTCTTAATTTTTCTTGCTTGGGGTGGGGAGAAGAGGCTGGAATATGGCTAATATGGAAATGCTTTGCATGACTTCACACATATAATTGATATTATATTACTTATATTCTTCTTATTAGGTGGGGAAGGATTGAAAAATAAAGTTCCAAGTAAAAAAACTTGGAAGTCATTTAAAAAAATGAATGTTAAAAAACTTTTTTTTTCAAAAAGAAAAATGACCAGATATATTAGAACCAGAAAGTAAAGTAAGAATTTCAAATATTCACTGTTTACTTCTTGAAAGTAGTCCTAAATTTAAAACTCCTAAGAATAATATGCTCATGCTTAGGTCTTCCAGGTCAAGAGAAAATGCTTCCAACAGCCAGAAATATAGAATTCTAATACCAAGGAATCAAAGTCAGGATCATACGTGATTTAGTGGCTACTAATAAAGAAGTATAGAATTTGGAATGACAATCTGTAAGGCAAAGCAAGCATTTAGGTTTACAACCAAGAATACCTCACCCAGAAAAACTGAGTATAATTCTGTAAGGGATGATGGGGAGTGGAATGAACCTCTAATGAAACGGAATATTTCCAAGAATTCCCGATTAAACTTCAGAGGTGAGCAGAAAATCTGACATACAAATACATGAGTCAAAAGAAGCATAAAAAAGAAAAACATGAGTGAGCAATTATGGGGAGCAAAACAAGTTTAAACTAATTACATTTTTATATAGTAAGTCAGTCAATCAATAAGCATTTATTGAGTGTCCTCAATAGGCTAAGCACTGTGCTAAGCTCTGGGGATATAAAAAAGAAGCAAAAGACAGTCACATAGATAGGAAGTGTGTTTGAGGCTGGATTTGATGGTCCTAACTCCAGAACCAGTGCTCTATTTACTGCGCCATGTAGCTGCTCCTCTTTTTCCCCCTTAAACATGGCTAATGTAAAAATTTGTTTTTACTTGATGATATATAGTAGTTTTTCCATTTTTTTCACCTTCTTAATGTGGAAGAAGAAGGGCAAGGTGGGAAAGCAAGAGTTCAGAACTAAAAATAAAATAAAACCATTATAAGAGAGTTGATTCAAATTAAAATTATGCAACCGATTACAATGAATCTTTTAATCATAGAAAATGACATGAGTGAAATGTAATGTCAACATAATTTGACATAAAAGGGATATATATTATCACATCATGGTGCCCTGTAATCAATACCTGAGAATATCACAAAAGAAAAACAATAGGATATTTTGAAATATCTCAAAATTTAATATTAAAAAATAAAATGTTAATGGCAAATGTTAAAAAATGTTTCATTTAATGTTTAATGTTAATTTTAAAATACTTCCTTAATTAAAGAAGAAAATTATAACAATACACTGAAAAGTACGATAATACTTACTAAGAAGAAGCCTATTATGTTCCTTTAACATTCAGCTAAAGCTAGTAAGTATGGAGACCAAAAAGTCTTGGAAATGAAAAAAACACCTGGCCCAAAACTAGTATGTCAAAACCATAGATTCATGTTATTCCCAGCAAACATATAAGGTATTATAAATTGAACTCATTTCCAGCTATACTTACTGAACGTGCTGTATAGAAGATCGAGTCAAGAAGACACTATGAGCAACTTGAGGTAATGCAACATCAGTTACGTCAAGGAATTGGATATATCCTTCATTGGTTCCCACAGCGACTGAAAGTGAGGAAGGGCAGCAAGCCATATCATTTACCTAGTTAAAATAAACCCCCAAATTTTTAGCTGTAGCATAAAGACTCAAGTCAGAATTCTATTCTGACTTTGCAAAGACTAAATGGGCAAATAGGTGGCTCTGGATTGCAATATAAATAAAAAGCATGTGCCACATATCCCATACAGTTGTTGTGAGAAATGCATGAATATATATATTAAAGTGCTTTGTAAACATTAAAACACTATGTAACTATCATTTACTATTAGTACTACAGTCATTTTTGAGATGTGAATGACTAAGGATTCAAAGAGAAGTGCAACATGTATTGAAAGTATTCCTCTGTCAAAAAAGTAGGAGTGATAAATTTTACTGAGAGATCAAATCACATGAAAATTTTAATAATGATACATAAAAGTAATTTGATCACATCAATAATAGTACACAAATTATTTAAAAATCATTTTTAATATTAAACTATATAAAATAAAAATTATACTATATAAATCAAGCACAGAATCCACAGGCTACATGTGCCCTACAATATTCTAGAGAGCAGTTGGAAATTCAACAAAATTTAACAAAATGAAAATACAAAAAAAGATAATACTGGAGACTTCCAGCCAAGATGGCGGAGAGGATAAACACATCTATTTAAGCTTGATCTTTTCTCTCAGAATATAATTTCATGACAAGGCCTCAGAATTAGTGCTTCACTGGAAAAAACCACAAATAATTACCAACAGAAGATATCCTCAAAATTTGGCAGAAAAGGTCTGTTTTTGCTTGCAGGTGGGGATGGTTAGATCAGGCACAAACTGAAGGCAGGCAGCAGCAGCACAGCAGACAGAGTAAGGCAGGCAGCTCACATTGAGCAGACCTGAGGGGGGAGGGGGTGTGATCTCAGCCATTTCTGTGGGGAGAACTTTACCACAGTGTGGCTACTTTGCCCTGGCAATAAGCCAGTAGATCAGCAGAGAAGCTATAAACACAGGGGGTAAAGACTATAACCCTGAAAAGCTTGGGTCTCTCTCCGGACCTGGTCACAACCACATGGAGTGTCTCAACACGCTCTCAGAGTCTCAAGAGCCCAGACACAGCGTAGCCATTGCTGTCCTGCTAATGTTTCACTGCTTCCCCCTGCAGTCTGTAGAGGAAGCTTGGTAATACCATCTAGCCTCCCCTTCCCCACCCCACCAAAAAAAAAGCAGATTGTATTGGATTTTTTTTTTGTTAGTTTGTTTTCTTTGATTCTTCTTTGACAAAAATGAGCAAAAAATTTAAACGAGCTCTAACTATTGATAGCTTTTATGTGGATAGAAAGCAGACTTTAAACTCTGAGGAGACTAAAAACAGAATATATCCAGATGAATTCCCAAAGGAGGGAATGATCTGGCCCTCAACACACAAGGCTCTCATAGAAGAAATTTAAAAGGCTCTTACAAAAGAGCTAAAAGAAAAATGGGAAGAGGAAAGGGAAGCTTGGCAAGAGGTCTGGATAAGTCATCCCACTCATTTAAAGAGAGAGTGCTTAAAGAAATGAAATCCTTGAAAAACAGAATTAATGAATTGGAAAAGATAAACAACTCCAAGGAAAACAAAATTAGTGAATTGGAAAAAGAAAATACCTCTCTAAAAAATAAAATTGATGAAATGGAAAAAAATTCCATAGAACAAAATAACTCCCTTAAAAACTCAATTGGACAATTACAAAAAGAAATAAAAAAGTAAATGAAGAAAATAATTCATTAAAAATCAGAATTGAATGACTCGAGAAGACACCAAGAATCAGTCAAGCAAAACTAAAAAAATGAAACAATGAAAAAAAATGTCAAATATGTACTTGGGAAAACAAGCTGGAAAATAGATCTAGGAGAGATAATCTGAGAATTATTGGACTTCCTACAAATTATGATGAAAAAAGAGCCTAGACACTATTTTCCAGGAAATCATCAAAGAGAACTGCCCAGATGTTATAGAAACAGAGAGTAAAATAGATATTGAAAGAATTCATTGATCATCTACTGAAAGAGACCCCAAAATCAAAACTCCAAGAAATATTGTGGCTAAATTCCGGAACTATCAGATCAAGGAAAAATACTACAAGCAGCTAGAAAAAAATAATTCAAATATAGAAGAGCCACAATAAGGAATACTCAAGATCTAGCAGCATCCACATTAAAGGATCAAAGGGCCTGGAAACTGACATTACAAAAGGCTAAGGAACTTTGTATGCAATCAAGAATAACTTACTTATCCAAAATGAGCATGTTTTTTTCCAGGGAAGAAGATGGACATTCAATGAAATAGGTGAATTTCATCTATTTCTGATGAAAAAATGCAATTAAAGTTTGATCTCCAAATATAGGACTCAAGAGAAGCACAAAAAGGTAAAAAGAAATCTTGGGAACCATATTTCTGTTATGAATATACATAAAAAACACATGTATAATTTGGTTTTACAATTATAATATAAAAAAGAAACTAAAGGTGGAAAGGAAATTGTACCAGAAAAAGAGTAAAGTGGGGGTTTTACATCTCACAAGAGGCAAAGGAAACCTATTATATCTGAGAGAAAGAGTAGAGGGGGATGAACATAGTGTGCATCTTACTCTCATCAGAATGGGCTTAAAGAGAAAAATGTTAGACATATTCAATTTATGGTGAAACTTCTCCCACCTCATTGAAAAGTGGGAGGGGGAAAAGTAAAAAGGGAAGGAGTAAGCTAAGCGGAAGGGAATACAGAAATTGTGAGGAAAATGGGGAGGAACTCTAAGGTGAGGGGAGGCATCCTAAAAAGGGAGGGCTGTGAGAAGCAAGTGGTGCTCACAAGTTTAATACTGAGGAGGGGGATAAGGGGGAAAGAAAGGAGAAAAGCATAAGCAGGGGTTAACAAGATGGCAAGAAATATAACATTAGTAATTTTAATCATAAATGTGAATGGGGTGAACTCCCCCATAAAGCAGAAACGAATAGCAGATTAGATTAAAAGCCAGAATCCTACAATACGTTGTTTAGAGAAAACACATTTGAAGCAGGGCAATACATACAGAGTAAAGGTAAAAGGCTGGAACAGAATCTACTATGCTTCAGGTGAAGTCAAAAAAGCAGGGGAAGCCATCCTGATCTCAGATCAAGCAAAAGCAAAAAATGATCTAATTAAAAGAGATAAGGAAGGGCATTATATCTTGTTAAAGAGTAGCATAGATAATGAATCAATATCAATATTAAACATAGGCACCAAGTAGTGTAGCATCTGAATTCTTAAAAGAGAAATTAAGAGAGCTGCAAGAAGAAATAAATAGCAAAACTATAATAGTGGGAGATCTCAACCTTGCACTCTCAGAATTAGATAAATCAAACCAAAAAATAAATAAGAAAGAAGTCAAATAGGTAAATAGAAGACTAAAAAGTTAGATATGATAGATCTTTGGAGAAAACTAAATGGAGACAGAAAGGAGTACATTTTCTTCTCAGCAGTTCATGGAACCTATACAAAAATTGACCATATATTAGTTCATAAAGATGTCAAAATCAAAGGGAGAAAGGCAGAAATAGAAAAATGCATCCTTTTCAGACCACGATGCAATGAAAATTACATTCAATAAAAAGCCAGGGCAAAATAGACCAAAAAATAATTGGAAACTAAATAATCTCATACTAAAGAATTATTGGGTGAAACAGCAAATCATAGACATAATTAATAACTTCACCGAAGAAAATGACAATAATGAGACATCATACCAAAATGTGTAGGATGAAGCCAAAGTAGTAATAAGGGGAAATTTTATATCTCTAGAGTCCTATTTGCATAAAATAGAAGAAAATAGAATAAAAGAGAAGGTCAATGAATTGGGCTTGCAACTAAAAATGCTAGGAAAGGAACAAATTAAAAACCCTCAGTCAAACACTGAACTTTAAATTCTAAAAATAAAAGGAGAGATTAATAAAATTGAAAGTAAAAAAACAATTGCATTAATAAAACTAAGAGTTGGTTTTATGAAAAAACCAACAAAATAGACAAACAATTAGTAAATCTGATTAAAAAAAGGAAAGAGGAAAATCAAATTGTTAGTCTTAAAAATGAAAAGAGAGAACTCACCACTAATGAAGAGGAAATTAGAGCAACAATTAGGAGTTATTTTGCCCAACTTTATGCCAATAAATCTGATAACTTAAATGAAATGCAAGTATACCTTCAAAAATATAGCTTGCCTAGATTAACAGGAGAATAAGTAAATTGGTTAAACAGTCCCATCTTAGAAAAAGAAATAGAGTCACCCTTTGGGGCTTCATGCGGAGACGATCTCCTTTTAGTCTCCTCAGGGTTTGAAATCTGTTCTTCTATTTCACCATAAAAACTATCTATGGTCAAAAAAAAAGAAAAAGAAATAGAACAAGCCATTAATCAACTCCCTAAGAAAAAATCCCCAGGACCAAGTGGATTTACATGTGAAGTCTACCAAACATTTAAAGAACAATTAACTCCAATGCTATATAAACTATTTGAAAAAAGAGGGATTGAAGGAGTTCTACCAAATTCCTTTTATGACACAGACATGGTACTGATACCTAAACCAGGTAGAAAGAAAACAGAGAAAGAAAATTATAGACCAATCTCCCTAATGAATATTGATGCTAAAATCTTAAATAAAATATTAGCAAAAAGATTACAGAAAATCATCCCCAAAATAATACACTATGACCAAGTAGGCTTTATACCAGGAATGCAGGGCTGGTTCAATATTAGGAAAACTATTAGCATAATTGACTATATCAATAACCAAATTAACAAAAACCATATGATCATGTCAATAGATGCAGAAAAAGCTTTTGATAAAATCCAACATCCATTCCTAATAAAAACACTTGAGAGTACAAGAATAAATGGACTTTTGCTTAAAATAGTCAGGAACATATATTTAAAACCGTCAGTAAGCATCATATGTAATGGGAGTAAACTGGAACCCATTCCCAGTAAGATCAGGAGTGAAACAAGGTTGCCCACTATCATTATTATTCAATAGTGTATTAGAAACGCTAGCCTCAGCAATAAGAGTTGAGAAAGAGATTAAAGGAATTAGAGTAGGTAATGAGGGAAACCAAATTATCCCTCTTTGTAGATGATGGTATACTTAGAGAACCCCAAAGATTCTATTAAAAAGCTATTAGAAATAATTTACAACTTTACCACAGTTGCAGAATACAAAATAAATCCACATAAATCCTCCGCATTTTTATACATCACCAACAAAATCCAACAGCAAGAGACACAAAGAGAAATTCCATTCAAAATAACTGTTGACAGCATAAAATATTTGGGAATCTACCTACCAAAGAATTTATATGAGCAAAATTACAAAACACTTTCCACACAAATAAAGTCAGATTTAAATAACTGGAAAAATATTAATTGCTCTTGGATAGGCCGAGTGAATATAATAAAGATGACAATATTTCCTAATCTATTTATTTATTGTTTTACCAATAAAACTCCCAAGAAACTATTTTACTAACCTAGAAAAAATAACAACAAAATTCATCTGGAATAACAAAAAGTCAAGAATTTCAAGGGAACTAATGAAAAAAAAATGAAGGTGGCCTAGCTGTACCAGATCTAAAACTATATTATAAAGCAGCAGTTATCAAAACCAATTGGTACTGGCTAAGAAATAGATTAGTTGATCAGTGGAATAGGTTAGGTTCAGGACAAAATAGTCAATAACTATAGCAATCTAGGGTTTGACAAACCCAAAGATCCCAACTTTTGGAATAAGAATTCATTATTTGACAAAAACTGCTGGGAAAACTGGAAATTAGTATGGCAGAAATTAGGCATGGACCCACACTTAACACTGTACACCAAGATAAGATCAAAATGGGTCCATGATTTAGGCATAAAAAACGAGATTATAAATAAATTAGAGGAACATAGGATAGTTTACCTCTCAGAATTGTGGAAGAGGAAGGAATTTGTGACCAAAGAAGAATTAGAGATCATTACTGATCACAAAATAGAAAATTTTGGTTATATCAAATTAAAAAGGCTTTGTACAAACAAAACTAATACAAACAAGATTAGAAGGGAAGCAACAAACTGGGAAAACATTTTTACAATTAAAGGTTCTGATAAAGGCCTCATTTCCAAAATATATAGAGAATTGACTCTAATTTATAAGAAATCAAGCCATTTTCCAATTGATAAATGGTCAAAGGATATGAATAGACAATTTTCAGATGATGAAATTGAAACTATTTCTATTTATGTGAAAAGGTGTTCCAAATCACTATTGATCAGAGAAATGAAAATTAAGACAACTATGAGCTATCACTACATACCTGTCAGATTGGCTAAGATGACAGGGAAAAATAATGATGAATGTTGGAGGGGATGCAGGAAAACTGGGACACTGATGCATTGTTGGTGGAGTTGTGAACCCCATCCAACCATTCTGGAGAGCAATCTGGAATTATGCCCAAAAATTTATCAAACTGTGCATACCCTTTGATCCAGCAGCGTTACTACTGGGCTTATATCCCAAAGAGATACTAAAGAAGGGAAAGGGACCTGCATGTGCCAAAATGTTTGTGGCAGTCCTTTTTGTAGTGGCTAGAAACTGGAAATTGAATGGATGCCCATCAAGTGGACAATGGTTGGGTAAATTGTGGTATATGAATGTTATGGAATATTATTGTTCTGTAAGAAATGAACAGCAGGATGAATATAGAGAGGCTTGGAAAGGCTTACATGAACTGATGCTGAGTGAAATGAGCAGAACCAGGAGATCATTATACACTTCAACAACAGTGTATGTTGAACATACAACAGTGTTGTATGAGGATGTATTCTGATGGAAGTGGATATCTTCGACAAAGAGAAGATCTAATTCAGTTCCAATTGATCAGTGAGGGACAGAATCAGCTACATCCAGAGAAGGAACAATGGGAAATGAATGTAGACTGTTTGCATTTTCGTTTTTCTTCCCAGGTTATTTTAACCTTCTGAATCCAATTCTTCTTGTGCAACAAGAGAACTGTATGGTTCTGCACACATATATTGTATCTAGGATATACTATATAATATTTAACATGTATAAAACTGCCTGTCATTTAGGGGAGGAGGTGAAGGGAGGGAAAGGAAAAGTCGGAACAGAAGTGAGTGCAAGGGATAATGTAAAAAATTACCCATGCATATGTTCTATCAATAAAAAAAGTTATAATAAAGAAAAGAAAACACAGAATGAGAGAAGATAATGTTTTATTGATTAAAAAAAGAGAATATTTATACTTGGTTTTCTAAGTCTTTTCTAAGCCCAAAGGAATCCTTATTGACACCCATTTCTTTTTTTAATTGACAAACTGTTCTAAGTCATTGTGTGGGACTATTAGAGCAGGAAGAGATCAATAATCACAGATGAAGTCCATTTTTCCTTCCTACACATTTTCATCTAACATCCTCAGCTCTCCAATCCCAAAAGTCCCTAAAATGAAAAAGACACCTGGTTTCTACAGATTCTCTGATAACTAACTAACTCTCTTGATCTATGAATGAATAAATTTCTTCCTTCCTTAGCTCTGTCAAGGAAAAGACAAAATCTCTATAAACTGTACCATAGTTAATTCAGAATAAGACATTATTGATTACACAATAAACTCATTTGCTGATAACATGAGTAATTACTTTTTTAAAAATTTACCCTTTGGCCTATTAAAGATCTTTTTTTAAATCACCCTTATCTTGACTGAAATAAGCTCCTTCCTTACCAAGCCAAGTGCCTACTAAAGTCACACACAATGAAAGGAAGTTGAGAGAAAAATATGAATTCAGCTGTAATTTCTCACCCCTTCCTTCCTGTAGTACTTCCCTTCTAGACATATTTAAAAGAGTCAGGCTTAAAAGAATTAGCTATAGAGACAGGGCACATATATACTGGAATAATGACAAAGACATCATGAATCCTACTTAAACCACAAGGAGACTTGTGATAGTTGTTTTATTGGATCATCGAAAGTCATACACAGCAGATATACTGGAAATATGTGAGGCTTATATAATCAATTTTATTACTCTATAATCATATCACATGATTGTAGTTGCTTTAAATAAGGGACCTTAATTCATCTAGTCCAATGATTGTTAACCCATAGTGTGTGAGCTTGTTTTTAAAATATATTTTTTATAATTCCATTCAAATAAAATTAGTTTTAATAATTTAAATATTTTAATCAATTTAATTTAAATTTTTGATAATTTGATAATTCTACATATTATATGTATTTAAAAACATTACTTTTAAGAAGGGATTCACCCAGATTACCAAAGGAATTTATGATATAGAAATGTTAAAAACTCCTAATCTTATCCAATCCTCTCATTTTACATGAGGAAACTAAGAATTTGAACTGTATATGATGGTCATACTCTTGATCTTGCAATAATCCATAAATGTTCCATGTTACTTACTTATGAACTGTGAAATTTTTTCATTTGATCATAATCTTTTATCACACCATCTCTCCTTATGCCTTACTATCCTAATATTGTTTTTTCTTCTTATTTCAACTTTTATTCTGTTTCTAGATCATCATTCCTGAACTGACTATACTCTTTTCTCTTTTTTATCTCAACCTCTTGGAGAAACAATTGTACTGTCCTCTATCCTCTACTTTCAACCCCTTTGCCCCCTCGTTCTATCATTACAAGTACACTCCAAAGGCTAAGGAAAGATTAGTCAGAAAGATCTAAATTCAAATTTGACCTCAGACATTAACTGTGTGACACTGGGCAAGTCACAACTTCTGTTTGTCTTAATCCCACTGGAAAAGGAAATAGCAAAACACCTCCATTATTTTTGCCAAGAAACCCCATAAACAGCAATGGCATTCTATGGTCCACGGGTCATGAAGAAATAATCACAACTGGATGATTGAACAATAAAACTCTAGATTATTCCCATTACCTTCCTTAAATCCTATTCATATGTTGCTAAACTGATCTAGAAGAAATCATGAAACTATGCTGCCTAGATCCAATATAAATTTTAATTTTAACTAGGTCTTCATTGTAGGAAAGCAACCATTCTTTTCTTCCTTAGATTCACTATCCCGTCCTCCACAGCAGCTGTTCGAAACTTTCCTATTTCTCTAATCTCTAACAAATGCCCTTCCCACAAATCCCTCAACATCACCTCATACTTCATCAAAAAATTGACCTAATAACAAAATTCATTTTGAAAAAAAAGATTTAGAATATCAAAGAAGATGGTGAAAAGAAGAGATGCAGGGGGGGAGTAATTCTAGAACTCAAATTATATTATAAAGAAGCAGTTATCAAAATATCTGGCACTGGTTTAAAAAAAGAGGTGTTTTAATGAGACAGGCTAGAAAGAATCAAAGAAAGTCAACAATTCAGTGTTCAACAAAGCAAAAAAAAATAACTCCCTATTTGATAAAAAACTGCTGAGAAAACTGAAAAGCAGTGTAGCAGAAATTAGACTTAAGAGGAATACCTTATGCCACATTCCACAATACATTCTAAATGTACTAAATTTCCCTGTAAGGGTTTGGTAACTAAGATACATAAATTCATAAGACTAGTAGCAATTCTGAAATAGATAAATGATTGCAAAACATTCACAATCATGAAAAAAATTCTTAAAATCATTAATAAGAGAAATGTACATTAAAACAACCTTGAGATTTCACCTGTCATCTTCAAATTGGTAAAAATGACAGTCCTCAATATTACAAAGGTCACGGAAGGATAGGCATACTAATACATTGTTGGTTGAAGCTATAAAATGATATAACAAATTTGGAAAGCAATTTAGAATTATGCAAACAAAGTGACTAAAATGACTATATCCTCAAACCAGATACTCTACTATTGAATTTATATCTTAAGAAAGCCATCAATAAGAAGAAAGTTCTCATATATTTCAAAATATTTATAGAAGTACTTGTTTTGTGCTAAGTATTGGAAACAAGGGGCAACTAGGTGGCGCAATGGCAGAGCACCAGCCCTGAAGTCAGGAGGATCTGAGTTCAATTCTGGTCTCAGTCCCTAGGCAAGGCACTTAACCCCAATTGCCTCAGGAAAAAAAAATTGAAGACAAAACAGATGTTCATCAATTGGGGTTTGATTAAACAAATTGAGCAACATGTATATAATGGAATTTTACTGTTTTGTAAGACATGATACATGATATGATGAATATACAGAAGCAAGAAAAAATCTATATGAACTAAGGCAGAGTGAGTAAGTGGATAAAAGAATATACACAGTTTGATAAAGTAAGTGGAATGTACACCAAAAAACCAAAAGTAAATATAACAAAATTATAAGCAGGACTCAAATGGAGATTTTTCAATGTATAAAATCAGTTGTGCTGATTCATTTGATCTCCCTAAAAATACTATTTGCCAATGAGATAGTTTGGGGGGTGGAGATGATTTGGATAACTATATTGACATGAAAAACATAAAATATCAATAAAACCTATTTTAAAAAATAGAGACTATTTACCAAGAGCCTTGTTTCTTGCTTTCTCTTAATCTCACATCATTTAAACTTCTTCTCCTACAATCTATCTCCTCCTTCACTCTAGTCTAGGATCAAGAAGTGGATTTAATCCTTGCCAAAGCAAATCCCTATAAATGTCCCCTTTATTACATTACTTTCTCTATTTTGCAGAAGATGCCCATTATAATTTCAGTCTCTTCCTATTTACTGTTGTCCCATTTACTGTTGTCTACAAACATGCATATTTCCCTATTTTTAAAAAGCTTTCACTTAATTCAATGCCTCCCTGCTAGTATTCAGTCCTATATCTTTCCTTTAATTCCTGACTAAACATTTTTTAAAAATGTATTTATTTATTTAAAACTATAAAACTAAATTTAAAAGACAGAAAAGAAAAAAAAACAAACTTTCATGTGCACAGCAAAACATAAGGATTCAAAATTTGTAACAAATTTCCATTTCAAGAAAGCATATGTAATAGAAGACATTATATTCTGAACTGTCCATCTTTGCTTCATTATAGGTTTTCTTTTATTCTTTGCTGTGTATTTACTTCATTCGTTTTTCCCTCCTTTTCTTCCCCACTACCTTCCCCTTGACCAAAGCCTTTGAGAAAGTGGTCTACACTAAAGATTTCCCCTTCCTATTCTTTTACTCTCTTCTAAATCCCATATAATGTAATTTATGAACCTCATCATTCAACTGAAAACTACTCTTTTCAAATGTATCAATGATGTTTTAACTGTCAAATAGTTTTTCTCAGTTCTTATCCTTCCTTATCCTCTCTGGAGTATTTGTTACTGTTGATTCTCTCTCTCTAACATCATTCTCTGCTAAGGTTTTTGTGATACTCCATTCTCTTCTTACCCATCTGAATGCTCCTTAATTTCTCCTGCTGATTCTTCATCCTTGTCATTCCCACCACCTATGTATGTTCCCCAATTCTCTACCATGAGCCGCCTTCTCTTTTTATCTTATGCTATCTCCTTTGGTGATCATATCAGCTAATGTGAGTTCAATTATCATATCCTTACATAATTTCTAGTTCTGCATAGTCAGCTGCAGTATGTCTCCTAAGCTTGTCATACATTGATAAGTATCTCCTGAGCATCTCAAACTAGATGTTCCATAGAAATCTCAAACTCAACATATCCAAAACAGAACTCATTCTATTCCTCTAAACTCACCCTCCACTTCTTCCAAATTTATCTATTCCTATCAAGAGTATTACTATTATTCTATTCACCCAGGTTCATCTCATTATTCTCACTTTAACTTATACTACATATCCAATCTGTGGTGCAATTACGTTGTTTCAAAATTTCTCATATATCTTTTCTCTAATCATAGTTATAATTCTAGCAAATTCTCATCACCTATCACTTGGACTACTGTAAAAACTTCCTAATTGCTCTACTTCAAGTCCCTTCCCATTCCAATCCCACTCCACTTAGCTACCAAAGTGAATTAGGTCTAACTATTATCACCTCCTACTCATTGAGTGTCAGTGTATACACACACACACACACACACACAGACACACTCTCTCTCTCTCTCTCTCTCTCTCTCTCTCTCTCTCTCTCTTATTTACAAGTTATTTACCCCATTAGAATGTGAACTTCTTGGGTCAGGATAATTTTTTTCCTTATATTGGTATTTAGCATAATGCCTACCATTCAGTAAAGGCTTAATAAAAACATGTTAACTAACTAATGTAACCAAGTTCATAAAGTAACAGAGCCAGCAATAGAATCCAAGTCTTCTGAGTCTTTTTTTTTTTTAACCACACTATATTCTATTACATTATGCTGCCTCTAGGGGCAGCTAGATGGCTCAATGGATAGAATTCTGGGTCTAGAGTCAGGAAGACCTGAATTCAAATCTGACCTCAGATACTTCCTAACTGTGGGACCATGAGCAAGCTACTTAACCTCTGTTTGCACATTATTCCAGGGTCTTTACTAAGAAAATCCCACGAATAGTATGGTCCACAACGGCACAAAGAAGACTACTGAAATAACTTCCTGAAAAACTGAACAACACACAACTTCTTGAAGAAATTAGGTCTTTATCACAACCTGTATAATATTCCAGTTCTTTTATATAGGTATATCATTTTTTTTCAAATAGATAATAATAATCTAGAAGGCAAGTGCTATGTCTTGTGTTTCTTTTATATCTTCAACAAGCACCTAGGAAAACAGACACACACAATAGGAGTTTAATAGACATCTAATGAATGAATTAGTGTTCAAAAATTATTTTCTCAGGCTGACTCAGGATGAATATTTTCCAACATGGAATTATAAAATAAATTATTCAAAATTGTTTTCAAAAATCAGTTCAAATGATCATTCTACTATGTGTTAGGTTATTGCAGATAGATGATGATTACATCCTGCTTATTACTATGTCCTGTGATTCTTCAATTATAATTAGATATTATGTAAAGTATTAAGCCAAACTTAGGGAGCACTAGGCCATACAGCTCTCCAAACTGGCACTGCCTAAGGAACACTAAGAAAAAGTTGTTGTTGATGCATTGGTTCTTCTACAGGTAGCTGAAACCTTAAAAAAGAGAATGTGGACTACACTACAAAAGGAAGCTAATCTACTATTAACTCTTTCTGGTTTATTTAATAGAAAAAATACTAAATATTGAATTCAGAAATGTGCTTTCTAATTTACTTCTATTTTTTCCATGTCCAAGAGAAAGGAAGCAGCATAGTACAGTGGATAGGGTTCTCGATCAGGATTCAGACATGAATTCTATCTCCAACTTTAATTCTAACTCTCTTTGGGATAGTGGACAAGGAACTTCCCTTCTCCTGCATGCTATACAATGAAAGGATTGGATAAGATTATCTATGAAGTTCTTTCAAATCTTAACATTCTAAGATTCTAAACAGAAACAAACAAATATCAAAACTGAGTTGCAATTAAATAGATCATGGAGATTTCCTGTCTTTTATAAGTCTGGGTAAAGAATTTATAACTTTAGTCCTTTTATTATGACTTGACCAACTTCATCCTCTACCTTTTTTAATGCCCTGTAATCCTCCTAGATGTCAGGTTTAGTGTCACAGTCTATTTATAATTGAGATTATAATCTCATAATAAAGGGAAGGGACAGCATCATCTCTAATTACTATTTAGATTTTCATAATACCTTGAACTGTTCTATATGAACATGAAGAAAATGTCAATAATGACAAGAAATATACATAAATAATTCTTTCAATTCTTCCTAATCTTGCTATAATTTGATATTATGTGCAATTTCTTCTTTGAAACACCAATAATATAGTACCAAATTTTGATGGAATACATGTGATGCTTTTTGCAGTATTCAATTACATGACTTACATATACCAAAGTTATTGCAGAATAGGAAGAGATAAATATATACAAATTGATAAACAAGGAAATCTTCTAGGAAATAAGATCATGTGAAGATGAAGAAATAAACTTATATTGCATTCAACCTGAAAATTACCTACCCTTTAAGAATACATACCTCAGTCCTGAGGTGTAATTTGCTGACATGAGATCCATTCTCTAACAACCAAATACAGATTTCTCCCAAAATGGTTACTGACTAACACACAAGCAATAAAAAAGCATAAGCATAGAAACTGTGAAACATATGAAACATATGAAAAGTGAACTTTTTCATTTCCTTTTAAGAAAAATCAGCCCCATTGCAATTATAGCTAGAAAACGGGCCATGAGTATCATTTATACAAATCAAGGACAATTCAGTCAAAATGAACATTTCAACATCAACATTTATAATTTAAAGATGCATTAGACAATGACTTTACTATGCTTTTAAAAGGCTTATAATAATTAAATTTCAAGTCTATGAGTTTTTAAAGTTGGAAATTAACTAATAAGATAAAGGGAAAATTTTTCCCAGGAAACATGTGTGGATTTTTTGTTAAATCCCATTAATGTTTTTTTTTTAAAACAAGTATCAAAATGTGTTACTCTTTTTATTCTTTCATAGAATCAACACTTAAACAGACTTCAATAGAATCTGATATCTGATACCTCTTTTAGATGGATATGAAGAAAAATGACTGAGAATCGAATATCTGACTAGCAAAGTGATAAGATCACTTATATATCATCTTGTTAAAGTCTTAAATAGAATTTTATTACTTTGAATATTTCTTGAAAATAGACAAGGTGCTAACATAAGATTCTGGATATCAAACATTTCCTTTTGCTTACCTGGAATTAAAGACTAATTATATTTATCATAGGGTTTTGACCTGAAAACTACCTTAAAATCTGTCTAACCTAACCCTTATCCCCCCTCACCTCATGTTACAGAGATGACAAAACTGAATCACAGGAGAAAAAAAGTAATTTGCTGAAAGTCACATAGCCAGCAAGAAGCATAATTCATATTTGGTTTCAAGTCAGTGTTGATCAAACTACAACATCAGAGCCACTGGAGGGAATATAATCCACTGGCTACAATGTATCCTATGGCTTATTCCAAAGGGATCAGAATAACATGTCAATTAGAGGGTTTTCTTGCTTTTCCTGTAATATACATATTTCAATATCTAGCTTCACTTAAAATTTTAATAAATGTATCATTTTGTCTGGAGATAAATAAACTTTGTAAATATGCTGAATATTTAACCACTGCAAATAATGTACTGAAATGCCTCTTCGGAAAGCTAGTATAGCAATGGTCTTTTAAAATCTCTGGCTTGCTTTTTAAAAATTTCCAGGAATAAAATAATATCAGGGATTTTAACACTGTGATAACATCAATGTTGAGGAAGATTATGAAACTAATAAATCTAATTTCCAACCAAAATCTAAGATTTTAATCCTTGTCACATACTTGTAAACACTTCATTCAGAGACAGTTTTCAATACTAATCCATGCTAAGTTTTTTTTTTAAATATTGAAGTGTTTACATTCTAAACATGCCAGCTATATTACATCCTGTGATATATATATGTGGAAATTCCTCACCATGCAGTATTTGTTTCCAGGTGTGATAAAGTCAACTGCCTGTATATATCCATCATATGCATCCAAGATTGTTTCAACTTTTGGTTCTTCATCAAAAGAATAGGTATAAACTGATCCCTGTAAAACATATTTTAAAAATCATTTGAAAATAATTTGCCATAACTTTTTAAGAAAATATAACTTTGGATTTTCTTTCTTTCTTTTTTTTTTTTTTTTGATTTTCTTTTTAAAACTTTGAAGTACAACTAAAAAAGGGGCTAAGGAGCAATGTGACAAAAGGGTAAGCCCCTGACTTCTTTTACAAATTATAAATTCAGATCTTAAAGGTATCAATTCATCTTTCAAAGAATTGAGTCTGAAACTGGAGCAAATATGTGTAATAAATGAATATAACATATAAATATATATTACATACATACATATCTAAAAACACGTACACACACACATGTAAGCAGTCACAATGATAGGTATAATCTTAGAAATTTCTAGTTTCTTCAAAGATGAAGTCACCAGATTTAACTGGGAATTTCCTATTATTTTTAAATATGATAGTAATTGTAGTAGTAAACAATTATATAAATTTTAAGATCTGCATAGTGATTCATATATATCATCTGATTTGAACCACAACTATCCTTTGAGACACATAATATTATCCCCTTTTTTACAGACAAGGAATATTGCTAGTTAATATCAAAGGCAGAACTGAAACCCAAGTCTTCTGACTCCAAACTCAATGCTTCATCTAATAAAAAAATTGGCTCTCTTTACCTTTCAAATATGTGTGTGTGTGTTTGTATGTATATTGTTAAGTCATTTCACTCATTCCCAACTTTTTATGATTTGATTTGAAGTTTTCTTGGCAGAGGTACTAAAATGTTTGCCATTTCCTTATCTAGCTCATTTTACAGATAAGAAAATTGAGAAAACAGAATTAAGTGACTTGTCCAGGATCTACTTCAATCTAATGTGTCACCTGGCTGCAAGAGAGGGAAAGGAAGAGAGAGGGGGGAAGAGAGAGGGAGATAAAGGGAGAGGCAGGGGATAGAGAGAGAGGAAGAGAGAGGAAGAGAGAACAAGAAGAGGAAGAGAGGGGGAAAGAGGGGAAGAGAGATATCTGTGTATTCTTATTTACCCCCCCCCCCCTCCATGGCAGATCATTTAGAGCATGAATTGTTTTGTTGTTGTCTTTGCGCTTTGGACAGCTCACACAATGCCTGACATATGGTAGGCAGATAATATAAGCATGAAGAACTAATCAATGCCTATCCCTCTACGTGACTGAAATAGAATGAATCTGTAAGTCATGGGATGTGAGAAGGAAGATGAACTGGTAAACATTTGAGGAGACATTGACATAAATACTGAAGTCTTCAAAAAGCAAAAAATTCAGGTGCTAACTTGAAAAAGAAGGAAGAATGATGAGTCCAGTATATATTTAAAGTAGCTAGAAGATAGAGCATTGGGCCTGAAGCCAGGAAACCTTAATTCAAATTCACTTACTAGTTGTGTGACTCTGGGCAAATCACAGGCTCTGTTCATCTATTTCTTCAACTGTAAAAATAATAGCATTTAGAACATAGAGTTGTTATGAGATCCAAATGAAATAATATTTTTGAAGCATTTAAAATAGTGCCTGGATAATGCTTGTTTCCTTCTTTCACCAAGGATTCATTGATGAAACAAGAGGAGACAGGATTAAGGGAAAAGATTATTTGTGATAAGGAAAAGGACTACCTTGTTCTCTCAGACCAGAGCAAAGAAGAAAAGGGTTGGTGAAGAAACAAAGAGGTATAGAGAAGGAAACTCAGGGGGATAGCATCAGTTATCTCTGTAGAGTTGAAGATCAATTTAGCTTTTGAAAGTAAGAGGAATAAGGGTGGACATAAGGGTTAAAAAATCAGAGGTTTGGAATAGTCTTAGGTAGTGTGGTGGAAAATTACAAATAAAAAGTACTGCTGTGTAGTAGTATGACTACTATGAGGTTACTATGAGATTAAATAATAATATATATGTTAGTTTGTATAAGGTTAGTAGGATGAGGTTAAATAACAACTAACATTTATGGGTTTCAGTTACTAAGTCCTTTACGAATATTATTTCATTTGATCCTCACAACCACCCTGGGTAGTAGGTGCTATTATTATCTCCATTTTATAGATAAGGAATAGGCAGAGAAAGGTTAAGTAACTTAACTTAGCATGAAACATCATGAAATTTGATCCATCTGATTTCATGACTTCCTCTAAATGCATTATTTATTTTTAACTATCTTTCTTTTAAATTGTGAATTCCAACTTCTCTCTTTCCATCCCATTCCCTCTTTCATCCATTAAAAAGGCAAGTAATATATCAATTACATGTGTGAAATCATGCAAAACATACCTGACTTCCTCTGACAGCACTCAGCCATTTGCCCAAAGAGAGTAGATATTAAGTGTGACTCAGTATTGGAATAATAAAGGAGAAACAGTGGAAGGTTGAATAGCTAAAGGATTCATAGATGGAATACAATGCAAAGCTGGGAGAACAGTCTTTTATAATCATACCCTTTATGTACTTTATTAAAGTCACACTGTAATGATGAAACATTACAGAATCACAGAATTTGAGAACTGCAAAGGATATTAGTATGCATCTAGCATAATGCATATCCTAAAGGAATGCTTTTGTATGATATACCCAACAAGTACTCATCAAGTTTCTGCTTGAGGAGTTCCAGAAACTGCTTACTTTTTTTATGGTTACTCCAATTCTTTTTTATTTATTTAATAGCCTTTTATTTACAGGTTATATGCATGGATAACTTTACAGCGTTAACAATTGCCAAACCTCTTGTTCCAATTTTTCACCTCTTACCCCCCCCCCAACCCCTCCCCTAGATGGCAGGATGACCAGTAGATGTTAAATACATTAAAATATAAATTAGATACACAATAAGTATACATGACCAAAACATTATTTTGCTGTATAAAAAGAATCAGACTGAAATATTGTACAATTAGCTTGTGAAGGAAATCAAAAATGCAGGTGGGCATAAATATAGGGATTGGGAATTCAATGTAATGGTTTTTAGTTATCTCCCAAAGTTCTTTCTCTGGGCATAGTTGGTTCAGTTCATTACTGCTCCATTGGAAATGATTTGGTTGATCTCGTTGCTGAGGATGGCCAGGTCCATCAGAACTGGTCATCATATAGTATTGTTGTTGAAGTATATAATGATCTCTTGGTCCTGCTCATTTCACTCAGCATCAGTTTGTGTAAGTCTCTCCAGGCCTTTCTGAAATCATCCTGTTGATCATTTCTTACAGAACAGTAATATTCCATAATATTCATATACCACAATTTATTCAGCCATTCTCCAACTGATGGACATCCATTCAGTTTCCAGTTTCTAGCCACTACAAAAAGGGCTGCCACAAACATTCATGCACATACAGGTCCCTTTCCCTTCTTTATAATCTCTTTGGGATATAAGCCCAGTAGTAACACTGCTGGATCAAAGGGTATGCACAGTTTGATAATTTTTTGAGCATAGTTCCAAATTGCTCTCCAGAATGATTGGTTTCATTCAGTTCCACCAACATTTCAGTGTACCAGTTTTCCCACATCCCCTCCAACATTTGTCATTATCTTTTCCTGTCATCCTAACCAATCTGAGAGGTGTGTAGTGGTATCTCAGAGTTGTCTTAATTTGCATTTCTCTGATCAATAATGATTTGGAGCACCTTTTCATGTGGCTACAAATAGTTTCAATTTCTTCATCTAAAAATTGTCTGCTCATATCCTTTGACCATTTATCAATTGAAGAATGGCTTATATATTTGAGTCAGTTCTCTATATAATTTGGAAATGAGGCCTTTATCAGAACCTTTGAACGTAAAAATGTTTTCCTAGTTTATTGCTTGCCTTCTAATCTTGTCTGCATTAGTTTTAGTTGTATAAAAACTTAATATAATCAAAATTATCTATTTTGTGATCAATAATAATCTCTAGTTCTTCTTTGGTCACAAATTCCTTCCTCCTCCACAAGTCTGAGAGGTAAACTATCCTATATTCCTCTAATTTACTTATAATTTCTTTCTTTATGCCTAAATCATGGACCCATTTTGACCTTATCTTGGTATATGGTGTTAAGTGTGTGTCAATACCTAGTTTCTGCCATACTAGTTTCCAATTTTCCCCACAGTTTTTGTCAAATAGTTTATTCTTATCCCAAAATCTGGGGTCTTTGGATTTGTCAAATACTAGATGCTATAGTTATTGTTTTGTTCTGTGAAGCTAACCTCTTCCACTAATCAACTACTCTTTTTCTTAGCCAGTACCAAATGGTTTGGATGACCATTGCTTTATAATATAGTTTTAGATCTGGTACAGTGAGACCACCATCATTTGATTTTTTTTTTTCATTAGTTCCCTGCAAATTCTTGGCCTTTTGTTCTTCCAGATGAATTTTGTTATTTTTTCTAGGTCAGTAAAAATAGTTTCTTGGGAGTTTGGTATAGCACTAAATAAATAGATTAGTTTAGGTAGTATTGTCATTTTTATTATATTTGCTTAGCCTTCCTATGAGCACTTGATATTTTTCCAATTGTTTAGATATGACTTTATTTGTGTGGAAAATATTTTGTAGTTTTGCTCATATAGTTCCTGATTTTCCCTTGGCAGATAAAGATTCCTAAATATTTTATACTATCAACAGATATTTTATACTATCAACAGTTATTTTAAATGGAATTTCTCTTTTTTTCTCTTTATTTTGGATTTTGTTGGTGATGTATAAAAATGCTGAGGATCTATGTGGATTTATTTTGTATCCTGCAACTTTGCTAAAGTTGTGGATTATTTTTAAAGCTTCTTAGTTAATTCTCTGGGGTTCTCTAAGTATACCATCATATCATCAGCAAAGAGTGATAATTTGGTTTCCTCATTACTTATTCTAATTCATTTAATCTCTTTCTCAACTCTTATTGCCAAAGCTAGCATTTCTAATACAATATTGAATAGTAATGGTGATAGTGGCCAGCCTTGTTTCACTCCTGATCTTATTGGGAATAGTTCCAGTTTATCCCCATTACATATGATGCTTACTGATGATTTTAAGTAATGATACTGATAATTTCAAGGAAAAGTCCATTTATTCCTATACTCTCAAGTGTTTTTAATAGGAATGGATGTTGGATTTTATCAAATGTTTTTCTGCATCTATTGAGATAATCATATGGTTTTTGTTAATTTGGTTATTTGATATAGTCAATTATGCTAATAATTTTCCTAATATTGAACCAGACCTGCATTCCTGGTATAAAGCCTACTTGGTCATGGTGTATTTTATCTTGAGGATGCTTTTCTGTAATCTGTTTGCTAATAATTAATTTAAGATTTTTGCATCAATATTCATTAGGGAAATTGGTCTATAATTTTCTTTTTCTGTTTTCATCCTACCTGGTTTAGGTATCAGTATCATGTCTGTGTCATAAAAGGAATTTGGTAGCAGTCCTTCATTTTCTATTTTTTTCAAATAGTTTATATAGCATTGGAGTTAATTGTTCTTTAAATGTTTGGTAGAATTTACATGTAAATCCATCTGGTCCTGGGGATTTTTTCTTAGAGAGTTGATTAATGGCTTGTTCTATTTCCTTTTCTAAAATGAGACTATTTAAGCAATTTACTTCCTCCTCTGTTAATTGGGGAAGCCTATATTTTTGTAGGTATTCCTCCATTTCACTTAGGTTATCAAATTTATTGGCATAAAGTTGGGCAAAGTAACTCCTAATTATTGCTCTAATTTTCTCCTCATTAGTGCAAAGTTCTTCCTTTTCATTTAAGACTAACAAATTGATTTTCCTCTTTCCTTTTTCAAATTAAATTTACTAAAGGTTTATCTATTTTGTTGTTTTTTTCCTAAAACCAGCTTAGTTTTATTTATTAATTCTATGGTTTGTTTTACTTTCAGTTTTGTTACTCTCTCCTTTTATTTTTAGAATTTCAAGTTTGGTATTTGATTGGGGGTTTTTAATCTATTTTTTCTAGCTTTTTAAGTTGCAAACCCAATTCATTGATCTTCTCTTTATTTTATGCAAGTAAGCCTCTGGAGATATAAAATTTCCCCTTATTACCACTTTGGCTGCATCCTACAAATTTTGGTATGTTGTCTCATTATGGTCATTCTCTTGGATGAAATTATTTTGTCTATAATTTGCTGTTTCACCCATTCATTCTTTAGGATGAGATTATTTAGTTTTCAATTACTTGTTGATCTACTTTCCCCTAGCTTTTTATTGAATGTAATTTTTATTGAATCGTGATTTGAAAAAAATATATTTACTATTTCTGCCTTTGATTTTGACATCTTCATGAACTAATATATGGTCAATTTTTGTATAGGAGTCATGGACTGCCAAGAGTAAAGCGTACTCCTTTCTGTCTCCATTCTATTTTCTCCAAAGATCTATCATACCTAACTTTTCTAGCATTCTATTGACCTCTTTAACTTCTTTCTTATTTGTTTTGTGGTTTGATTTATTTAGTTCTGAGACAGCAAGGTTGAGATCTCCCACTATTATAGTTTTGCAGTCTATTTCTTCTTCCAACTCTCTTAACTTCTCCTTTAGGAATTTCCATACTATACCACTGGTGCATATATATTTAGTATTGATATTGCTTCATTTTCTATGCTACAATTTAGCAAGATACAGTTTCCTCCCTCATCTCTTTTAATTAGATCAATTTCTGCTTTTGCTTGATCTGAGATCAGGATGGCTTCCCCTGCTTTTTTTTACTTTACCTGAAGCATTATAGATTCTGCTCCAGTCTTTTACCTTTACTCTCTGTATGTACTGCTCTGCTTTAAATATTTTTCTTGTAAACAATATATTGTAGGATTCTGGCTTTTAATCCAGTCTGATATCCACTTCTGTTTTATGGGAGAGTTCACCCCATTTACATTTATGGTTAAAATGGCTAATTCTGTATTTCCTACCATCTTATTATCCCCAGATTATACTTTTCTCTTTCCTTTCCCCCCCCCAGTATTTAAATTATGAACACTCCTTGCCTCAAGCAGCCCTCCCCCTTTCTTACACCTTTCCCCTACTATTTATTTATTCCCTTCTATTTAGTCTACCCCTTCCCTTTTCTCCTTTCCCCTCCCAATTTTCAATAAAGTGAGAGAAGTTTCTCTGTAAACCAAATATGTCTAATATTTTTTCTTTGAGCGAAATCTAATGAAAGTAAGATTCACACAATGTTCATCCTTCTTCCTTCTTTCCCTCAAATATAATAGGTTTTCTCTGCCTCTTCCCGAGATGTAATTTTCCTCATTTTGTCTCTACTTTTCCCCTTTTCTGGTACAATACCCTTTCCACTTCTAGTTTCTTTTTATATTATAACAGTAAAATGAAATTATACATGCACTCTCTATGTATACCCATAACATACAGTTCTCAAGAGTTCTTTTTACCTTTTTATGCTTCTCTTGAGTCCTATATTTGGAGGCCAAACTTTTTCTTTAACTCTGTTCTTTTCATCAGAAATAAAAGGAATTCACCTTTTCATTGAATGTCCATCTTCTTCCCGGGGGGAAAATGCTCAGTTTGACAAGGTAGGTAGTTTATTCTTTGCTGCATTTCAAGTTTTTTTGCTTTTTGGAATATCAGATTCCAGGCCCTTCAATCGTTTAAGGTGGAAGCTACTAGATCTGGAGTAATTTTTATTGTGGCTCCTTGGTATTTCAATTGTCTCTTTCTGGCTGCTTGTAATATTTTTTCCTTGGTCCGATAGTTCTGAAATTTAGTCCCAATATTTCTTGGAGTTTTAATTTTGGGGTCTCTTTCAGGTGGTGTTCAGTGAATTCTTTCAATGGCTTTTTATGATGGCTTGTGATTTTATGACATCAGGGAAGTTCTCTTTGATGATTTCCTGAAAAAGTGTCTAGGCTCTTTTTTTCATCATGGTTTTCAGGGAATCCAATAATGCTTAGATTGTCGCTCCTATTTTCCAGGTCAGTTGTTTTCCTGAGTAGGTATTTCACGTTTTTTTCCTATTTTTTCACTTTTTTGGTTTAGCTTGACTGATTCTTGATGTCCCATCGAGTTATTCATTTCTATTTGTTCAATTCTGATTTTTAATGAATTATTTTCTTCATTTCCTTTTTTAATTTCTTTTTGTATTAAGTTTTTAAGTGAGTTATTTTCTTCTATGGAATTTTTTCCATTTCACAAATTTTGTTTTTTAAGGAGTTATTTTCTTTTTTTATTTCACAAATTCTGTTTTCCTGGGAGTTATTTACCTTTTCCATTTCAGAAATTCTGTTTTTTTTTTTTCAGGGAGTTTTCTTTTTCCATTTTGTCAAATCTATCTTTTAATGAGCTATATGTCTTTTCCAAACCCTTTTGCAAAGTTTTCCTTTCCTTTCCCCATTTTGATTCTAGTGCTCTTTTGAGATTCTGTTTAATTTCTTCTATGAGAGCCTGGTGTGATGGGGACCAAATTATATCACTCTTTGGGGCTTTATCTGGAGACCATCTGCTTTTAGTCTCCTCAGGGTTTGAAATCTGTTCTTCTCTTTCACCATAGAAAGTATCTATAGTTAGAGTTCTCTTTGCCTTTTTACTCATTTTTTAAAAAAAAGTTAGGATCTTCTTTTAGGGCAAGGGAGGCTTTCCAAGCCTCCTCTATAGGCCATAGTGGAATGGCAGTGGCTGCGCCGGATCAATGCTGATTCACTCCTGGTGCTTGGTAGATGTGGCCAGATCCTATGAGACTGGCGGTTTGGAATTCTCTCCTTAGCTTTTGTGTTTATGTTGGATGTTTTATAACTTCTCTGTTGATCTACTGCTTTGCAGCCAGGGCAGAGTAGCCAACAATGGTATAGATTCCTCCCCATAGATTCTCCACCACCATGCACCATCCCAGGTCTACACAGTGTGTGCTGGCCTCCTGTGCCTGGCCACCTCCTCCCTCACCACACCAAAACAGACTTTTTTTGGCAATTTTTAGAATTATCTTCTGCTGGTAATTTGCTGCACTCCCAATTGCATGGATAGCCAGTCCAGAGCTAATTCAGAGGCTGGATTTCGTAATTAGTGTGAGTGTAGTAAGAGAAAGTCAGAGAGAAACATGTGTCCTCTCCACCATCTTGACTCCACCTAAAACTCTTTTTCAAGAAAACTACTGTTTAATCATGCCTCCTCATCCTGAACATGTAAAATTGATTTTTGTACCTAAATGTTAATTTATTCTTAATGAATTTCATCTTAAAATACTAAGCTCAATGCTCAAGAATATCAAGATCTTTTTTTGGATCTTGACTCTTTCACCAAACGGATTTAGCTATCATTCTCAGCTACGAGGCATTTGCAAATATAATGAGGTCATTTGTGCGTTTTTCCAAGTCATAAATAATGTTAAATAGCTCAGGCCAAGGATAAATACCTATAATGTGAAAGAGACTTCCTTGCAAGTCTTTTAAATAGAGATTAGACGATCACTAGTCAGGTTTATTAGAGTAAGGATTACTATAGGATATACATTGGGCTAAATCACTGACACCCCTTCTTCCATAGACTTTGCCCTATTCATATTAAACTATTAAAAGCTACTCTTGAGTCTGGCTATTTCACCATATCTGAATCCAATTAATTATATCATCTTTCCATTTTCTCTACAAAAATTGTATAAAATGCTTTATGAAATGCTTTGCTAAAACCTAGGCAAATCATATTTGCCTCTAGCATTCCCTTCATCTACCAGTTTACTAACTCTCTTAAAAAATAAAGTTGTGTCATATGGTAGCTATCTAACATTCTATAATGCTGGACTTGAAGTCATGAAGTAATAAGGGACATATCAATTCTCCAAGAGCCTCCACAGCTGTGAATCACAACATCTGAAGGAGTTGCAGGGCAGCCTTTGCTGACACAAGTATTGCAGACTGGGAATGAGAAAAATTGGAGGCAGAGGGAAGAGGAGAGAGGTTAGACAATGCAAAGTCCTCTCAGTCAGAGAGGTTAGAGAACAACAGAGAACTGAGTCTCCTTGTATAATCCTCTCATAAGAGGAGATCCATTCTGGGTTGGATCTCCAGCAGCCATTGTCAGATGGTTCCCATGTATTCCAACAGCTATCCCATGTATTCCAACAATGAAGACCTTCAAATTCTTTCCCTGACACTTACTAGCTTTATTTTTCTGGGCAAGGTACTTAACCTCTCGGTGCTTCAGATAGTTCCTTAGAACTTATTTACTAAAACATAAATGAGATATAATATGCCTTACAGAAAGTTCCCAAACTAGAAGTTATCTACATAAATGAGTTCATAGATCCTTTGCATATTCATATAATTGTAAATACATCAAGAGAATATTTTCCATGATACATTGCATTAGCATTTCATAAGAGGAATTAATTATATTCCATACCTTAATAGTTTCAATCAGTAACAATTTGTAATCAGGAGAGAATATAATATTTCCTATAGGCTCTTGAACATCAAAATAGTCTTTTACTGTGTAATTTACTTCCTTGACAATAAAAGAATGCACAATACCATCCTTGATGTAAAAAATAAGAAAATAAATACTAGTATCAGTTTCTGTCACACAAGACAAAGTGATCAAACAAAAAGCATGGCTGTACATATACCAATAAGGAAGTGCATCCCTCCCTCCCATTTCAAGCAAATTCTACTTATTTAAAAAGAAAATAAGTTCAAGTCTTACCTCCTTCAAGAAACCTTTCTCACTTTCTTATCAATCTCCTCCTTCCTTGAAATCCAGTAGTATTTTTTTTTTAGTTTGTATAAGACTGCTAATTATATACAATACTATTTATAATAAATTAATGATTTTCTTTTATGGTTCATAGAAATCAGTCTGATAAGTTTTTCCTTACATTACTTTTATTATCTTATATCTCTAATGTTTCATTTATTAATGTCTGGTCTTCTCAAGTTTTTTGAGGGAAGAAACTAAAAAATTTTTCTTGGTATCTAAGACTGATGACATAGTACTTGTCTCTTTGTTAGTATGTATTCCCCTTGATATTAAAGTCTGTTTTGTCTTGATTTTTGTATTTCCAGCATTTAGTACTGTGCCCAGCACATAATTATGTACTTAATGCTTGTTGATTAAGTGACTGAATAATAATGACTGATTACAAGCATAGTGGGCTAATTAACTCTTCTTTAATATATAGAGTATTGCTGGTCTGCCTACAAGGAGATTGAGCTGTTTTTTCTAGGAGCAAGACTGAATTTGGGCTAATATAGCTATATTCCCTTGCTTGGACCCCTTCAAATCAGTATTAGACAAATATAAGGAATCTGGATTCAAGACTATTCATCACTCTGAGGCATATAAACTCAAGCAAATAAATCATTACATGCCCACTCTCCCTTAATGCCTCCACTCCTTATCTTATAAGAGAGTCAAAATGGTATGACAGATAGTTCTGAAGAGGAGATATAAAGCATTAAAATAGTCTAAGTAAGGGAAGGCAGAGTTGTAATTGAAAATTCATCATATCTATCTATCTATCTATAAATATATCTATAAATATATATACATATATATATATATATATATATATAGAGAGAGAGAGAGAGAGAGAGAGAGAGAGAGAGAAAGAGAGAGAGAGAGAGAGAGAGAGAGAGAGAGAGAGAGAGAGAGAGATTTTTTACAAATAAAGTAGTCACATCCTGCTTCTTCTGAGTTATTGAACTTCTGCCAGGAAGACCTTAGAGCTAACTCCTCCTATAAATAAGAGCAACACTTTGACCCAGGGAGAGACAAAACATATTTTCTTAGTACTCTAAGAGAATTAAACAGCCTCTAAGGTGGTGACTGATGCTAAATTAAAAAAATAACAATTGACCTGGCTCTTTTTCATTTCTGTCTGCAGCCAATAGAGCTATAAAGTACAATGGAAAATCACAAGAGTGAAGAATAATTTAAGAAACAGACTATACTCAACATCCCTATTCCCTATGTGATTTTGAGTGAAGTAACTTACCTTTTCTGGACCTGATTCCTAATTTATAAAATGAGAGTCTTAGAAAGAATGACCTCAAAGGACCTTTTCTGGTTCTAAATCTTGAAAACACTGTTGAGGTGGTAAAACCATGAATAGAACTCCCAAGAATATAAAAGAGTGACAAAAATATACAATTAATATTGCCTGGAAGCAAGAATTAGACAAGCCTTTAATTAAATATAATCGCTTGGGATTTCTTTACTGTGGTTCCCTTCACCCTCTACACCTTTTCTCCCAAGAGATTATATTTATCAAAGTTTACTTCACTTTCAAAGAAATAATTTTCAAAAAAATTCATAAAAAATTTTCAAAAAGAAATTCATTAACATTCTAAAATCTAGGTGAGATGAATAGGAAAAGAAAACTTTGTGCCAAGTATTTTCTAAAGAAAAATAAATATGAGAGAACATCTTACATTTCCAGAAACAAATAATCCTTCTCTGTGAAATGCCATGGTGTTTATGCTGGTATCTTTAGAATGGATTTCTTCATTTACTTGAATTAAAAACAAAGTAGTATAGAAATATTAAAGTATGCTAATAATCATCAACTTTATATTAATGCTATAATGAAGAGACAGGATAGTAAGTAGATAGAACACTAGATCTGAGATCAGGAAGACTTGGAAGATCAACTATGTAACCCTAGTCAAAGGTACTTAAACTCTAAAGGCATCACTTTCCTTATGTGTAAAATGCTTATAGATTGAATTCATAAATATTCAATGAGTGTAAAATGAAGAAAGCAATTGACCTTTAATGACTTCTAATCTATCTTCTAACTCAAAATCATATGAACTTTCTGTTCATACTATTATTCATCATTTCTCTGGAAGATTTTGTCCAGAGAAACAAGCATTATAAGACAGATGCCTCAAGGTTAAGAAGGTTGCTAAAATTCTTTACTTTCAGAAAGGATCAAATCTAAATCATCCTGTCACTCAATGTCAATTTTTTTAGTTAGTAAGTTAATAATTATTATAAGGGGGATTAAAAAGATCCTGTTCTCAAAGAACTTTTATGAGACAAGACAGTTGTAAACAAATGTAGAACATCTTAATCTTCAAAGCTATGGAGCAACATATCAACAAGCAACATTCTATTCCAATGATCACCATTAAAATAGATGAGAGAACTACAGGAAATGCGTAGGCATAGCATGATAGAAAGCCTTCTTGGAAAAAAGTACAGGCTCGTAAATAACACTGGAATTCTCATTACTTTGGAGGGGATTGGCTGAGGGAAATATAGGATCCTGGATTAGTTAGCAAGACCTTTTTTCTTTTTTTCCTCCTTGAGTCTTCTGGAGCTTGTTAACCATATAGGCTAAAACACATGTATATACATCACGGTTTCAGTCTGAAAGCAAACATAAAACAAACGCAATCTTCATTATATATCTTAGTTGTGCAGACCTGTGATATCATTTATGTTGGGAGCTCTCAGGAAATTCCCTGTACAAATGCAACTTACAGTCTTTCAGAGTTAGAAGCCCAGGACACTAAGTTAAATGACTTGCCCAGGGTCACAAAACCAGTATGTATCTGATATTGGACTTGAATAACGGCAGCCCTATCTCTGAGGTAAGCTCTGTCCACTATTCCATATTGTCTCTCTATAAGGGATGATAATAAAAAATAATAACAATGATTAATAAGAATGAAAACTACTACTGAGAGTTATATAGCATTTATATTATATTATTTTAACTTCACATCAACCTTGGGAGATAAGTATTAAAGGTATTATTACTTTCCCCATTTTACAGGTAAGAAAACAAGTGACATAAGTGATTTGCTCATAGTTTCACAACCCATATTAGAGATGGGATTTCCTTATTCCAAGAATAAGAACTTATTTATTTATTCCAAGAATCATGATTCTTGCCATTCTATCTAGAACAGCAGCATAGAGATGGTGACAAGGAAATTGTGGGAAAAGAACTATAATGTGAAAAAGAATTGAAGGAATAAAGAGAGTTGTACTAGGGAAAGAGAATAGCAAGCTTACTCTCCTATAAGGTTACTTCATGAGTACGAATCTGACAAAAAATTTGTAACATGAAAATTTTTTGATACTTCATGGAATGTTTTGTTTAAAATGGACATTTTGCACATGGACAATTCCATTCTACTTCCTCAATAAATAAATGGAGCTAGATAGTTATATAAGTAGCTAAGTAGAAAGAAAGAATTGATGAAATCTTAGTTGATCTGGTTTTCTTTAAGGTGGTCTAAAAGTTATAACAACTGCATAAACCCTAAATGGAGTGCCAAAAAGGAAGAGTACAAAAGTCAGGTAAGATAGTTCTTGGTAGATTGCTTTTCCTTGAAGATATAAATTCTGATTACATTCTGAAGATAGGTTACACTGCCTTCTTCAATAACTAGTCCAGTATTGCAATTATATGTAGGTATTTCTAATGGTTAACTAAAGACTTAGCCAAGTATTTTAAAGGGGAAAAAGGAACCCTGAAAGAATTATTTTTGTAGAAGAGCCCTCCTATAGAGAAGGCCACAGATGCCCCAAAATAACTCCCTATTGCAGAAAAGATAATTTGCTTCATAGAAGAGGTTCATCAAACAATTTACCCCTAAAGGTAAGCATAAGCTTGAGCTTATCCTATGATATTAATTAATTTTTTAAAATTTAAAATTCATTTTATACCTCCTCTTTGTGTCCACTTTTCTTCAGCCACAGTGGATGAAGGCAACAAGGTAATTATATTTTCATCTATATTTGAAAAAGAAAAAATGAAAAAATTTCAAATATAATGCCTAACATAACAGGTGCTTAACAAACACTTGTTGAAGCTGATTTCTCAGAAAATCACAACACATTTCAGGATATTGCCCATCTAAAATTTGAGATCAAAAGAAACATATCATTTCTCACCTTTAGCCCAAGTTCCACCTTCTACGTGAAAAATTTTCCTGATCCCCTTAATTAAAGAACCACTCTTTACTTTAGAAAAACCAAACAGGCAGCTCTTAAATATGGATTATTGGGGTAATATACCTGAAGCAAGAAGAAAACTCTTCCCAATTAGCCTAGCTGAATGGTGATAAAGTCTTGAAATAGTACAGTCGCTATATAGAAAGAAAGTAAAGGATGGGAAAGATGTTGCAGAAACCACTTTGCATTTAACTGTTTTGGATTTGTTTTTATTCTCTCTACATTTATTCTCTATACACATGTGCTATTTCTCCCATTAAAATATAAGTTCCTAAAGAGGAAGGACTATCTTTCTTTTTGTTTATATTTGTATCCCCTGCACTTAGCATAATGCCAAGCACATAATACATGTTCAACGCTTAACTTGCTTTGTCTAAAACTGCTCTCTCTGAAGTAGAAACAACTTCTTGCCAAATTTGATAAAGATTTTTCTTAATCCTTATACTTTTCCAATTCTCTGCAAAATTTGATATAATTTACGATTCTCTCTTCCTGGATATTCATATTTCTTCAAGTTTTCATTACAATGTTCTCCCTTGATTCTCAGGGAATGTCTGACCATTCCTTTTCAAATTCCTTTGTTAGATCATTAGCCATTTAAAACCTCCTAAGGGACCTGTCCTGGTCTTTCTATACTCTCTCATTAGGTGATCTTACCAGATCCCATAGATTTAATTCCTGTCCCTATACAGATGACTTCTATACATGTGGATATACATATTATGCCCTACACCCTTTGCTAAGCCATTCTCAGATTTCCAGATATTTCACTCTGAATTTCCAATAGGTTTCTGTAATGGGCTGAGGTTTGAGTTGATGCACTGAGGTCCCAAGTACGTGAAGCTAAATAGTAATTGGGCTATACTCTATTAATATAATGATTGGAAAAGAATGGTCCCAGCCCACTTGTAAGTCCTATGTGTTGTAAGAAAAATTTTAGGGGAGGCAGAGAGAGAACAGGAAGAGAAGTGAGAGTTTGGGTTGTCTATATCTAGCTGCTGGTTGTGTGGCTGCTGGTCGGTGTTTTTGATTGAGCGAATATTTATCGCCATTCTCTTCCATCTCCCGATCCTTCTTCACTGAGAAAAAACTGACGATTTTCCCCCAACCTGAATTTCTGACTTGCTGATTTAAAAATGGATCTTCAATTTGGGCCCAATGGTGGGAACCAAGGACTGAAGGTTCCGTGACCAGGAACTTGGGTATATTTTAATAGACAAAAAGGAACTTATTTTTAAAAACTAAAACCAGTAATCTTTTTGGCAAATGGGACAAATGCTACAAAGACTTCCATCCCAGTCCCCAACCCCACCCAAGAGGGGCTAAGGAAAGCATGCTTAAGCTGATAGAAAGACAAGGGCTAATTTAAACTTGGGAAAGGAGTAGACTTGTGGGTACATTAAACTGCATCTCCCTTGGTTTGTAGAGGAGGAGCAGATCTCTTGAGAAACTGGTCCCTGGTTGGACAACAGATGTCCACGTATTTCGAGAAAATGGTCCTCATTCAATTTATGAGGATTTTATTTATACAATATAATTCAGTTAGCATAAGAAAACCTTATCCCTTTAGAAGAAAGAAAAAACGTGGTCTTCCTGCTCCTTCCAAAATAGCCAGATATTGGAGGAAGACAATGAAGAATTAATGACCATTCCCCACAGGGCATGGAGACTTAGAGCAAGGGATGGTGACTTTCCACCCAGGAGGCAGCCAGCCCCACCTCAGGAGCAAGTGATTGACTTCCCTCCACAACTCCATTCCCTCCGGGATGGAGGGAGGAGGGCAGTGGGGGGGCAGTGACAGCACCAGCACCAGCACCAATTATGAGTAGACTGCAAGAGGGCTTAATAAGGCAAAGAAAAGGGCGGGACGTCCGGGAGCCCAGCCACTTATCTTTCCTGTAATTTCCCAGTTTAATGCCTTCGGAAGAAATGCAAGAACCCCTTTTAACGAGAAATCATTAAAGATCTGAAAAAGGCTTGCATTTTTATGGGGCACATCATTATGTTGATGCTATTACAGAATTTGGCTTTTTTTGACTTGATGACTGGAAATCTATAGCAAGGGTACCAGAACCACAAAATTAATTGGCTTTCTGAAATAGTGAGCTCTGTAGATACAAGCCCAACAAAATAGTAAAATTTGTTCATGCTGGATCACCTATGACCTATTAAGAAGGGTCCAATGCAGACGTCACAGCCAATTAATTATTCAGCAGAGCATGAGCAAACGCAAGTATCAAAGCTTTCATCCACAATAAAATGACAAAGGTGAGGCTTTCAAAAATAACACAAGGGCCAGATGAACCCTTTGCTGACTTTGTGGGAGTTTGCAGACTGCTAACAAGAACTAATGGGGAAAATTCATCAAAGATGTTTTAATAAGGCAACTTGCTAAGGAAAATGCTAAAGGGGTAGAAGGATTTACTAGGACTGCAAGGATGTCCTTTTTAGAGGAGTTATAAGACGCGCCACAGTGGGACAAATGCCTTTATAGCCAGACAATGGACTTCCCAAGATCCCAACATGGGAGACAGGGTCCCTTCCCAAGGGACTTTAAGAGACACATCAATGCTTTTGTGGTAAAGTAGGCATCTGAAAGCTAATGTTGGTATAGAGGCAGAGGAGAAAGGGTGGGGAGAACAAGACCCAGTACCCCATGTCCAAATGCAAAGAGGCTTCCCATTGGGCCTCAGAATTTGACAGGTTAGGAAGGGATGAGGGGCCACCCCAGGGCCCCGGAAAACACTTGGGGCATGATACCAAGGGCACCCAGAGAGTGCCAAATGGCCAATCCCCAATATGACCAATCAGCCAGGAAGCCTATGATGGGAAAGGGATTAAAAAACAGCCAGGAAGCAACCTGATGGGAGAAAGGATTAAATTAGGGGAAAGGAAGCTGAGAAATGAGATACCCCTGGGAGGTGGAAATCTGTTCCTTCCAGTCTATGGATCCCGCCCCAGGCACAGTAGGCTTGACCATTTTACCCCTGAGAGTAACAAAAATGCCATCCACATACTGATGTGGGAAACTGGGGAATGAGATAATTCCCGTCACCAAACAGGCAGACAATTGGATTTATCACCCAGGAGAAATAGTAATCAGGTTTACTCACAGAATCTAATAACAGCCTGGTGATAGTCACCAGATTCTGATTCCAGATCAAAAAATTAGCAATTTACTGGAAAGCTGAATACTGACTGACCCATGCTCATGATCTATATAAATGGCCTTCCATTGGAAGGATTGGTAGAACTGGCAGATGGACAGTCATTGAGGGCCAACTGGCCCAGTCACCCAAAGATTAAAGCACACCTACGTCTGGTGTAGGAGGATCAATAGCAGCTGAAGTTATTTCTATGAGATGGACTTTGAAGGCAAACAGGAGTTTTACCCTTTTAGTAGAAAAACCATCAATCTGTGGGGAAGAGAGTTTACAGCAATTAGGGTTAAAATGAGTACTTGGTTTTTAAGCAGGGCTGCTGTTGAAGGCCTCAACACTTTCAAATTTTCCTATCCAATGGAAAAACTGATAACCAGTGTGGATAGAAAGTGGCCCTTAATAACAATAAAATTCGGTCTTATTAGATATAGTACAGGAGCAGCTTGACAAGGACACTTAAACCTTCTTAAGTCCTTGAATTCTAGGTTTTTGTTGTGAAAAGAAATCTGAAATGGAGGATGTTAAGGATTTGAAAAGTGAATGAACAGATGGAAACTATGGGAACTCTTCAGCCGGACTCCCACTCAGTTGCCTAGAGAATGGCCTTTTTTAAGGATATTAAGGATTATTTCTATTCTATTCCCTCTGAAAGGGGATATGAAATCAGTGCCCAGCATTAACTTATGGTTTTATAAAGATATGAATGGAAGGCCAAGGGAATGAAAACAGCCCATATGTGTCAAATGTATGTTGTGCTGCTCTTGTCCATAAGAAAAGATTCCCAAAAGTTATGCTATTAATTACATGGATGAATTTTGGGATGGAAGAAAAAATGTAAAACATTAAAAGACCATGAAACACTAGAATTAAAAATATATAGACCAAAAAAATTAAAAATGTTTTTCAAATTTAGGATATGAAGTAACCCTAAGGGCTTAAATCCAAAACTGTCCTAAGAAAGAAAAGCTAAAAATTGAAGATTTTGAAATTGATAAGATATCCAAATTGCACGTTTAGGTTTGATACCTATTTCAAACTGTTATAACTTTTAAGGGAGAAGTGTTTTAAATTACCAAGCTTTACAAAAGAAGTAAAGGCTTTGAGGGTTGAACTGGCTTTTATCCAATGTTTGAAAGAGCACCAAAACCCTTTGAGATATTCAGTTTTGCCACAAAGAGGATCCACAGCAGTCCTTCACAAACAAGTGTGATAGAGGGTAACCCCCGCACAACCAGAACAAAGCCTTACACTTACCCAGTTTGTTAGAATTTTATTAAAGGCCACTGCTAAGTAAATTATCTGGGAAAGCCTGAAAGATATTAATTTTTATACAATACACAAATTAATGTGTTTGAATTATCCAGAGGAAATTTTATTCCCTTCCCAAATTTTTAATTTCCATTAAAGATAACTAGACTTTAATAATTGGGATGGATTCTGAAGAAAAGTTCCAAAGTTCCCTTAAAGGACCAACTATCTTCACGGATGCATCCAAACAAATATTTGTGTTGTAAAAGACTAACTATAAAGAGAGAGCAGAACTCCCTTTTATCCACTAGCAGAAGAATTAATGCCATCATTTAGCTCTTACTTATTATCCAGGGAGACATAAATATTAAATTTGATTCAGTATTCAGTAGGTGTGGTCAAAGAAGACAGCCCAAATAAAATTTGCAGCCTTTTATTAACAGCTTCAAAAACCAAGAGCAAGTGAGAAAGCATCCAGGGATCTTTATATTACATGCCATTCTCATAGTGGACTTCCAGGTCCCTATTTGATGGAATTCGGCAGATAGCCCTAACTTGTTGGTCAATACCCCTTCTAACTATGTTTAATACCCCTTTATTCCAGGAAGCCCGGATCTATTCAAATATCATCAGGTTGTCGACCTTTATTCAATTTGGAAAAGAGAGGAAGTTAGATGGTAAAAGCCGTTGGTTGTCTTCCTTTCCACTGCCTCCAGGAAGAACCCCGGGTTTGGGACCCAATGAAATCTGGCAAATGGATGTGACCCATTATAAATTTTTGGTATCTGTCTTTTATCCAGGTTTGTAGACATTTTTTCGGGATTCACTTTGCAATACAGCAGGAAAAGCAGCCCATGGTCACTGAATTTCAAAAACATTTGCCATTATGGTGTGCCACAAGAATAAAAACAGAAATGGTCCTGCTTATATAAAACATTTTGACACTTTGTGAAGTATAAGATTTTACATACCACTGGATAACCTTTAACCTTTCAAGGACAGGCAAAGTGGAGAGGAGAAAGAGATATTAAGACGCCCCCTCCAAAACAAAAGAAAGGGGAGCCAAGGTAACCCTAGAAAATTCTAAATCTAGCCCTTTATACATTAACTTCTTTGATTTTTGAAAAGACACTGGCTGCAGACAGGTCCAGGGAGCAGTCCAATATTTAGATAATCGCCAGGTGATGTGGGAGATGCAAAAGGAATGGAAAGGACCAGATAGGCTAACTGCTTTGGGGAGAGGGTTTGTTGTATCTCACAGGTGGAGAAGGAATGATGGGTGCCAACAGCCAATTCGATTGTCCATCGGAAGAGAGGAGCAACCCTTAAAAGAAAGGAGAAGACCCAAGAAATATCGGGTGGTTCTTTGCTGTTGCTCATCATTGAAAGAGCTGGCAAGTTATGGCCTTGACCCTGGACATCAAAAAATTGTTGAATTCAAAACCCCTCAGGAATCATTGATTTCAACATGGATTGAAACCCAGGAATCATTGATTCTCTGAGACATAGGATTTGAAAACCCTCAGGAATCATTGGATTCTCTGAACATGGGATTGAAAACTCCTGGAATCATTGGATTCTCTGAGAAATGATAAGATTTTACAGGACTTCAAAATCTGTGGAATCATTGATTCCCTAAACATAAAAAGACTTTTGCAGGACTTCAAAACCAGGGGGACTTGATTCCCAATGGAAGAATGGACAATAGATTGGTTTTGATATCTTTTTTGTGAAGAAGGTGTATTGTGACTTTGTTTACATACCCTCCTTCTAGGACTTCTGGTGATCTTTTTCCAACTCCATGTTGATTTATATTGTTTGCTATTTCTACTTGTTGTAAATTCATGTTTGTTAAACATCAAGCCTGACTGACTGTGGGGAGAGCATCCTAATAGCCTATGTATTGTATGTGCTTGTGTTCCTCCCATGCTGAGGGTTTGTGATTAAAAGACCCTTCAGCCCAGAAAACCTGCAGCAACCCCCATTCCCTTTGGTGCTTTTATCCCTTCCTGAGATGTCAGGGAGGGGTGATCATCTCCTTTTAGTGCTTTCACTGACTTTCCTGAGAAGTCAGGGAGGCTGTGATCACCTCCTTTTGGTGTTTCACCTTTCCCTGAGAAGTTAGAGGCTGTGATCATTCCCCGGGGCTCTGACTTCCCTGAGAGCGGGGGGAACCACCTGTGTTCTAAAATAAAAGAAAGCGGGAGATGAATGGGCTGAGGTTTGAGTTGATGCTAGGTCCCAAGACTTGAGGGGTTAAAAGTAATTGGGCTTACTCTATTAATATACATGATTGGATAAAGAATTCCCTGCACACTCTTGTAATTCTGATGTGTTGTATAGGAAATGACATTTAAGGGTTGAGGCAAAGAGAGAGACAGGAAGAGAAGTGGGAGAGTTTCCTGGGTCGATATCCTAGTTGCTGGTTGTGTGGTGTGGTCAGCTAGTTTTTGACTAGCTGCCATATTACTATCGCCGATTCTCTTCCACCTCCGATCCTTCTTCACTGAGAATAAAGACTGACGATTTTCCCCTAACCTGAATTTCTGACTCCTGCTGATTTTAAAATACGCGATCTTCACAGGTTTCTTAAGCTCAACATGTTCGAAATAGATTTTAGTACCTCTTCTTTCAAAAGGCCACTTTTAATCAGGATACCGTCATTATTCCAGTCCTTCTAAATGTCAATATTAACTTCAGTTCCACACTTCCCAAATAGTAAATTAGTTGCCAAATTTTGTTGTTTCCACATCTACAACATCTTTCCCATCCTTTACTTTCCCTCTTAGGTATATAACCATTATATTATTTCAAGACTCATCATCACTCAGCTGAGCTAATTGAAAGGGTTTTCTTCTTGCTTCAGGTATCCATATTCAATTTCTTCTTGCTTCAATAATCCATATTCAAAAGCTGCTGATTTGTTTTTTTCTAAAGTAATGATTTGACCTTACACTCCATAATGAATAAACTCCAGTGATTGGTTCCTATAATTTAAGCTCCTCTGTTTGGTATTTAAACCCTTTCACACCCTGGCCCCTATCTGCTTTTCTAATCGATAATTTATTTCTCTTCACATCTTCTCTAATTCAGCCAGAAAAGTTTTCTTGATATTTTTAACACATCATTATATTTTAATTTCTTTGAATTTGCAAGAATGTTTTCCATATCTGAAATATACTATGCTTATATTCCCTCTTCTCTTTTAAAATCTTGATTTCTCTTCAAGTGCCACCTTTTACATGAAACCTTCGCTGATTCCTCCAGCTACTGGTAGTACCCACAAAAAATTAATTGCATTATAATTATTTTGTATATATTTTATACATACACACATATATAGCTATATGTTGTCTCCTCCCTATAGGATATAAATAAGCTCTTTGAGAGTATAGATCATTTCACTTTTTGTTTTGTATCCCCAATACCTAGAAAAATGCTTGGCTCATAATAGGTGCCTGATAAATGTGTTTAATGAATGATTGATTTACTAAAATACTTAGTATTTTGTAAATTACTATACAAATATGAGCTATTGTTTTAAGTATGTAAAAATTACAAGAAATATGAAAGTATTAGTTCAAATTTCAATAAAAATATTTCACCACATAAACAATACTACAGGTACTATAAGGGATACAAATAAAGAGTCCATCCCTAAAATCATTTACAATGTAATACAATTAAAAATAATGATAAAAATGACACAATTAATAACCAATCCAGGGTAAATTAATGCCAACTCATGTGGTACATACTTTACCCTCAAGTAGAAATTTGAAGGAGTCAAAGATCAAAAAAGCTAAACTATTCAAAGAAACATTGTTGGAGAGGTGATCTGGGTCTGGGAGAATTTACAAAAGAAAAGCACAAGCAGTAACATGATCAAAGGCATAAATGTACCAATAAGTATAATGTGATTGTGATATGATAAGAACATTATGGGCAGCTAAGCAGAGCAGTTGATAGAGGTTGGGACTATAGTTATGAAGACTCATCTTCCAAATCTGGTCTCAGGCACTTACTAGCTGTGTGACCCTGGGCAAGTTATTTAACCTTGTCTTCTCAGTTTCCTCATATGTAAAAAGGGCTGGAGAAGAAAATAACAAATTGCTCTGGCATTTTTGCCAAGAGAACCCCAAATGGGTTCACAAAGAATTGGACATGACTAAAACAACTGAACAAGGACACTAACCTGATAGAAGGAAGCAATGATATTTAGAAATTTTATTTTAGAAGATAAGTCTGAATAAGAAAGTAGAGTAGGAAGGTGGAGCTAAGATGGCAGAGTAAAGTCTAGGCCTCACCTGTGATTCCCCAAACCCTTTCAAATACTTTTAAATAATGACTCAAAACAAATTCTAGAACTACAGAACCCACAAAAAGATGGACTAAAACAATTTTCCAACCCAAGATGACTTAAAAAGTCAGCAGGAAAGGTCTGTAGGACTAGGATGACAGTGGAACATAGTCCAACCCAAACTATGCCAGCATAGCCCTGGCCCCTGCAAATGTTGAAAGTTACAGAATCAATGGCTTCTAAAGCTCTCAAGTCACAGAGAGTAAAGGGGTAAAAACAATTGGCCAAAAGAAGCTGCTTTGCCCATACTTGAATCCTAGGTAGCAATCTCAGAACACTAGTACACTAGAGCTGAAAGCCATAGTTGAGCAGGAACCCTAGTCACAGTTACAAGGCAGAAAAGAATGTTCTTGGTCATGCACAGATGAAAGCATAGCCCTGGGGAATAGTAAACACATCTCTACTTAAATCACAGTTATAGTTATATAGTTATGAAAAACTGAAAACTTAGAGGTCCCTAGAAGTATTTTTGAAAGCAGTTACACAAAACTCCTAAAGCTTGGAACAGTACACTGTATGCCTCATAAATAGAGCTTCTTTTTAACAAAGAGTTAAAGGTCAAGTAATAGGCTGGGAGTTAGCAAAAAGAAAAAGATTCAGACCTTAGAAAGTTACTATGGTGACCAGGAAGATAAAAAAGAGAAGATAACAAAGTCAAAGCTCCTACATCCAAAGCCTCCAAGAAAAATGTGACTTGAACTCAGGCCATAGAGGACCTCAAAAAAGATTCTGAAAATCAAGTAAAAAAATAGAGGAAAAACTGGGAAGAAAAATGAGAATGATGCAAGAAAATCAAGAAAAATCAATCAACAGCTTGGTAAAAGACAAAAAAATACTGAAGAAAATAATACCTTAAAAACTATACTGAGGTGGAGGAGTCTGGGAAAATGGAGGAGTTAAGACTGTAAATTTCAGTCTTTCCAGATTGCCCCCAAAAGAGAACAAATTTGTACCTCAGGGGAAACATAGAGTGAAAAATCAAGAAGACTTGGGACAGAACAGGGTACTTCTGGCACAACTCAAGAATATCAGAAGACCTTCAGGCTGAGGATTAGTTAATCCTAATAAGGTTAGCTTCAGAAAAACAGCAGGTGCCACCCCTCTGAAGGCTAGCTGGTTTGACTGGAATCTCATTAGGAACCACAGAGACTTTCACATCAGTGTGAAGACTCTGGGGTCTAAGTCCAGGAAGACTGAAGGAACCTAGGCTGATTAGGAAAGCCAGGCCCAGTTGTGCTACTTAGATGTGGCTCTGAGAGAGAAGAAACCAGTGAGTACAGAGTGGCAGGGATAGTGCTGACTGGAGGCACTTGTAGGAGGGAGTAACTCTTGGTTTGGGGTTCCAGATCAGAGGTGGAAGCTAAAGTGAAGCTAGAGGCACCATTCCCCCCACCCTGCAATTAAAGGTGCTTTAATGATGAATGATGCTTGATATAATACTTCTCATTAAAAAAAATGAAATGGCAATGAAGAATTTACTATGGGAATAGGGAATATGGAATTCAACTTAGGAGGACAACACTGAAGGAAAAAAAAGCTGCTTTTACAACAAAGAGTAATGTTAAATGGCTCTCAGTTCAGAGAGAATTTCCAGAAGAATTCAAAAATATTGGAAAAAACTTTTTTAAAAAGTAAAACCATCCCAGAAAAATAAGATTTTGAAAAATGAAAAAATAGAACAGAAAGTAGAACATCTTACAAAAAAGCACATCTGGAGCATAGATCAAAAAGAGAAAAAAATTTAAAATAAAATTGGACTATCTGAAAGCTGTATCAAAGAATTTTGATACAATAATGCAAGAAATAATCCAAAAAAAATGTCCTAAAGTGACAGAAAATCAGGTAAAAGTAGAAATAGAAAAAAATCTACTAATCACCATCTCAAAGAGATCCTTTGTGGAAAACACATAGGAATATTATTGCCAAATTTCAAAGCCCCTAGATAAAAGAGAAAATTTTGCAAAACACAAGCAAATAAAAATCAATTCAAAAATATGCTGGAGTTACAATTAGAATTGTACAGGACTTAGCAGCAGCTACAACAAAAGACTGCAGATCCTAGAATCCTACATACCAGCAATAAAAAGAAGTAGGTCTGTAGCCAAAAATATCATATCTAGCAAAATTATCCATAATATTGAATAAAAAAATGCAAAGGGTGAAAGAAGACAAGGAAGGGATTCATGGGGGGTGAGTTAATAGCAAGGTAAGTTAAGGAGCAGGATTAAAGTAGAAGAGCTAGCAGGTATAAGAAAGAAGATACATATACAAACACTACAATAAGGATCAGGGTAGAATTTATTAGAAAAAAAGTACAGCTAAGTAATTACTGATCTTAGACAAACTCAAACTTAAAATTTATTTGAGAGAAATCTACATTATATGTCAACCACACTAATGTTTTAGATGCATGTTTACATATGGGTAAGTGCATGTGTGTATATGTTTATTATGTATATATATTGTGTGTTTATGTATCTCAATATGTAGCTATGTATACATACAGCTCTATATATGTGTGTATATAGATATATGTATATATGTGGGTGTCTGTGGGTAGATGTGAATATGTGTGAGTGTATATATATGCACACTATATATGTGTGTGAATGTATGTATATATATATTTATATTAGTATATGTATATATAAATATATCTATGCTTAACTACAGCCTGGTTGGAAGAGGTGAGGGGGATGAAAGGGGAAAAAAAAGTTTAAAAGTGCACAGCAAAGAACAAGGAAGCAAAGGAAATAAGAAAATACAAGAATATAATTTCTTCTAGTATTATATATCCTTTCTTGAACAGTTAATTTTTATGTACTTTGAATTCTGTGGGCACGTGACAATGTTCTGCTTTGTTTTTTTTTTCTGTATTCTAATCTGTTTTTTTCTCTTATTTAATGAAATAAACATATTTTTAAAAAGCCACACAAACAAAACTAGACTAGACTAAATGGTAAATGAAGCATAAAAAGCCAGTGAAGAGATGAATACCTTAAAAAGCAAAATTGGAAAAGGAAATACAAAAGCTCATTGAAAAAAATGATTCCTTAAAAATTAGAATTGAACAAATGGAAGCTAATGATTTTATAAGAAATCAATAAACAATAAAATAAAGCCAAAAGAATGGGAAAAAAATAATGTAAAATATCTCTTTGGAAAAAAAATAACTGACCTGGAAAATACAATCAGAAGAGATAATTTTAAAATTATTGGACTACCTGAAAGCTGAATGAGATAAATTGAGTGAAGATCCCTCATAAGAATATGGCCCCAAACCTATTCTCTAATTATAACTTGAAGCTTTGCAATAACAAGTTGTGCTTTAAGCCAAAGCCATAGGTGTTAGCTTATCTTAAGCAAACATTTTTTTTTTGCCACATCAACATTAAGTTCCTAAAGAGTATGTCATTGGCTAGTATTATTAATTTCTTTGTTCTTTGTCTCTGGGGTAGATTTTCACATTTATATTGTGATCCTGGACTCCCCAGTCAATGGGAAGAAGGGCCAGGAGGTGATGGGGTAGGAGGGCTTCTTTGTTAGAATCTATACAATTCTGTGTTTTGCAGCTTATGTTTTGCACTCTCTCTATGACATCACAACAGTAGGGAGTTGCCCTTTCTCATGAGATCATAATAAATTCCTTTTTATCTTCTACCTTGAAAGTCTCTAATGTTAATTTGGGAAGGGTTGCTGTCCCACACAAAGACATCATCCTCCAAGACATTATGAAGGAAAACTGTTCTAATATTCTAGAACCAGAGAGTAAAATAGAAATTGAAAGAGTCCACCTATCACTCCTTGAAAAACATCCCAATAGAAAATGGAAACTGAGTGGATGCCTGTCAATTGGAGAATGGTTGAATAAATTATGGTATATGAATGTTATGGAATCTTATTGTTCTATAAGAAATGACCAGCAGGATGATTTCAGAGAGGCCTGGAGAGACTTACATGAACGGATGCTAAGTGAAATAAGCAGAACCAGGAGATCATTATACACCACAACAAGATTATGTGATAATCAACTCTGATGGATGTGGCTCTCTTCAACAATGAAATGATTGTTCAGTAAAGAAGAGAATCAGCTACGCCCAGTGAGAGAACTATGGGATAAGAATGTGGATCACAACGTAGCATTTCCACTCTTTCTGTTATTGTTTACTTGCATTTTTGTTTTCCTTCTCAGATTTCTTTCTTTCTTTCTAGATCTGATTTTCCTTATGCAACAAGATAACTATATAAATATGTATACATATATTGGATTTAACATATTCTTTAACATATTTAATATGTCATTAGACTATCTGCCATCTAGGGGAGAGGATGGGGGAAGGAGGGGAAAAATTGGAACAGAAGGTTTTGCAAGGGTCAATGTTGAAAAATTACCCATACATATGTTTTATGAATAAAAAGCTATAATAAAAAAGAAAAACATCTAAAGATGAAAACTCTCAGGAATATGATAGCCAAATTCTGGAACTCCCAGGTCAAGGAGAAAATATTGCAAACATCCAGGGAAAAAAAAACCTAACAATTCAAGTAGAGTAAAGCCACACTCAGGAGAACACAAGATTTAGCAGCTTCTACATTAAAGGATTGGAGAGATTGGAATATGGTATTCTGGAGGTCAAAGAGCTAGGATTACAAACAAGAGTTAACTATCCAGGAAAACTGAGTATAATCCTTCAGGGAAAAAAATGGATCTTTAATGAAATCAAGGACTTTCAAGCATTGTCAGAGCTGAACAGAAAATTTAACTTTCAAATACAAGGCTCTAGAGAAATATAAAAATGTAAACAATAAAGAGAAATCATAAAGGACTTAATGAGATTGGAATATGTATTCTCACATGAGAAGATGCTATTTGTAAGTCTTAAGAGATGAATGAGAAGGAATGATATCTAAAAATGTGAAATTAAGGGATGAGAAAGAGAAAGAGAGGTAGAGTAGGTAAATGATCACAGGAAGAGCCAAGAAAAATATTTTACAGAGGAAGGAAAGAGGGAAGAGATAAGGGAATATGAGTAAACTTTACTCTCATTAGAACTGCCTCAAAGAGGAAGTAACATATACATGCAATATGGGTATAAAAATTTATCTTACCCTACAAGTAAGTAGGAGAAGGGGAATAAGAGATGGGGAGATGATAGGAAGGAGGGCATATTGGAGGAGAGGTAGTTAGAAGCAAAACACTTTTGAGGAGGGACTAGGTAAAAGGAAAGAGAGAGTGGGATAATGGGAGGAAATACAGTTAACAAGAGTAATACTGAAAAAAAATTCAAACAAATTCCTCTGATAAAGGCTTCATTTCTCAAACATACAGATAACTGAATAAAAATTATAAGAGGCATTTCCTAATTGGTAAATGGTCAAAAGATATGTGCAGTTTTCAGATGAAGTAATCGTAGTTATATGAAAAAATATTCCAACTCATTACTGATTGGAGAAATTAAAATTAAAACAATTCTGAAGTACTACAACATATCTACTGGATTGACTAACAGGACAGAAAAGGATACTGACAAATATTAAAGGGGACATGGGAAAAATGAGACATTGATGCATTGTTGATAGAATAGTGAATTGATTCAACCTTTCTGTAGAGCAATTTGAAACTATGCCCGAAGTGGGCTATAAAACCATGCATTCCTTTTGATCTAGCTAATAGTAAGTTTTTATCCCAAAAGAGATAAAATACAAAAAAAGGAAAAGGACATATATGTATAAAAATATTTATAGCAGCTCTTTCTGTGAGATAAAAAATTGGAAATTGAGGGATGCCCATCAATTAGATAATGGTTGAATAAATTGTAAGTACATGACTATGATGGAATACTATTGTGCTATAAGAAATGATAAGCAGAATGTTCTCAGAAGAATGTGAAAATACTTCCAAGACCCGATACAAAGTGAAATGTATTATGTACAAAGTAGCAATATTCTAAGATAATCAGCTCTGAATGACTTATTTTCAGCAATACAATGATCCAAGACAAGTCTGAGAGACTTATGATGAAAAATGCTATCTATCCCCAGAGAAAGGATTGGTGATGGTGTCTGAATAAATATTAAAGCATATTTATTTAACTTTACTTTTCTTGAGATGTTTTTTGGTCTATATTTTCTTTCACAACATGACTATTATAGAAAAGTTTTGTATAACTATACATATATAACCTATATTGAATTGTTTGCATTCTCAATGAGGAAGAGAAGGAAGGCAAAGTATCAAAGTATCAAAGTTAAAAAAAAAACCTAGGACAAAGTAAAATACTAAATTAAAAATAATATAAATAATAAAAGATCAAGAAAGCAGAGTAGATTGAATATAAATTATGAAAGATATGGAAAACCACAGAGAGGAGCTTAGACTGAATATGAAGCTTTCCAAGTTTTTTTTAATAACTATATAATAAAAGTAATACTGAAGGAAGATTAGTCTGGCAACAGTACATAGAACATACTGGAGATTATATTTAGGGAATCCAACTAGAAGACCATTGTCGAAACTCAGGTATGATATTATTAGGACCTAGAGTAGTATGATAATAATGGAAATTGAGAATGAAAGCCAACTATATGAACCATTTTACAGGAAAATTCTACAGGACAAGATGACTTATTTGATATGGAGTATAAAGAAGCATATCAAAAATGGCTTCAAGAAAAGGAAAAATATGGAATAAAATTATCTTTAAGCATACTAAGAATGCTTTTTAAAAATATATATATGTCTAAAAATGTTTAGTAGAATTGCTTCTTACCTTGTGGTACTTGAGCAATCCGAGACAGGACAGTAACAAGTAGATTTTCTGCATTTATCAAAAGAACATGACCCTCTTCACAACTCACATAGAGTTCATTTGTTGAGTTCCAGCAGTGTGTAGTAGGATGGACCAAGGGATGCAAATCATCTTTAGGCTTAAATAAAACATTTTTTAAAATTTTATTAAAGACATCAAATATATTAGAGGTTTGCAAACAAATCCATATCTAAGAATTTTTGCATATAGAAAAGTAGTTAAGGAACCAAGGTGGAAACTTCAGCTGGTTCATGGTTGCTAAGAAAAATAATCACATAATACCAGGATTTCATGAGCTTTCTATGCTGATGAAGAACTGACCACTATATGAGAAAGAAGGAAGAGGAAGCTTCAGAATATAGAGAGGTAACCACTTGAAGAAATGACCACATTATCACAAGTATTATCTAGGGTGGGATTAGGCAGAAAGACATTTACTGAGAGTAAAGCTACTTGGACTAAGGAAATAAGCATATCCATAAAAAGTCAGTGTCTTCTAAATTTCAGTGCTTTGAGAGAAAGCTCTTGTCACTCTACCCCAGTTATGTTTGTTTACAATTACATTTTAAAATTCATTAGATTTTTAACCCTTCAATTTTTTTATTTGGCCTATCCTAAATCTTAATCATTTCTAATTTTCCTGTCACTGAATGTCATTATGCAAAGAGAAAATAAGTATTTCCTTATGAAACTATTCAAGGATTCCTTGTTTGCTTACTCTTTTCAGTTCAAATATATCTTCAAACTATGAAAATTCTCAGGCTGTAGTCATTCCTTTTGAGAAAATTATTTATTTTTATCTTGTTTCATATGTTTTCATAGTCATTTGCCCTAAGTGTTGTTGAGAGAAAATCCTAAATTCTTTACTGAATATATATGTTATGTTACATATGTTATGGTAAATTCAGAGAATAGTTCAAATTATGCTAATGACTTCTTCTACCTAATAATGTTGCCCTACATGATTTTGATCCCCCCAAAAACTGTCAAAGGTGCATGTACAGATTATGTGTTCATGCACTTAGAAAAATATTTATTTATGTGGGAATAGCAACAATATATTTTAGAGCCAAGAATTACAATTGATTATTAAAAGCTCTAGAGCATATGAAAGAAGAATTCTTTTCTTTGTCAACAACAAATATTGGGCAATAATAACATGAAAAAGTAGACCATACATTAGCTTATAAATTAGGATGTGTGAATTACGTTCCTGATTCTCCCACCTCTCATCCTAAATATCTTAATCTGTAAAATGAGGTTGGAGCTAATTATCTCTAAGGTATTTGGCTTTAAAATTATATGACTCAAATTTTGATTATATCAAATTAAAAAGCTTTTGTACAAACAAAACTAATGCAGACAAGATAAGAAAAGAAGCAATACACTGGGAAAACATTTTTACAGTCAAAGGTTCTGACAAAGGTCTCATTTCCAAAATATATAGAGAATTGATTCAAATTTATAAGAAATCAAGCCATTTTCCAATTGAAGAATGGTCAAAGGATATGAACAGACAACTTTCAGATAAAGAAATTAAAACTATTTGTGACCACATGAAAAGATGCTCCAAATCATTATTGATCAGAAAAATGTAAATTAAAACAACTCTGAGATACCACTACATACCTCTCAGATTGACAGAACGACAGGAAAAGATAATGCTGAAGTTGGAGGGGATGTGGGAAAACTGGGACACTGATACACTGTTGGTGGAATTGTGAATGCGTCCAGTCATTCTGGAGAGCAATTTGGAACTATGCTCAAAAAATTATCAAACTGCATACCCTTTGATCCAGCAGTGTTACTACTGGGCTTATATCCCAAAGAGCTCTTAAAGCAGGGAAAGGGACCTGTATGTGCAAAAATGTTTGTGGCAGCCCTTTTTCTAGTGGCTAGAAACTGAAAAATGAATGGATGCCCATCAATTGGAGAATGGCTGAAAAAACTGTGGTATATTAATATTATGGAATGTTATTGTTCTGTAAGAAATGACCAGCAGGATGATTTCAGAAAGGCCTAGAGAGACTTACATGAACTGATGCTGAGGGAAACAAGCAGGACCAGGAGATCATTATATATTTCAACAACAATACTATATGATGATCAATTCTGATGGATGTGGCTCTTTTCAACAATGAGATGAATTAAATCAGTTCCATTTGTTCAATAATGAAGAGAACCAGCTACACCCAGTGAAAGAACTCTGGGAAATGAGTGTGAACCACAACATAACAGTTCCACTCCCTTTGTTTTTGTCCACGTGCATTTTTTATTTCCTTCCCAGGTTAATTTTACCTTATTTCTAAGTCCGATTTTTCTTGTACAGCAAAATAACTGTATGGATATGTATACATATATTGTATTTAACATATTTTACATGTATTGGTCTACCTGCCATCTAGGGAAGAGGATGGGGAGAAGGAGAGGAAAAGTTGGAACTGAAGGTTTTGCAAGGATCAATGCTGAAAAATTATCCATGCATATATCTTGTAAATAAAAAGCTATAATAACAAAGAATTTAAAAAGCACACACACACACACACAAATAAAAATAAAAAGGAACATTTCCTTTCTAAAATTTGTCAGGTAAAACATCATTTTAAATGGACTTTGCATGGAAAATGCTTTGTTAACCTTAAAGCACTATAGAAATATTAGCTCTCATTTTCACTTTCTAAAAATAATCACGCATAACACATTAACAAAAATGATGTCCCTAAACTGATCATTCTGTTTCATTTAACAAAATAAAGTTATCTTTTCCTAAAAACAAAATAAAATAAAATTATATGAATCTATATTTATCTTTTAGATATAAAACTAAGAATGCTATTTGGGCTTTCATGTGATAGTATGATAGTTGTTGGATGAGGAATTTCTTTTGGAGTGCTTCTTCAGTGTAAGCTGGTTCTTTCCCTTAAAAGATACTAAAACTGTACTTGAGACTTAATTGCCAGATCTTAGTCTTCTGAATATAACACTATTGTCCCTCACTGACTAGCAGATGACCAGCAGGGCACCAGAGAAGCTATAATAAACTGAATTTATTTAAGGTACTGGATGAATATAGTTATTAAATATCCTTCTTTTATAATACTGCAAGATCTCACTTGGGACTCACTTCATCATTACACTTTGCCCTTCTGATAGGAAGGTAGAGCCATGAAGGGGAGCTTTTAAGAGGAGAGCTCAGCTCAGTCATTTCATTTTGCATCAGGCTGCACTACTCTAAGCACTTGTCTCACTTTTCCACTATGCCTCAAGTACCTCCCAACTTTTATGTATTTGTCTTCCTCCACTGAATTGTAAGGTCTTTAAGGGCAAGGACTTTTTTTTTCTCCCATATTTGTATGCCTTAGCTTTTAGCAGCGTGCCAAATACACAGAAGTCACTTAATATATTTTACTAATTACAGACTATTCCCCTATTGTGGCTAGGTTAAATCTCTTTTTGTTAGTTGTCAGATCTTCTATGAATGTTTTATTCTGTTCTAATATCAAACCTAAACTACCAGGAGATTGGACAAAATCATATTTTTTATAATACCATTTTAGAATTCCGCTAATAACAAATTAACTTAATTTTGACATTGATGCTATATCCTAATGGGCCAAAATGTTTTATAAAATATTGAAAAGAAACAGGATTTTTAATTTTAAAAATGGCTGAATTAGAGGTTCAAAAACACATTCCTTATATTCCTCTTAAAAAATGAGAAATGGAAATATCAAGAAAAGAAAAACAACTTTAAAAACATGCAAGAGCATTAAAAACCAACCAAAATAGGAAATGAAAAAAAGTGCTAAACAACTTTTTAACAATCTCAATAACTCTGTCATAATTTAAACAATTAAAATATCAAAAGCAATGAAGAAAGGAAAACAACACAATTATTCTCAGAAACATCCTCAAATCGATAGACAAATGACACATTTGACAAAATTATGAAAGAATTATCATTGGTAAGAAAAAATTTAAAATTAATAAAAATAATAAGACCTCATAAGTAGAAAAATTCATTGAAAGAGATTAAGTGATATAATTAACATGCTAAAAAAAAGATGAAGAAGTAATTTTTAAATGACCAATAGAAAACATAAAAGACACAAAAGAATCAGTCAAGAACAGACATTGCTACAGGGCAAAACATGTTTGCATACAACACTTTTCAACAGGAAAAAACAAACTTATAATATCACTAAAATATGTAAAAAACTTGAAAACATACTATGCAAAAGATAAACCTAAATAAGAGGTCCAAAGGTAGCAACCAGGATTACTAACATAGCAGAAATTTTTGGAAATTTTATAAAAACAAAATAATCCAAAGAACTTGTTCTAGAAATTCCAGAATAACATTAAAGGATTAAAACTTCACAATTACTAAAAACAAGTGAAAACATAGAAATAAAAAGAATCATCAGAATTGTATAAGAAATAGTTCACAATTCCACATTCATATATAATCATAATTCAGAATAAATGAAGACTTGAAAAGTTCAACTACTACATTATTACTATATACTCTACTATACTATTACAATAGTAATCATTGTAAATGAACTAAAACTCTGAAATAAAAAGAAGTACAAAGTGGAATTTTTTAAAGAACTCAGTAAAAAGTAGTTTAAAGGAAACATTTCACAAAGGAAGGTATAAAGAGACTAAAAAGTAAATTTACCACACTACCACCAAATAAGGAAAAGCCATAGTATCACTGAAAATGTCAAGCAAAACCAACTTCAAACCAGAAGAGATATAAACAAGAACATTATGTAATGCTAAAAGGAATAAAAGTATATAAATTTTAAATATGCATGTATCTAATAAATTATCAGTAAAAGTTAAAAAGAAAAAGGTCAGACTTTCCAAAGATGAAATAGACAAAGGATAAAGAGATAATGGGAGATTTTAAAACCTATCATAATATATTTTTAAAAATAATAAAGAAGTTATGGAACCAAAATGGAGAATAAAATAGGTCCAATAAAAAGATGGAGGAAAATCAATGGAAAAATAAAGAATAGATACTATTTTTCAACATATATGGATCCTATATAAAAGTCAATCATGTTAGTCACATAACATTAAATAGGTAAATTTAGAAAACCAGAAACTGTGCATTCCAGATCTACATTCTAGATCTTAATGTAATAAAATTAATAGTAAATGATAATATAACCCCGCATATTTTAAAATCAGCCTGAGTCAGGAATTCAGGTTAAGGGAAAATCTTCAATCTTTATTTTCAGTAAAGGTGAAGAAGCATTGGAGGTAAAGGGGGATTGGAGGTAAAGGGGAATTCGCGATAGCAATATGTGCAGCTGAGTCAAGAAGCCAGCCAGACCAGAAGCCACCAGACCAGAAGCCCAGCCAGCAGTCTCTCTCTGCCTCTCTTCCTGCCCCTCTGCCTCCATCCACCAAAATCATCATTTTCTATACAACACATCAGGACTTGCACAGAGAGTGGGCAGGGGCCATTCTTTCTCCAAGCATATATATTAATAGAGTATGGTCCAGGACCTCAATGCATCAATTCAAGCCTCAGCCCATTACATAACCCTTCAAAAATGTAGGTCTACATAGAGCCTAAAAAATGACAAGTAATGACTGGGTCAAAGCAAAAATTAAAAAATAAGCAAAAGTCAAAATATACAAGATGTAGTCAAACTAATGCTCTATACTGATAGTAGTAAATGTGTAGCTGAATATTAATGTCCACAAGAAAGACACCTGAAACAGCAAGAAAGAAATATATTAACAAATATAAAAAGAAAAATAATTAAGGGAAGAATTAGAAAAGAGACTGATAGAATTGGAGTTAAGTAAACAAAATGAAATGACAGATCAGATCTGTTTTTAAAATTAATATCACTGATGAGTAATTAACAAGACTAATACAAGACAAATTCAAATTAATATAATTAAAATGAGAAAGCATGAATTTACAAGTCCAAAATACTGTTTTAATGATTAAAGATTATTATTTATACAAACTGAAGAAGCACTTTGCAATAGCTCTAATTATTATGAAGTTTTTTCTTACATACCTCTGCTTCATCAATTCTGTAACTTCTGCTTCCCCCTCTGCTTCTGGACCCAAGAAGAACAAATCTAAACCCAGTTGTACATGATAATTCTTCATTTTACATGAAGACAGTTAGGATGCCCTTCAAGAAAGTCTTTTCTTAAACATTCCTAGTTGTTTCTCTACTAATCCTCCTATGATATGTTCTCAAGGAATTTCACCATCCTGGTCACCATCCTGTATATGTTCTCTAATTTATCAATTTCCTCCTTAAAATGTGACACCCAAATAGGAACACAATGTTTCATAATCTGACCAGAGCCCAGTAGTATAAAGCTATCACTCCCTTTTCCCGAATACTATTGATTCCAGGATTTATTCTTTAACCAATCAATTCTTTAGGATTTAGTCACTTAGTCTCCAAGTAATTTTTAATCCTTTCTTCAAGGTCCTTTTATTGAATGCAGTTTTTGTTGCTGTGGACATTAAAAGAAATGTTTAATATTTCTGTTTTTCTGCATTCATTTGTGAGAGTTTTATGCCCTTATATATGGTTAATTTTTTAAAGTACCTATATATGATTGAGAATTACATATATAATATTACATTATTATATATGGACATATATATATACACATATGTATTATAGATATATTCTTTTGTATTCTCATTTAACATTCACCAGAGGTCTATCATCTTTTATTTTTTGAAATTCTATTCAGATCCTTAATGTCTTTTTTGTTTTGTCTTTTTGTTAAATTAGTCTAATTCTGAAAGGAATACATTGAGATCCCCCTTGATTATAGTTTTACTGTCTATTTCTCACTGAAATTCAATTAGTTTTTTCTTTATATATTTATCTAGCATGACATTTGGTATATATATGCTATGCACTGATATTAGTTCATTCTCTATGAAGCCTGTAAATATATATTACATAGAAGCACAATTATATACAATATATACATATAATTGCAAACATATCAGTATAATTAATGATCAGAGATAAGTTTCCCAGTTTGTTTTTATTGCGCCTATTTTTGCTGTTGGTTTTCTGGGTTAACAATAAATAATTGCTATATAATGCATAATAATAAAAATAATATGGATAATAAATTTTAACTATAGTCCAATATTAACTCTGAATCCTTAATTTTCAATATATTTCTGACAAATAACATATTTGATTCTGCTTTCTAACCCATTCTGCTCTGCTGTTCTATTTTGTGGGAGTTCTTATAAGAAAAGAGTTTCTCTTTTATTATTCTGTGCTAAATTCTCAGTGTGGATATTCTATTAAAGAATCTCCTTAGTACTTCTTTCCTAGGAACAGCCTAGTACCTTGGACCTTTTCTGATCTATTTGATCTTCAAATTTTGTCCTCTTCGTTTTCTTGTCCTGTGTACCTTTATTTCCCTCAAGGCTTTACCAGATGAGCAATATAATAAAATAATTCTAGTTAGTAAGTCTTTTTTTAAGGAGAAAGAAGAAAAGAATGTAGTTATCTTAAGGTTAAGATCATATTTATTATAACTACATTGTAATTACAGAAGTGAATTATTCTTTCAAGAAGTGAAAAATTTGTCCAATATTATATATGGATTATACATAAATGAAGTTTCTTGGATTCATTTTTCCAGAAAATTTGAAAGTGGAAAGGTACCTCATCAACCATCAAGGCCAACCCATTCACAAAAAGAATTTCTACCACAAAAAACTTGAGAAATGAGTACTTCTCTGCTTGAATCTGCTTCAGTCTGTCTACTTGAAAATCTCCAAGGAGGGAGGTCCTTCTGATCTTAAATCATAGCTATATTGCCATATCCCAAATTATTTTTTAAACTTTGTTTACTTGTTTTTTGATATTCAAAGCATTTTTGCATCTATCAGTTAATATGAGTCTCACAATAATCCTATGAGTTACCTAGTGCAGAATTATTATGACTATTTGATAGAATGATCTGGTAAAAATAATAGTTGGTCAGAAATATGTGTTTGTGTGTGTGTATATATATATATATATGCATATATAAAAGTTCTATAAAGACAGAAATCATATCTTATTTCTCTCTCCTCCTAGCACACTATTCTTTATATTTTATATATGCTTTACAAATATTTGTTGAATTAAATTGCATGTAAAGAGTTATATTTAAATGCTAATAGTAATTTTCCATGCTTTAGTAATGTCCTGTGATTGACCATATCCTTATACCCAACTTCTAAGACAAACACAATTCTGCCAAGCCAAAAAACAATATATCATGGGCTAAATAATCATGAATATAGTTGCAATTACCTTGAATGTTTCTGCTTCTATACCAACTAGCCCAGCAATGGAAGAAAGCAGTAACTCAGGTCCATAGATAGTATCTTTAACCTCTGTGTAAGTGAACATTCCATCTGGTTCACAAATATATGTTCCATCTTCTGCAGGTAGGTTGACTGACCTAAAGAAACAGAAAGAACCATTACATTAAGCAAAAATATCATTAATGGAAAACAATCACATATTGGCTATTTTTTTATTCAAAAAAACAATAAAATACATCTTTTTGTGTAGTTTCTATGTAAATTATAAAAGAATCTATAAATAAGTTATGAATTAGAGAATTTTGAAGACTATAAGAGAAGTAATAGAAACAGCCTTTTATTAAATTGACTAGTCTATCTACTGATATACTGACAAAGCTGATAGAGACTTAAATTTTTATCAGAATATACAGTTTCAAATTTGCAATTCAGAAATGACCAACAAAGTTTATTTCTAAACTGCTTAGCTTAGAACTTCTCAACAATTACTTCAGCTTTTCTCAAGATTCTGAAACAGCATTTGCAAAACAAAACAAAACAAAACAATGCTTCAAGGGGGGGGGGGGATATCCATCAATTAGGCTGAACAAGTTATGGATCCATTACATTAATGTAATGGAATACCACTATTCTGTGAGAAATTATAAAGACAATGCTTTCAGAAAAACCTCAGAAGACTTGTACAATCTAAGGCAGAGTGAAGTGAGAACCAAGAAAACAATTTATACAATAACAATAATAGAATCTGTATATGTCTAAAAAAAAATGAGAGATGATGGAAGTCTATGACTGTTTTAACATTTCATTCAAAAATTAAAAATGTCTTGGGGATAAAATCTCTCTCTCTTAAATGCTATGAAATCCTAGACTTGTTTTCCTTGAAATTGATGTTTTCATGAGAGAATGCTAATCCACTCAAAGTTTTTGAAAGCAGAATTCAATTAAGTCTTTTCCTTCTTGGTCTTCTTTATTCCTTTCTATAAGTAAGCCACTGACTGGTGAAACAACAATGTATGTGCTTTATGATTTTCTGTATGGATAGCCCTAAAGATCTCTACCAGTTGCAAATTATATTTGTTTTATCACCAATCACACTGTGCTGAATGCTAACCCTGAATCCAATACAATTTGATAAACATTTATTATGTGTCAGGCATTGTACTAAGCCCTGGGGGTAAAATTAATTTTTCTAAAAAGACAATCGTGGGTAGAGTCAAAATAGCAAAAAGAAGCCAGGAAGTTGCCTGAAGTTCCCCCAGTTTCCCTCAGATACAATGTTAAATGTTAAAATAAGCCTCTGAACAGATTCTGGAGCAACAGAATCCACAAAAAGACAAAATGAAACAATTTTTTGGCTTAATATAACTTTTTTTCCCTGAGGCTAATTGAGGTTAAGTGATCTTGCCCAGGGTCACACAGCTAGGAAGTAATAAGTATCTGAGGGCAGATTTGAACTCAGGTCCTCCTGACTTGAGGACCAGCACTACCTCCACTGTACCATCTAGCTGCCCCTAGCATATTATAACTTAAAAGGACTTCAGGAAAGGTCTGTGTCACTTGATAAAGAGGAATACAAAATTGTGTCTGGGCAAGTCAGTGGAAGGCTTTTAGCCATAGCACAAATCAGTGACCAAAGCCTCATAGTCCTGGCTCAGCAGGCTAATGGCATAACTAACCTCCAGGTCCCAGCACAAATAACAGCTGGCATAATAGATATGAGAACAGAAGAAGCCAGGCAACCCCAGTGTAGTGGGCAAGTCATCAATATTTGAGGTCCCAGCATAGACAGTCAGGGACCAAACCCATGGCTCCCCAGCAAAAGAATATTGGGCCAGTCCTCCCTGTAATTCAGCTTTAAAAATTGAGCCAAAAAAAAGAACCTTGAGCATAGAAAGCTGCTATGGTGACAGGAAAGATCAAAACAAACTCAGAAGAGGATCACAATGTCAAAATGCCTACACCTGAAACCTCAAAGGGGAATATGAATCGGTATTAAGATCCAAAAGTCTACTTGGAAGATCTCAAAAAGGATTTTAAAAATCAAATAAAAGCAAGTAAAAGAGGTAGACAAAAAATTGGGGAAATAAATGAGAATTATGCAGGAAAATTATGGAGAAAAAAAGATTCAACAGTTTGGAAAACAAAGCACAAAAATTGACTGAAGAAAACAACTCCATAAAAAATAGAATTGATCAAAATGGGGAGAAAACCCCAGAAGAAAGCAACTTCTTTAAAAGTAGAATTGGTGAAATGGCAAAGGAAATACAAAAAGCTCTTAAGAAAATAATTCCTTAAAAACTAGAATCGGGCAAGTGGAAATTAATGACTCTATGAGACATTAAGAAGCAATCAAACAAAATCAAAATAATGAAAAAAATGAAAGAAAAATTTTAAAAATACCTCATTGGAAAAACAACTGATGTGGAAAATAGATGCAGGAGAGATAAATTTAAAATTACTGGAATACTTGAAAATCATGATTTTAAAAAAAAGCCCGAATAGTATTTTTCAACAAATTTTCAAGGAAAATTGCCTTGATATTTTAGAATCAGAGGGCAAAATAGTCACTGAAAGAATCTACGTCCTGAAAGACTTCCCAAAATGAAAACTTCAAATAGTTAAATTCCAGAATTATCAGGTTAAAGAGACAATACTGCAAGCAGCCAGGAAGAAACAACTCAAATACCATGTATCCACATTCAAGATAAGATTTAGCAGCTTCTTTATTAAAGAATTAGAGGGCTTGGAATGCAAAGGAATTTGGATTAAAACCAAGAATCAACTACCCACTAAAGTGAGCATAATCCTTCAGGAGAAAAGATGGATAGGCAATGAAATAAAGAACTTAAAAACTTTGCTGATGCAAAAACCAGAGCTAAACCGAAAATTTGATTTTCAAGAGAAATATAAAAATGCCACCAAGAAAAAAAAAAAGAACAAGTTATTCAATAAGATTAAGGTATTTACATCTCTACATGGAAAGATGATACTTTTAAACTATTGAGAACTATATCTCTGTTAAGGCAGTTAGAAAAGAGTATACACTGTCTAGTAGATGTAGGTATAAGTCAAAAATTAAGGGTGAAAAAAGATTATATTGGGAGAAGAGTAAAGGAGAAAGAAGAACAGAATAAATTACATCATATGAAGAAGTATAAAAACCCTACTACAGTAGGGGGGAAATGGGAGGGGTGTAAACCTTATTCTCAATGGATTTGGCTCAAAGATGAAATAACAAACAGCTGGGTATAGAAATTTATCTTTTACTATAAGAAAATGAGGGGAGGGGAAGGAAAAGAAAAGGAAAAGTGGATTCTGATAAAAGGCAGGGCAGCTTACAGGAAGACTAATTAGCAGCAAAACACTGGTGAGGAGGGAAAAGAGTGAAAGGAAAGAGAAAAGTAAAACAGGAGGAAAATGGAATTTAGGGAAATATAGTTAATAATCATTTAATAATCATATCTGTAAATGTGAATAGGATGAACCCTCCAAAAAACAGATGCAGATAGAGTAAAAACCAAAATCCTGCCATATGTTGTTTACAAGAAACCCATTTTTAGCAGAGATATATATACATAATAAAAGGCTGGAGCAGAATATAATATGCTTCAGCTGAAGTAAAAAATCAGGGGTAACAATCCTGATCACAGACAAGGCAAAAGCAAAAACAGATCTAAGTAATAGAGTCTAGAAAAGAAACTATGTCTTGATAAAAAGTACCATAGACAATGAAGTAATAATAATGTTAAACATATTCACTAAGAAGTATAGTATGAAAATTCTTAGGAGAAGTTAAGTGAATTATAGGAAGAAATAGTAAAACTATAGCATTGAGGAACCTCAACCTTCCCCTCTTAGAACTAGATAAAGCTAACCAGATAATAAGCAAGAAAGAAGTTAAAGAGGTGAACAGAATTTTAGAGAAAAAATAGGTATGATATACCTCGAGAAAATTGGAATGGAGATAGGGAGGAATATACTTTTTTTTTTTCTCAGCTGTGTGTCACCTACATGAAAAGTGACTACATATTAAGACATAAAACCCTCACAATGAAATGCACAAAGGCAGAAATCATGATGCAATAAAAATTACATGTGATAAAAGGACATGTAAAGGTAGACTAAAAATTAATTGGAAACTAAATAATTTAATTCTAAAGAATGAGTGAATCAAACAACAAATCACAAACATAATCAATAATTTCATCAAAGATAAGAGAATAATGAGATAACATATCAAAACTTATGGGATGCAGCCAAAGAAGTTCTTAGGAGAAATTTTATATCTTTAAATGTTTACATGAATAAAATAGAGAAAAAGGAGATCAATGAATTGGGCATGCAACAAAGAATAATAGAAAAAGGACAAATTAAAAATCCCCAATTAAATACCAAATTAGAAATTCTGAAAATCAAAGGAAAGATTAATAAAATTGAAAGTGAGAAAACTATTGAACTAATAAAGAGTTGGTTTTATAGGAAAAAACCAACAAAATAAGTAAATCTTTGGTTAATTTGGTTTAAAAAGAATGAAGAAAAAACAAATTATCAGTATCAAAAGTGAAAAAGAATGAATTCACCATCAATGAAGAGGAAATTAAAATAATATTTAGGAGATTTTCTGCCTAACTGTATGCCAATAAATCTGACGATCTAAGTGAAATGGATGAACATTTAAAAAAATATAAATAGCTCAGATTAACATAAGAGGAAATAAAATACTTAACCGTATTTTAGATAAAGGAATTTAAACACACTATTAGTGAACTCCCTAAGAAAATATCTCCAGGAGAAGATGGATTTACTAAGTGAATTCTACCAAACATTTAAAGAGCAAAGAATTCCAATATTATACAAAACTGTTTGGAATAATAGGTGGAGTTCTCCCAGATTCCTTTTATGGCACAAATATGGTGCTGATACCTAAACCAGGAAGAGCCAAAACAGAGAAAGAAAACAATATATTAATTTCCCTAATGAATACTGATGTAAAAATTTTTAATATAGATGCTGAAAAAGCTTTTGCCAAAATAGAGCATCCATTCCTATTATAAACACTAGAGAGGATAGGAGTTTTTCTTAAAATGATAAACAGTATCTGAAACCACCATCAAGCATTACATATAATGGGAATAAGCTAGAAGCATACCCAATAAGTTCAAGGATGAAACAAGGATTTCTATTATGACCATTATTATTCAATATTGTGCAAGAAATGTTAGCTTTAATAATAAATAAAAAAAATTGGAGAAATTAGAATCGGCAATGAGGAAACAAAATTATCACTTTTTTAGACAATATGATAAGATACTTAGAGACTCCTAGAGGATCAATGAAAAAACTACTTAATATAATTAAAAATGTTAGCAAAGTTGCAGGATATAAAATAAACCTACATAAACCATCAGCATTTCTATATATTACCAACAAAACCCAACAACAAGAGATAGATAAATTCCATTTAAAATAATTGTAGAAAATATAAAATATTTGGGATTCTATTTGCCAAGACAAATCTAGGAACTATATGAATATGATTAAAAAACACTTTTCACACAAATAAATAATTGGAAACATATCAAGTGCTCATGGGTAAGCCAAGCTAATATAACAAAAATGACAATTCTACCTAAATTAATTTACTTACTCAGTGCCATCCCAAACAAACTACCAAAAATTATTTTACAGAACTAGAAAAAATAACAAGTCATCTGAAGAAACAAAAGATTAAGAATATAAAGAGAATTAATGGAAAAAAATGTAAAGGAAGGTAACCTAGAAGGTAAGCTGATCTAAAACTAGTATCGTAAAGCAGCAATCATCAAAACTATTTCATGCTAGTTAAGAAATACAGTGATGAATTAGTGGAACAAATTAGGTATCCAAGACACAGAAGTAAGTGACTATAATAATATACCATCTGATAAGCCAAAATACTACAGATTTTATCACAAGAACTCACTATCTAGCAAAAACTGCTGGGAAAACTGGAAAATTAATATACATCTCACACTCTATGTCAAGATAAGGTATATGTTTTAGACATAAAGAGTAATACCATAAATAAATGAAGAATAGTTAATTGTAACATCTTTGGAGAAAAGAAGAATTTGTGACAAAATAAAGAACATTATGAAAAGCAAAATAGATAATTTTGAGTACATAAAATTAAAAAGTTTTTGTACAAACAAAATCAATGCAATAAAGATTAGAAAATAAAAAGCTGGGAAATAATTTTTACAACCAGTATTTCTGATAAAGGTCTCATTTCTTAAATATAGAGAACTGAATCAAATTTATAAGAATACAAGTCATTCCTCAATTGGTAAAAGGCCAAAGGATATTAACAGGTAGTTTTCAGATGAAAAAAGGTAAAGCTATAAGAAAAAAAATGTTCTAAATCACTATTGATTAGAAAAATGCAACATAAAACAATTCTGAGGTACCACCTCACATCTATCAGACTGGCTAATTTGACAGAAAAGGAAAATGATAAATGATAAAGAAAATTTGGGAAAATTAGAACACCAATACATTTTTTTTGTCAAGTTGTGAACTGATCCAACTATTCCAGAGAGCAATTTGGAACTATGTTCAAAAGGTTATAAAAAGCTGTGGGTACTCTTTGGTCTAGCAGTATCACTAAAAAAAGGGAAAAGGATCCACACAGACAAAAATATTTATAGCATTTTTATAGTGGCAAAAAAATTGGAAATTAAGAAGATTACCATCAATTGGGGATTGGCTGAACAAATTGTGGTGTATGAATGTAATGGAATGCTGTTATACTTTAAGAAATGATGAGTAGGAAGATTACAGAAAAGTCTGGAAAGGCTTACGTAAACTGACGTTGAGTGAAGTGAGCAGAACTAGGAGAACATAACATAGTAACAGCAACATTGTACAATGAATATCTATGATAGACTTAAGCTCTTCTCAGCAATACAGAGATCCAAGACAATTTCAAAAAACCCATGATGAAAAATTCCAGATACATCCTTACAAAGAGCTATGGAGTCTGAATGCAGAATGAAGCACATTATTTTTACTTTTTTTTTCTTTCCTGTAGTTTTTCACTTTTGTTCTGATTTTTCTTTCATGATATGGAACTAATGTGGAAATATGTTTAGCATGACTGTACATGTAGCACCTATATCCAATTATTTTCTGGCTTGGAGAGGGAGAATAAAAGGGAAAGAGGGAAAAATTTTGCAACTCAAAATCTTACAATCTTTACATATAATTTGAAAAAAAAAACTTTAAGTGAAAAAGAATAAAAGATAGTTTCTCCCCTCAAAAAACTTAAAATCTAATGGAGACAAAGTATCCTACTTCTCTGCAACTGCTGTTCTGCTTGGTTTCAACTCCATAGAACAAAATGCCCCTGGTGCTAGATACACCCTACCCTGTGTCCTTTCTCTTTTCTTGTTTTCTTTTGTGTCTTGTTTTTATCTCCATTAGATTTATTTATATGTTATACACTATTATATATACATAATATAATATATTATTTATATATTATATACTATTTATATAGTGCCTTAAGATTTGCAAAGTGCTTTATGTATTATCTCATTTGATCCTCAAAACAACCCTTTGAAGTAAGTACAATTATCCCCAATTTACAGTTGAGGAAATTAAGGCTGATAGAGGTACAGTGACATGGCCAGAGTCATGTAGGGATACTAAAATATCCAAGGAGTTAAACTCAGGTCTTTCTCATTCAACTTCAGCATTTCATCCATCCTGCCCTTCTACTTTTAGAGGATCCCAGAAATGGCACAAAAATGTGAGTTGAAACAATAACTTCAACAAAATAATAAGATATAAAATAAACCCACAAAAATCATTAACCTTTCTATATACTAACAAAACAGTAGAAACAAATAGAAAAAGAAATTCCATTCAGAATTACTACAGAATATACGAAATATCAGGGATTTCATCTATAAACATACACAGGAATTATTTTATACCATAAAATATTTTACAAAAATAAAGGAAGATTTAACTAACTGGATAGATAGTAACTACTCAAGTCATATCAGTACAACCAAAATGATAATACTACCTAAATTAATAGATTTAGTTATATATCAATCTACCAAAGGATTACTTTATAGAATTAGTATACAATAACAATAAACAAATAAAACAATAAACAAAAAATAATAAAAAAATTTATCTTAAGTGCACAAAATTTGGGCAATCTCATTGGAAATCACAGGGGAAAAATTTAGAGGGATGGAGTCCTCCTTACCAACATGATATTTTACAATATAGAGTTAAAGATTTAGAATTAAAGAGGAAATCAAATGTCATTTAATTTGGTCCAACAGTTTCATTTTAAAGATGAGAAAATTAGGGACGACCAGAGAAGTCATGATGTACCCAAGATTGTATAGGTACTAAATAATATAAAGTAGCAATTGAACTCAGAAACTCTTGACATCAAATTCAAAAAGCATTTTCCATTGGGAGAGAGATATATTGGAAATGAATGGTCTGTAAAGACAAAAGATATTAATGAAAATAAAATTTTTAGAAGTCCATTAAAGGAGGGCTCCTTGTAAAAATATGTAAAACTATGGAAGTAGACTATAGCACACCTATTATGGCTATAAATATAGTCAAAGTAGATGAAAAGATGTTTCACTTAAAAGAAGAAATTGAATTTTTCTTAGGGATGATAATACAGATTAAATGAATTCTGGAAAATTTAATAATCAATGCAATAATCAATGTTTAAACTGATCTTTTGATCTAGAAAAATAAAGAAACCATATTTACCAAAAAGCTTGAACTATGGATAATTTTACAAAATAATATTTTGACATATTTTAACAATTTTTCAAATATCTGCCCTACAAAAACAAATAGACTTTATTAATCACTTGATCAATCTAAAGAACCAATTCTCATTTTATTTTAAAAACCTAAATATTTCTAAATATAAATGGATGCAGAAGTCATTTACATGGAAAAAAGATATATCTGGTCTTCCTCCATTTCTCTAAGTATAGTAAATAGACTAATCTTGTTACAGTATACTGGAAAAAAATAATCTGAACATTTTAGATTTTGACTACATATGAAATGTGTCCTCTGATTTATCAAGTGATTTAAAATAATTTTTCTGAGAAACAGGATTTTTACATGTAGCTGGTATAAAAAAAATATGGAAATATGGGCCTGAATTTGTGATTGAAAAAGAATAATGAGTAGTAATATCATCAATGGCACCAAAGTTTAAGAAACTTTGTACGCCAAAACAAGCCTATCACATTGACAATATTTTGGTTATTATTTTTGTAAAAAAAAATGAAAACTATCAGACAATATATAAATGTGCACGTTGTGTTATTTTAATTATATGTTTAAGATTTATATTCTTATACAAATTGTAATTAATTCTTAAATTTGTATGAATAAAAACTAAGCTCAGAAAATTATTTAAAAGTAATTTACAATGATATAGTTCACTGAGAAGTGATACAAATAAATGTTATTTCCATATTTTAATGTTACTTACTTTGGCTTGAGATAATAAGTCTTGTCACTTCTTTCAATATTCCATATAGTTAAAGCACTTGCACTGGACAAACACATTTGTTGCCAGTTCATGGGATTAAAAGTCATCTGGCTAACTTCCACACCTGGTTGTAAACGGCTACACAAAATAATCCTTTTTTCCCAGTTCCTTATAAGAGAAAAAAAATTTTTTGTGAAACACAATACCACTAGAATTTTATGGAAAATTTAAAAAATAACATGTGAAATATATGTTAGGACTTATTGTAAGAATAAATTTTAAAGAATAAATTATGAATATATTAAACAAATTTATTCTATATGAACAACAAAATGACATTTAAAATATATAAGGGCTAACTAAGCTAATCCATAAAAACTATTTCCATTGTAACTATATATCATAAATTAGCAACACAAAAAAACCCAAAGACTTATAACAAAATGTTTCAGAAACAAGATTCATTTCCTAATATGTTTAATAATGTTAATATAAATACTGTATATTTATATAAGATCACTCCATTATGACAAGATAGTAGTTGATTCTAATTGACCTTTCATTTATTTTTATCAGATCATCAGAATATTTTCTCTTATTCATTCAACAAATTATATTAAAGACTTACTATGTACAGGCTTTGCTGCATACACAAAGATGCATACTTCAAGTTTTCTCGTATACTAAATCTTAATAAGGTTTGCTTTCAAACATGTTAATATTCATTGTTAATATCTTTCTTAGAAGCCAAAAAAGAGTCTGTTGATTTTAACCACTGCATCTTTTTAAATGTGTGTGATCACGCCAATAAATTGTATCCTTGGAATTAGAGACTATTTTACACATTTTTGTTATTCCAGATTTCAGCACAATATGATCTATTTAGTAGGGTTTAGAGTTTATCCATGATAACAATTCTATCACTCTCAAATAGAAAATGTAAACTCTGTTGCTGTTGTGTTTTGTTTTATTTAATATTTCGCCCTAGTGAAGCAATAAACTGGGAAAATATTTTTACAGTCAAAGGTTCTGATAAAGGCCTCATTTCCAAAATATATAGAGAATTAACTCTAATTTATAAAAAATCAAGCCATTCTCCAATTGAAAAATGGTCAAAGGATATGAACAGACAATTCTCAGATGAAGAAATTGAAACTATTTCTAGTCATATGAAAAGATGCTCCAAGTCATTATTAATCAGAGAAATGCAAATTAAGACAACTCTAAGATACCACTACACACCTGTCAGATTGGCTAAGATGACAAGAAAAAATAATGATGACTGTTGGAGGGGATGCGGGAAAACTGGGACATTGATGCATTGTTGGTGGAGTTGTGAACGAATCCAACCATTCTGGAGAGCAATTTGGAACTATGCTCAAAAAGTTATCAAACTGTGCATACCCTTTGATCCAGCAGTGTTACTACTGGGCTTATATCCCAAAGAGATCATAAAGAAGGGAAAGGGACCTGTATATGCACGAATGTTTGCGGCAACCCTCTTTGTAGTGGCTAGAAACTGGAAACTGAGTGGATGCCCATCAGTTGGAGAATGGCTGAATAAATTGTGGTATATGAATATTATGGAATATTATTGTTTTGTAAGAAATGACCAACAGGATGATTTCAGAAAGGCCTGGAGAGACTTACACGAACTGATGCTGAGTGAAATGAGCAGGACCAGGAGATCATTATATACTTCAACAACAATACTATATGATGACCAGTTCTGATGGACCTGGCCATCTTCAGCAATGAGATCAACCAAAGAATTTCCAATGGAGCAGAAATGAACTGAACCAGCTACGCCCAGAGAAAGAACTCTGGGTGATGACTAAAAACCATTACATTGAATTCCCAATCCCTATATTTATGCCCACCTGCATTTTTGATTTCCTTCACAAGCTAATTGTACAATATTTCAGAGTCTGATTCTTTTTGTACAGCAAAATAACAGTTTATCCATGTATAAAAAAATATTTCCCCCTAGTTACATTCAAAACAAGAAAGTACATTTCATGTTGCTTGAATTCATGGAGGACTTTCTAGGTTTTATTTTCTTCTTGAAAGCATCCTGCTCATTATTTTCCATAAAACAATAATATTCCATCACATACACACACACACACACACACACACACACACACACACACCATAGTTCATTGAGCCATTCACCAATTGATGGGCATCCCTTCAATTTCCTTTTTTTTTTTTTTTGGCCCTGCGAGCTGCTGTGAATATTTTTGTACATATAGGTCATTTTCCTTTTTTTTTTTAATTCATTTTTGGTATTCATACCAAGTAATGGTATTGTTAGGTCAAAGGATAAGCATGAATTTATAATCCTTTGGGCACAGAACATCTCGTTTTTTATCATTTATCAATTGGAATATGGATCTTATTTTTTTTTATAAATTTGACTCAGTTCCTTCTATGTTTCAGAAATGAGGCCTTATTAGAGAAATTTGCTTTGAAATTCTTTTTATAATTACTGTTTTAACTGTATTCCCTCCCATTTATTCTCTCCTTTCATCTTGTCCCTCCTCAAAAGTGTTTTTTGTATTGGTCACTCCGTCACCCAATATGCCCTTTCTTTTATCACCCTCCCCTCCTCACATATCTCATTCCCCTCATTCCTCTAAAAAATGTAGGGGCAGCTTAGGTGATGCAGGGGCAGGTAGGTGGTGTTGGGGTAGTGAATAGAACCCCAGTCCTGAAGTCAGGGAGACCTGAAATCAAATCTGACTTCAGACACTTAACACTTCCTATCTGTATGACCCTGGGCAAGTCACTTAATCCGAATTGCCTCAGAAAAAAAAAATAGAAAAATAGAAAATGTAAACTTTGACATTCAACTGATGCTTACTGATGTTTCATCAATGGTACCAAATGTCTCATGTCCCTTGAATAGCAATGTTCAAAGAAAATAATTTAAAAACTCCATCTAAAAAATCAAGTCCACATAGGTGGCTTTTAAAACTTAGATTAATATATTTCATTCTCTAAATAATAGATTAAAACATTTTTGACAATGAGCTTAAGTCGAACTATCTTCTAATGAATGATAAACTTTAGAAATATATTTAACGTTAAATGAAAGCTATTAAAAATATTTACATATTAAGTTTCCCTTTGCTAACAATAAATATATAAATGCTGAAACTTACCAAAGCATTAGTTCATATTCTGGAATTGCAGAATAACTAGCCATGTACGTACCACAATAACTAAATTCAAGTAAAGCATAATCCAGCTGAGCATGACCTAATGTATAAAATTACATTTATTTTAGGTTTCAGTCTTCAAATTAACCACTGATAAGATAATTTCTTTTTTCTAGTTGCTTTGTCTTCTCCTAATGTACTCCTTAAATTTTTACCATTTATTCATTCTGAGTAAAACTATTAAAAAGTTATGGACACTAGATCCTAGAGATTAAAAAAATCTAATTTTCTAGTTTTCACTGCATAACTAATCCTTTATATATGATATAATAATGATTTCAGAACTTTTAACCAATATGGAAACCACTCACAATATCACTGATAAATTTCTAATGAACTTATATTTAGTTTAAATTTTTTTTAGCTTTTTCCTGAGGTACCTTTACATATGGAATATATAATCACAAGTCTCTCAGCCCATATTTAACCTTCAGCTTAATTTTCTAACACTTTCAAGACAAGTACAAAGTACTCAGGAGGCAGTATATTGGATTTGGAATCTGCAAACTCTTGGTTTCATTTCCAACACTGACACGTTTAAAGTTTGAACAAAGACAAGGACCTTAATCTGAGCTTCAGATGAGGTTTTCATCTGAAAAATGAGGTGTTAAGACTAGAAGGCATTGATAGTCCCCATCAAATGAGATAATATTTGTAAAGTACCTAACAGTGTCTGATACATAGTAGACACAATGTTTATTCCTTTTTCCCTTTCTCCTTTTCCTGCTCTAAATCTATAATGTCCATCTATGCTGATGTAAATGTAAAATATTTGACTCCAAAAGTATTAACAAAAATACCCCCAAAAGGCACATCACAGAGATGGTGTCTTTATTAAGGTCTGTATGTGCCTATTTTTCTCCGAGTGATTATCTCCTCTTTCGTGTGTCTCTCTATATATCTATCTCTGGAATTCATGCCCATTGTCCCCTCATTTTACATACGTGTCTGTCAGTACCTGCCTTTCTCTTTCCTCTCCTGTTTATCATTACCTTCTCTTACAGAGTTATATGTATGTGTGGGTTTAGGTATCTTTACTCTTGTTCAGTTATATCTTGTTTTTCATGACCCCATTTGGAGTTTTCCTGAAAAAGAAACTAAAGTGGTTTGCCATTTCTTTCTCCAATTCATTAATTGTCTAAGGACAGAATTGAACTCAGGAAAATGAGTCTTCCTGGCAGATCAGGTGCTCTATTGCATCACCCAGCTGTCCCAATGAATAATTTATCAACAAATAAATTAAGTTACATTATAACAATTTTAAAATTAAAAATTGCCTTTTATGTAAAACTCACTTGACTTTTCTGAAAGTAGTGAGCATGTAACGGCAAGGTAATATAACTGAAATATGGGAGTCAAGAAAGGAGCAGTTTTAGTCATTTGCCTCTATATGTCTTTTAAACTGAGGTTGTTTACCTACAGCCAACACACAGAAGATAGGAAAAGTATACCTTCTTTTTCATTTTGAAACTTTTTATCACATCACTTTGCTTAATCTTATAGAGAGTCCACAGAAATCTCTCCTGGCACAGTGTAATTTCAAATTTTTTTTTGCTTGTCTGTGCATTTTTCTTACAAAGGTTTGGTTTTAATTTTTCCCCTTAAGGGTGGGGAGTTCCAGAAAATAAATGCTTGTAAATTGAAAAAATAAAATTTGATTTTAAAAAGAAAAATAAAAAATATACTCAAAAAATCAAGTAATTGAGTTAATAATTGTGATATTTTTCTCTACTACTCCCTTCAGCATAGAAGTTTAGTCATGTTTCATTTCAGATATGGGCCATTTTCCACTTATACAACTTGGTGACCACACATTCCTGCAGATTCAGCATCTTCATAAGGAACTTATTTAGGACAAGGGATCAGCTTAGTCTTCTATAATTCAGAACTCCTAAATTAAAGAGCTCTAAACCTAACTTCTGAGTAGCTGAGTTTATAGCCACCATACTTGTAAACCATTACTTTTTATCAATAGTTTTGTACATCTACATAAACAGCACTTATTAGTTCTAATTATTCAACCTAAATTTGATCTTAATAGAAAAAATAATACACTGAAGAAAAACTTCAATTGAACTTGATTCTGATTTAGCTCTCTAACTCCACTAATTCTTACTACTTTCATCCAGTCTCCAAGTACATATTTTCTTAAAGCTTTCTTATTCAGAATTAAAAGATTGTGCTATTGTAATTTTAGAACAAGAAAGAAATACCTTTCAATTTTGCCTTTCTGTTCAACTCAGGAAAGGTGTATATGTAGATACTGGGTTTAAGCTTTCGATCTGAAAAAGCCACCACTTGAAAGGGAATGTTAGTTGCCAGAGCACCCACTTTTCCACTCATACACTGTAGAAGATATCTTTTCTCATTTTCAATGTTAACAAAAATTAAGTAATTCCCACAAGTATAGCAAATTGTGCTGTTGTCGATAAAATCAATGTTCTGCTTGGGAAATCCTTGCACCCATCTTTAGGAAAGGATATAGAGTGAAAAATAATTATACAGTATTATCAAACCATTTTTTGATTAGAAAATAAAATTTTATCAAAATTTCTAAAACAAAACTATACCTCTTTCTCCATCCCTCTTCTCTCCCACAACTATTTTTCAAAAAAGATCTCTCCAAATTAGTTACCAATACAGATTACACTATAAGCCACTAAAATTTGAACATCAAAATTTTTGATAAGCATTCATTAATTTTCTTTCAAGACTGACTTCCTTCTGATGGAAGTGGATTTCTTCACCCAAGACAAGATCTAACTTAGTTTCAATTGATCAAGGATGGACAGAAGCAGCTACACCCAAAGAAAGAACACTAGGAAATGAATGTAAACTGCTTGCATTTTTGCTGTTCTTTATTTATACCTTCTAAATCCAATTCTCCTTGAGCAACAAGAAAATTGTTCGGTTCTGCACACATATATTGTATCCAAGATCTACTGTAATCTATTTAACATGTATAGGATTGCTTGCCATCTTGGGGAGAGGGTGGAGGGAGGGAGGGGAAAAATCGGAACAGAAGTGAGTGCAAGGGATAATGTAAAAAATTACCCTGGCATGGGTTCTGTCAATAAAAAGTTATTTTAAAAATAAAATAAAATAAAGAAAAAAAAAGAAGACTGACTTCCTTTCAAATAACTCTAAAATGGGATGGGGGAGTGAAAGGATTCCTAGGATCAAGTGTATTTGGAGAATGCAAAGAAAGGGAAAAACTTAAGTGACTAATCAAAATATAGCTTAACTGTTCTCTTTTCTGATATGCATCAGAGTATAATTGTCTTGATTAAGAAAGGAAGCTGAAAATGTATGAAGTTGGGTGGACTGAACAGGATATGGAATAAGGGATTGGGTAAGTCAAAGTAATTTTAAAAAATACTATATTGTTTCATAAGGAATGTTAAAGTCCATCATGTGCAACAACCTCACGTGGCTTGTTGGAAGGGACAAGATCTTCAGGGTCGGGAGATGAGTCACAGACTGAGGCCTAGTGGTAATCGCCAAAAACGGAGGCTGAGGGCCGCGGCAGCAACTAAGGGTACAAGGGTCACCGGGAGTAGGGGGAGTCACAGCTGGGGCAGAGGACTAAAGGATCCCGGGAGTCGGGGGGCGGGGAACAAGGCCTGCGGGAAAGAAAGCTTTATAGGGAATGCGGATGGATGGAGAAGGAAGGAGGCCGCAGGGTCACCTCAGTGCCAGATTCGATACGGACATGGCCCCGACACTTCGCGCTCTCTGATGCTCCTTCAGACCAGAGACGCACAAGTTAATAAAATAAATATATACAGGAACAAATAAAACGAAAAACTACGAGGTACGCAGCTACTTCTATACAAGCGAAGCCATCAACTGCTCTTCCCTCCGCCACCAGCAGACGCCGGCGCCAACAGTTTAAACTCGTATTCGAGAAACAGTAATCTTGATGCCCATTGGCCCTTCCGACTCAAGAGGTTTTAGAAAATCAAGGTGATTGGTGAAAATATCTCGAGGCCTCGGCCAATCCCAAGGCGAGAGAGAGTTAAAGGCACCCACGTCCGGGGGAGAACAGATAGGCCTGGAGAAAGTCATAAAGGCGTAGTGTGAGGGCGGGGCGTTTGGGTGGCGGGAGCACCAGAATAACTGGATCCGAGAGTCTGTTAACCTAAAAAGGGAACATGGCTGCGTGGCAATTCTTAACCAAACTAGGGCGACTGGATAAGTCCGCTAAGCGAAATGGAAAACACTGTGCCCAAACAAAGTTAAGTCTAGAATAAACAGGGAAGCTGGTGGGGCGGGGGAGGGGGAGAAAACATATTAGGTGGTTCTAATAAAAGGTGATACAAGATGGAGAGACAACTTACCAGAAATATACAGAGTGGCCCAAAAGCCTTAGTGCAGTGTGGTCCGAGGATGTGAACAGTTATTAAAGGAATTGTTATTAAGAATGATAATTAATAGCCGTGTGAAAGGATGCTCCAAATGCAAAATTTCCCCTTACGTCACTTCCCACCCACACCTATCCACCCCCTCCCACTCCTCGGGCTCAGTTTGGACTTATTTTACTCCTATCTACTTACTTTCTATCCACACTGAGCAATTTAGCAAAAATGATAAAAATTAGAAATAATAAACAGGAATGTACTCTGGAAAGCTGTGAAGTAATCAAAGCCTTTTGGAAACAAATTAGGAATTATACAAAGAAACAAATTAGGAATTATACAAAGAAACAAATTAGGAATTATACAAAGAAACAAATTAGGAATTATACAAAGAAACAAATTAGGAATTATACAAAGAAACAAATTAGGAATTATACAAAGAAACAAATTAGCAATTATACAAAGAAACAAATTAGGAATTATACAAAGAAACAAATTAGGAATCATACAAAGAAACAAATTAGGAATCATACAAAGAAACAAATTAGGAATCATACAAAGAAACAAATTAGGAATCATACAAAGAAACAAATTAGGAATCATACAAAGAAACAAATTAGGAATTATACAAAGAAACAAATTAGGAATTATACAAAGAAACAAATTAGCAATTATACAAAGAAACAAATTAGGAATTATACAAAGAAACAAATTAGGAATTATACAAAGAAACAAATTAGGAATTATACAAAGAAACAAATTAGCAATTATACAAAGAAACAAATTAGGAATCATACAAAGAAACAAATTAGCAATTATACAAAGAAACAAATTAGGAATTATACAAAGAAACAAATTAGGAATTATACAAAGAAACAAATTAGCAATTATACAAAGAAACAAATTAGGAATCATACAAAGAAACAAATTAGGAATTATACAAAGAAACAAATTAGGAATTATGGAAAATATATATCCATATCTCACACCAATGATATCATGACTGGTTATAAATATCAAGAAAGTCCGTGACAAAAAGGAAGACCCCATGTGTATAAAAAGATTTATAGCAGCATTTTTTAAAGTATGGAAGAACTGGGAGGGGTAGATGCCCTGTGAATGGGGAATTGATCATCTAGAAGCATTGTACTACCAAAGCAGAGTTCATAATCTAATCAGAGGATCCAATTTCAAATTCTGCTTCTGATCAAACAAATACCTGTGTGACCTTGAACATATTACTTTCTGAATCTTATTTTCCTCAACTATAAAATGAGGCAGCTGAATTAGATGCCTTCCCAGGTCCCTTTCAGATATAAATGTATGAGCCTGTAAGATGTGATACCTGCCACTATGCTGTAAGAAACAATATGATGAATACAGAGAAAGTAAAGTAAACAGAACCCAGGGTGCTACAGTACCCAGAAAGGGAGTTTGAGATGTCTAGGCTCTTTGCCAGTAACTTCATCTCCCACTAGTGATATTCCCTCAATTGTAAGGGAAGATCCTCAGCACTCCTGTTCCATTATCCACTAACAATCAGATTAGCTTTTCCACCAAAATATTTACTTTAGTAAGTATAATCACAAATATACAAATTTATTCCCTCCCAACAGGGGACAAATAATGCCTCTTTTCTTTGTACCACCTTAGTCTCTGGGAAGGGGAAGAGGGTTAGGTTGATGGATTAACCCATTTCCCATAGAGTCCAATCCAGTTTCAAGCCCCAAACCCTTCCCGTCTTCAATCCTAGGCACCCTGACTTCTCAAGGCTTTCATAACCAGCTGTCTGCTTGCAACACCCCACCTCAATTCTGGTTCTAAAGTCCCTAAGATTCAAACTCCCAGATCCTGTGGGATCACTTTGGCCACCATAACAATACTAAGCAGAAACAAACACCCCAAGCCCATTTCTCGAAGCTGGTAGGTGAAAGAGAAAGAGCAGAAGGTTCCTTCTCCCACAGCTGGCTTCATGTTGTCTATATTAGATAGAAAAATAAGTCAACAGCTTTCTTACCAGTTTTAAAGGAGAAAGCTTCATCCACTCATGAGGTAGGAAATGCAACAGACTCCATATTGAACAAGTTATTCATGCTCAAAATTCCCCTTGAGGGAATCTCCACTTTAGAACTGGGCATGCTCAGAGAAGGCCAGTTTACATACACATTGATTATAAAAATGTAAATCCAAAGAACAATCTCCCAAAGATCAAAACCAATTGTCCCAAAATTATAACCAAGCCTGGCCCCATAGAAGAGCTTCAAGAAAGTATTCCCATTTTTTTAAATAGAAGTGGAAAACTAATACTGCATATAATGTCCATTTATGTTGATTAGTTTTGCTGAATTATATCCCCATTTTCCCTTTTTAAAAAAATCTTCATAGTAAGTAAAGCTTTCTGGAAGGGGAAAGAGGGAGTATATTTTCCAATATCTAAATATAGCATCCCCTTTGGTCTAGGATTTCTGCCATAGTTATTACACTGAAAAATGAGCTAGATCTGGAACGGAGACTCCTTTCTGGGAGAGGATGGGGTATGAACCATACAGTTGCTTGGAAAATACAGGAAACATATAAGCAAAAGATATAAATCAAAATTTATTTTAAAAATATTTTGAAGTGATGGAAAATAAGGCAGTCTGAAACAAAAGTGGGATCCCACTGTCAAATAACTGGGGCAATTGGACATGTTACTAATGGAGAGGGGCAGGAGTGACCAGAAGGGAGGAAAACACAAGGACAATAACTCCACACCCAGCTTGGTGGGCAGATTAAAACTGCTTCAAATTTACTGACTTCCAGAGAAGCAGGGAAGTGGGACTAGCTAGTGCAATTAGGGTTAAGATGATGATAAGAAAAAGGTGCTAAATTTTGTTCTTTTGCTCTAAGAAAGAGTCCTGTCTCTGAATTCCCTAGTAGCACTGGCTGCATCTAAATCTAGCATAAATCCAAATTCTGGTGTCTCCTACTGCTTCCCTCTTCCTTTTCCCTTACCCTTTCCTGGGCTAATGCTTTTTGACCATCCTGCAGACATTCTTGTCTCTCTCAGCTCAGACTCTCTTCTTGTTCTCCTCTCTCCTGACTTCCCCCTCTTTTCCTTCACACTGAAGTTTTCCCTCTTTTGATTTTGGCATTCCTATTTCAGAGAGCCCAGGAGTACCCTCCTTCTGTACCCCTCTCAGTATATGACTGGGCTTCTCTTTCCACAGCTCCCACATGGCACAGAAAAAGTTAAGGTAATTGGCCACCTTCACTGAAACAAATGTAGTTATGGAGCACTTTATTCTCCAGTTTTTCCTGGGGACTACTCCTCTATAACAGGGACAGAATAGAGAAAAGACTACTGGATTACACTTCCCCTAATCCTCGGAGTTGCTCTCGGAAATCAAATGTAGCCCCAGTTTACACGGGAGATCTGTCAAGAGAAAACAAGACAAAGATAAGGAAAACTTCACCTTCCAGGTTCCAAGTTTAAGGGACAAAGGTCCTAAGGAAAGGGTACAAGGCCTTCTCTGGGTCAAATAGTTTTGCCTCTTCCACTTATATGACATTGACCATGGGGAAGGAGGAAGTTAGGAATGAGAGAGATGGAGATGGACTAGAACTCAACTGCTTCATTCTTGGGCAAGAAATGGAAAAGCAGTGGGCACTCAGATGTGTTCAGGCACAAAACAGCTCTAAACAAATTTAGAAAGAGCACCAGATAATCATGAAATCTAAGGAAAAAATGGAAGTCTTTTTTTCACCTCAGGTTTAGCATAGGGAAACAAAGGGAACTTTGTGGACAATAGGGACAGGGGCCTCATGAAGCATTCCAATGCAGGCAGAGGCTATACTTCAGGGTAAGAACAGATTCCAGATCCAACAGAGAGACATAGTTTTAGGCAGGGGTTAGGAAAAGATCAAACTGGCAGTTCTGTTACTCATTAGCCAGTAATGAATCATCAACCCAGGTCTGGTTTGGGAGGGGACCTGAGCTTGGGAATGGTTTTCCCCAGGGAGGAGCATCAGTTGGCCTTGGTCTCTGTACTGAGAAGCAAAGAACTCAGAAGTAAGCAACATTGTTGTTCACACCCCATCCTCTTCCAGAAAGAAGTCTCAGTTCCAGACCTAGCTCATTTTTCAGTGTAATAACTATGGCAGAAATCCTAGACCAAAGGGGATGCTATATTTCTATTACTCAGCCCAGCAGAACTTTATACTTAATTGATGGAAGCCGAGTCTAGCAGTTATCTACTTCAACTCCAAATGGACAGATTTGTTCCTGTTGCTTAGACCTAAACCAAAGTCAGGAACTTTGCAGAGTTCAGACTAGGTGGGACAGAAATTAGATTTTATTTTGGATCAGACCATTTTGGAATTATTGAAAACTTATAAGGCTCCAGCTTGAGTTGTCCTTGAGATCCTAAAACAATTCAGCCCTCAATATCTTAAAAAAAAAAAAAAACAGCAGTAGAACCAACTCAGACATTCCCTCCAGAAGTATACAGAGCCTGCCCCTAAAATAGGATCTGAAGTCAGGAAATAGGCTGGAAGAATAAATAGCAAAAGAAAAATAATAATATCACTATAATAAAATGCTTCCAGGGATACTCAAAACACAAACCCAGAATAAGATGAAAGAATGGGAAGGGAAAAAGAATGAGAGCAGTGAAAGAAAGAATTGAAAAGAGGATTCACTAATAAGAAATACCAAAACTTATCCAAGCAGCAAACTCCCTAAAAAAATAAAAACGGGCCAAATGGAAGTCAATGACTCCACAAAACAATAAGAAATATTATCAAATAAAGTAAAAAGACTGAAAAGAAATAGATGTGTTCGAGAAGCTAGTTCTACTCTTCTTGGATAAGATTTTGGGCAAAGAAAGCAAAGTCTAGGAAGTTAGGAAAAAGAATAAGGGGTTATTTGAAATCATTGGATTATTTTTCTAGATGTTTTCTCTTTTGCCTAAGCAATAGAGAATAGGAGAGAAAAGGGGAAACTACTGAGATGGTAAGGCAAAATACAGTTAATATTACAGGTAACAATCCCACAGTGATACACAATTGTCTTTTATTTGTCTTAGCCCAATCGCTATCTATCTTAACAATACTTTCAACAATGGCCTGTGTGATATCATGATGAAATTCTTTTCCAGGATCCACAAGGCCAGGTTCTGGGATCCCCAGATAACAATGTAAGTATCCTTTCAGATGAAAAGCCACTAGAGTTATCTGGAAGGTATTCCAGTTTGAAGCAACCTTGTTGTAGTTCAGCTAAGACAATTTGCTGGACTCACTGTCAGTAAATAAGGATATCCATAACAGAAGCAGAAGAACATGAGACTGCTGAGGGAGAGTGGGCACAGGTTACAGGTAATATCTCAAGTAGAATGGCCCTAGGCTATGATAGCTTGGGGTGACAAAGTAAGCACCAGCCATATTTTCTCCAGAAGCTTGAGAGTACCCTGCAAGATTGAGCGAGGAGTGTCCTAATTTAGTGAGCAACATACTTTTCTGTTTTGTTGGATTATGTAGTCTAAACCCTATCCAACTTAGCTTCAGAGAATACCCACATCCCTTGAAGATTGCCCTGGAAGCCTGGTCACCCTCCGCCCCAACCCTGAAACACATTCACATGCATTTATCTTATCTATCAGAACTTTGGTAGTAATAATTCTCATTGTTTTTCTCTTTTTTCTATTCTGTTTTGCATGGTGAAAATGGCACCAAAGATGAAATCATAGGGACATAGATTGTTATTCATTCTTTGTTCTAAATGATGACCAGGGACATCAGGAGAGTGATGTCTTTCTTGGCTTGCAAGCAAAGTGGATTTCAGTGAGGTAGAGCTCTGCAAAATCATCAGTCTCACTCTCTTCTGCAGAGTCAACAGAGTTCAATGGCAAGACGTAAGTCAGAACAACAGGCAATGGTCCTGCCATATGGGCATAGATAGAATTCCAGAGACCCCTCACATCTAGCCAACTCTCTCATCTATTCCAGAATTCTCTACCATCTCACATAGAATCTTTATCACCATTTAAATTTTTTCTGTCAAAGGTCATTCCATATTTTAATGCAAGGACTGCTTGCCTGAAATCTATTTACTTGGTTACAGCCATACATTAACATTAACATTCTAGACTGATTTGTTTTCTTTGTGACTAATCTAGCACTTTCTCATAATAAATCACCTCTACTTTCTTGTTAAAAAAAAAAAAATATATATATATATATATATATATATATGAAATGTGGAAAATCTATGATGTAGGTGTAATCCTCATACATCAAGGTTCTAATCTGACTTTCCTATATTTTTAAGGAAAAGGGGAAAAATATTAATCCTCAAACTAACAGGAACTTTTTGCTTCTATTTCAATATTATCATTATCCAGGAATTCCTGGATCCAGGAATAACAGTAAGGAACTGTGGAGACTCGTTTTTCCCAGAAAGCAAGCCTCTGTACAACATTCAGCAGATTAAAGGAGATAAAAATATGAGTTATCTATCCAGTATCAAATATAACAAAATAAATTATTCCCAATATCTGTCTCATTTTTCCCATTATCTTCTTCTTACACAGATGCATTTTCTTTTCAGTTTTCCCTTGTCATTTTCCACTTAAAGCAGGGGTTCTTAGGGGATATATGAACTTGAATTTTTTTCATAAAGAACTTCAAAAAATACTTTCACAACTATTTTAATAAAGTTTATTTTCTTTATAATGCAATGTATTTTATCTTTTATGTCTAAAAACATCAATTTAAGAAGGGGTCTATAGATTTTACTAGACTGACAAATGATCTATGACACACACAAAAATTAAGACCTTCTGAATTAGACTTGAGTGAGGAATGTCCTAATTTAGCAAGCAAGATATTTCTTAGAGTGGTTTCTTCTTACTTTCTTACTTATTTCTTACTCTGCTATTCCATAGTTTTATAGCACAGATTTCATTACCTGAGAATTTTTTCTTTAAATTTTAATGCAAGTGATATTTTTGGCCGGTAAAAATGAGATTCTTCCTAATTATCTTTTACTAGGGCTGGGAGAATTCTAAGAGTTATGTTGAACAAAAATGTGATGAGGACTTGCTTTGAAAAATAAAAATATTGTACAAATACACAATATTATAATATCTTGTTACAAACATTATAAGATGACTTTCTTAATAACATCTTAATAACTTTAAAGAATTAATGCCAAAGAATATTATGAATTTCACTTCCTTCTCCTTGCTAAGAGAAACTGATCTGGTGAAGAGATGAGGATTTAGAGAAAGAAAGGCCTCATTTTACATAGGACCCAAGTTCTATGGCCATGGGCTAGTAATTTGATCTGTTTTATTGCTGTTCAGTGATTTCAGTTGTGCCCAACTCTTTTTGACCTGGGGTTTTTTTGGCCAAGATCCTGGAAGGGTTGACTATTTCCTTCTCCAGTTGTTTTTACAGATGAACAAACTGAGGCAAGGGTGAAGTGACTTGCTCAAAGTCACTAACGACCAGTTATGATCTGTATCAGAAATTAGAAATCCTTGATAGATCATTGTTAGTCTATCTCATTATTTGGAAATGTTTTAATCTTCCATACAATTAATTTACATGATAATGGTATAGTTATTTAAATATTTAAAATCAATCTCTTTCATTATTACATTAGGATAAATTTCAATAAAAATTTATTGAGCACAGTTCAAAGCTTAGACAAAACAAGACCCTTATTCCAGTAACTTATGATCTAGAATAGAGCTATAACTCATAGACAAGTAACTGTCTATGTTGCTGCATTGGAGAGTTAGAACTACTTAAACTCATCTCTCAGAGATTCACTTAAACAAAAAATTCTTAATATGGAATCCACGGAAAGATTTCAGGATTCCTGTGAACTTTAAAAAAAAATATCTTTGTAACTTTATTTCAGTACAATACTTCTTTTGCAATCTCACATATTTTATTTTGTTCATTTAAGATTCCAGCTGTACTCCTAACTCTCCAGATGTTATCATCCTCCATTATTTATCCCAGCAGCTTTTTTTCTCCCAGGTATAGATAGGTCTCTGTTCTTGTGACCACATTCATTTCCTTCCTCGCTGGCTTTATAACTGACTATCTGGATTTTACCATGTCTCTGCACAGGCACCTTCTCCCCTTTATCTCCTCTTTCTTTTGTGCTTGTATTTATATTAGTGATACTGAAACTATTGCCTATCCTATGGTTAAGTGCTTAATAAATATCCTTAGAGGCAGCTGGTGGCTCAGTGGATAGAAAGCTGGGCCTAGAATGAGAAAGCTCTGAATTCAAGGGTACTCTCAGACAGGTATTGATTATGTGACCCTGGGAAAGACATTTAACCTCTGTTTGCTTCAGTTTCCTTAACTACTTAACATCTACTTCATAGGGTTGTTGTGAAATTCAAATAAAATAATAATTGTAAACACTTAACAGTATGCCTGGCACCGGGTAGGTGTTATAGAAGGTGTTCTCTTGCATAATAAATGCTTTTTGATTTGAACAGACTGCCAAAGGGAATATGATACAAAAAAAGATTAAGAACACTTGATTTCAACGGAAACTATGTGGGACTCTATCAAAAAAATTTCAATTGATCCTGCTCTGGAGTCAAGAACAGACCTCCTCTAAGACCTTCTCCTTCACTAATGGAGGCTATCTATATTCAACAAAAGTATAGTTGATATTTCTGAGGTCTCACTTGACCAGACCATGAGACATCTTAAAGCCAATTTATACTAAGGAAATAAGAAATTGTTGTTTGTTCAACTACAGTAGCTTAAGCCATTCATTATTAATCAGCTTAACTCCATTATTAATTAGCCTTTTCAGAGCCAATTAGAACTATGCATTTATCTAATTTAGATTTAGATATGGCTCTTGTCCATTAATTTATTTATAAGTGAATAGAACTCTATATAACATCTTTACAGAGAACTTTGTATATCTGAATTCTTTAATAGTAATAATACTAGTTAATTTTATATAGCATTTTATAGTTTAGAAGATGCTCTACATGTAATACTATTTGACTTTCACCACATTCTGTGAAATATTATCCTCTTTGTACAGATGAGGAAACTTGGGCTGAGAAGGGTTAAGTGATTTGCCCCAGTCACAAAGTTGGTAGAGCTGCAAAGTGGGATTAAAAATCAAGTCTTGCTGAATTCATTTCCAACACACTAACTTGTTTTAAAAGCTGCATCCTTTAACCATGACTCTTTACAACCATATTTTCCACCTGTTAGAATATTGGGTTTTACAAGTTAAATTGTCTCTTTATTCTAACTTTTTATTCATAATCTTTCAAAAGTCAATCTTAAGGCACGTGATAGTCTTGAAAGCAGCCGGCAAGTCCATGAGGAATAATATGAGAAGTATAAAATGAATCATTTCTTCATAGTACAACTTTTCATGTTCTTACTTATTAGAGGACAACTATTTTTGGTACCAAAAATAGTTGTCCTCTAATAAGTAATAAGTAATCCCTTATGGATTATCTCATTTCGACATTGTTTAATAATAGGACACATTGTGGGAAAACAAAATATTCACCATTCTATGCCAAATTCCTTAGTTTTCTATGGGATGATTTTTGAAATAATTTTTTTCTAGTTCATCCCATTTTTTTTCTTTTGTAGGGAAAGGGAGAAAGTTTGGAAGTGATATAAAGAAAAATACATCTTTAAACTAATTTAGTACTTTCTTCATAGTTAAAAACTATAATTATTCAGTTCTACTATTGAATGGGGGCCCAAGCCTTATCACAGTTACTGCATAGATCTGAAAATAAAGGCTATAAATCCATTCAACCTTGTCCTATTATCTTATTTTTCATACCATTTTTTCCAAACACATGCTTCTAAGCAACCAGATTACAAGACTGGTTGAGAATAGGCATGTTTTGGCAGCCAGTCAGTGTGATGACTGCATTAGTACTCTGGATACCTTAAAATCAGCCAGAGTCAGGATAAGCAAAAGTCCTTAGTTTTTATTCTTGGTCTTTAGAGGTAGGATTGAATTGGATGGAAGCAGAATCTCTGTGACCTTCCTTCTTCGTCCCCTGCCCAGAGTGACCCTGGCTAGTCTTACTCCACCCCCTAGTCCCTCCTACAATTCTCTGTATACACCAATTATTGAGCCAGCACAGGATAGTGGGAAGGGCCATTTTCCAAGCATATGCTTATAGAGTATTGTCCAATCAGTAATTAGCCTTAAGTGCTCGGTTGTCCAGACTTCGGTGCATGAACACAAGAGTTTCAGTCCTCTACAAGTCAGAAATCATTTTGACTTTTTTCCTTACTGTTTTCATGAATAGTATTTGCTTTTATAGTATATCTAAGCTTTAAAGTTAGGCCACATTGAATCTACCAAATAGCCTAACTAAATGTTTCTTGTATTTTAAGAAGTTATATATTTGTTTTGTGTGCTATAATAGAAAGAGCACAAAAGAGAGAAAACATTTTTCAGAATCTTGATTTCCTCATTGTAAAGTAATGTAGGGACATTCACCATAGTTGTGTGAGTTGTTACATTTGGTAACAAAAGCTTCTCTAAGTGGATCACCATGGAAGAACTAGAGAAGGAAAAAGAGAGGAAGTCTAATCATGAGATGAATGAGTTCAAAAAGATTTATTGAAACATATTCCATATATCCAACTGAGGTTTCAAGAGGAGTGGAGGTAGTAGTGGGATATTGAGAAGCAGAATTGGGAACCAAAATGTAAAAGACTGAGAAGAAAGTGAGACATAAGGAAAAGGAGACAAGTATAGACAATTCTTTCTAGGAGTTTATGAAAGAGAAATGAAATAAAAGAAGTTTTTAAGGCTGGGAGAAACATAATCAACAGGGTAAAAGCTAAAAAAAAGTTAAAAATGAATAAGAAAAGATTTGAGATAAAAGGAAGAGAAGTAATGATTGAAGAGGTAAACTCTTAGAACAAATGAGAGGAGATAAAACAAAATACACAAATGCAACAGCTAGCCTCAACAAAGAGAAGAACCACCTCTTTATGAGAGACTGAAATGAAAAAGGAGAGAATAAGGGATAATGAAGAGGGGTTTTGAGGAAGAAGGGCTTGAGATTTATAATTTTTTAAAAAAGAAAAGTAAGAATTGAGATCATCTGCTGAGAGAGAGTCTAGTAGAAAGAGATTTGAAATACCTCCTGTGGAGAATGTGATAGGGCAAAAAAAGGAAGGGAAAAATAAAATAGTACACTATTGAGATACTAGTTGAAAGAAGGTAACATGATACAGAATGCTAACGCTGGAATCCAAAGACCTTGATTCTGGTGCTCATTATTTGAGCAACTTCGAGCAATCGCTTAAGCTCTAAGAGCCTTGGTTTCTACAATTGTTAAAGGAAAGGCTACAGTAGGTGACCCCTAAGGTCCTTTCTAGCTGCCTAGGAAAATAGGCTATGTAAATTTGTAATACAACTTCATGATTTTGTTCAGCAATGTGGGAGTGAAGGCAGATCCAACTTTAGGATTGGCAACACATGACTAGAGATAAGAAGAAAGGCAAAGAATTAAAGGATGATTGATAGTGTTTAACTGAATTGGTTAATGTTGGGTCAAAATTATAAAGGAAGTAAGACCAGATCAGAACTGAAGGATTTGTAGAATAAGTTGACGTGGGAAGAGAAATTGACTGTTATGCTGAGGATGAAGAAGAGGTTTGGGAAGAATGAGGTAAGGGAAGATTTTAAAGGATAGATTTTAGGTAGAAAAAAATTCCTAATTATGGATCATGGAGGAACATTAGTCATGGATAATGATCAGATTGAGGTAAGATGCAATGAAAATAGAGGTCTATGAAAATAAAAGGAAAATAGAGCTTAAAGTTGATGAATAGGGACATAAATATATTTGTTGGGATAGTTCAAAGATAAGGATTGAAATGGAGAGGAATACTATGAGCCTGGTACTGAACTATTTAAGAAAGGAAGCACTATAACTTGGAGCTTAGATTGCTTTCACAAGGATTTGGACTTAGATGATTAAGTGGATGAAGTAAGAGATTTTCTGAATAATGGTAAAATTTGAAAGACAGTGAAGGATCAAAAGTATTCTTTACCCAGTGCCTTAGGAGAAGTGACAGCATCACAGAATTTCAGAAAGGACATGAGTCTCCACTTAGTCTAACCCATTCTTCGGGAAAAAAAAAGATTACTCAGAAATATATGTCTTTCAAACCTTTTTAAACATCACATCTTACAACTAAGTGGTCATGTTAAGGCTAAGGCTGGGAGAAACATAATCAACAGGGTAAAAGCTAAAAAAAAAAGTTAAAAGTGAATAAGAAAAGATTTGAGATAAAAGGAAGAGAACTAATGATTGAGGAGGTAAACTCTTAGAACAAATGAGAGGAGATAAAACAAAATACACAAATGGAACAGCTGGCCTCAAACAAAGAGAAGATCAGGAAGTTCATTACTTGGGTAAGGTTTTGTATCATCTTCCTAAGATATTAATATCTTTCATTTTTTTCTTCCTAAATTGTAATTTTTAAAAAATTGTTTCATTTCTCCCCAAAATGCTCCAAGGTTTGTGGCCAAGCCATTATTTAATCTGAAGCTCTATTTGTACTTATTATGTAATTACTCTTGTTATCTTGGTTTGCCTTCTCTTAACACGTAATATTTCTTCATTGTGTTCAGAATTTTTCTCTTTATTCATACATTCAGCTTCCATTCTTGGATCAAAACTGGTTCTCTTAGATGGGTAGGTCTTGTTTTCCTCTGTACCTCTGGTGGTCATTGTAGTTCTGGATGGGGATGTGTATATAGGACCAGCGCCCTCTCTTTATTGCAGTTCCTGGATTCTATCTCTTTCTTTTGATGGCCTAGCTCTTGAGTTTTGACCTGTGCCCCATAATTGTCTCTTTGCGCAATTCCCAACTGGAGTTGGCTCTGTCCTTCACTGTAGCCCAACAGACTACAGAGAATATATTAGTGTCAGGTCTTCTGTAAAGCCTTCCTAGCCACTGAAGGTCCTGATGTGGCTTTGACAGGAACACAGTATTCAGGGCTTTTGGAGGACTCTGTGCTGGTCCCATTTCCTGCCTGTTGTGGCTCTGAGTGCCCCTAGATGTGTATCTCCCTGATCCTTTCTCCCTCTGACCCTAGGAGATGGTGTGGAGCAATAACCTGCTCCAACAGATAGGGTTCTAACGGACCTTTTTAGGGCAGCTTCCCCCGTTTCCTGTCTCATTCTAAGGAATTCAACTTATAATGAGTAGCATATAGTTTTTATTTTGTTTTTACATATATATTAGTTTTCCTTTTCCAACTTTGTTACACGTTCTTTGAGAGCAGTATTCCTTGTCTTATATATTATTTTGTATCTACCATAGTGATATATTTGATTCTCATGATTATCCAGGAAGACAGAATCATAGACTTTTGAACTAGAAGGGACCTTGGAAATACTCTAGTAGTAATAGTAGTAGTAGTAGTAATAGCTAACATTTACATAGTTTCTACTCTTTGCCAAGAACTGTGCTAAGCACTTTATAATTACTCTTTTGATCCCCACAACCTTATAAGATGCAATTATTACCATTTTATAGATGAGGGAACTGAGGCAAACAAATTAAATGACTTCTCTGGGGTCATATAGTGTCTGAGGCTGGCTTGAATTCAGGTCTTATATGTCACTTCTTCTAATTCCAAATAATTAGTTGCTTAGGGGACAGATTGCTAGACTAGGAGTCAAGGTCTGGGTTCAGATCCTATCTCAAATACATGGCACATTAATTAAATAAGCATTTATTAAGCATCTCCTATATTCTGAGCCTTTGCAATACAGATACAAAACCAAAAGAATCCCCTACCCTCAATAGCATGCATATGGAAAATCCAATACAACATTATATTAGGAGTAATTTCTGGAATTACCTTCTATTTTCTTTGTATATATGTTGCATACACACACATATACATACACACATATTACTTTTCCTCATAGAGTATAAGCTCCTCAAGGGTAGTGATTAATTTTTGTTTGTTGACCCCAACTTAAGTCTAACTGACCATTATACCGCACAACAAGATTTGGAATCAGATAATGTAAACTAATCTCTGCTACTTATCTGCAGATTTCTTAAATCATTCCTTTCTCTAAAGTCTCTGATTCCATTTTTCTGACTGATTATGAGGCTCAAATCAAGTGCTATTGGGGATACAAAATAATCTTTATTTATTGAATAAAATGGTCTAGGACAAACTGGTCCAGTCTAGAGAGCAAATTGAAAGAGTGGGTAAATTAGAATAGCAACACGGGACGGATGGGTCAAACACAGATGGTTATAAGTGATGGCCTAGATAGCCTGAGATTCTGAATCATGGAGATTCTGAGTGAAGCCTCCACAGTAGCAGTGATGGTATTTGATTTGATTGTCATCCCAAGAAGTAGAAGGACATATGTTGATTACAGCAGACAGTTAATGGAGTACTGAAACTTGGATGAAGCGTAAGTCAGATTTAGAAAGGCTAAGGTCACTACTACATCCTGGGCTATTGTCAGTCATCTTGAGCTTCATCTTGCCCCTGGACTTCAATGACAGGAGGAGAGAGAGTGAGGCTCATGATGCTGTCTACCTCTGCCTCACATAACGAATTCACCAGCAAGTCACTGGTTGATATCATCAGATTTCTTTGAGAATGAAGGATGAACAAGAACAAGAAGCCATATTGATTAAGGATTTCTGTGGGTTTGGAGCTAGGGGCAAGTTTGGGCTAGGGGCAATGATTAGGATCCCATCAATGCTATCTATCTCCTACGGTTGTGATGATTGAATGAGAAATATATACAAAAAGCTATATAAATTATATCTGCAAGATATACATGCTGTTTTCTTAGACAAAGTAGATATAAACATCCCCATTTTTTTTCTGGAAAGAGAACTTGGAGGGACTTGAGATTGAATCTCTATGATTAGCTTCAGTGGAGAAACTCTTTATCAACACCAAGATGGTAATTATTCTGCAATTTTAAGTCTTGAGAATTGTTAGAAAGACCTAAATGATTTGCCCAGGGACACATTGCCAGCAATACGTAAGAAGTAGATCTTACAGAAACTGAGAGACTGTTCTTTCTCCGAGGCCATTCTAGTAATTATTTAATCATACAAAGTTTCCCAAATTAACTGTTGTCTGTTGAGAGAAATGGCACAAACTTCATATTGATCTGTTTGAGGTTTGCTCTCCTCTGCCGATTTCTGTTAATTTTTTCAATTGATCAACAAGCACTTTTTAAGTGATCGCTATTCCATAAATACAGTGCTAAGTGGGGTTACCAGGAAGAAGCAAAAGCAATCCTTTCCCTCAAAGACTTTAAATACTAACCAGAGAGACATGTCTATAAACAGGAAAACAGAAGACACAATCACAATAGATACAACTCTGTCTTAGAGGGGAAAGCATTGACAATGGGGACGACAGAACAGGGACTCTTGGTAAAGTTAGTGAATTATTCAGTTAGCCAGTATTTTTATTAAGCACTTACCATGTAGCAGGTACTGTGCTTAGCCTTGGAGAGACAAGAAAGTTCATAACAAAACAAAATACAGTTCTTGGTCTCAAGGAGTCACACTCTAATGAAACAGCATGCAAACATGTTATTGTAAATATTTATTTTTACAATTTTACAATTTTTTTTACAATTTACAATTATTACAATAAATTATTGTAAATAAAAATTAACAAACAAAATATACAAAGGATAACTTGTGGTGGAATGAGGGTAGTTTCTTAGGGAAGTTATTAAGATTAACGACTGCCACCTAAGAATGCTTCTAGAATTTGGACATTAGCTGAGACTTGAAGGATTCCAAGGAAGCCAGAGTAAAAGATAGAGATCCAGGCCTCACTGGCTCGAACCAGTTTTCGCTGGGACCACATTTGTTAGAGGATCAAGGCCTGGGACTAAGGTCAGGGAATCTAGATGCGAAATCCTCGGCATCCTGATCTGCTGTTGACGTGAGCTACCGGCCCTTGGCCACTGACCTTCACCTGCTGACCTTGTTGAGGAAAACTGACGTTCCTGTGCTTTGGCCGCAGCTCTTTGACCTGATCAAAGGTAAAGCAGAGGAAGAACTTACAGGCGGCACCTGGATTCCAGTGCACCCTCAGCTCTGTCCTAGTCAACAAGCATTTATTCAGCGTCCACCACATGTCAGGGGGTGTGCATTGCGGATTATAAAATAATACTTGATCATAAGCAGCATAGAGTTTATTGTCTGGAAAAGCACATGCTTTTCTTCCATTCCCCTGCTCCCTCCTAAAGTCCTATGGCATGTACGTGCTAGTTTGGGGTAATTCCTGGATCCTGAGTAATATTCAAATTTGTGGTTTTTTTCTTTGTTGATGACCCAGTTGTGTTAAATAAATGAAGTGTATGCTCTGCTTGACAAAGGCAGTACATCTTGACTCAAAACCCAGGAACTCTGCTTTCCCTTAAATTAGTTCCAACATGATTTCTTTACTGAAGCTAAGCCATCTTTTTTTCTTGGTGGTGTTCAGTGAACCATATTTCAGAAAAAGAAGAGCATTTTTGCAAATAAGTCTCAAATTTGGAATTAAATGAGGGCTTTGTTTGTCTCTGCATCTCACCTGTTTCCTGGGTATCTCCATCCTTAAAGACCCCAAGCATTAATTTACCTGTCTCAAGATTTGTAGAAAGGTTAAAAGTTAATGTATTCTGATAATTGTAGAAATATGTATAGAAGAATTGCAGATGTTTAACATATATTGGATTACTTGCCATCTAGGAGTGGGGGTGGAACTCGACGTTTTGCAAGGATCAATGTTGAAAAATTATCCATGCATATGTTTTGAAAATAAAAAGCTTTAATAATAATTTAAAAAAGTTAATGCTTTCATTTCTGCCACAATCTGGGAGTAATAGTTTAAAAAGAGTTTTAAAAAAAAGTTCTATGCCCTAGTTTCCCCTTAATTCTTTCCCTTCTTAAAACAAAAGGCTTGGCTAAAGAAATAGAATGGACTCACTATGTGTCTTTCATATCCTAAAGTGTAAGCCTCCAGTTGAACAAAATGTTTCCTAAATATAGTTTGATTATTGATATTCTTCATTCTTCACTGATATTCTTTTATGACCTACTTTTTACAATATGGGTACAACTAGGGAAATTAAGCAATAATAATTGTAACAGAAGGAAAGCCTTCTCATGTAATATTTCTTACTTCAAAGGTAGTTCTCTGGAGCCTTAGTGGGCAAGATCCCCAGACTGGTAATGATCAACACATTTCTGGAAAGCAGTATTGTTCTGTGTTCAGAACAGAGTTTTAGATTTCAGCTTTAGAGCCTTGTGGTGGTAATTTGGGTGCATTTACACCATTTTACAGATAAGGAAACAGTTTAGGGAAAGGAATGTATGTACGATGAGGCTGAAAAATTAGATTGGTTCTAGGCTGTGAAGGGCAGTAAAAGCCAAACAGGAATTTACATATTTGATCTGTAGATATAATGGGGAGCCACTGGAATTTGTTAAGAAGAGGTATGATATATTCAGATTTATTCTTAAGGAATTCACTTTGGCCAAAGAAAATGAATTGAAGTAGAGAAAGACCAATTAGACCACTACAGTTGAGAACTCCAGGAGAAATGCCAGGAGAAGAACAGAGGTCTGTATATAACATTTGTAGATCTGATCAAGGCCTTTATTACTGTCAGTCATGAAGGCTTATGGAAATTTATGTCAAAATGTAGTTGTCCAGAGAAGTTCATTAATATAGGATGTCACTTTCATAATGGCATATTTGCCCAGGTTCTAGACAATGGGCAATGCTTTCCCAGTCACCAGTGGAATGAAATAAGGCTGTGTGCTTACTCCCATGTTTTTAGCATAGTGTTTTCAGCCATGTTGTCAAAAGCTTTCAGTGAGGATGATCATGGCATCAAAATCAGTTACCACATTGAAGGTTAATTCTTCAACCTGAAAAGGTTATAAGCTAAAACTAAAGTGAAAGAGCACTAAATCAATGCATGATTTTTTGTTTGCCGATGATTGTACTCAATGCAGCTTCAGATGATGAGATGCAACAAAATATGGACAGATTCTCTGCTGCTTGTTTTAACTCTGGCCTCACAGTTAACTCCATCAGCCAGCACCACACCATTAGGGAACCATCAGTCACAATAAATGGGGAAATTTTGGATGTTATAGATAAGTTCACTTAGCTGGGCAGTATACTTTCCAGGAATTGGTTGGCATCCATATTGCCAGAGCTAGTTCAGTGTTTGGGAGGCTCTGAGAGAAAGTGTGGGAAAGGAGAGGTATTATACTAATACCAGACTGAAGGGCTACAGAGCCATTGTGCTAACCTCATTGTTGTATGCCTGTGAAACTTGGACACCCTAGGAAACAGAATCATTTCTATTTGAATTATCTCAGGAAAATTCTGAAGATCACCTGGAAGAAGAAGATACCAGACACTGAGGTCCTTTCTGGAACGAAACTGCCAAGCATTCCAACTCTACTGCAGAGAGGCAGCTTGGTTGGGCTGGCCATGTTGTTCAAATGCCAAATGTACACTTGCCCAAAGTACACTTATTTTATGGAGAACTCACACAGAGAAATTGCTCACAAGGTAGTCAGAAAAAGCAATACAAGGACATTCTCAAGGTCTCTCTTAAGAACCTTAGAATTGATTGTATGATATGGGAGACACTGGCACAGGTCAGCCCAGCATGGTGTGCCCTCATCAGAGAAGGTGCTGTGTTCTCTGAGCAAAGCAGAATTGAATTAGCTCAGAAGACTTTCTTAGATGTGCAAACTTAGAGAATTTACCCTATAGGGACTATTTTGCAGCAGAGCATTCCTAGCTCATATTGGTTTGATCAACCACAGTCTTGACACCCAAACTTGACTCTGACATGGTGATATTACTTTGATTCTCTTCAGGAATGGGTCTAGAACAGGGCTTCTTAGACTTTTTCCACTCAAGACTTATTTTCACCTGAAAAATTTTTACATGACCCCAGGTATATAGGTATTACAAAATAGATATACAAATCAAACATTTAATGATAATAAATCATAATTTTGTGATCCCCATATAAGTTGCAAGACCCCAGATGGGGTCTCAAGCCACAGTTTAAGAAGCTGGAATGTAGGGCAGGGGTTGACTAGTTCCATCCTTCCAGTCTCATCTATAGTCATTAGGGCGCTGGCCAGTTTTATGGCTGTAGTTTACTGCTCCTGGGGCCTGGGAAAGAGTGATGAGGGCTTTAAACTCGTATGTTGGTTGACTGTGAAGTGAGAATCGATTTTAAAAATATTGTGGATATAGAACTGCATTGTACAAATGCATTTATCTGGTAGAGAAATAATAGTTTAAGTGGAAAAGGTCAGTATTTTGTCTTCTCTTTCTAATTAGATTATATTTTCCATCTGATCGTATTACCAGAACTACTTTTTAAAATTTAAATCATGTTGGAACGCTTTCACTTTCTGATCTGGTCGGCACTTTTTTAGGAGAAAATAGAAGGGGAACTTGGACAAATAAACAATAGGATTACAGACAAGTCAATAACATTTAAGTATCTCTATGAGTTAGGCATGCTGGGAAAAACTGGAATATACTAGCAGAAATAAAGTCTTTGCCCGAAGGTGCTTATATTCTAATGGAGGAAGAAAATACTCAGAAAGGAAGCTGAAAAGGTACTGGTGGAGGAAGAAATGAAAGTAACTCACCCTTACTTAACATTCTAGAGAAAGTCGGGAGAGTCTGCAGTGCAACCTGGAGACATCTGATTATAGATCAGAAGTGAGAAAAAAAAACTTTAGTAATCATCTTGTCCCAACCCCCTCATTTTACAGATCTATCATACAACTATTAAGCAATAGACCCAAACATAAAAGAGGGCCTCTGTCTCCAACCAAGTGTTTCCCTGCTGTGTGCTCTGCTAGTTTTGGCTCTCCTGGGCTATCAACCCTGATCAGGTGTGGCAGAGAGACCCTGAAGGGAACTGTCATGACCTTTCAGGACTCTGCAATCTTTATTCTCTTTCTTCTCCAACCACAAACTACATAGACATTTTTATAGCTCATACTTATGTGAGACTTTATAATTTACAAAATGCTTTCTTTCCTCACATGATTTTTGTGAAATATGTGCCTTTTTTTCCCCTAATAAATATCTGCTTAGTCATTGGGGAGGGCAGAGAGAGGGAAAAGGGTTTCTCTAATATTTGTGGAACTGGTTAAGATATGACAGATAATTGCAGATTATAAATAATCTTTGTAAGAAAATAAAAATTAGATAACCATAATACTCAACAATGACTTAGCAAATTTCTTTAAACAGCTCAGCTGTCTAAATAAATCAAATGTGAAGTGGCAACTTGTTCAGTAAGATAAATAATAAAGTTGTTAGCTAATCAGCTCCTGAATGGGAATCTAGTGTTTGAAGAAACCCTAAGAAACAAATCCAAATGGGATAATCACTGTTACTTTAGTGCAAGATTAAAAAAAAAAATTATCAAATATTCCTAAAAACCCTTTGAGAAATACATGTACGAAAACTAAAGTTATTATTGTTCAAGTTGTCTGTTCACTGGCTGATGAAGTTGAAGAATAAACTTGAAGAATAAACCTTTGCAAATCTCAATAAAGGTAAAATTAGAAAAGGCTGAGGGAAAGCCCACAAGACAGGCAGGTCCCTATGATGCATGGAGGCTGACAGTATGTTTCCCAGTTAACCATATAGTCTAACAGAAATTTATACTAGAAAGTTCAGTTTATAAGGATTCTCTCCCTCAGTCAATTTAGGCATTTATGGGGGTCCTATAATGTGCCTGGCACTGTGCTAAGCACTGGGGTACAAAGGCAAAAACCAGCCCATGCCCTCAAGGAGCTTACAAAATAAAGAGTTTCGGCTGGTTTGCCAGACAGAATTTTATTTAACATTCTAAGATTCAAGCCATTTACATCTCGGAGAGAGAGTACCTTCTCCCTTTGATGGGATACATGAAGATAATATGGACTCCACCGTTCCTGATCACGATTGTATAAATTGTAAAAATGTTACTATTAGTGAAACAATTTTTAAAAATTATTATAGCTTTTTATTTACAGATATAGAAGGTATAACTTTGTACAAGATTTTTCAGCGTTGGCAATCACAAAACCTTTAGTTCCAATTTTTCCTCTCCTTCCCCCCACCGCTCTCCCAGATGGCAGGTTGACCAATACATGTAAAATATGTAAAAGTATAAGTTAAATACAATATATGTACACATGAGTGAGACGATTTTCTTGACAGCTAAAGCAAAAGCAATTGCCCTGATATTCCAAGATGTTACTGAATGGCTTATAAAAAAGACCAGGAAAGAACGACCCAGACCAGGAAATCCGAGGCTGCGGGATCCTTAGGAAAAACCCCTACGCGCAAGGATCATTTGGGTTAACTGAAGGTGACGCAGACCCTTCCTCCTGCGTTAGCCAAATCTTACTCGGGGATTTGCTGCCTTAAAGAGGGGAGGGGAGCGAAGGTTCCTCTTCATCCGCGGCCGGAAGCGCTGGGCACGCTCTCTGGAGCCGGGGGTGACCGGTTCGCTCAGTCCGCCCCCATCCCCCTTCAGATTGCCCCGAGGCAACCCCGGGCGTTGCTCCTTGCCGTGCACGCTGCAGAGAGCCTCCGGAGCGGCAGCAGGCACCGGAGCCGAGATGTCGGGAGAGGCAGTCCAGAGCCTGGGAAAAGGTGAGTCCCGTGGGGGCTGCCCAGGCCCGCGGGCTGGGGCCGGGGGAGCCGCAGCTGCGCTTGGGCCTGATCGTCAGGGTTCCAGGGAGTTATCCCGGGCCGGGCTTGGCTGTGGCCCTCTTCCTTGCGAGGTGACCAGAAGCCTCGCCGCTCTGGGTGCGCTTTTCTGGACCCCGAGCGGGGGGCGCCGGAGGTGGGCTAGGGGTGCCCACCCAGGGTGGCGGGCGCTCCCTAATGCTAGGGCTCTTTGCAGGCAGCGTCCAGCCTGGCCCCGTCCCGCTGGGAGTCATCCGGTTGTACAGCATGAGATTCTGCCCCTTCGCGCAGAGAACCCGGCTCATCCTGAAGGCCAAAGGCATCAAGTGAGCATGCTCGGGCCCGGGGTCGGGCCAGAAGCCCCGCTTTTCTGAACCCTTGGTTAATTGCAGGTTCCGTGGCTGTTTGGGGCCTGCAGGCCTTCCTGCTCTAAAAGAAGCACCGGCGCCTATTATTGAAACAATCTGCAAGTCAATCAACTGATAGTCTTTTAATTAGATGAATTATGAGTGCCTTCCATTCACTGGTGAACGGACCATAAATTTCTCCCTTTTATGTTATAAACTCCTTGAAGGCATAATTTAAATCCTATTATTTGTCCTCAGATCCCTCTTTGTATGTTTCCTAATATTTTGCATTCAATCTGTGCTTAATCAGTTTTCTCTAATACATACCCAGTTTTTCTCTTAACATGTTTTCACAACAAACTATTGAGTCATTTGAAAATGTTATTTAAAAATTATTTTTTCTCTATACTTAGGGGATTAAATCTTTACTTGAATAAGTTATTTATTCAAAAGATATTTATTAAGCCCATATTATGTGCCAGTTATTGTGTTAGTTGCTAGAGCCTATAAGGGAGTGACATGATAAGATTTTAAGAGTATCACTTTGACACCTGTGTGGAATATGGATTGGAAAAGGGAAAGACCAAATATAAGGAGACATATTAAGAGATGTGCAGTAGTTTAGATTAGAGGTGATGCTCTTTGAAGGGTTTGGAGATATATTAAATACAGAGGTAAAATTGACAAAACTTAGAACTGTTTGTTGCGAAAGGTAAACAGAAGAACAATCAAGAATAACCCTGTAGTTGCAAATCTAGGAGACTGGAAGGATGGTGATTCCTTGAAAAGAGAAATCAGAAAGAAGGGAGGATTTGAAGGGAAAGATGGTTCTGTTTTGGACATATTGAATTTGAAATACCCACAGGACATTGAAGATAAATCAATAGCCAGTTGGTGATGTGAGACAAATGATGTATCAACATTTGTTGTTGGAATTCTTAACATATATTCTTTTCCTTATATCTTTCAAGGCATGAGGTCATCAATATTAATTTGAAAAATAAGCCTGAATGGTACTTTAAGAAACACCCCCTTGGTCTAGTACCAGTTCTGGAGACTAGTAAGGGTCAGCTGATACATGAGTCTTCCATCACTTGTGAATATCTAGATGAAGTTTATCCAGGAAAGAAGCTGTTTCCAGAAGATCCATATGAGAAAGCTTTACAAAAGATGATTTTGGAGTCATTTTCTAAGGTACTTTAAAAAAATCTTTATTCTTTCCATAGAAATTTACTTTTTCCATTTTTGAGCCACATTTTCATTTAAGATTATCTGTCACTTGCCTTCCTTGCCATTGGTTGGGGAGAAAAAGAAGGAATATATTGAATATTATGATAAATAGTAGCTGGAATGGAAATTGGTTTCATTTTGGTATTATAACCAATGTTATTAAAGGAAAGAAATTATCAACTTATATATAAGTATATATGTTATATATATATATACTTATATATAAGTTGATAATTTCTTTCCTTTAATATCCTTTGCTTATGGTTTTATTACTCAGCATTTGGAAGTTATCTTTGGGACAGTCCATGTTATAATAATAACAACAATAATAATGCATTTACATGGCACTGAAAAGGTTTACAAAACCTTTACTGATATTATTTTATCCTCACAATAATCTTGGGTAATGAGTACTATTATTGCTCCCATTTTATAAATTAGGAAACTGAGGCAAAAGATTAAGTCATTTGCAGGGGCAGCTAGGTGGTGCAGTGTGGATAGAGCACCAGCCCTGAAGTCAGGAGGACCTGAGTTCAAATCTGGTCTCAGACAAGGAACATTTCCTGGCTGTATTACTCTGAGCAAGTCACTTAACCCCAATTGCCTCAGGAAAAAAAAAAAAAAAGATTAAGTCATTTGCCCAGGGGTCACACAGCTAGCAAGTGTCTAAGACTGGATTTGAAAAGAGCTTTTTGACCCCAGATCCAGTGCTGCTCCATCCCCTGTTCCTCCTAGCTGTAGCATGGTTTTATTTTTAGGCCAGGAGAGTGAAGAATTTATGGGGGCAGGAGGGATTTTAATGGGGAAAGAACATAAGGATGGGAAGGGGCTACTGAGATTGTCCTTTATTTGAGAGAGGGAAAATTGGAGGACATTCTTTGTAGGAGGTAAAAAAAAAAATTATAGCAGGTAGTAGGATAAAACCTTGAGGCTTGTGAGAGAACTCTTGGAGAGAAAGGGAGAAAAAGTAGCAAGGCAATTAACTGCTTGGTTTGACTAGCAATGAAAACTAGCTGGGTCTCTGTTTCCTTTATAATCAGTTCTGTACCAACCTTTTGAAGGCTCCCTCTTTGGCCCCCCACTGAAAACAAGCTTGCGTCTCCTGGGAGCCTAGGCGTGTATAACGTATTGGAAAGCTTGTAAAGTAAGTCTTGGGTCTCATGATTAGTGTTCAGGAGTGGCTCTCAGTCTCTTCTCCTCAGAGTCATCACAGCAAAGAGATGGACTCTTACTGCTTCAGAGGGGCAAAGGGGCACGTCTTGGCTAGGCTGCGCATGGCCCTAATGGTGATCCATCTGTGGTACAGGACCCACCCCTCTAAGATTGGAGCTCATCACCAGACACCGGGCCCACCAAATGATCCCATATTTTGGCCACAACAGATCCTGAAGACTGTCTCTTCATGCTTCTGGGGTGGAGTAGGGGGCTGCCCTTTCTGTCAGTGGAGAGATTCAGTACTCAAAGATTACTCAGACTGACAGTAACATTGATATAGCACCTGTGATGTGCCAGGCACTGTGCTAAGTGCTTTTCAATTATAATCCCATTCGATCTTCACAATAGCTCTTGGAGGTAGATTCTGTTACTATCTCCATTTTACAGATGAGAAAACTGAGTCAAATAGGTTAAGTTATTTGCTCAAATTCACCTCGCTAGTGTAAGTGTCTGAAATTGAATTTGAACTTTGGTCTTCCTGACTCCAAGCCCTGATGCCATCCACTGAGCTATCCAGCTGCCCAATTATAAGTGAACAAATAAATAAATAATGGCTTTTAAAAATACTTAACTAAGAAGAAGAAATAAGAAATACTTAACTAAGAAGACCCCACTATGGTTTTAGATGAAGAAGGAAAATATAGTTATTCTTAAACTAATATGTTAAAAATTTCTGTTTTCTATCTAGATACCATCTTTGACTAAGGATGCTCTTATAGCAGTACGAAATGGGGAAGACTGTACCAATCAGAAAGCAGAACTCCGTAAGGAATTCAGCAAACTGGAGGAGGTAAAGAATGTTCATTGTTTATGTGTAAACTGGGGGAAAATAAAACACTAAAAAAATGTTCATTGCCTTTTCCTTGTAACTTACAACATGGTAGAGGAAGCACACTAGCCACCTCAGCCCCTCCTGCAACTTCCTTCCTGCACAAGACTTACTATAGCCTGTCAGACCTTTATTAAGTCCAGAAACTCTCCTGCTTCCATCTTTCTGAACTGATGTGTTGTCAGCATCTGGGCTGATGAATCCATGCTTAGTCCTGAAAACCCTGCATAGGAATGACCCTTGTTATTTTTTCTTACTAGTAAGTTAGAATAGTTTGCTAATGAAGTCAGTAACCTGCAGAAATATGGAGTCTGGCAGTTCTTACTTGTATGGGACTGTGTTTCAAGGTGAGTAATAATAGACATTTATATAATTCTTTAAGTTCTGCCAAGTGTTTTCCATACATTATCTTATTTGAGCCTCACAACAGCCCTATGAAGTAGGTACTATATTATCTCCATTTTACAAGTGATGATTCTTCATTTAATATAATTTCCTTTAACTGCTTAACTAGAGGTGTACCCAAACTAATATTTTCTGCGTTTACTGTAATATTTTTGGCTCAATTAGTAACAATAGATTTTTTTTTTTTTTTTTTGGTAAAAAAGTTGTTTTCAACTTGTTAAAAGTAGAATCCTACCCAGGTGATAGGGAAAATGATTGCAATGGTATTCACCTCCAGGATAGTGGTGAACCAAAGAAACAAAAGTATCCTTAAAATCTTTATTTCATAGGTTTGCTTTTTAAATAGTTTAGCTTCAATCTTTTTAATATGTAAGTCTGAGGCCATATTTGATAGGGAGAAAATAAATGTCAGTCTTTGCTACAGTCCTTCTACCATTGACACTTCTTACTAAAGAACGCATTGTCTCTTAATTTTTCAAAACTTTGTTGTCTTTCACTCCTCATTGGCTTATGCCATGCCTGTATGAAAGTTATCTGCACTTTGTATAATGAATGCAGCTTTTGAACTCTGATTTGAGTCATCTCCTGTGAAACATTTGAAAATTTTACACTTAGGAACTGTTTGCTTATCCTGCCGTATGGTCCAATGATTAACCTTTGGTTTTGTGATTACTTTGGGACTTTCTCCTTTTAGTAGGTATTTATCTCTTAAGTAACAAAGCTTTTTTCTTCTTCAAGGGTTAGCATAATTAACATTTAAAGTGTATCCCACTCTTCCTAATTAGTTCATTCCAGTTAGAACTGGTTAACAGAATTTAGTTCGAAAACAGAATTTCCTAGACTCTTCAGTCCCCTAGGAAGGAAAAGCTGGCTTTGAAATGGTCACACTTTGAAGGGGGAACAAGAGAGTAGCTGTAAAAGTTGGGGAAACAATTCACTGAAGCAGAATCTTTTGCTTCTTTCTTGAATTCCACTTTCAAAACTCTTCACAGTAGAAGGAGCAGTGATTGTGGAGTCAGGAAATCTGGGTTCGAATCCTGCGTCTAATGCTTACTCTAGTATTTGGGCATACCACTGAACCTCCCTGGACCTCATTTTCCTAGTCTGTAAGATGAAGGCGCTAGACTAGAAGGCTTCTGAGGTTCCTCCCAGGTCCAGATGGGTTTGGTTGCTGTCTTTGTGCAGAGAACTTAAAAGGACTCTCTGTCCAACCCCAGTTTTCGCCCGACCTTCAGGTCCTCATCACCACTTCTGTTGGACATCTCACCATCCACCGGCCCCTAAACAGAACTCCTCTTCCCCTTCTGTTTCAAGCTTTCCTTTCTGTTAAAGGCACTGTGTTCTTCTAGTTTCCCACAAGGGGGAGCCTTTCCCAGCTTCTCCGTTTTAACCTCGGCTCCCTATTCCATCCCCAGGACTTCAGTGCCTTACTGAATCTTGTCATTTCTACCTCTTCAGCATCTCTTTCCCCCTCCTCCAGCCTTGTCCGTATAGCTGCCACAGTGCTTTCCTTAAAGGAAAGTCTGACCTTGCTACTCAGTGAATTCCAGGGGCTCCCTATTGCTTCTCAAATAAAATGTTCAGTTTTTAAAGTCCTTCCCAACCTGTCTGCAACTGCTCTTCCAGCCTTGGAGCGGCTGTTCTGTCTCAAGGCTCGGAGCCAGCCGAGCTGACCTTTTCCCTGTGCCTCAGGGCTCGTTCCCATCTGACTTTCTTTGTCACCCCCCACCTCAATCCTCACCTTCACCTGAAGAAGCAGCTCAAACACAGCCATCATTTCTGGGAAGCCTTTCCTGACGCCCCCCAATGGCAAGTTCTCCTGCCATGACCTTAAATTCCTTTTTTTCTTGTGTATGTTATATGTGGACTGTCTCACTGCCTGTTAGGGTGTAAGCTCATTTGAGAGTAAGGCTCGTTGTCATTATTTATATTTGTGTCCCTATCACAATCCCTGGCTCATAATGGGGGCTTTAAAGTGCTTCTTAATGGATTGATTGGTAGGTCTAGGGGCTTTTGATAAGATAGGTTTTTGTTTATTGTGCAGAAAAAGAGCAGCTAAAATCAATCAATATTATTATGATGTACAAAGCACAGCGCAGCTATGACTTACTGCCCTGTCATCTTGGGCAATCATTGAATGCATCTGGGTCTCAGTTTCCTTAATTGTAAAGTGAAGCTGTTGGACTCTGTGGTCTCAAAGGATGGGATCATTTTCTCTTTTAAATCTGTGGTTCTGTGCCTTTTGCTCCTCACCTCTCACATCCACAAGGGGGAGCCTTTAATATACCTGCTTTTGTTTCCCAATGCCCTGTTATTTCTAGATAAAGGGGCCCCTTACTCCAGTATGTGCACAGAAAGATGGACGAAGCGACTTGGGTGCCCTCCCTTTGTGGTTTACTTCCTTTCCAGATCCACCTGCTTCATTCCAGTTATCTTGTTACCTTTAACCACAGGTGATGGCTTCAATGGGGGCCAAGGGAAGCAAAAGGCTTGACTGGATTGTTTGACAATAGGAGTGTTTTGACTTCCAGCGCTTGCCTCATTCTTCAGATCCTTTGTGTTGAATCCAAGGTTGTACTAATCCTTTCAAACCTGTAAGATTTAGCCAGGCTGGGATTAAAAAATAGGAACCTCACAACCACTAAGGACCAAAGCAAAGAGAGTTTTCTAATTCTAAATAAGCTCCCTAGTATCTAATTGGACATTCCTCCCACCTGACCCCAGCCTGTACTGCCGTTCCTTGTTTTACCAGCCTGCTTCTTTGAGAATACCTGGTGTCTTGAAGGAGCAGATGACTAAATAATATAACAATAATAACTTATTTCTTTAACTCTTAAAGATTTTCCAAGCATTTTCCTCAAAATGCTTTTTTTTTTCCCTCAAAACTTTTCTCTCCTGACTCTCCTCTGACCTGTCTGCTATTTTCTTCTTAGTCTGCTTTCCTAGATCTTCAAAAGTCTGAGTTTTTCCTTAAAACTTTGTGAAGTATATAGTCTACCTCTTCTGGGAAGCCTTCTCTTAGCCTGTCCCCTGATTCTGCTTAGTGATGTAACATTATGTAGTATATTGTTTTGTAACTTTCCAAAGTAGTTATTATGCAAACAGTAAATGATAGCTATCTGTATCTTAATTCTATTAGGCGCTTAGCTCCCTAAAGACAGATATCATAACAAATTTATAATCCTTTCCTCCCATTCGCCTTAACTCCATTCTGTTTGTATAACATTTAATAATGGGATGGAAGTGCACTTCACTTGATTCAAATTATTCCATTGAGTAAGATACAAAGAAGGAAGGGGGGAGAAAAGAAAAAGAAAAACAATTTTCATAGCCTGGATTGTGTGTGGGATGGATGGAAAATAGTAATCTGCTGCTTCCTAAGTTAGTCTAGCTTCCCTTCTCTTATAATGTGAGGCTCTTGTCATCTAAACTTTCTTCTTATACCTGTAGACAGTTTGTCTTGCTTCAGCTAGTAAGGCTAACTTGAGGGAGGCAATTGCTGATCTTACCAACATTTCCATTTGTTTCGTTAGTTCTCTTCACTTTGGCTTCTTTGCTTCTTCTCTTTCTTCATTGTGAAGCAGGAAGAAGTAGTTATGTAGTGGGGGATCCTATCTAAAATAATCACACCTAAGTGGGTATGAAGAAGCCCTTCTTTTACCTGGTCAATTTTCTTGCCAGATTTTATTTTTTTCTATGTGAGTAGAAGTTTATATCCCTACTTCTTTTCCATATAGCCCTTTAGCTAGCTATAATGAAAGGAAAATCCACCTTCAGTAATTTCTTTAGCAACCATCTTAAATTCATATATTTTCTAATATACAACTTTTAAAATAGTGAAAAAAGTACTTTATGTACTGTATAACAAATATGCAAGGGTAAGAGTAACTGTAGGATTTTATGTTATAGGTTTTAGAAATTAATATTTTTCTTTTATTTCAATTGATTATTGTGTATACATATATGTATAATATGTGCATGGATATATCTCATACACACATATACATGTATATATCATATACAGGATTCTATATATGTGATAGAAACAAATAAATTGGAGGTAACATCAGAGTGAAGGCATTGGAGACGACTGGGAAAGGCTTTTTCCAGAAGGTGGCATTTCAATTGAATTTTTAAGGAAGTGAGCAGGTGGAAGAAAGTACAACATGGGGTCAACCAGTGAAAACACATAGAGTCAGGATTTAAAATGTCATGTGTGAGGAACAGCAAGAAAGCTAGTATCCCTAGTCATAGCATATATAGAGAGGAATAAGGTATGAAAAGACTGGAAAGGTGTGAAAAATAAGATTTTATATTTAATAATAGTCTAAATTGGGAAGAGACTTGAGGTAGGAAAACCAATGAGAAGAATATTCCAGTAGTGGGGATAAGGTAATGAGTAGTAAGCTAGGTAAGAGTGGTGGCTGTTGGGGAGAGAAGATGAGTGTGTGTGTGTGTGTGTGTGTGTGTGTGTGTGTGTGTGTGTGTGTGTGTGTATGAGAGAGAAAGATTGTGATGGAAAAAAGTAAAACTTTAGTACCAATATGGATATATGAGATAATTACAAGTAAAGAAATATGATGTAATGATGATTTGGAGGATGGTGGTGTCCTTGATAGGAATAGGAAAGACTTAAGAGGAAAGACAATAAGTTCTATTTTTGGATATCTTGAGTTTGAGCTTTCTCTGGGACCTACAGTTCAGGTTGTTCAGTAAGTTTTTACTGACCTGAGCTTGGAGGCCAGAAGAGAGATTAGCCCTAGGTAAATAGATCTTGGTATCATCAGTTTAAAGATGATCATTGAACCCATGGGAGCCAGTGAGATCATCAATGGAGAGAGTATAGAAAAAAAATAGGACAGATGCTTGTGGGGAGGCACACTTAGTGGATATGACTTGTTAAAGATCTAGGAAAGGAGACTGAGAAGAAAATAGCAGACTGGTCGGAGGAGAGTTATTATGAAAACCTGGAGAGGAAAGAATATCATGTTGAAGAGGATTTTTAGCAGTGGAAAAGCTACAAAGAGGTTAACAAAGGAGAGGATTGAAAAAAGATCATTAGAATTGATAGTTAAAGAGATCATTACTAATTCTGGATAGAGCAGTTTGTCCAGTTGAATGATGGGATCAAAAGCCAGATAGTGAGAGGAGAGGAAGAGGAGGCACTTATTGTAAATGACTTTCTCATGGAGTTTAACCATGAAAGGAAGGGGAGATATCTTAATTTGGACTCTTAACAGGTAGAACCTAGGTCAAGTTAACTATTTAAAATTCTGGATATCCATCTTTTACATGATTTTTGAATAGATAGATGATTTATGGTGCCTTTATACTAAAAGACATTTAACCTGTTTTATTTATCATTCATTTATTCATTCAACAAGTAGAGCAAATCAAGCAATTTGTGTTTTTAATAGGAAAATTTTGGATCAAAAATCATAGTTTCTTATAGGATCACAGGTTTAGAGCTAGAAGGAATCTTGGTGATCACCAAATTGACCCCCTCTCATTTTGCAGATGAGGAAACAGATTGGGATTCAGTGACTTGTTCAGGTTCACATAGCTAGTTAGTGTCTGAGGTAGGATTTGAACCCATAGAATCCTGAATCCAATTTCATTTGTCCACTATGACATACTATTAGTTAACTCTATAGCATGATTATCCATTGTTAATTAACCTAAGTCTCAGTAATTGTCCACAAGCTAATTTGAGAGTCTTATACCAAGGTATTGTTCAAATGTAGGTTCTGTCCATTGACTTTTTGAAGATCATTGAAACTAGCATATCTAACCAGTGACTAAGCCTGGTAACTTCTCTTAGTGAGTTGGAATTTTCTGACCCATTAACTGTCAACATTGCTGGTTTAGTGGAATTTTGAGATATTGGACTTCATTATAGTAATATTGTTTGTTTGATGATACAGTTATATTATGCATTTTATAGATAAAAATATTTTAAGACATAAAATGATTTACATAGTGAGTTAGGGAGGGACTAAGTGAGAGATGGGGAACTAAGATCTCCTAATTGCAAAAAGTCTAGTATCTTTTTTCCATTATACCAAGTTACCTTTCATTTTATAAAATGCATTTTCATTTTACCAATAAGTTTCTCAGAGGAGTCTTTTTATAAATAGCAAGTTCTGATAGTGCTTTTAAATGTGAATTGTTTTATAGTCAATTTGGGGGAAATATAGTAAACATGGAACATAGTAGGTTAGAGTCTTTAGAATAGATTAGAATCTTTTTAAGACCTATGCTCAAAATTCACCCCTTCCTTCCCTTCCTCCCTCTCCGTCAGCCAACAGTGTATTAAGCCATTAAGGTTGCTTTTGGATCTGGTTGTACAACCAGTTCTAAATCTACCTAACTTTCCTGTAATCTAGCCCATATCTTTTCATCTTGTCTGCAGGAACAGCATGAAAGAGTGTGTGTGTGTGTGTGTGTGTGTGTGTGCAATGAATTTTTAAAAATTTATTAATTTTCAACATTTACTTTTATTAGATTTTGATTTCCATTTTTTCTCCCTCCTCCCTCCCTAAGGTGTCAATTTGATGTAGGTTTTATATCTATAATGATACTATCATATTTCCACTTTAATCATGATATGTTCTTGAACTTTTTCCTTCCTCTTTCCACTTTATAAATAAAAGAGAAAGTAAAAGAGAGTTCATCTGACAATTGTAATCTATAAATGAAAATGGTCTATTTTGTCCATCATTTTGTTCTCATTGCCTGCCCTGATTTTTACTCTTCCTTTCTTTTTAATTCCTATTTTGATATTCTTCTCTCCTTGATCCTTCCACCATCATTAAATACTCTTCATCTTATGTACTTATATTATGTAATAATGATTTAATTTTTTTCCTCCTTCCCTAGGATAATCTTTTGTCTCTCCTATGATGTCTTTTTCTGAGGCTATAAAAATAGAATAAAACCATAGATTTTATCTGTCAATAGATTATCTGTCATATTGAACTTTCTTTGTGACCCTTAAAGTTATAAGGTGAGGGGAATGCATTTATTTTTTAATCTCCTCACTACCCTACCATTACCATATAAACAATTCATCCCCACATATTCTCTTTAATTTAAACTTAAATGTATACTTTTTTGGTTTCTTTTGGCTCCTACATTTTCATTTCACAATATCTACTCAATTCTGACTATTTCATCAGAAATGTTTAGAAATCTTCTGTTTCCTTAATGGTTCATTCCTTCCTCCCTCCCTTCCCCCTCCACCCCCATAAGCTCTTATCTTTTGCATTTTGGAATGCTATATTCTAAACTCTCTCTTTTTTAATAGGAACAAGTGTGATTCTTACTTGAATTCTTAATTTTTTGATTGCTTATAATATTTTTTTTTACCTGTTAAGTTCTAGATTTTGACTGCAATTTTCCTGTCAATTTTTATTTTGAAATTCCTTTTAAATACAGTACAAATGTACAAATACATTATATTTTTGCTTGCCCCTCTAGTTCTCAAAGTTCTGGAAAGTTTTCATTTATGTCTTGAGATATGGTATGCTTTTTAAATAGACCAATAATTTTAAAATCTCTGCTCCTTGACCTATTTTCCAGGTTTTTGTTATTCTATTTTTAACATTTGTTTTCTGTTTTCAATATTTTGATTTTGTTTTAATATTTCTTTTTGTCTCATACAATTGTTTTTTTCTTTGACTCTGTTCTAATTTTCATTGCATTCAGTTTTGGAGTGAACTTTTTTCCTACTGTTTGCAATTATTTCCTCCCTACTCTTCTATTTTTATCTTTTGTTTCATTTCTTCTAGGTATACTTGTAGTTTTTGTGGCCAGATTCTCTCCAGTTGTTGTGGGGTTACTCTGTTTACCTTCTGTACAACTCTTAGTCCAAGGTATTTCCTTGTAGTATTTGGTGTTTTCCTTAGTTTGCTTGTCAGCAGCTTCTAGGTTGGGGGCTGTGCTCGCTGCATTGCTGGGGTGCACTGCTGCTGCACCCTAGAATGAAGTGGGCACACCCTCTCTGAGCCTGAGTGTGTTCTGGGCTCCTTATTCCAGAGACCCTGTGCTGGGGACTCCAGAGCTGCCCCCTGACTTAGGCTCTTCCAAAGGCCTTTCCCCCTGCTCTTGGGCTCTGGGCTCCTTTCATGGGTCTTCACAGTCTCTCTGCACTGGTCTTTTCCCCAGGCCTTTCTATCTGTGGCCTATGACCCCCTGCTGGGCTTGGGGCTGTGCTGGACCTCTCCACAATCTTGGCACGCAAGGCTGGAGCTTATTTCTATGTTCCCATAAGATGCTAGAGGCCCTATGCATCCTCAGACGCTGTGGGAGGAATCCCCAGGTGATTCCCCTTAGTTCTTTAAAAACTGGTCCATTTTTATGCTTTGCTGCATGGTCAGGAGTAGAGAGTACAGGCTGTCATTTATAAGTCACATTTATGGAAATCAGACTATCCTTGTGGTTAAGTGTAGCTTGGTGATATGAGCCAAATCAAATTCAGTCTTAAACTCTTAACTTCCTAAAACTCTGGGTATTTTTGACTGATTTAAACTATCCCCTCAGTGTGACACTTGCTTATCAAGAGTTTGTCCAGTTCACTTAAATGGCTGAATTTAGGTGAGAGACAGAGAGAACAGGAACAAACACTCGCATATAAACACATGTAACTGCTTTTAGTTACAGTTTCATGGGAGTACTGGTCCAAGCAGTGCTTCAGATGTCTAAGAGGTACCATAATAGGTACATAAACAATAACTTTTATTCTGTCCAATTTTTCAGATCCTTTGCCGGCAGAAGACAACTTTCCTGGGTGGAAACTCTGTGTCTATGATTGATTACCTCATCTGGCCATGGTTTGAACGGTTGGAATCATATGAGATAGCTGAGTAAGATATCTAACTACTTTTTTGTGGTAGACTTCCTGATAAATATAATTATTGTTGGAATAGTGTATTATTTACTTTTTAGGGTTTTGTAGGTCATAATAGAAAGTCAATCTTCTGTAGTTTTTGAAATAACTATAACAGACTTTGAGAGCAAAATGCAACATAATTTCAAAACTTTTTATTTACCATGAAATGCTGTAAATACAAATGATGATTTATCACTCTTTTATCTAACCCCTCCAGTTTCGTCAATTATTTATTCATATACTCATAAGAACCAATTTTTAGAACAAGTTACTACTGAATGAAATTTAAGTGAATTGTCCTGCCACTTACCAAGCTATATCCAGATTGCTTTGCTCCCTTGAATGTGTTCTTATTGACCTATGTGTCCAGTTATCTTTTGATGGTTCTCCAGGTCTGACGTTTTTAAATATAATATCAACTTGGTCCTCGTTAATAGTATGAAAGTCATAGCATGCTTTGGCAACCACCTGTTTGTTTGTTTGTTTGTTTTTTCTTCTTGTCTCATGGAGCCTGCTTGCTAAAATATAGGCTACTGTACAATTATTTAAATATCACAATTCCAGGACTTTTAGTATGCAAGAAATATTTAACTAGCAAGAAGAGTGGTTAGTTGAAAGTGAACACCCTTACAGCAATAGTCAGAGAACCTAGTTTATTTATTTAGGCAGGTGAATAACTGAAAAAAAAAAGTCATTTGATTCCTTCCAGAAGCAGCCATGGCAACTTGCAATTCCAATGATGAAAAATCTTCTTTTATATCTGTGGGGCCCAGGAAGTTTAGGGATGCTTCTGCATGTAACAGCTTTTCCTTAACTGTTCTTTGACGTGGAATATTAGCCAGCTTTTGATTCCCCTCAGTTTTAGTAGCCTTTGAAGTAGAAGGATTAGGTGTAATGTCTATGTGGTTTTAATACCTGTTTCTTAAATTTCTTTTTAAGAAAAAAAGTATCTCATATCCTTTGAAGTTAAAGCTAGATTCTGTAGAGGTGAATTGGAAGAAAAACAAACTGCAAAGTGAACGCATTTGTAGATATTGATGTTTATTTGCTTTGTTTCACTTGTTTGCTTATGTTTCTGTTTCTGTTGCACAGCTGTGTGGAACACACTCCTGCTTTAAAGCTGTGGATCGATGCCATGAAGAAGGACCCCACAGTTGAATCTCTTCTCACTGATTTGAAGACATATAAAGGCTTCTTTGAGCTCTACTTTCAGAATAATCCTGATGCCTTTGACTATGGGCTGTGAGATGGTGTTTTGGAACACCAACTTTAGAATCTCCTACTTCACCATTGGAAATTTCCAACATATCCTCATAGCAGAATAATACTGTTTGAGCTTGTCAAAGGGCTAATAATCCTTATTTTCCAAGAAGCTCTCAATAAAGATTTTCAAATGTCCTAAATGAAAGGAAACTATTTTCTCCCCATCCACTGGTCTCTAGCTTTTTGTTGGAAAGATTTACCACTTTATATGATCTTGGAAAATGCCAAGTATTGAACCCTTTAAGCAGAGAAAGCTTGAAACTTCTCTCCTTGATATGTATAACTCTGATTTCTCCCCATCATATTTGTGCTAATCTTGTATTTGAGGTTGAGAACCTTGGTGTGGGTCATTATACATTAGACACTGATAAAGGTGCCACTGATGAGAGAAGATTAAAGAGAGGAAAGAGGAAGTACTCACTTGTAGGCTTATTGTGCAAAAGATGTCTGTTCATATCCATATAGGTATATGTATTGTGTTATCCTTTTCAAATAGCTTATGGACCTTGGAGGCAGTGCAGAGTTCTAATGTCGAGAAAAAACCCAAGTAAAAGTGACATGTTACTTTATGTTGCTGAACAAAACAAGTCCATATTTCATTTGTGTTGTCAGGGACCAGGATATCTGCATTAAAATATGCTTTAACAGACTTCCTGACTGAAAATATAAATATGAAGCACATTCCAAATGTGGTCCTAGGCAAAGGTCACTCGAATGAACTTATTAACCCTTGATAAAATAAATAAGACCTTCTTCAGCAGGATTCATTTGGTATGTTGGGCATTTCAGACTTGCTAATTTACATAGTCAGACTGTCAATCAATTAGCCCCATATTTAACATCATTGTCAGCAGCCAAGAGTTTTATAGACATCTATTTTTTAAATTATTTTTTCTCATTAGCATTTTATTTTTCCAGTTACATGCTAAGTTTTCAGCATTCAGTTCTCCCTCCTTTTACCTTCCCCCTTCCCAAAATAGTAAGCAATATGATATAGGTTATATATTTCTACATATATTTTTTCTATATCTTTACCATTTTGTTGATTCTGGGTGCTTTTAAAGAATGATATTAATAGTTAATAGAGAAGCAGTGTTGGAATAGTGGATAGAGAACTGGTGTTGAAGTCAGAAAAACTTGGGTTCCATTCCTCCTTTAACATATACTGGCTATGGATGTGTGATCCTGGAAAAGTCACTTTATTGAGATCCAGGCATACATACAGCTAGGTAAATTGGCCCCTTTCTCTATAACTTATATATACACGTGTGTGTAGATTGACCCCTTTCTCGGCAACTTGTGAATGTATAAGTACGTATATAAAACTTGTAGAAAAAGGGGACAGCCTACATTGGTAGAAGAAATTACCTCAAATCTCCCAATACCAATATACTCAAAGGTTCAACACTAATCCCTGTTCTATCCTTATTAATAGTTAAACAGTAAATAAAAGTCTCATGTCTATAGAAGGTGAATTGGGAGGGTAGAGATGGGAGGCTGCAATCTGCCTATTGCCATCTGTTCTTGTGTTGCCGTATTGCTATTGTGTGAAAAGCTGATATGTAAAAAATGAATTATTTCCCTCAGATCTTTGGTTAGGAATAGGAGAAATTTATTTATGGCTGGTCAGTCATCTGGCAGGGTTTAAAGCCAGGTCAGATTCCATGTTTTGAAGTTTGTTATATGGATTGTAAGTTGCAACTGACTTTTCAGGATTTTCAGGATTCCCATTTGGCATTTTCTTGGCTAGAAACAGGAATGATTTGCAATTTCCTTCTCCAGCTCATTTTCTAGATACTGAGGCAAACAAAATAAAATGTCTTGACCAGGGTCACACAGCTGATATCATGTCAGATTTAAAATCAAGATGAGTCTTCTGACTCCAACCCTGACATTTTATATGCTACGCTCCCTAGTTGAACAGATTTGGAACCATATGAACCCAAAGACTAATTTCCATTAAGTTTACATCAACATGTTGTACATCATTAAATACATTCTGCAGGAACTATTCAGTTTTAGAACTGAATAGAGTCTGTAACTATAGAAGGACTTGAAAAAAGCCACAAATATGAATAAAAAGTTAGGAAAATTCAGTGGAAAATTTAAAGGATCCAGTTTGTGATGCTGGGAGGAGATGGATGAAAGGAATAGTCAGTGAAGGTCTTGTATACAGGAAGGATGAAAACCATTATCCAAGTAATCTTAAATTTTGTTATAAAGAAGAACTTAAAAGTGGTCAACGTTTAATATTGGTATAGGTGAGAAAATTAGATTGTATGAATTTCAGATATTTAAATGAGGGACTATCATCTGGATGGAATGGCTTTAGTGGGGTCTCACCTTAAAATAGAAGGATTTTCTCAAGGTCCTTTCAGCCACAAGATTCTCTCATTCTATAATAAGCTGTCTGACAATGGAAGAGAGTTGTGTAGCAGGAAAGGAAATTAGAACTAAATTCCAACGTATGAATTTTTTTCCCCTCTGATTTGGGGCATATCATGTGACTTCCTTTGTAACCACTTAGGATCCCTATATATATATGCATTAATACTGATTTCTCTGTAAAAGTCACTATCCTTGACACAATAATTCCCGAGTGATTGTAATTAGAGAACAGACTTATCTTCCTTAAGACTTGACTTTGAAAGTTTTTATTTCAAAACAAAAAATCCTATGCATTCTCATTCTCTGCAATCCACAAAAATGACACCACTATTAGAGATGGAACAATCTCAGTGGCCATCTTAACTCATCATATACCTAAATGGGAATCCCTACTATGGCACATCCAGTATTGGATATATATTGGAATAATAATATTAAAATGACAAAAATCTTCACTGCTGATTACTGCCTTCTCTTATGTAAGTTTGAACAAATGGTCATCCAGCTTTTGCTTAAGGATTTCCAGTGAAAGAAACCTGCTACTGTTAGAGATAAACCATTCCACTTGTGGATAGTTCTAATTGTTTGGAAATTTTTAACAAGTCTAAATTTATCTCATTTCAGCTTCCTATTATTCCTATTTCCATCTTCCAGAGGCAAACAAGAAGTCTAATCCATTTTTCATGTGCTAGTCCTTCAAATCTTTGAAAATATCATGTTCCCTCCTTCCTTGTCTTGTTCATGGGTCCCAGAAAATTCTAGTGGCCATAGCTGGAGTTATGGAAGCTTTCCTTCTACTTCTAACCAATGGTCTAATATTTTGGTGCTCCAGGAAGGGAATGTCATTTATTACTTTTGTATCCTGCTCCTACTCAAGGTTTCTCCTAAGAACATCAGAATTTAACTTGTACAGATCTGGGTAAGAGGTCTCTCAACTCCTTTGTGAACATACTAGCTAAGAATTCATTGACTATAAAACAATTTTAACTTTAACCCAACAGGAGAACAAAAAGCAACTTAAACCAAAGCATATGGACAGCCAAGACGAGTTTTCTTCATTCTCTGAAGGTCTCCCATGTTCCCAAGGATTCTATCCCAAGGTTGAGTCCTGCCCTGCTCCTGCCAAAGGAGGAACATTTACTTCAACCCTCTTCCTCTGGTGAACTTCACTTCCAGCAAATCTATGCAGTCTTTTAAACTAGAGGAACACCTGATAGAGACCATTTTTCTCCAGGAGAAAGTGGAAGTGGGAGTAAGGAAGCAAGAGAATTAGGATTAGTTTCAAGAGAATCAAATCCTCCTGCTCCTCTTTTAACCACATAGCCCAGAGCCAGTCTAGAACAAGGTTTGCATCTGCTTTTCTGTGTCATGGCTCTGTCCCTTGCTGTTCCTTGGCTCTAGCTCATGTTTTGTCCAGGACTGAGCCCAGGAGGCTTGGTCTACAAATTAGTCAAAGAATTCTTTGACACTCTACCACTGCCTCTATACACGCCAACCAATGTAGAAGCCCTGGAAGAGCCTGATCAATGTTACAATCCTCCAGGAACAAAAACTGGAGAGCTAATAGAAACTTAAACTCACTTGCCAGGAAAAGCCTGTGCATATATAAAATCCATCCAGAAAGCTATGAGACTCCTGATGATAACAATGGATTGAAAGAACTAACGGATGAAAAAGCATTTATTAAATGCTTACTATGTGCCAAGCATTGTGCTAAGAGTTGGGAATACAAATACAAAAGTGGCTATTGTCCTTATTCTCTAGGAGAATTCTACCCGGAAGAGATAGCACATTATAAGGGAGCTATAAACAGAAAGATATTTTGGTGTGGAAAGTTACATGAATTTGAGGGGAACAGATTGATACAGCCTTTCTAGTAGCATTGAGGGTATTTGATTATGGGAGCATGGTGGAGGATATAGGAGAGGCAGCTGGCAAAAATATAGATTATATAGACTATATGCTAGCTACTGTGGGCTATATGAAGTATTCCACTAATCAAGAAAACAGAAGTAGTTGTGAACTACTAAAGATTTGGGGACGGTACAAAGATTCCATTAAGCTTCCCAGGGAGAAAAGGAGGAGTTATTGGGAAATGACAAGTTCCTGAACCAAATGGAGAATGTTCATCACCAACTAGGATCTAAATCCAAGGAGCAGCAAGAATTCTGTGAATTAGATGGACTGTGCAGATTTAAGAAAAGTAAATTATAATCTGCATTTTGCATTTTTGAGTGAAGCTTAATCACAAGGCAAGATAAGTTTAGAAATTATAGGTCTCTGGGAAAGATGGCTGTCACTAAAGGAAAGTGGTGAACCCTTAGTGCTTTCTTCTTGAGGGATAGGCTTGAAGGAAATGAAAGCTCATTAGAAACTTGACTATTTATGGGCTTAAATTTGGGTTCTTTCTGCTTTTCAATTGTTAGGATGATTCTCTGGGAGTTCTAGATTCTCCTTGACAAAGATCCTCATCATGTATAGTACAAAGCAAACATTAACTACACTGGCTTTAAAGCATCATATCAATAACATTCAAGTGAGTAGAGGAAAAGGGGCAGCTGGTCCCAAGGACTAGAGTGCTTGAGTGACACTCTCCTCAGGTGTGGGCTCTCTAGCCAACACTGAACAGCTTTTGGCTTTGATAAATTTGGGCAGTATGACTCAGGACTTAAATACTGAGCTTGAGGTCATGCTCAGTCCAGACATCATGTGCCACATCCTTCCTAGAAGACAGGAATTATGACATCAAAATTAATTCTGGCCATGTTCCAAGTCACATCTTGTCCGAACCTCTGTAAAGGCTTTTTCTCTTTCTAAAAGGCCCTTTTGCTTCTTTTGTCCCACTATATGTCAATTCAAATAATGGTGACAGAGATACACCCCGCTTCTCCAAGGTGAGTCACATCACCCCAAAATGTTCACTCACTCTGCCTCCTTTCATCACTGCATTTTGAAGTAAACTGACCACATAAACTTTCAAATTGCTTTATGATTATACATGTAAACTTCTTGCAAATAATTAAGAATTATTTCATTCTCAGTCAGCACCAAGTATTCTATCTTTCATAGAGTAGATGCTCGACTGATGCTTCTGATATTTTTGTGCATTCTTGTTTTTGCTAATTAATTTGTAAGTGCTTGAAGGTCTTTCATTTCTTTTGTAGCTTCTTTTCTACTACTTCAAATTCCCCCAATGTCAAGTGCAATGTTGTACACATAGTAGCCTCTCAAATAATTTTAGATTTATTATTATTTATTATTATATGTGTAGAACAATAAATACAATATTTAATAATTTGTAATAAAATAATGAATAATTATTTATCATGTAATCATACATATATTTATTATAATTGATGACATAATTATTATAATTGATGGTGAAGTCTAAAGTCACAGGAGAAATCAGATTCTCTTCCCATTCTCCGACAAAAAGCACATCTTACAAGGACAAAACTTAAAATGAGAGTTTTGAAAAATATAGCAACAGCAGGGATTGCTTCTGTAACCAGGCAGCTTGGGTTTGCTGATAGAATGTAAAATCATCCTTGGCCTCTTCTGGCTTTAGGAAAGAGCCATTACAAGTTTGCTATATAAACAAGAAATCTGAAATACTCTGCCCTATAATTTATTTTTAAATATAATTACCACCAACCCCTATGTAGACAGTGAGTTTCTCTATTTAGCTATAAGTAGGAATATCTCCCAAAGCCAGGAATGGCTAAATGGCAGTAGACAACTAGCTCACTGCTTTTGAGGTTGGTAAAAGCACAAGCAGGGGGGAAAGTCAACTTCTTCACTCCCATCCCAGTTCTTCCATTAGTCATGTGGTAAAGTCAGTCAGAGCCACATTGGTCCAACGATTATGGTTACGCTAGGTGCCAAGCATCAGACTGTTCCCAACGAGCTTTCCAGTGGTGAGGAGAGTAAGAATAAAAGAAACAGACAAATACTCAAGGAAAGAGGAGCATGAATATCTCCCTGATCTTTTTCACCTGAGCTCATCAAAAGGTGGAAATATGGTAAAATGGTACCATGCAGTAGAGTATGAAAGCCCAGAGAGGATAAGGGGATGTGTGTGTTTGTGTGTGTATCTCTGGTGGGGAACTTATCATATGGGCAGATTGGGTACCCTCTTGGGAACGTCAATCTCTCTTTTAATCATTTTGGTCTACTAGCTATTATCTCTACTGATGTTCCATCTCCCACCTCTGTGACTTTGCACATTGGCTGATATGTAGGCAGCCAGGTGGTGCAGTGGATAGAGTGCTGGGCTTGGAATCAGAAAGGCTCCTCTTCAGAAACTCAAATCTGGTGTCAGATTCTTCTTGCAAGCTGTGTGACCTTTAGCCCAGTCACTTAATCCTGTTTGCCTCAGTTCTTTGTTAAATGATCTGGACAAGAAAATGGCAAACCAGTAAGTATCTTTGCCAAGAAAACCTCAAAAGGGGTCACAAAGAGTTGGACATGACTGAAATGACCAAACAATAAAATTAGCTGATATGTACTCTCTCCCTATCTCTGCCTTTTGGAATCATCTTCCTTGAAGACACAGCCCAAGGTTTCATCTCTCACATGAAGCCTTTCCTGATCTCTCCAGTTAATAGTTTCTCTCTCTGTCTCTGTCTCTTCTCCCACTCCCCTCTTTTTCTCCCCATTCTTTTTCTGTCTCTCTCTGTGTCTCTGTCTCTCTCTTTGTCTCTCTGTCTCTCTCTCTCTCTCCCTCTGTCTCTTCTGTCTCCCACTCCCCTCTTCTTCCCCCCATTCTCTTTCTGTCTCTCTCTGTGTCTCTCTCTGTCTGTCTCTCTCTCTTTGTCTCTCTGTCTCTCTCCGTCTCTGTCTCTCTCTGTGTCTCTGTCTCCGTCTCTCTGTCTCTCTCTCTCTCTCTCTCTCTCTCTCTCTGTCTCTGTCTGTCTGTCTCTGTCTCTCTATCTCTGTCTGTCTCTGTCTCTCTGTCTCTGTCTGTTCTGTCTCCCAATCCCCTCTTCTTCCCCCCATTTTCTTTCTCTCTCTCTGTCTCTGTCTCTGTCCTCCCCCCCACTTTGATATATACTATGTATTTACTTGTATCACTGACTCTCTCTCTCTCTGTCTCTCTCTCTCTTTCTTCCTCTCTCTGTATCACTCCTCACCTGTACCCTTCACCCCTCTTTCCTTAAAAATAAGCTTTAATGGTCAGGATTTTTTTCTTTCGTTTTTCCATTTGTATCCTCAGCAGCTAGCACAATGCCTAAAACAACCCTTCCATCTAATAAATATTTAAGTGTTTACTGTGTACCAGGCACTGTACTAAATGCTGGGGATACTATCAGTTTAGTATTCTATCCTTCAGTGCTCCAAAAAGAAGAGAGAGGAAGCTGAGGGAAGCAGAGTCAAACCTTGAGTCAGCAGCCTAGGAATGAGAAATAGAAGCCATGAGTTTATCCTGGGACATTGTCTTCCAGAGAGTTGAAACCAAACAGTTACAGATGCAAAGTGGATACTTAATTGTTAAATTGAACACGCTGGCTAATCCCAACCCCTCAAAACAAACAAACAAAAATTCAATGGATTTAAATTAGAGTATCTTTTCATCGCACTCAGTAGTAAGTAGGTGACTGGGAATAAGGAAGTATGGAACAACACGGGAGCATTTGAGTTCAGTTTAGGAGCCTATTAATCCCTACCTCTTTTTTTACATTAAACTGAAAAACATGTCTCATCTCAGGAGAAATATGGACAGCAATGGGTCTTCCAAAGCCAGCAGAATGCCTCATCTGTACTTGTGACATCTGGAACACGGAGAGAAGGCACAGGAGTGAGTTGGTCTTGGGTGGGACATATCTCCCAGCTTTCTCTTTGTGGCATTGCACCAAGTTGGTTGCTGGGAATTGGGTCTTAACTACAAGGGTGGAGTGGGGAGTGGCGTTGGGTAGATAGACTTTTCAAAAAGAATACAGAAAGAAAGGTATGAGGGAAAAGGCAGGAAGCACATATGTGGAACTGTGCCTGGAAAAGTTCCTAATGGAAATTTTCTAATGAAAAAGAGTCCTGGATTGGCAGTCCAGGAACCAAGCTCTGGCACTGGTTATAGGATAGTGGGAAAATTACTATCCTTCTGGTCTGTTTTCTCATCTGCAAAATGGGAATATTGGGTCAGATAATCTCTAACTTGCCTTCTAGCTCTGACATCCTGATTCTACAATTTTGTGTACTAAGTGACTTGTAGTGATTGCAGTCCTTGAGATGCTTCTGGTTCCCAACTCCTAGGATTATTTCCTGGTTAAAATTTGCCCCCCAATCATTAGGGAAGATTGTATATTCTGACCTAATTTGCTCTGATTTGGACCATTTACAAGGCTAATTTAAAGATCTCTCATTTTTAAGGGGTTGTTTAATCCTAGCCCTCAGATTTCACCTAAAGGAGACCTATGGCTTTGAGTCAGTCCTTGGGACCATTTAGTTTCCCAAAAGACTTTCTGCCAAGCTTAGTCCAATCTAGCCCAGTTCTATAGGAAAGAATGAATGGCACATCTCAGGCATGGAGGCTACATGAGTCATCTTTCTCTCAGTACCCTAGGTCCTCCAGCTTAAGACTAAATGAGAAGACCTGATCACAAAAAAACAAAACAAAACAATTAATTCCATTGGGGAAAGTACCTGAAGATAAGATACTTTTCCATTAGAAAGGAAGAGCCAGAGCGAGAGCGACAGAGACAGAGACAGAGACAGAGACACAGAGAGTGAATCAGAGAGACAGAGGCAGACAGAGACAGACACAGAGAGAAAAAGAAAGAGACACAGAGACACAGAGTCAGAGAGAGAGAGAGAGAGAGAGACAGAGAGAGACAGAGAGAGACAGAGAGAGAAAGAGAGAGAGAGGAAAAAGGAAGGAAGGAAGGAAAGAAGGAAGGAAGGAAGGAACTTTATCAGTGAAACTGAGACCCATTAAAGACCTTAGATTGAAAAAAGCCAAGATCTTCCCAACGCCTCCAGGGGTCATTCCCAGTCATCTAATCTATATTTTTGCCCCTGGACCCAGATGGCTCTGGAGGAGAAGGTGAGGCTGGTGACTTTGTACAGCCCTCTCTTACTTCAATTCAATTCACTTGTATGTCATGGCATCATCTCCCCGATGTCATGATCCTTTTCAAGAATGAAGGACAAACAACAACAGCAACAATCACAAATATGAAGTCAAGATTGAGAGATGAGGCTGAGGGTTTTATGAGAGGAAAACAAAAGTCTCTTCAGAGACTGGTACCAAATCTTGTTCTTGTTTTTAAATGACAAATTTTAGGTGACAAGAAGAAGACAATTTAATTCCATAGATGATTTTAAAGAAATTACGGTGTTTACAATAAAAATCCCTAAACTCTGACACTTTCTTCCTCCCCAAGCCCTTTTCCCTGGAAACCTTGGTTTACCTACTTAAGAGCTCCCTTTTCCCTACATGCAGAGTGAGGACTGTGGGAACCGAGTGGATCACAACATAGCATTTTCACTTCTTTTGTTGTTGTTTGATTGAATTTTATTTTCTTTCTCATTTTCCTTCTTTTTGATCAGATTTTTCTTGTGCAGCAAGATAATTGTATAAATATGTATGTCTATATTGGATTTAACATTTTTTACCATGTTTAACATATATTGGATTACTTGCCATCTAGGGGATGGGGTAGGGGAAGGGGGAAAAATTGGAATAGAAGGTTTTACAAGAGTCATTATTGAAAAATTATCCTTGCATATGTTTTGAAAATAAAAAGCTTCAATAAAAAATAAAATTAAAAAAAATAAAAAAGAGCTGGCTTTTCACACAAGCAGACATCTTTGAGCATAGTTTATTATTTGTTTTGGTCTAGCTGTGACATCTTTTATTATGTTTCTCCTTGACAGTTTTATTTACCATTTTCTTTTGTGAAGCTAAAAATGAACATCAGTAGGGTAGAAAATGCCAATTTCACTTATAAACACCAGCATTTCAAATGGGGTCAGAACATTCTGCCTAGATACAAAGGTGGTCCTGGGTATAGGGGCTCTGTGTGGGGGATAGAATGTAATGTTAGTTTAAACATTTCCTTCAAAATTTTCTAGGATAGTCTAAGTCCTCACATGTTGGAAGGAGATGATGCTAGAACTGAAAAAAGCCTACAAATATGAATCATGTATATTCACAGAATCATAGCTGGAAGGGACTTTAGAGATCCAACCACCTTATTTTATAGAGGAGAGAACTGAACACGTATTGGACAAAGGCTTTGAGCAATGACTTTGAGGAATTCTAGAACCAGAAACTCCTTTGGAAGCTTGAAGGATATAAGTTTAGGACAAATTTACTCAATTCACATGAGACAAATATTTATTATGCATCCATTATGTATAATGTATTTACTAGAAGGCATGGGACAAATAAAAATAAAGAAGATGGAGAGCTTATATTCTGGTAGAGAGTAACAAGTTGTTGTTATTGTTCAGTCATCTCCAACTCTTTGTGACCCCAGTCAGGGTTGTTTTGACAAAGATTGGAGTGATTTGCCATTCCCTTCTCCAGCTCATTTTTACAGATGAAGAAACTGAGGCAAGCAACGTTAAATGACTTGCTTGGTTTGGCTAGTGTCAGAGGTCAGATTTGAGCTCAGGAAGATGAGCCTTCCTGATTCCAGCCTGCATTCCATCCACTATGCTGCCCTAAGGATAAGAAGGGTACACAAATGACATAGCAAGGCACTGTGTACTTAAGTCTTTCCTTTTGTCCAGGGGTCTTGGTGATTGGGATTAAGCAATTAAACTTTCCACAATGAAAGACTCAAGTATGGAACTCTGTAACCCAAGGAGTATTTGGCTGATTGTTGTCTTTTGTTTCAAAGAGGACCAAAATGGCATCACTAGTTGGGGTCAAGGTACAGTATATCTAGTGGTTTCTCAGACCAAGAGCTCGGAAGGCTCTGCCACAGATCCAGCACAAATTATCCAGGTGAGCATTTGGGGTGGAAACGTATCTAAATTTGCACATTTCACATTTATTTTGAATTTCTGTGATTCAGCTTGCTCACCAAGCACAGGGCCTTTTCTGATGTAGGCTCATCATGGGGGATAGTCCTGTGCCATGGTCTAGAGTCACATAGTCGATTCCAAAGTTCTGAAAGTCTTTGAGAAGGTCCATGTTCTTCCATGGAAATGGAATTAGAATCACAGCATGAATGGTAAAATTAAAGCTCGATAGCCTGGGGATAAAGCCCTGGACCTGGAATTTAGGAACACCTGAGTTGAAATTTAGCCTCAAGATACTTACTAGCTATGGACCCTGTGACATTAACCTCTCCCAGCCTCAGGTTTCAAATCCATAAAATGGAGATAATAATGGAGCTGTTGTGTTATAACATGAGATAATACTTTATAAAGCACTGAATGGTGAGAGGAAGTGAAATGTAGCAGGAGTTTCCCTAGAGAAGTAAATAGCAAGTCAGCCTTGAAATCTGATATAACTGGGTCCAGGTTTTGCTCTTGATTGTGTTCTTTCTGTGTGACTCTTGTAAGTCCCTTAAACTCTAAACAATCTAGGCCAATGTGAAAAACTCAAATAGAGCCACCAATCTATGGGCCACACATTGACTTAGAAAATCACATCTTAATATTATTCATGTTGTATTGTATTTTCACTTTGCTAAATACTTTCCAATTATATTTTAATTTGGTTCAGCCTATGCTCTAGATATTACTCGTGTCTTGTATTTTTATTTTACTAAATACTTTCCAATTATATTTTAATCTTGTTCAGGTTATACTCCAGATATTAACTATGTCTTATTGAATTTTTATTTTCTTAAATATTTCCCAAAAGATTCAGTTCTAAACCTTAATTATAAATCAATATAGATCTCAATTTCTGGGAGCTAATCAAATTAGCATGCAACTAAATGGCTCGGTGGCTAGACTGCCAGAGCTGATTGTTAAGGCCTCAGACATTTGCTAGCTGTGTGACCCTGGCCAATTCACTTTATCCTGTTTGCCTCAAGTTTCTTCATCTGTATAGTTAGCTGGAGAGGGAAATGGATAACTACTTAGTGTCTTTGCCAAGATAACTAACTCCAAATAAAGTCACAAAGAATCACATACAATTAAAATGACTGAACAGGTTAACATACAGTGCTAGCAGATTTCCTAGTTGGATCTCATGTACCTGATATGTCCCAGAATCAGTTTTAAAAGATCCCTTAGTGTCTGCCTAAGGGTAACACAAGTCCTCACTATATCTTTCTCCCCCCACCCCCACCCCGAGGCATTTGGGGTTAAGTGACTTGCCCAGGGTCACACAGCTAGGAAGTGTTAAGTGTCTGAGGTCACATTTGAACTCGGGTCCTCCTGACTTCAGGTGCTCTATCCACTGCGCCACCTAGCTGCTCCCTCACTATATCTTTTAATGTCAATAAATTAAATTTCCTATGAATTGTGAGTTGAACTTTTCTCCCTTATTTAGGATGTAATGAGTAAATCTGGTTACAAAGATTTCAGCAGATCCCACTGGCCCCTCTCTGCAGATTATGTTTATACATTCAGACTCTTAATTTTAACTCAGCCCCATCACCCACCTCCCCAAAGATGGGTAGGAATGGGTTGAAAAACTGTTGAATTTAGAAAGCCCAGACTCAAAGGATCTGAGCTTGAATCTTGTCTTATATGTCATATACACACATACACATATGTATATATTATATATGTTATATATGTATATATGTGGTTTCCCCAAAATATATTTTATTATATATTATACACACACATATAAAAGCATATTTTTATGATAAATATATATATATTTATAAATATATATGTAATTCATAACTTTGGAGAAACCATACACACATATATGAAATATTATACAACTTTGGAGAAACCACTTCTCTGGACTTCAACTTCTTCATATATAAAATGAAAACATGAGACACGATGCATTCTAAGGCCTCTCTTAGTTCTAAATACTGAGTTTAGGATTCCTTCCAAGATACTTGGTCATCTTAAGACTGGTCTTACTGTCTCCTTTCCCTTTCCATCTATACACCAGGAACATACCCTGCAACTTTCTGTAAAGATGCTCAATGGGACCTCTCAAATTTGGCTTTTTAGATGTCATTGGGTCATATAATTTTATTGCGCTAAGAGGCAAGAATGCTTGTTTCCAGACTCCTAAAGTTCTGGACTTAAAGCAATGTGATCAGAAGGAAGTCATTTCATCTCTTTGTTTCTTTTTTTTTTCATCTGTAAAATGGGGATAGTCACTCTCATAGTGTTAGGTAGCCTGCATGGGTTGACATGCATAAAGTGCTTTGTCAACTTTGCAGAGTTCACTCATGTGGATGTTCTCTGTCTCTTGCTATTGAACGCATCTCTAATTAGAAGCTGGTTATGACTGCAGTCACAAACAGAACAACTCTTGCTCTTCAAGTTTCCAGATCTAGCCTTTAGATATACAAGTCAGGATGTTTTCTACAAATGTTATTTGAGGGATTCTGGGAAGGGCCTTTTGCTCCCATATATATCTCTGCCATCCTCAGATCCAAGGGTGGAATTTTCCACATCCTAAAACTCTCGAACTGATCCAATAGGATGCTGGAAATCATCATTAGCAACTCATTCCAGTGGACTTAGATCTTTGCCCAGTTCTTTAAAAAAATGTAAATCTCACTCTGACAATTCCCTAGCCTATAGCCTACCTGATGAATGAGTTTATCAAAAGCTTTTCTCTGTGTCAAGATGCTATAGTAATGGTAAGTGGGCACCTGGTGTTGAGGCAATAAAGAAAACAGGAGGATGGAATGCAGAAAAGGGAAGTGAGAGTGCTCTGAAAACAAATCTTCGAATCTTAGTCTGAGATTCTTGGATTAATCAGTGTCTAAAAACAGTAATGATTGCACTAGACAAGTGCCAAGGATCTTCTAGGACCTATTTTCTGATTCTACACCGTTACTTGCCATGTTTTTGACCAGGGCTAGCATTCATTGCCACCCTTTGTGGGGTTGGGGAAGTAGAGGGAGTGTTCGTCCTACACACAGCATAGAAAATGCTGGGATAGTGACTGGGAAGACAGGACATTCCTGGGAAGCAGCAGACATCTCCCAAGGGGGTACCAGGAAATGTTTGTGCCATTAGTGGAGTGAAATGCCAGGGGGTCAGAACACTTCCATTTTAAGAGCTCCTCTAAACTTTCCATTGCTTCCAGGGCCAACACTTATTGCCATGGATGAACTATTTGAAAGACAGCCACACGCTGATACCTTCTTTCACAAGGTTCTTTTCTCCACCATAGTGACAGCACACAAGCACCCTGCCTGCTTCAAAGACCAGCCAGAAATATATTTTTTTAATGCTTCCTGAATGCGTATAAAGGGAGTGAAAGCTTCCCTGTGTCAATAGGAAATTCACAACCCTCCCCCATCAAACACTACCCTCTGAGGCCTGTGAGATTTCCTGAAGCTATAAATAACCACCACAGACATATCCACTTTTTACAAGATTTAACTCTTTAATGTAATATAAATAAGGCGGCATAAAATACCAAGTGCAGACAAAAACTTCAACATCATTCTGCTTTAAAAGCAGCATTTGGATACAAAAAAAAAAATAAGATTCCTTTTGCCCTTTTAGGATTTGTCTTAAAAATAAACAACACAGAATATATTTCTTAGCAAAATATCTCACAGAATCAAAAGAGTAAAGTGAAATGGGATTTGGGTTGGGTCTTGGATTTCAATTAGTCCCCAATCTCTGTAGTTTCTTCCAAGAGCATCAGATGAGTCCAGAACAGGGGTTTGAAAAGAAAAAGACTGTAATAAATAAGGCTCTTTACCACCCATGGTTCAGTGGTTGCCACCACCAAGTGCCTTAAGACAGTTGGGCCATGGCACCCCATTGAACCCACTCGGGTGATGGGTGCAGTTCTCTGTGAGAGACCAGAATCAGTGCAGAGAGAAGACTTTTCTCCAGTCTCCCACTTTTACTCGCTTTTACTCAATCATACTCCCCTGATAGGCAGGGATGAGTTAGTACCCTGTGTTATCAGTAACCGACATGGGCTAGAAGTTAGTTTTAAGTTTGTTTTTTAAGGTAATTTAACCAGAACCTTTACCTGTCAGGATTTTCTCTCTGATAATTTACCTTTTACTTAGCAAACTGTCAAGAATCCCTGGGAAAAGAGTAGCTTTTATCAAGATTCAGAGAGAGGTAGATGGGGAGATTCTTTTTCTCAGACAGAGACAGGGATCCCACCCCTGAAGACTAATGGACGGGTTATTTGGTAACTCTATTGCTAGGGCAGAGAGGTGGGTTAGAGTTGGGATAGAAACTGTACCAGGGGGATTGTTCTGCTCTTTCCTCCCTCCCCTAGCCCACCCCTTTCCTTCTGGCTCCATTTGCATGAAGAAGCTCCTGCCAAAGACCAGTAGAAGAATCTTGGGGTGCAAGTGGTGCCATCCACACGAAGCTCTAATGCTGGAGCGCTTCTAGGGTCCATTCTTTTAGGAAGGGCCCATTCTCCATCACCTGTGGTTCAGATCCAACACATTTGGGGCAAAGCTAAGTTACTACCAGTGCCTCCACAATGGCGGGTAGCCTGCTGGCTGGGGACCTGGAAAGACTCTGCTTTCTGTTTTTTTGTTTTTTCTGAGACATTCTGTGGTTTTGCTTCTGAGTCATTCACATGGTGAAATACAGGCAGGAATGGATTCCGCAATGCACATTTCTGCCTTTTGCAGAAGCCCAGGCCGAAGGTTACATCTTGGCTGACAAGGAGCCTTCGCAAGCTCTTTCAGAGCCCTTCCAGGTGTTTTTCCTGAGAAAACTCCTAAGTTGATGAGAGAGTTCCTTCTGGTATTTCTGTTGCCCATGGTTCTCTCGATGATCATTTGACATGTCTTCCTGAGTTCTGAGACTTCAGAGTCACAAGAAACAAAGGGTTAGGAAAAGTAGACTCTGGGGCCAAACTATGAGAACAGATGGGTCTTAGCACCAAAAGTGTTGTAGGAGGTGGATGTTTTCTTCATAATCACCATCAGGCTCTGTGTTCTTGTCTCTTTTTTCTCCTTCCCCACCCCATGAGTTTTTCCCAATATATCTTCCTCCCTCCATCTCAGCTTCTTCCTGCCCCCTCCCCTTTTGATATTAAGCTACAATCCACATCCCAACCTCACCTTATATACACCCCATTATTCTACTGGCAAGAATATCAACTTATTGGCCACCACAGAAACCGGACAGGGAGAGAAAGGAGGGGAGGGTCAGAACTCACACAGGTGAGCTTTTGTGCTCTGAGGAGCTGAGATGCCATGAAACTGGGGCAAGGGAGTTGCTCTGTGAATGCTGGAGGAACCTGCCTCATTTCAGATCTATACACTTGCACCAGCATGCCCATCATCCTTTTATTTTCTTTTCTATTTTTATATAAATAATGGCCAAAATGGCTACATAGGATGTAAGGCTGAGTCTGGAAATTCTAACATTAGGACCCTGGAGGTACTTCTAGTGGCAGGAGCCCAAGCCAAGGACCTGGTAAAATTTTAAGAAAAGCTAGGTGCTTTTTCAGTATCAGCCCTCCTCACCGTTTCCTGAGACTCCCTGCTCTGCTTTTTTTTTTTTTTTTTTTTTTTTTTTTTAAGCAAAGCTATTCAAGTAGAGATTGTGAACCTGATGTAAAAACAAACAAACAAACAAAAATGATTACACCCAAGTCAAAAAACTTGGAATTGTTCCTCACTTTCCTGCTGTAGAATACCAACTCCATAGTGGTTGGGAGAAGGAAGGAGAAAGGAGAGAAAAATCAAACAGAATTTAAAAAGGAATGATTCCTAAAGTAAATGGAACCATCAATCACCAACCAACTAATATGACATAAAAGCAGTCGAGTTGTTTCCTTTGGGGGTCCCCAAGTCCTACATTCCCTGCTCCTGGAGGCCACTGGTTTCCTCCAGAGGATGAGCATCAGCTCCTGAGAATGTCTGCTTCTTTTCGGGTCTGGATTTCCAAGTGATTGTGAAGGCCTGGGGCCTGAGAGAGTCATGTTTTACTCCCCCTGACCTTGGCCCTTGCATTCCTGCTACCTTAGGAGAGGGTCCGTTTCTGATGTGAGCTGGAGTGGTCCACAGGGACATGCAAGGAATACTCACTGATGAGGGTAGATGCGTTCTTCAGCATCTCATAGAAGGAATCTACTGTTTTCTGATAGAGACTTCGCTGAAGGACAAAAGGACAGAAAAGGTTTAAGGGCTCTGCCCGCCTGAAGAGCTCAGGGATACCCATGGTGGCGGGCACCTTCTGGTTGCCCACAAAGAAGTGGTAGAGCTTCTTTTCCAGAAGGCTCTTCTCGAGGAAGCGGAGTAGGTCATTCAGTCGGGATTCCAGGTGCCCGGACCCCCAGTCGGAAGCTGACCGGGCCAGCAGCAGATGAAGCAAAGCTGTCTTTAGGTGGTAGCTGTTGAGACCACTGACTCCCGTCAGGCGATTTTGCTTCGTTAGTAGAAAGGAGGCAATCTGGAGGCAGCTGAGGTGACAGGAATTTTCTGGCAGTGCCTTAGTGATCATCTTAAGAAAGTGTCTCTCATAGACAGCAAAGGAGAGGAACCAGTGCGTACTGGAGGCGGGGGCCCCCACAGGGCGGCCTCTGGGGAAGTGAGAGACGAAGTAGAGGTCCGAATCCTCGCACTGGACCACTGGGATGAGGTTGAAGGGGATGAACTTCCCTGAGCGAAACTTGATCTTCAGGGATCCAGGGGTATCTAGGTGGCCAAAGGCCAGGTCGAACTCGTACTTGTGGGAGATTTGTTGCCAAGCTCTGGTGAGGGCTGTCTGGAACCACTTCATGACTTGATCCATATCTAAGAAGGGAGAGTCCTTGAAACACAGCAGGTCTTCCATCTCGCTGCTGGACCCCATCTTGTTCTTACTGTGCAGAAGGCAGAGCAAGTCCTCCCCCAGCTTGGTCTTGCCACAGATGCAGCCCACAGAGTCCTCGTTGAGCCAGCCCACCTTGATCTGGCCATAACCCTGGAGGTCCAAGGGGACAGATTTGCTGAGGCACCAGACCTCTGGGCGGAAGCGATAAGGCTCTGGGGGTGTGAAAGGTACAAAGAGGTCGCACAACAATGGCTTGTCCACCCTCCAGTTCTCATACATGCTACCCACCCCAATGAAGTCTTCCACCTCCATGTCCGAGTCCCGGTTACACACACTCCTCAGGGCCTCCAACAGATCATCCACAAAGCCTTCTACAAACTCCCGCGTCCGGACGGCGTCTCCGGTGGTCCCTCGGATGCATCGCTCATAAAAGTGGGAGAGCGTCACCTTATCCGGGAGGATGATGCCTTGGAAAGTGGTCCTTGGGCTGGGAAGGTCATCTTCCTCCCCAGGAGAGTCGGGGGGGATGCCATCCAGGTAGTCCTGCCTCCACAACTCAATCATCAGGAAAACGATCATGCAGAGTGTGCTCCATAGGTCCCAGGCCAACCGACCTTCGTTCTGCTGCTGGCCATCCTCAGCATCCTGCTTCAAGGCTTCCTTCTCTTTCTCCATCCTGGCCACCTCCTCCTCCAGCCTCAACTGTTCCAGCTGCAGCTTCTCCTGATGCGCCCTCATCTTGTGGATGATTTCCTCCTCATTTTCTGGGATCGTGGCATTCTCCCAAGGAAACAGGATTGGATGATTAATGATGGCAGTGACCACCACCAGGCAGACCCTGAAGATTCCTGCTGTCATGCTGAAAACTTCCCTAAAAGGAGAAAGAAAAATAAAGGGGGTGGGAGAGAAGATGAATCTCCAAACAACTTCTGTCCTAATTATTGTGCTGTGGCTGATCTTTTCTACTGCAAACTTAAACGCCTCATGAAAAGACTTCTTTCCCCATTCTCCTCCTCCCTTCTCTCAGTACAATCTTGGTTATTTGCCCACCACCTCCCAGACAAGATAGCACAGGCAGGGTCAGCCTATGATAATTATGAAGTTGTTCAAGTTTGGAGCCCTATAACCCTTCCCCAACAGTTAAGCTGGCTAAGTTCCTTCAGTGACACCCCAAGCCGAAATCAGCTGAAGCCACTCTTTTAAGACAAGGAGAATAAACAGTCCCCTCCCTCCAGTGCATGATGGCACATGCTGGGAGAGGTTTTTTGGTCTCATGTCAATATTTCCTTTTTGGTGAATTTCCTAATTCACACTCAGGGAGGTTCACGATCTTACGACATTTGCTGTGGTAGTGATGGGGGAGGCAGAAAAGGTTTTCTGCCCTAATGACCATCTCTAGAAAGTGTTTTCTTTGGGAGAAAGGCCGCAGATTACCCACAACTGACCAAAAAAACCAGGCTGAGTCAGGCCAGCTCCACCTCAGGTATGGTTTGCTGGAGTGCCAATTGGAGGAGTCAGAGGTGGGAAAAGAAGAAGGAATTCCCTGGGTTTCTGTCAAATTTAGGGTAGGAAAAGAACAGCTTTTCAAGATGAATTCTCCAGGGTACCATTTAGAACACCTGGGAAAAGGATGAGAAAGTAGAGGATCTAGAGGAAGTGGGGGTGAAATATTGTTCCAAGGGAACAGAGCCAAGCAGATGCTGTTTTCTCCATCAGAGAAACCACAGTGGAAAGAATTACTGGAGTCAGAGCTGGCAAAAGTGTGAAGCCAGTCAAGTCTATAGTGGCCCTTGAAATCTCTCTGTTCTTCAACCTGAACATCTTGCAGCTTCTCAGTCTCCCCTCTTTCAAAGCCTGCTATCAGAAGCTTCTTGATCACTGTTGATATAAATAGCGGATGATGGATTTATAAAAATCTCTCCCAGAAAGATAGATAATTACTGGAGGATCAAAGCTTTATTTTATTTTATTCAATTAAAAGAGAGTGCTAGATTTGGAGTGAGGAAGACCAGAGTTCACATCTTGTTTCAAACATTTATTGGCTGTGTAATCTTGGATAAGTCACTGAACCACTGCCTACCTCATTTTCCTCATGTGTAAAGTGAGAATAATAATAGCTCCTATCTCCCAGGGTTGTTGTAAAGATAAAATGAGTTAATGTTTATATAACACTTTCCAAATCTTATGATGCTATATAAATGTTAGTAGGATAACAGCATTAATCCTACTAATAACATATCATCCTAACTAATGAGGATAATATGAAATCTAAATCACCCCTTACCTCTGACTAGGATATTACCTCTCATAAGGAATCTACATAGAACAGATAGATGATGATCTTATCATTTAGAGGAAAGGATTTTCCATTCTTATAAATAACATTCACAATGAGGAAGAGTCTTTCTTTCATTTGATATACTTGGCTTCCAATACATTCTTTTTTTACCTATCATTGGAAAAGAGTTGTAATTGATTCAGGAAAGTCAATGACCAGAGACAAAAAAATGGAAAAAATACATACTATGGGCTTTCCTTGTTCCAAGCCTCAGTATCCTCCTTTGTTAAATTATTAGATTAATATCAGTAGTCCTGATAGAGGGGCAGGGGACCATTAGGAAAGAATACTATTTTTATGTTATCAGATATGAACACTGCAGTAAGATGTTTTAAGCTTAAATTTTTTATTGTTGCTGTTGTTGTTCCAAGAAAGGCTTCAATTTAGGGGTATGTATGTGGAAATTAGATATAACTGTTTATATCAAAAATGATCGATAAATTATAGATGAAAATAAGGCTCACAATTCCTTTTGACTTCAAAGGGATATTGGGAGGACCAAATGATATACTCATTTGAGAAAGTATTCTGCAGAGCATAAAGCTCACTCTGTATACACATATACAAATAATTGTCATGTAGTAGACAGAGCACTATACTTTGGGAGACTATAAGTGGATAATTTCTTTAATTATTTTGATGCTTCAGTTTTCCCTTAAAACAAGCCTAATACCACTTATATCAAGTGCCTCAGAGAGGAGTTATAGGAGCAATACTTTTGGCTGACCTTAAAACCCCATGTTGCTGTGAGTTGTTACTATGACGTACAAGCTGATGTGGGTCCATCTGAATGGAACACTGCTTACTCTAAGCCCAAACAAAAGGAGGAAGGCAGATGAGTGGGATGAACAGGCTGCTGGTTCCCATGGGGAAAGGAGGCATTGGGCCAGCAAGTTCCTGAGTCATCATCTTTATGAAATTAACAGGTCTTCAGTGGACTGAGCCAGGCTTCTCATCTGAGAGCAGAGCTACTATTTCTTCCTCATTAAATTTTATGATCCCCTTTGTTTCCAACATTACAACAGTGATGGGCTGGGGAATTGGTCCAAAGCAGAGATTGGGGCCTTAGTGGCTCACCACATCTCCCCCAAGGGACCAAAGGGACCAAATTATTTGAAATTTCTGCTACCTCCTCATTCCAATTTAGCCACATACAAAATAATCAGCGTTTGAACTTCTAGGAAAGGACAGTTGGGAACCAAGATTGTAAAGGTGTGTGTGTGTGTGTGTGTGTATGTGTGTACACACATGTATGTAACACAGGATGGCAGCGTGAAGAATATCTACTGATTTTAAGAACTCCTTCAGGATAACTGTATGGGACACTTGCCAAAAGACATAATTTTCTTGACTTTTTAAGAGAAAGAAATTCTAAAAACAACAACAACAAACTACCTACTTGTAGACTCCTGGGTATGAACATCCCTGAAATCAAGTTAGTCTCAGCTTGGTCAGCAGCACACAGACTGAGGGATCTCTTGTTTGTGGCAATCAGATTAAAAAATAAATTAGGGTCATCTTGTGAGGTAAGTTTATATCAGGCTGCCAGGAAATAAGCAGGAAATGCCGCTAAATTCTCTCTTGCTCTCCTCTCCACCCTGCCTTCTGGAAGGTTATAACCTCACTTAGAGACTTATAGAATTTAGAAATTAAAAAGATCTCCAGAACATCATCTAGGCCAGCCCCCCTCATTTTTACAGATGGGGATACTGAGTCATAGACAGGTTAAGTAACTTGGCCACAGTCATGTGAACGATATACAGCAAAGTCTGCATTTGAATTCAGGTCCCCTGATTTCAAATCCAGTTATTTTTCTTACTATGGTGAGTTCATGCCTTCTGCTAAATTTTATTAGGCAGAGGATCTTGGAAAAAAGCTGAACAGTTCTACATACACCATTGCTTCATGTGTTCACCCTCCCATATTTCTCTCCATACATCCTAAACACTAATCTTGGGTGATAATTCAGTCTGGTTTTTCCTATTTGCCTCTCATAGCTGTCTCTCAACCTGTTGGTCATCTAGATAGACTTTTATGTCCAGATATTATCAGTCTTCTCTCACTCCATTCTCTCCCTACCAAGGTTCCCCATATTTGGCTGATAACAGAAAGTATTTAAATATCAAATAAGGAAGAATGAGGCCATTTTTCTTCTTCCCAAGCCCATAATTCAAATACCTACAGTCTTAAAAGCTTAGAGCTAAAAAGCTTAAAAGTCCAAATAGTCTCTTTCATTTTACGGATGAGGAAACTGAGGCTCACAGAAGTTACATGACTTGCCCTACATTATATATGTAGTCAATGTCAGAAGTGGGATTAAAACTCAGGTCCTCCAGAGCCAGGGTTTCCATTGTATCCTGCTGCCTATGAGTTAGTTGATTCAACAGTCACAGTCCTTAAGACTGTGAAGAGAGCCCAGTGTATATTTTTGTTCTGGAACAGCTGGACCCGTTCTAGTACTAATCCAAGAACATGGTCTTGATCTTAAAGGTATATGTGAGGCAGAGGAGAGATTGAGCTAGATAATCCTGTTATAATCTCTGGTTGTCTTTGAGAAAGAGATGACCCAGAGGGGGGCAACCAGGATAGTAAAGAACTTTGGTCCCATTGCCATATGAAGATGAATTGAAGAAAGATGATTGGCCAGAAGAAAAAACTAGAAAGAAGATGGGGGGAAACACAACAGGTGATCCTCTAATATTCACAAGGGTTGTAACACAGAAAACTTATTCCAGCAGAACTAGGAACAATGGCTAGAAGCTGCAAAGAGGGAGACTTAGGTTTCACATCAGGAGAAAAGTAAAAATTAGTGCTATCAAATGGGCTACTTTAGGAAGTGGTGTTTCCTACTCCCTTGAGGTCTTCAGGCAGAAGCTGGATGATTATTTCTCAGCATGTCAGAGTAGATATTCTTTTGGGAAAGGGGGACATGAATTGGGATTTGATGGCTGCCGTAGGCCTTCCCAACTAAAAAAAAAACAAGATTTTGTGGGAGGACATCACTGAAAAAAAATCTGGGTGGGACACTTGATTCTAGGTAGATACTTTCTGCACCAGATGATTAGCTATATTTAATTAGGAGAGTCTTAGCCTTCCAAGATTTCGTTAATGTAGGTACTACCTTCCTGTACAGATTACAATCCCTACACTTTTTCTAGTGCAATCCAGTCCATGTTCTTCTCCATGTCCTCCACAGAAGATCCATCAGATGCCTTCTTCTGGCATATATAGTATCTTGAGGTTGTATGTAAAGCTCAAATTTTTACATTTTATGTAAATATGAGTTATGATTAATAGAAATTGAGATATGACTAGTTTATCTTTTTTGCTTATCAATAGCCTGGATGATACAATTTACATCAACTTGAGATTACATAGTTCTCAAAACATCTACCAATATTGAGTTGAACTGCCCGGTAACTAGGTGGTGAAGTGAATAGAGTCCTGGGTCTAGATTCAGGAAGACTTGAGTTCAAATCCAGTTGCAAACACTTATTTACTAGCTATGTGACTCTGGGCAAGTCACTTAACCCTCACTTGTTCCTCATTTGTAAAATGAGCTAGAGAAGGAAAAAGCAAACCATTTCAGTATCTTTGTCAAGAAAACCTCAAACAAGGTTTTGGTGAATCAGATGTTATTTAAATGACTCAATGGTAGCAACATCATCATCATTTATAACATTTAGTACAATGCCTAGCACATAGGAGGTGCTATATAAATGATTATTCCCTTACCCTTGACACTTAATACAGTGCCTGTCAATACTAAGCACTATATCAATGTTAGTTATTATTATTAATGTTATTGTTATATCATGCAAACCTTGTCTAATGGCCAAACTAAACTAAAAGGAGATTACTCTGCCATTTAAATTTTTTTCATTTTTTTCTGCCCTTTTCTAAAAATGGAGAACAGAACCTCACTTAAGAGGGAAACCAACTCAACACAACTGATAAAAATATCAGTAAGTGTGAAATGAGCATCTTTTTAAAGCCCAACCCTGGGCCCCAAGGGAGATAAGAGACACAAAGTTCCAGCCCTTGAAGAGCTCACAGTCTGGCTAGGGAGACAAGACTTATACCCATGAAAGATAAGAGAATTATAGAAACATCATAGCAAGGGAAGGCAACTGAAAGCTCCTTTACTTCTATGTCTTTCATTTTTCAGAGAAAAACAAAACAAAACTGAGACCAAGAGAAGGGCAGTGGCTAATTCAGGAGTGTGAAGTACATTCTTATCATAGTTTGACAGGGAATTCAACAGTAGCTCAATATCAGGGATCAAAGGATCGGGAGAGAAAGGAACTTTGGAGAACATTTAGTTTGTTTAATTTTTTCACTTACAGAGGGGAGGCTGAATCTCACAAAAAGAAAGCAACTTGCCCCAAAATCGAATACATAGAAAGGTGCTGTGAGGGTGATTAAGAAAGGAGAGAACCAGCTAGAGCAGCTACTATTCACCTTTGGCTTTCTTTTTCTCTACCTGGATATTTTGAACTCAGAGATGACATTCCTTGAACCACCATCCCCCACTGCTATTAGACCTGACCAAAGTTTCCCTAAGATATTCTCAGAGATAAATAACACAAACCCCAGAGAAATGAAGTTATGCAAAAGGAAGTATTTTAATAAAACAGACAAAAGCCATGTGATACTGAGAATTGCTCTGGGATTTCTATTCCTATGGAATATTACCTCCCAATTCCTCTGCTTGCTATTCAAGGCCAATTAGTTGGACAGGCATTTATTAAGCACCTTTTATATATGCCAGACCCTGGGCTAAGTGCTGGGGATACAAAGAAAAACAAAAAGTCCCTGTTTTAGGAATATTCACTGTCTTATAGGAGAGACAATGTGCAAATAACCATGTACCAACAAAGTATAAACAAAATAAATTAGAAACACTCAACAGATGAAAGGTACTAGCATTTAGCTTCTAGATATTTTGTCTCCATCTTAGTTGTCCTATTTCATCTCTTCCTATTCCCCTCTCACATTCTCTCCACTGGTCTCTTTCCTGTATTATGACAATTCCACCTTAATCAACTAACCAATATGCATTTATTAAGTGTCTACAATGTGTTGAACACTGATGATACAAATAGATACAAAAATAATGAAATAGTCCCTGTTCTAAAGGAGATGACATTTTATCCTGAGACAACATATACAATTGTAAGTATATATCTTTGTCACAATATTATTAGAATGCCCTTACCTATCTTCTTTCTGTAATTGAACCCTTCTCACCTCATTCAGTATGTTCCTTTACTTATACTGCTCTGAGGCTACAGTGCTCTCTCTTTTCTGAATTTTTATAGTCCACAGTTTAGCATATACTTGTTTGCTAATTATTCCATGATGTTACTCTTGGTTTCTATGATTATAATCCAGTTTTTTTGAGGGAGAAAGGGGTAGGGATACTGTCTTTTCCTGTATTCTCCACGGAGCTGGGCTCATAGCAGGTGATCAATAAATTCTTATTGGTTAATCGATCCCATGTAAAGAGGTAAGGATAAGGAATTAGTTTTCCAGAGCTGTGGGAGTGACAAACTTTTTGAAACTTATCTACAAACTCAGGGATGGAAAAGAGCTGCTTAAAAGGCAGCTAGTATTGGCTCAGACTCTCTGGTCTGTTAGGAAGAGCCAGGGAATATTGAGATTCCTAAAATACTTAATCTAAAGGAAGGCTTCTTCAACTTTTTCTACTTGTGACCCTTTTTTTTCCTCAAGAAATTTTTATATGACCTCAGGTAGATGGGTATATAAAATTGGTATATGAATCAAACATTTGTTGATAATAAATCATAATTTTGTGACCCCCCCCCCACATTGCTACCAGATTGCAGATGGGGTTACAGAATGGCCACCAAAACTGCCATGCTCTCCACACCTCAAACTCCTAAACTCCTTTTGTTCACTCTGTTCTTCCTCTTCTGGGAGAAAGAGAGAGATGAAGGGTCATAATGATGGGAAAACTCTGTCTTAGCAAGAGAAGCATTTTTAAGGCAGGTCTGGACACTTGGGTAGGGCCATTGCAGGTAGATATCAGGAATCTCTTTGGTTCAAGGGTCTCATATGGCACGACTAGGTACTTATGAATTAAGGATAGACATGGCAGAACAAAGAAATGGAAGACATTTACAAAAGGAAAGACACTGCTAAAGGCAGGTAACACGTTGAATGAAAAGGTAGCTAATATATGAATTGATTATCAAAAAAGCTTGGTTAAGCTTGGCCTGAATTTAATAAGATGAAAGTTAATTGGGATAAATATAATGTCTCAAACTTGGGTTTAAGCCATCAATTGCACAAGTATAGGCAGGGTGAGATATTGCTTGAAAACATTACTTTTGAAAAAGATCTAGGGGATCTCAGTGGACACTAAATTCATTATGAATCAAAAATTCACTGATGACCAAAGCAGAGCTAGGTTGATTACTAGATCTAGTCTAGATGTAGGCTGTATTAATAGAAGTATGATGTTCAAAAACAGAGAAATCCAAAGTCTTGCTGTACCCTATCCTGATTAGACCACACTGTATTATTTTTGTATCAGAATATTTATTCCTGGACCACCTTTCAGGAAGGAGATTAAGAAGCTAGAGGACACCCAAAGAAGGGTCTCCAGAATGGTGAGGATTCAAAACTATGAGAAGATTAGATTTGTGAAAGGTACACAGGATACAGCTCACGTACAAGGAGGATAAGAATTCTATGTGGTCAGAAGTAGAAGCAACAGGTGGTGGTTGCTGGGAAATCCATTATGGTTTGACATAAGGGTAAAAATTTTACTCTATTTTTAGAGAACGCTACTTGCTAGGGCTGCTTTGGGAGGTACTTGAACAAAGGCTGAATGAATGCATGACCTACTTGATAAGAATCATCATAGACAAGATTTATGTTTTGGATTGAGATTAGGCATGACCTCTGAGATCCCTGTTAACCTTAAGAAGCTATGATTCTAATGGAGAGAAGAACAATGCAAATAAAGAAAAAGAAAAAAGACTCTAGAAAGGTGTTTATATTGGGGAGAATAGTTTCAAGTCTCTGTTTTTGAATCCTCTCTCTTTCTCTATATCCTTAATTCAATTATTTTCCCTCCAGCACATTTTCAAACTCTGCTTTTCCACATCCTCTTCCTCTTAGCTTTCAAACATGCTTGGATCTTCTCACCCCCTCCCTCAGTCTCCATAGAGGAAAATTTTTTCTTAAAAAAACCACCACCACCACCACCACCACCACTACCAAAAACAGTAACTTTCATTTGACTTACCTGACTCTTCTAGCTTACTGTGATTAGCTTACTGTCTTTATTTCTTTTTTTCCCAATTCCTCCATCAACCTTATCCCTCTACTGAAGATCCCATGCCTTTCACTTATTTCTCATAATTCTCAAACTCTCTGTAGCATTTAATTCTTTTCATTGCCTTTCTTTGGTCTCAATGAGACTACTCTCCTTTTCATCTATCCCCAAAGTATAGGCACACCTTCCCAGCTGTACCTTTACCCTTTTCTTTGGCTATCATTGGTTACTAAGTCTTAACTACTGCCTTCCTGCAAATGATTCTCAGCCAGTACTTCTCGTAATCTCCTGGCCTATAAGGAAACTCTAGTTTAGCCAGAAATGACAAATGGTGCCTTTTCTTGCTTCTGTAATTTTGTTCATGTTGTCTTTTGCCAGTCCTGCCCTTTTAACATAATCCTACCTTTAAGGCTCAGTTCAACTTTTACTTCCATGAAGAGTTTCTTGACCAGATCAACTCTTTCTGACATCTCCTTTTTCTAAAATCCTACAGCACGCATAGATTCTACAGGAGTTAGACACTTAATTGGATGCAATTCATATTGATACTTAACTGTTTCAGGAGTCTTGCTTCCTCAACGGCTTCTTGAGGGCAGAGCCTTTTTTCCTATCCCTTCACGGTGCCTAATTTAGTGCTTGGTACAAAATAAGGGATAAGTATATACCTGTTAGATAAAGGAGCAAAGTTTCTCTCAAGATCAATGAATATTGTAGAGTTATGAGTAAGCTTTAGCACTAACTTCTAGCTCCACCCCATAGTGACAGTTATTTGGCAGAGAATGCTCTGAGGCAAGGCACAGGAAGGGACAATGATATGCTTGGGTGGACATGCAGACATCCTTCCTGCCCTCAGACTGCAATCCTTCCCTTAGGCAGAAGGTTAGAAAGGGAAATATGTGCCATCAATCTTCCTGAAAATAAAAAACAGTTCCCTCCCTGCTGCCTGATTCCAAAATATCCAAGATCTCAACACTGTCCTAGAGATTATTCTTCTGTTAGAGGGATAGATGCTGAGCATATCATTGCTATAGTCAAATCTCTTCCATATCTCCTCATTACCTATTGAATAATATACAAACTACATTCTGTTCTCCAAAGCCTTCCTTCATAATCTCAACACAGCCTACTTTTCTAGTCTTTCCTCCATTACTACATCCATCATAAATTCTGCTTCAGTCAAACTTGTTTACTTCTTGTCCCTTGAATACACCCCATGTTTCTACTTCTATGCCTTTGCTCTACTATTCCCTATATTTGGAATATGTTCAGCAATCAACCATATTTCCTCCTTGAATAGAAACAGACTACACACTGATTTAAAAAATCAAAAATTAACATTATCAATATTATGCTATATGTTTATTTTTGCTAAGCATTTCCTAATTACATCTACTCAGGAGTTTTGTGGGTCACTTGCCTTCAGTCAGCAGTAAGTTTGTTACTTCGGTAATTCCACTCTAAATTTTACATATGGAGAAAATGTGACTCAGAGAAGGAAAGAGATTTGCCTAAAGCCTTTTAACCCAGATCAAGGATCAAAGACTAGAGGGGGAAGGACCTTAAAGGCCAATGCACCACACCAACCTCTTAATCTTGGGTGCTTTTGACACTGCACCTCCCAAATTTTCATAGAATTATAATTTAAAATTTGCTAGGAGGGTGGAGTGAGGTCTGTCCACACAGTAATAGAGGGACAAATGTTATAGTAAGACAAAGGTCCTTCTGTTTTAGAGCAAAAGTGCTCTGGGAAAAGTACATGGTGTGGCATTTTCCCATATTATGGGATTCATCTGTACTTGTTTCTCATATATATATATATATATATATATATATATATATATATATATATATTTTTTTTTTTTTTTTTGCCTATTGACTCATATCAGTTAGGTTGTTATGGGCTGACTCACTCCAAGGCACCAGCCTACCTATATCACCTATATCTATGCTCCTGTCCCAGCTGACAGTTGTGCTGTCACTTCCTAGATCTTGACCAGTCTGGGTCTAGGCTAGAAGACAGAGCCACACTGAGGTACTCAGATAAGACCCAATGGCAGACAGAAGGAATAGATCACTTGGTTTGTCACTTCTGTTTAGGAAGCTCAGGCTGGTTTCAACACCAAACCAGCCCCCTTGTTTTATCCCACCTTATTCAGAGAATAGAGTAATCTGGCCTAATATTAATCCCTGGGAGCAACCTCTCTTTGTTCCTTCAATAACAAAGACAGATCAGAAGTGAGAAGCATTCTGTGAGGGCTCTTCCAACATCATCAGAAAAATGAAAATTCTTAAAGGCTTGCCAAATGGATGGAAAGAGGCAGTTTTCTCACACTTCTTCATGTCACAGTCATATGCCCTCCCTCCTCATCTCTCTCACCCATTTGCTGGTAGGATAAGATCTTTTTTCCTCCGGAACTAATAAACCTTTAACTTCTGGTCTGGGAAACCCTTCCTGTCCCCTGCAAGACCCCTCACCCATTATACTCTTCTTCCCAGACTAAACCTGGAATGAGGTAGAGACCAAAATTCAGGGTCAGGGGAGGGACAGAAGATGGGAAAAAAGCTGGGAATGTATATACAAACACACACACACATATACACACGAGGCTGTCTTTGGATTTGTAAAAGTCTAACAATCTCTTTCATCTTAATAAGGGAGAACAATAACATCAGACAAAAAAGAATGAGTCCAGCCCAGTTATAAAAAATTAAGAGCTTGATTGTTGTGCTCTCTGCTGCCAGGGGCTGGCTGAACAATAGTGGGGTGTCTGCCTGCCCTACCACCCTCCTACATACACCCTGGCTGCATTACTCAGAGCCAACCAGTTCTATTATTTCGAGAACCAAACCCCTGGGACCGAAAAGTCATAGAATACAGTTAACAGTGCCAGCTGCTTCCTCCCATTTATCCCCTTATTAACTTGTATATTCATATACATACTCAATTCTCTTCTTCCCCCCTCCCCTTCCCTTTCTCCTTATGCCCCATCCTTCTAGACCTAAATGCTCCTCAGGTTTTCTCCCTCCCACTTCTTTTTTAGAAATGTATTTTCTGGAAAGGGGAGATGTCGAGGTCACTAAGCTGGGAAACAGCTTTCAAATGAAAAGAAGGGGGCTTTCCTCTCCTCTCCTTTTGAATAATGGCATTAATTTCAATTTCCTTTCTGGCTGGGGAGGCAGTTAAAAGATCTGGGTTTGAATTCCATGGTTATCATTAGCTTGTGGAATTTTGGGTGTCACCTAAATTCTTTAAAGTTCAGTTTTTTCATCCTTAAAATCAAAGAGCTGGGCTAGATGATCTTTGAGGTCTCTTTCATATCAAAATATTATAATTTATAATGGGAAGTTATCATTGGAATATAAAAATGGATGCAATTAGACTTCTGCATTTATTCACAGGGAAAATGCTTTGTGGAAGGGGTGGGAGAGGAACTATCCTGATCTGTGTTTTCCTTCACAGATATAAGAAAATTTTCAAGGAAGAAAATCCTATTTACTATTGTAGATCATTGGGTGCCGCCCTATAACTTACTGTCTTGAGTTGAATGGGGCATTGTGAGATGAAGTGACTTGTTTAGAGTCCTATAATTAGTTTATGACTGAAGTAGAATTTGAACCTAAATTCAGTTCTCTATACACACAGTCTCAGTTAGGTGACTCAGTGGATACAGCTTTGGCCTGAGCATCAGAAGGAATTGAGGGCAAATTAGACCTCAGTTTTGTGACTCTGGGCAAGTCACTTAACCCTGTTTGTTTTAGTTTCCTCCGCTGTAAAATGAGTTGGAGACGGAAACGGCAAACCACTTGGGTATCTTTGCCAAGAAAACCTCAAATGGGATCTTGAAAGAGTCAGACATGATCAAACAACAACTACTATGTATAAGGCTCTGTGTCATAATCCCTGGGAGATAGAAAGAAGTGGTTCCTCATGAAGAAACAGATTTGATTTCTGCCCTTAAATAAACTTACCATTGAGTGTCAATGAGAGTATTACTGAGTCAGGAACAGGGAAAGGGTGATTAGTGAAAACAGCTGATATTTACATGAGATCCTAAGGTTTACAAATGGCTTTCCATACATTATATGATGAAACATTTTATCATATCATATTTTATCACAGATGATAAAATATTATATGATTAAACAATGATAGAAGTGCTATTTTTATAGAAGAGGAACTCAAACTTCAGAGAAGTGGAAGTTACTTGTCTAGTGTCATTCAATTGTTAAGAGTCTGAAGCCAGAATTCAAAATCCAACTCTTCTTGCCTCTTAAGTCTAATGCTCTTTTCTGTAAGCCACAGTGCATCCACTGATGCAAATCTGAATGACATCAGAGTTGAGTAAATGAATAAGTAAAAAATGTGTGACCAAAATGATTGTGAGACTGTGAGAGTTTCTGAGAGGCAAGGAGATGGAGTAGGTTATGCTGTTGAGGACTCTGCTCTCTGGACTTTCCAGAAATGGTCCTTCTTTCTTTGTCTACTAAGATCAATCGGGGAAAAGGTCATAGATTATTTTGGATGTTGTAGAGGGAGAGTGGGAGGGGTGTGTGTGTGTGTGTGTGTGTGTGTGTGTGTGTGTGTATCTAAGGGCAGGAGGTATTTGGAGATACAAGACATATTGTGAAGCTCACAAATGGATAATGCTGAGTGACTCCCACCACACGGTTTCCATTTAATTTGGGTCTGCAGAAGCCCTGCATTCTCAGTGATTGTGGAACAAAGAAGTGAGAGAACAAAGGCCACTTTCATAAACCCATGGCTGAGGGCTTCCAACTCCTTTTCTATCCTCCCTGGACATTCCCAAAACGACAGCCAGTTATAAGCACATTTGCTCTCAGCCTCTGGAAGTGTCCCAAACTGCAAGATATTCTCCCCTAACCACCACCCCCTTCTCCTTCTTTCCTCCCTTTTCTGTCCTGCTTTTCCCCTTTTCTTCCTCCCTCCCCTTCTTCTCCTTCTCCCTCCTTCTCCCTTTCCTTTCCTGCTTCCCTATCTGAAGTTGGTTTAGAATAGAGAATTCAGAAGCAGACAGCTAAAGAGAAAGGCAAAAGTAGAGAGATAAATCAGCATAGCCCAAGGCAGCTTGAAAGCCAAATTTGAAAGAAACTCTAGACCCCCTTTCCAGGCCACACATTCCAGTCACTCTGTGTTATTCATCTGTGGCTTAGATGTTTCAATAATTATGTGCTTTATATTTATCTAGCTACTTTCATCCGAGGATCTCAAAGTACTCTGGTGGTGACTGTTATTAGCTCTATTTAAAAGATGGGAAATTATCCCACCAAAAAAAGATGGGGAAATTGAGTCCCATCTGCCTGACAATTGAAACCCATCTACTTGACATCATACAATGAATCATGGGAAAGAGTGGGAACAGTCTTAGGGGCATGAAAATGAGGATAATAATTAATTTCTCTCTCATCTTTGTCTCAAAATTGCTTTATCTTTCTACACAAAGGATTAAGATATAATCTGTAAATACCCTTGCCATGCAAAGGGTCATAATCAAAGCAGAAATACCACTTGCATAATTAGCTTTTAGAAGACACTTGTAAATAGAAGCATCATTCATAAATCTCTACTCTTTATAGCATATAAGTCTGACTTCCATCTTTACCCAGAGCTATGTTGATATATAACTCAGGCAACTGTATCCAGGGAAATTTTTATGATTGTTGTTCAGTCATGTCTGACTTTTTATGAACTCATTTGGGATTTTCTTAGCAAAGATGCCCTGAGTGATTTGCCATTTCCTTCTCTAGCTCATTTTAAAATTGAGGAAACTGAGGTAAACAGGATTAAGTGACTTGCCCAGGGTCACATCCTTAATAAATGTCTTAACCTGAATTTGAACTTAAGAAGATGTCTTCCTGACTCTAGGCTCAGCACTTTATCTATTTTATCTTTTTTTTTCATTATTTTTTCATAAAATCTAATGCTAAGCCAAAGTGGAAGGCACTTGATGATCTTTTAGCTCAAACCTCTGCCTCAAAGCAGGTTTTTCAAAATCTATTTTCAAAATGTAATTAATCTTTCAAAAATGTATTTAATATTTCAAAATTTCAAATGCAATATATTTCAAAAATGTAATTAATATTAATTGCTAACATGTCTCTTAAAAAAATCTGTCATTTACAAAGTATTCTAATTTCACCTGTCCCTATACAACAACTTCAAAGTGTTTGTATTTTACAAATGAAGAAGTTATATGTTAATGTCAATAAATGTCAAATGGGGCAGGATTGAAAACAGATCTTTCTGTCACCAAGTTTTGCACTCTAGATGCAAGTATCATCAAGGAGAAAAAAGGTTACCACATCTTCCTTCTCTAACTTATTCTAGCTTCTCATCACTTTTCTAGATAGGAAATTCTATTTGCAATCTTCTGGTTATAGCCAAATGTTTCATTCTTTGGCTCTGTCCACATTCTGAGTAACAGAAGCAATTAAGGGGACACAGCAAGAATGACCCATCACAATTCAGACAGAGCTACTTCCCAACTAAGTGAAGAATATCAGACTTCTGGGCTCATCCAATTCCAAACTTTCATAAGTGGAAAGGACAAGGCTGCAGTCCCTTGTGTAACTTCAAAAAATTATAGGATCACAGAAACAGAACTGGGTGGGACTTCAGTTCTCTCATTTTATAGGTGAGGAAACTGAGGCACATAGAGTTATTCAATAACAAGAATGGGCTTTGAAGTCTTGCATTTTCCAGATTATCCTATACTGCCTTGCCTTTCAAAGAGACTCCCTAATCCTACATTTTTTTAAGGATCCTCCCAGGTAGAACTTTAACTAAAAACACAAGTTTCCTTATTTAAAGCAATGTCTGTTATACCCTTGGGGACAGAGTCAGAATTAAGAATCACAGACTATTAAAAGTAAAAGGAACTAGAGTTCCTCTTGATCAGCTCTATTGCCATTCCCACTTCTTCTCCCATTTATAGAGGAAGAGGCTGAGACTAAAAAGTAAATAGTAGTTGATGAGCCATAATGAGAATCTGGGTCTCCTCATTTCTTGTCCAATATTTTTACCACTGTTCTGCAGAGTAAGGGAGTAGGAGATCAAAGGTAAAGGTAGGTAGATGCATGACCAAGACTAACCTGGAGCCATGTTTCACTCCACACCCACAAGCCACAGTTTGAAGAACCCCGTGGGAACCCCAGAGTTCCTCTTTCCTTCTGCCATACCCAGAATGTACTGGTGGCAGCAGCAAAGGTAGCTTCCAACTGAGGTCAGCTGAGACTTCTAAAGCTTCCCTTTGCCACCACCTTGTTCCCAGCCTCAAAAAGGCCTGTGAGAGCAAGAAAGGGTTAGGGCTTAATGACCCCTGGATGCTATTCCCTCATTCCCCCGTTCCATCCAAGTGGTTCTACCAACAGACTGGTTATCTATGCCAATTATACTCCCTGATGAAATCCCCAGGGAACTCTAGGAGGGTAAGGTCTTTGAATATCCTCACTTTGGGACGTGCTTTCATGCCAATCAAATCTTAGATGGTGTCTTCTGAGCATCTTGCCTTGTTGTACTGATATTGCCCTTGGCAACAGTGATGACACACCTGGACTGTTACTATTCTAGTGATGTCATAGATCAGGATAGAAGCAGTTGGAGAGAGGACTACATGGCAAAGTGGGAGATTGTCGCTGCCCAAATGTATTTGGAGATGTTTGACAATCCACCAGAAGAGGCTTAATGATCTGATGAACCTCTGTCTAGTTCCAAATAACCTGCCCAATCCCCCACAAAAGAAAAGTGTCCTCACAATTCCTTTTTAATTTGCATTTTTGTTATAGCTCATTCCTAAAACTTAACTCTCCCTGTGAATTTTTCAAGCCTAAAAGAAACAAATTTTATGACTGGCAGAATTGTGCTTTACTGCTAAACAAACCCACTTGAAATGGCACCCTCTCCACCATTCTAGAACTCTTAAAATCCTGTAACTGAGTTCCTTTTCCCCAACTTCAGTGGATGATGGCAATAAGAAGGTAGTCAGACCTTAAGATCCAGGGACACAGAAAATCCCTCTAGGCTCCATTAACTATACAGAGAAGGCTTAACTATACACAAGTAGCTCTAGTTCCCTTAAAAAAGGTCACAGAAATCCTTTGGTAACTCACAGGGCAATTATAATTATAGTTATGTCCTAACTAGTGTGACTGTAGATGTCAGATAAAGCCTTAAGCTAAAACCCATACCTGGATGTTCATAGACTTTTAAAAATATTTTGATAAACTATTTTAATACAATAAATATATTTTTACAATAAACATTTAACAAATGCTTTATATAATTTTAATTGGTTTCTATTGTAATCTTAACTGTTTAATGCATTTAAAAACATTCTGGGAAGGACCTCATAGATTTTACTAGACTGCCTTGCCAAACAGTCCTAGGATACAAAAATGGGTCAAGACCTGCCAGCTCATGTGTATTGACTCTGCCTCTCAGACCTGGACACGCCAGTGAAGCCTTCAGATCAAGAGCTATGAACCCAGCTAGGTGGTGCGGTAGAGTCATAAGGATCCGAGTTCAAATCTAGCCTCAGACACTTAAAACTTACTAGTTTTATGACTCCAAGCAAGTCATTTAATCATTATGCCTTGCAAAAAAAAAAAAAAAAAAAAAAAAAAAAAAAAAGAGAGAGAGAGAGAGAGAGAAAGGAAAAAAAAAAGCTATGGGCTTCTTCCTTCTGGTTTACCATTATCTGGCTCCTTCGGTTTCTAGCTGGCCTGCTTGAACTATAGTCCCTGAACCTTAGCTATTAGTGTTTTAAGTACCTCATAACCTCAAGTTTAACCACCTTGAGACTATATAAATCTCACTGCTATTACAAAGACAACACATATCTGCACTGTTAGGCTTTTAATATTTAGAAGGGAATTGATACCAGAAAGGAACACTGCATTTGAATCCTAGAGAAAATTAAAAACGTTTTTTGTGGGGGAGAAAGAGGAACAAGTATTTATTAAGTATTTAACAAATAGCATGTCATTTGATCCTTAAAACAACCTTGTAAGGTAGATGCTATTATTCTCCCTGTTTTACATGAGAAAATTGAAATACATAGAAATTAAAGGTCATGTCTTAATCTGAGCATCTGAGGCGGGATTCAGCTTTGGGTTTTACTGACTCCAGGCCCCTTTATGTATTACAATGCCCTCCAGTCGCTACCCAGTCACCGGGCTGAGAAAACTTTAAGGAATAAGAAAGGGATAGAATGGGAGAGGGAGACATTGAGATTGGAAGCCCGCTTTTTGAGAGGAACCACAGAGCAGCATAATGATACTGGAGCCCACATGGGCCTGCAAGTGCTGCCTTCAGGCAAACATTTTTGTCCTGTATTGACACTGAGTCAATATTTGTTGTTGTTGTTTGGTCATTTTTTAGTCTTGTCCAATTCTTCATGACTCCATTTCTTGGCAAAAATACAGGAGAGATCTGTCATTTCCTTCTCTTCTTTGTCATTTCACTGTACAGATGAGGAAACTGAGGCAAACGGGTGAGGTGACTTGTCCAGGGTCACACAGTTGGGAAGTGTCTGAAGCCAGATTTGGACTTTGAATCTTCCTGGCTCTTAGCCCACTAGTCTATTCACTCCACCTCCTAGCATATTTATCAAGTGCAAAACACCACGTGCCCACATATACATGGTATATTTTACTCAAGAAGCAGGGGACCCATGTGGGCTAGGAAAGTTATCACTGAGCACACTGGGTTCACCAAAGGAAGAAGTGGAGGGTTACAGCTCCTAATCAAAACATGATTTTGTAGTCAGAAATTTACACTTTTGTCCTTGATTGGTAGCTGATGACTGCAAAACAGCAACTCATAGTATAATTCTGGGCCTATGTGCTAGGCTTTTACCCCAAGGTCTGGCCAATGGCACCTGGGATCAAGCTCAGAAACCATGACCCTCTGTGAACCCTCTTTCCCCACTCATCCTGATTTTAAGCCTTTAGTATCCTGATTTCTCAGATTTGCTCTTCTTGAAGGATTTGGTATTAGTCCCTTACACCTGACTGCAAATGAAATGAAATCACTATATGCTTTCTTTCCTAGGAGGATGTGCAGTCATAGAACATAGATAATAGAAAAGATATTAGTGTCATGTAACTCAATCTCCCCCTTTAAATATTAGGAAATAAAAGAAAACAGAGAGATCAAGTGATTTTCCCTTCCTAGACCACAAAGAAATAATGTCTGGTGACTCCAAACTCTGGGCATTGAAAAGCATGTCACAGCTGTCACTCCCAAACTTTCTCTTTCACGTTAGAATACAAAGCTGTGTCCCCTGTCAAAATGATTTTGGTTTCTGCAAGTAGGTGAGGCATTCCTCTTTTCCTAAATAGGTGATCCCTTATTTTATTTAAACACACAAAATAATTTTGATAATAGCTCACATTTTATTTAACATTTTAAGGATGACAAAGTACTAGGCACGTATAATCTCATTTGATCCTCAGGACAACCCTGTGAGGGAGGTACATTCTCATTTTGCAAAAAGATTTAAGGGACTTACCAGGATAACATACCTAGTGAGCATAAGTAAGTAAGATCCTAAGGCAAGACCTGAAAGATCTTTTAAAATTCAGGTCCAACATCCTATCAACTATAGGGCTCTCTTGTCATAAAAAGGAACTCATAATTAGATGTCCCAGTTCTAGTCAGAGGTATTCACTAATTTGTCCTCTGGAAGGGCAATTCTGAACTTCATGTCTTCAGCTCTTCAGCTTTCACTTTGGGAGAAAGGGTAGTTTGAAGCCCAGCTTCTTAAACTATGTGTTACAACCCCATAATGGGGTCTCATAACAATGTGAGGGTTGCAAAATTATGATTTATTATCAGTACATGTTTGATTTGTACACGTATTTTACAGAGCAATATACCCAGAGTTATGTAAAACTTTCTTGGGCAAAAAAAGAGATCAAGAGTGGAAAAAGCTGAAGAAGCCCTGGTTTAAAGGACTCTTTGCCAGTTCCCTCCTTCCCTCCACCCTTTCCCCACTGGCAGCTGTGGGCCCTGAACCCTGCATAAAGCAGCACATTTCTTCTAGACACACCCGGGCAACACTTAGTCATTACCTTGATCCATTGCAGTCCCCAAACTGGATTTGCTGCCTCTTGCCACCCACTAATTAAGAAGGGGAGTCACCAGGTATTTGTCAGGAGCTGTCACCAAGGGCTATTTGCTTCTCTGCTACTTTATCTCTCATTTCTGATGTCAGACCAGTTACCTACCCTGCCCCTTGTATTAACCTTAGGATCTTTTCTTTATTATTAAAGGAAACACTAAAGTGTCTTTCCTATTGCCTTTCTGTTTTCCTAGCTTAGATCAGTTTTTCAGCAGCCCTGCCTACATCCCTGTGATGACTACTGGTACACTGACTAGACCATCTTCCCTCAGCAAACTCAAGAAGCTTCCCATAAGGCGGTGTTGGATTCAGGGAGCAAATGAATCCAATTTGAGGAAGAACCAATGGTCAGGCATTTCCAACCTAATCCTCAACCCTCCCTCAATGCTACATATTCTCTTGCTCAAGCTATACCATCATACTTTCTTCACGGGAATGTGGGGGAACCAGACACAAATTTAGAATTACAGAATCCTACAGTTGGAAAGATCTGGTTACCTTGTCTAACTTCCCACCCAATGCTAGACTCCCTTCTACAATCTGACAAATCATTCAGTCTTCCCTTGATTATTTTTCCTAGACAACCTGTTTCGCTGTTGAACAAAGGAATGGAACTTTTTCCTAAAAGGATCAATTGAATATCTTGTAGAGGAGTTCTTACTTAACCTTTTTTTTTGTCACGGACCCCTTTTGGTAGTCTAGAGAAGCTCATGGACTCCTCTAAATAATGTTTGTGTTGGCTATATTCTTACCGGAAGGAAACACTTAATTTCAGTTACAAGTTAATGAAAATAAAGATGCACTTTTCCCCCATTCAAATTCACATACCCTCTAAAATCTATCCATGGAATCTAAATTAAGAACTATTTATCTAGTACAACCTTTCCTCCATTAGTTTAACAGATGATGAAACTGAGGCACAGAGAAAAGATTAATCTAGTAGCTAATTAAGATAGTAAGTTTTTAGGGAAAAAAATTTACTCACAGGTCCTAATTCTTCAGTTCCAGAGCCATACAGAACAAAACTAATCTTTCTTCTGTGGTGAACCTTCAAATACGTGAAGAGAATGACCATGTCTCCCCTACCTAACAAACCTCCCAAGTTCTCTTCTCCAGAATAAACATTCTCAGTGCTTTCAACTATTTCTCAGATGACATTGTTTCAAATCCCTTTGCCATGGTGATTCTCAAACAAGTTTGTCAGTGACCTTCCTAAAGTATAGGAGCTTGATGTAAGTCTACTCCAGATGGATCTGATTGAGGTAACCTCTCTGCTGTTAAGCTCATTTTGTAGGAGACTTTCTACAGAATTCAGCTGAAAGAATGTCCTTTCAGAGCCTTTTCTCCCTACTTACTTTCCCATACCTGACTTTTTGAGCTAGGATCAAAAGACCTTGTTCCTATATGAAACTCCTAAATCAGCAGGATCTTTGAAAGATATCTTAGTTTAGAGGTTCCTCTTGTTTCCCACACTTGAAGTGAGTACCAAAGCAAAACTAACCCAGATGTTCTTTATTTCAAAAAACAGTGCTTTGAAAAGTGAAAAGCATCTGGTTCATGGGGAAGAAGTTAAAAGTTTAGAAGTTTTCACACATATGAACTAGAAGCTAGATATGACTACCTCTCTGAAATTATTCAAACTGTAGGCTGATTCAAAGGAAATATCCCCTTTGTACCTACGCAGTAAGAGACTCAAGAAGATGGTAGTCATCCTATACATATGGAAAATATGAGTCTAGCATTGCCTGAAGCAGTCACACACACAGAGAATTAGTAAGCAATGAGAGGCAAAAAAGCACTATGGTTGTACAGATGGATAGAAGGATACATTAACTAAACAGGTCATTATGCTATTATTGAGGGGTGTGCATGATCCACATTCTGCCAGGAATTTGAAGTGCAATCCCTGGAGTAGAATGCCCCTTCCCTATCTCCCAGCCTACCTTCTCTCAGGAAAAAGGCATCAAGAAATTGAACTTGCATTTGCTTGGGAGGTGAGCAAGATGAAAAACTCCAAGCAAAATCACAAAGAGGAAGAGGAAGAGCAAAATGAGGTGTAGTTTTAGATCTGAAAGAGGAACTGGGTGTGAGGCACTCTCTAGCCTCAGAACCACTTCAGTTTTAGCACCTTGAAACTAAATCAGGAAAGGAGGGATGCATTTTCTCTTTGGGATAATAAGCTCTAAAACTGGAAGACCAATTAATTAATGAAGATCAGAAGCAGAATTTGAACTCAAATACTCTACCTATAAAGCCAAAGATTTTCCCACTGCACCAACCACCATACTACTTCCTACATCTGAAAGAGATGGGTCATATTTATGTAGGTTCCCCTCCTTTTTCCTCTTAGGGAGTCCTCCTTTTCCCTGAATACTGAGCTGAAATTCACAAGGAAGGTATATAACTCTGTGGATTGAGGGTGGAGAAAGGTAAAGGATGCTGATCATCCAGGAAAAGAAGTTTTGGTCAACAGAAAAACTTGCACACAACAAGTGGGTCCTTATCACAGCTTCAGAAAGAGGAAACTAAGATCATCCGGTCATGGTGGACACCATCTCATTGCTTCACTACCTTCACAAGCCATGGACTGCAACTACCTTTCACCTGAAGAAGGAAAAGTTGCCTTTCCCACTAAGATTTCAGGGGTCCAGGAAACCCTTCTTTTTCCTTATCAGAGACAGATGAAGGAGAAAGAATAAAGACTTAGATTCTAGACTGGCTTTTCCATTAGCTAGCTTTGTAATCTTGGACAAATCACTTAACTCTATGTACCTCAGACTCCTCATTCTTATAACAAAAAATGGATATGGCATATCATCAGTTCTCAAACTTTTTGGTTTCTGGACCCCTTTGGACTCTTAAAAAAGTATCCAGAACTCCCCAAAGAGCTTTTGTTGATAATGGGTTTTATCTATTGATAATTGCCAAATTAGAAAGGAAAATGTCTCAGTCCCATTATGAAAATTATTTTGACTTCTCAGACTCTTTAAAAGAGTCTGGGCACTTCTGGGGAGTCCCTGGACCACACATGATCTCTAGGCTCACTTACCAGCTTAGCCTTAGACCCTATCATTCAGATCAAATGACAGAATTGGAAAAGGGGGCAAAGATGGAGGTTCCATCTCAGGTTAGCTTTGTCTCAAAATATATCAGCAACAGGAGGTACAAAGCCTTTGTATCCCTGCCTAGTCAGAGTGGGAAAACGAAAGCGGATTTGACGGTTTAACTGCATCCTTTCTCGGCATGGGCAGAAAGAGGGAGGAAGGAACAAAAAACACACATGCACTACATTTGGTGTCCAGCTTACTCAGCCCTGTACTCTGTACCACAGAGTGCCTTAAAAGTCATTTTTTTTTTTTTTTTAAATTGTAGGAGATTTGGAAGGCAGCTTAAAACCGTAGCCTGGGAGCCAGGAGCCCGGTTCTAGTACTGGCTTTGCCATCACCTTGTTACATGATCACTAGGAAGTCAGTTGTTAGCTCTGGGTCTCAGTTTCTTCGACTCTACAATGAGGAAATTAGCTGCTATGAGTCTCTAAGTTCCTTTCCTCCTAAATAACTACAAAATAACCCAAATTCCCTTGCTCCTTCTCCCCCTTCCATTCTTCACGGCAGGCACCCACCAAGAGTATTTCTCCATCGCTTCTGAAGAAAAGTATAAACATGCACAAAAAGAGAAATATAAAACAATGGTTCCAGGACTTACCTGCAAGCAGTCGACTTTTTTGTCCGCCACTTGGTTCTGTCCCGCTACTTTCCCCCCACCCTAAAGTGGGTGGGTTCACAAAAAGTTTACGACGAGTTGGAAACTTCGGTGTGACAACTGTTTAACTGCTGCCGGGCGTTTCTCCGTGTAATGAGCTGCGAGGAGCCGGCGACAGCTCTGCTGACTCGGATCTTCTGGCCTCCATCAGCCTGGCCCTAATGGGCTTCAGGGGTTGCTCATTTCCTGGATGTCAGAGAAACTTTTTTTCCCTCCTTATAAGAACAAAACCCCCGCCTCAACTTTCAGCCTAGTAGACGCTGCTTAAGGAGGCACTGCCCCGGCTTCAGAATCCGGGAGGCTGAACCGGCCGAGGGACCGGCAGCTGGACATCTCCCTGGGGCTGGGGCGCGAGGCTACCCCGGCCGAAGCGGGGGTGGCCACCGTAATCTAAAAGGTGCGTGCGGGGAGTGAGGCGGCCGGGGCAGACTGCCTTAAATAAATACCAGTTCCTGCTCGCGGAACGGAGAGGGTTAATTAAGCACCACCCTCCCGCCTTTAGCCTAGGGTTGCAGCCGCTTGGAGTTGCTGTAGCGACTACCGGAACAGACGCGGTGCCTCTTCCCCACCTCCCTTCCAAATATTTCCAACATAAACCTTGGGAAATGTCTGCCCTCCTCCTAGCTACGTGCGAAGCCCTGCAGCTGGGCTCCTGCAGCTGGGCTCCTGCAGCTGGGCTCCTGCAGCTGGACCGGGAATCCATCGGAAAGAACCTTTTGCGATCTATTTACTTCGATAAACTACTTTGTGGAGCAGCCTCTTCTGCTCCAAGTGATCTCTCACTTGGGAGAAATGGAGTGAATAGTAGCAGCGGTCAGCCACTCAAGGAGCATTTATTAACCATCTATGTCCCAGGCACTGTGCTAAAGTAAGATCTGGGGGCACAAAGAAAGGCAAGAGTCCCTGCCCTCGGGAGGCCCATCGGATATTAGAGACAACATGAAAACTACACACATGAACACATGCACACAGAGACAGAGAAACGGGAGATAGAGACAGAGACATAGACACAGAGAGAAATCAAAAGCGCGGCAACCCGATATTTGTGTAGCTTTGACATGCAGCATCCCCTGACCTCTAGGATGGGACCAGCAGGGAGCCTGGATAAGCTAGTACTAGCTCGACATTTAATTTGCCGAATATCCTGGGGGCAAATCATTATGATTTTCAGCCTCATTTTCCCCAATCTGTAAAGTGAAAGAGCTGGGATAGGTCGTGGAAAGTACATTAGATTTAGAATCAGATCCTCTCAGCTAGTTACATGTGATGTTTCGGGTAAGTCACTTAACCCATAATTCCCCTTTACATTATAACCTGGTCAAAACCTGACCTTTTTGGTCTTCCCGTTGCATCTCTTTGCCTTTGAACAGCCTGGTACGTGGGCCTGAAAAGTTCTACTTCTTCTTCTCCAGTTTTAAATATTATGGTAAAAAAAAAAAAAAAAATCAGCAGTTCCTTTCAAGGCTGAAGTCCTACCTTCTGCTTTAAAGGCTTTTCTTCATCCTCCACCCAGTTAGTATTCTCCAACATCTCCCTCTCCTCCAAAATACTTTTTATTTATTTTGTATATATATCTCTCCTTTCAGAAAGTAAACTTCTGGAGGTATGGATTGTTTTTATATCCTTCAGGTCTAACACTGAGTCTTGTACATAGTACTTGATAATAATAAAGGTAGGTATTTGATAAATGCTTGGTAAATTCAAAGAAACTTCTCTGAACTTCTGGTTCCTTATTTTCAAAATGGAGGTCCAAAGGTGAGAATTTCTTTTATCCCTCTGAACTCAAAATCTTCTAAAGTCCCTTTTAAACTCTAATAATATTTTAATTTGTTGTTGAAGAATTATTTCCTCTCCGGGTTACTGAGATAGGTGATTGATGCCAAAATATACTTTCCACAATGCAGTTGAAAACCTAGATTTTATTGTCACGCTTAAAAATGGGTTCAGACCTTAGGAAAAAATGTGAATCTTAGAGGCAAAATTATGCTTAAGAGACAGAATTATTATTTTTTTTTTTTACATTTTGAAACCTTGTACATTTCTCTTAGGTCATAAAAATTAAAGATAGAGCCATAATTCCAATACTTCCTTTAATGGCACAAAAGTTGAGCTAAAGTCATAATCTCATCCATCCCTAAGAAAACCCCTAAGATTATTTGTCAAATAATCTCTAAAAGATAAACTAAGTCAGGTTACAGATTTAAATGCATTTAGAGGGTTCATAAATAGGCTAATTGAAGAGGAAGATTTACATGTCACAAAAATAACCAAGAAGACTTAGCACCCAGGAAATCCTTTAGCAGTTAGCTAGGGGAGCTAACAGATAACTAAAATCACTTTGGTTCTCCTTTGGCTTTTATTTAAAGAATGTCAAATGGCCATTCCTTTTTTTTTTTTTTTTTTTCATGAGACAGATTTGGGTCAGGTAAAGTTAATATTAACAGAAGACAGACTTTTAGTTAATGAAAATTTGCAAGGAGGAATGGTCCTGAGTCCTAAATAATAAAAAGGAAAAAAATAAAAAATTCCCATTAAGTTTTGATAGTCAGGAAGGGTAGGTATTTAGAGCCCCCTCAATGAAGAAACTTGATCATAGGAACACCTAGTATTTCAGTGTTATATATGTTAGTAAGTGGGAGTCTGAGCCTGACTTGGGACTAAAACTCAGGATTTTTGATACTAGAACTTCGATACAGAACTTAAAAAAAAAAAAAAAAAAAAAAAAAAAAGCTGGATTTGGACCAGAATTCAAATCTTTGCTCTGCTGCTTAATATCTGTGTATTGGGCAGGATATTGAAACTCTGGATTTCAGTTTCTTCAGCTATGAGATGAGGGAGCTGGATGTGGTGGTCCTTAAGGAATCTCAGAGCCCTAGATCTTTCTGTCATTCTGTTGCTTTTAGCCACCTACTACCAGGCTACTTTAGAAGGCATCAAAAATATTCAAATAAGCTTTGGAAAATTAAAAGGTACCTTGCTCCTCTTTTCTTCCTTCATCTTTCCATCTCAGAATTTTGCTTTAGTTGTTGTTCAATCATTTTCAGTTGTCTTTGTGAACCCATTTGGGGTTTTCTTGGCAAAGATACTAGAATAATTTGCCATTTCCATCTTCAACTCATTTTATGATGAGAAACTGAGGCAGATAGGCTTAAGTGACTTGCTCAGTGAGTATCTGAAGCCAGATTTGAACTCACGAAGATGAGTCTTTCTCTTTCCAGGCCTGGCACTCTATTTACTTCGCTACCTAACTGCTCACAGATTCTGCAAAGGCCACCAAATTCAATCTCTATTTCAAGGTTTTATTAGCCCTGAGAACAGTGGTCTCTAACAGCCTCAGTCTTGAATTCTTTACCTCTCATTTCTGCCTAAACTTGCATTAGCTTCTTTGGAGGATGCATCTCGTTGGCTCATGTGGAGCTTGCAGACACTAAACCCATGGATCTTTTTTTCATAACTATGTTACCTACTCATGCTTCCCCTATTTTGAACATGACAAGATGGTTTGAAGCAGAATGTAAGACTTTGCATTGCTCTCCATTAAATTTCATCTTTTTATATTTGGCTCAAAGGTCTTATCTGCCAGATCTTTTTGATCCTGACTCTGTCGTCATATATAATATGTTCACTATCATTCCTAGCTTTGTGTCATTGTCAAGTTTGATAAGCATTCCACTTATGTCCTGATAAAGTCTTTGATAAAAATGTTAAACAGCATAGAGCTAAGCACAAGTTCCTTGGATATTCCTCTACATGCCTCTTTTCAAGTTGTCGTTCCAATCATTTAAGATGAATTTGAATCAAAATGAGGCAATATTTGTAAAGTGCTTCGTACAGTTCTTGGCACATACTAGTCTCTACATAAACGTTAGTTATTATTATTATTTCCAAATCCACCTACATATACTAACATTTATTTTACAATTCTCCATCATTTTCATTAGAATAGCATGAGAGTTTAATAACTTAGTCAGAAATGGAAATAAGGTTAATCCCATCACAACTGTTCTTGAATCCATGTTGACTTGTAATCATTTGTTCCCTTTTCTAAACTTTAATTTAAAGAATATATGACCCAGAATCTTCTGAGAAATTGAAATTTAACACATTGACTCACAGACTGCAATCTGTTTCTCTTTTCTGATTAGAAAATTGGGACATTTATCTACCTCCATACTTATTTCCTACTATCTTTAAAAGACCTATTTACAATGGCTCAGAAATCATGTCTATTGCTTATTTCAGGACTCTAAAAGATGGTTCATCTGGGCAAAGTAGTTTGAATGGAAGGGCTGCTAAGCATTTTTTTGGATCATCTTATTTTGGGTGATCAACTTCCTTTCGGCCAATTTAACCCAAAGAGCATTCTCTTTGATGCTCTCCTTATTATTGTTATAAATGTCTTCTTTGATCCTTAAATCCAAAAGGTTGAAAAAATAATGGGCTTAGTGGAAAAAGAAATCAGCAAATTGGTGATTTTTATAAGGATCTAATAGAAGGTCTGGCCCTCTTTCCCGGCTTATAAAGTCCTGCTTTGGTCTCTAGGTTCTTTCATAGGCAGAGATGAGAAGGCCTAGGGTTGGATTGAAGCTGAAGAATATTTTTGAAAGATTATGCAGTTGAAAGACTTATATGAACCAGCGCACAGTGAAGTGAGCAGAATCAGGGGGACACTGTACATAGTTAACAGCAACATTGTACAGTGATCAACTATGCTTTCCCAGAAATATAAGAATCCAAGAAAATTCTAAAGTTCTCATGAGGAAAATTGCTATTCATATCCAGAGAAAGAACTGATGGAGTCTGAAATCAAAGCACGCTATTTTTACTTTATTTTTTGGTAGTTTCTTTTTTCTTTTGGTCTGTTTCTTCTTTTACAACATGAGAAAAATCGAAATATTATTAAAATAAAAAAATAAAAAATTAATTATTAAAATTAAAATATCAAGACATTAAAAAAGAAAGATTATGCAATTTTTAAATTTGTCAACCCATTTGTTAGGATGACTTTCTTTAGATGTAATAGGCAGTTGAAGGAAGCTGAGGGGCTAAATCTCAGGGCGGATGTGTACAGTGGCTTAAACTCCTGTTATTTGTTCCAAACTTTAATGAAAGTACACCAAATACAAATATCTTTATAATCCTAGGTCCCCCAGGAGAAATGTCAAATGCTTTCTTTAGGAATCTGACTTTGTCTAATATAACAAATGCTAGCAATGGATGCCACAAGGCAGAGTTAGAACTCTGGCCTAGAAGTCAGGGAGAACAAAGTGTTCAAATTTTGACTTCAAAATATCTCTCCAATCCACTTAAACTTTCAGTATCCTAATCAGCTCTCTAAAACTATTAATTGTACAGGGCTAATATAGAAATATGTTTTGTATGACTTTATATGTATAATAGCTATCATATTGTTTGCTTTCTCAATGGATAAGGGCAGGCCTAAAGGGAGGGAGAGAATTTTTAAATTTTAAAAAAGTATGTTAAGTTAAAAACCAACCCTTTGATTACAGATAAATTGATAACCTTCTTTGGTGGATATTGTTCCCATAATGGGAGTTCCTCCATAGTAAGGAAATCACAGGTCTTTGTTGGGTTTCCTTTCCTCCCCATTTCCAAAAAAAAAAAAAAAAAAGGTAATAATCATGTGATACCAATTCACATTTACTTAGTACTTTATAGTTCACAAATGCCAGAAAACTAGCATTTTGTTAATTATCTAAAAAGGCAATATAATATCTCCAAGACTGTTTCTTCCTAGTAGCACTTAAATGCATAATATGTATATTATTCTTCCTAACTTGATTATCATCACATGCAGTAGACAAGTCAGGATTTGAACATGGGGCTTCTGCTTAATCTCTTACAACTGTGTTTCCCAAAATGAGTTTCATAGAACCAGAGTGTTCTCTGCAACATAAATAGAGGTACCATAAGGGAATTATTGAAAACCTAAAAGTGCCAGAAATTTTAGTTATTAATAATAATACTTATTATTTGTGGCAGTTTTCCAGTATGAAAATAAACTTAATTTGTGGTCCAGCTACTTTTTCCCAAGGATAGGGAATTTTCATGCCTTCAGGCTCCTGGGTTCAAGATTTAGGAATTCTTCCCATAAACGTCATATCTCAGAATGTTCTATGGCTAGATTATTTAGGAAAATGTTGTGCTAGAGCAGGCTGTTCTTTAACAAAACATTATTTGGGGGTCATTGATGGGTTGTTGGATAAAGTCCCAAATTCCTACGTAGTGCTTAGTGTGACCAATGACGCCCCTAAGCCAGCTGCAGTCTCTGTCCCACAGCTGGGGTCAGGGGGAATGAGGGGCTGGGGAGACAGATTTATTGTTCAGACACAAAGATGTTCAACCCTCAGCAGGGAATGGCATATGCATAGCACTGCAGGGGGTAGAATGGGGTGAAGAGGGATGCCAGGAAACCTGCACGAATCATCAGAGGACTTGATAATTGGGGAAAAAGAGAAAGGCTGTTGTGCAGGTCAGTCAATTTATCACAACCAACATATTCAGGTTAGATAGGCTTGTACAGAACTTCAAAAAGTCAAGGTATCAGGAGGTGGCTGACGATGGAGTTGGAAATGGAGGAGCAAACCTTGGTAGCAGTTGACTTGAGTGTTTCTTCACTGCCCTTTTATTTCCTTGAAGTGAACAGATGTTGACTACCTTTTCTGCTTGTTTGCTCCAGAAAACTTTTGCTTGTGAAGAGATACAATACCTGGCTGGAAGCTGACACAGAAAGAGCAGTATCATGCTGTGATATTACCAGAAAATGCCAGCAGCTCTGTAGCCTCGGAAGCTTGAGTTGCCCTGCCATTCTAATGCCCTAGTTCCACATGTTTGTATGCCCCATGGGAAGCTAAAATTTTAGAATTTCTTCTGCAGAGGGCATATGTATTTGTCGGAGAGTGAGTTCTGTGTTTATAGGAAAATGTTCTGTTGATATTTTATGACTATGCTATTTCATTAAATGCCTTGCTTTAAATTAAGTGAGTTCTCTGGCTGACAAGTAAAAGAAAATAGCTCAGTCAAGCAAGGGATAGAGGAGAACATGAAAGATGATATAGAAAGTTTTCTGTGTGGTCTGGGGATACTTGTGAGTATCCAAGACTATTTCAGGTATCTGTGAAGGCAAAAAGATTTTTCATAATACTAATTTTTAATACAGTAACTTCAATCGATAGAAGCTTTTTAGTTATTCAGGGAGGAATTCATAAATTTTTAAGAATATAGTGTGGTCCTGAAAGCAAAATTTTTAAGAACCATTGATAGAAACAAATTATTACTACAAGAAAAATGAAAGCTTTTGCACAAATAAAATCGATAAAGACAATTAGAAGACAAATGGTAGAGTGGGAAATATATTTATATCAAACAAAACAGGTAAAACTAATATCCCAAATATATAAGAAACTGATAACAAATATTATAATATCAAGAGATATAATCCAATTGTTCAGTGGTTTTCAGGCGTGTTCTGATTCTTTATGACCTTGTTTGGGATTTTCTTGGCAAAAATATTGAAGTGTTTTGCTATTTCCTTCTCCAACTTATTTTACAAATGAAGAAACTAAGGCAAACAGGGTCAAGTGACTTGTTCAGTTTTATAGCTAGTGTCTTTTGGTCTCAATTCAGGATGATGAGTCTTCCTGACTCCAGATTAGGTACCCTATCAACTGTGCCCCTAAGCTGTCCCATATTCTCCAATAGATAATTGGTAAAAGCATATAAAGTTTTAAGGAGAATTATAAACTATAAATAACTATAAAAAGCACTATTTCAATCATTAATAGTAAAAGATGCAAATTAGAACCATTCCAAAGTTTTACTTTATGTCAACAACAGTTAGGTAGTTAGCAAATTTGGCAATTGGTAAAGTTGGCAAAAGAGAGGAACCACCAATTTTGGAAGGACTGTGGGGAGACATGTACCTAAAGTACATTGGTATGTGGAGCTATAAAAGTTGTCTTTCTGTTCCATATTTCAGTTTGGAATGATGCAAGAAAAGTGACTAAATGGCATGTTCCTATGACTCACTACTGGACATATGCCTCATGTAAGTCACAGAACAAAAAATTTGATATATAGAAAAACATTCTTAATAGCATTTTTGGCAGTAAAGAAGTAGAAACAAAGTGAATGCCCATCAGTTGGAGAGTGGCTTTATAATGCAATAATTAATGGATATTATTATACAATGAGAAATTACAAATATGACAAATTCAGAGCCAATTAGCAGAACTTAGAGAATGATATACACAATTGTTACAATAGTGTAGATGAAAAGTTAATTAAAAGGAAATTGAATTTTGAGTAACTGAAAAAACCTAATGCAAGTTCTAGAAAGGAAAGACTATACAGATGATACCCCTGCCTTCAAAACAGAGAGGTGAGAGATGAATATGACAGGATATGATGTATCTGGCCAGATGTGTTTTTTTGTATCAGATTATCTTGCTTAATTCTTTTTCATTGTCCAAGGGAGGGTTCGACCTGGAGAGAATGGGATAGGAAGGGACTATGATACACAGAGAGAATCAATAAAATATCTAAAAAGCAAACAAAAACATCCTCAAAAAAGTCAGCACATTGCTGGTGTTGGGGGATTTATAAGCTGTGATTTAGAGAAAATTCTCAGTCATGAAGTAGTTAGAATATGGAATAACTGATAAGGAGAACCTTGATAGCTACATTTAAACAAATGCCCCTTTCTCCTCTCCATGAACTCATCAGATGAAGGGACCAGAAGGGGTCCTTAGGTGCATTTTATAGGTGAGGAAACTAAGCCCCAAAGAGATATTATATGAGATCACAGAGTCAGTACCTAAGATAGGGCAAAACTTATTCAAAGGAAATCCTTCTCAAACATGGAACTAGACTCAATTTTTCTAGGAGTGAGAATGCTTCTTTAAAGTACAGGTCTAATATATCCTCTTTACAAAAATCCTTACTTTAAAAAAAAAATCCACTTTTATAGTATGTAATCCATATCTTTTTGAACATTAAAGTCCTATGTCATTATCTTACCATCTATACTCCATGTCTCTAGATCCTCCTGTGCCTCCTAGGAAATCTCTTCCCTAACCAAATGTATGAGATAGAATCATCTGTTCTTGAAGCTTTTCATCTCTAAAAACCATTACATCGAATTCCCAATCCCTATATTTATGCACACCTACATTTTTGATTTCCTTCACAAGCTAATTGTACAATATTTCAGAGTCTGATTCTTTTTGTACAACAAAATAACGGTTTGGTCATGTATACTTATTATGTATATAATTTATATTTTAATATATTTAACATCTACTGGTCATCCTGCCATCTGGGGGAGGGGGTGGGGGGTAAGAGGTGAAAAATTGGAACAAGAGGTTTGGCAATTGTTAATGCTGTAAAGTTACCCATACATATAACCTGTAAATAAAAGGCTATTAACTAAAAAAAAAATTAAATTAAATTAAAAAAAAAGAAGCTTTTCATCTTAGTATTTTCCTCTAGTGTACTGCTCCAGACAATGAACTAACTCCTTAATTGTCTGTCTCTTTTCTCACACACAGTTCATATAGTCTTAGCTCCATATCTGCTATGTATTAATGTACTTTCTCGTTCTTCCATGGATAGCCAATAAAAATAACCCTTCCTCCCTGCTGCCCCCCCCCAATTGAATTTGCTCTCAAATTGTAGGACTATTTCCTCACTCAGAATATCATGACTGAGCTGTTGATAGTGATTTTTTATTTTTTTAATTAAAGTTTTTTATTTTCAAAACATATGCATGGATAATTTTTCAACACTGACTCTTGCAAAATCTTGTGTTCCAAAATTTCTCTTCCGTTCCCCTATCCCCTCCTCTGGATGGCAAGTAATCTAATCTATGTTAAACGTGTTAAAACATATGTTAAATCCAATATATATATATATATACATATGCATATTTATACAATTTTGATAGTGATTTTTTGACAGAGAATGATGATGTTTGTTAGCCTTTTTTCTTGAAGAGAACCAAAATGACATCATTATGTAAGTGTCAAGTTACAGTGTGTCCTACTGTAGCTGAGTAGACCAATATGAGCTTGGAATGCTCTGCCACAAATTGGACACAAATAGTCCCTGAGAACATTTGGGGGTAGATTCTTTAACTTTGTGCATCTCATGTTTCTTTGAGCCAATTCAATTCTGCATTGCTCATAGAGCAGCACAGTACTTTCTCTGATGAGGGCATGCTGGGTGTTCCTGTGCCTGTGTCTTCCATGTCATTCAATCAATTCTAAAATTCTGAAGAGAGTGTTCTTGTGCTACCTTGTGAGTGCTTGCCCTGAGTTCTCTATAATATATATATATGTACATATCTATATACATATACATATATTTATACTTATATATATATATATATATTTTTTTTTTTTTTGCAAGTGTACATTTGGCATTCTAACAATGTGGTCAGCCCAACAGGGTTTTGCTCTCTGGAATAGAGTTGGAATGCCTGGCAGTTTAGTTTGAAAAAGAACCTCTATGTCTGATATCTTATCTTGCCAGATGATCTCAAATTCTTCCTAAGACAATTTAAATGAAAGCTATAGTCCTGGAGAAATGCGAAGGGGAGATGGTAGATTCTTCAGATTATGGGCTGGAGAGTTTGACTTTGATTCCAGGGTTAGATAGAATGTATTTTTAATTGTTTAGAAAAATTTAAAGCATTTCAAAATAAAGAAACCATAAATAACAAGTCATACTAGGTGAATCTCATTTCTCTTTTAGAAAAGGGTTACTAGAAAATGGGGAATGCTATAGACTTCAGTTTTAGGAAAGCAAATGATAAAGTATTTCAGGAGATTCTGGTGTACAGGATAGAAAGACGTGTGGTTTAAATGATGATATAGGTATGTGGATTTGTAACTGTTATAATGACTGGACCCAATAAGTAATCATTAATGAATCTATTTTTATTATAGCTTTTTATATATAAAACATATGTATAGGTAATTTTTCAACCCTTGCAAAACCTTCTGTTTCAAATGTTCCCCTCCTTCCCTTCATCTCCTCCCCTAGATGGCAGGTAGTCCCATACATGTTAAATTTATTAAAGTACTTGTTAAATACAATATATGTACATATATTTATACAGTTATCTTGTTGCACAAGAAAGATTGGATTTAGAAAGATGATAAAAATAACCTGAGAAGAAAAAAACAAAAATGCAAGGCAACAATAACAGAAAGAGTGGAAATGTTATGTAATGGTCTGTACTCATTTCCCAGTGTCCTTTCTCTGGGTATAGCTGGTTCTGTTCATTACAGATCAATTGGAAATGATTTGGATCCTCTTACTGCCGAAGAAGGTCATGTCCATCAGAATCTACCATTGTATAATCTTATTGTTGCTGTGTACAGTGATCTCCTGGTTCTGTTCATTTCACTCAGCATCAGTTCATGTAAGTCTCTCCAGGCCTTTCTGAAATCATCCTGTTGGTCATTTCTTACAGAACAATAATATTCCATAACATTCATAAACCACAATTTATTCAGCCATTCTCCAATTGATGGGCAGCCATGCAGTTTCCAGTTCCTTGCCACTACAAAAAGAGCTATTTTTGATTAATGAATCTATTTTAACCTGGAGGGAAACCTCTAAAGAAATATTGTAGAAATCTCTCCTTTTCTTTGTCCTGTTCAGTATTTTAACCATTTTTGAACAGAGCTAGAGATGGAATACTTAACAATTTGCATTTAATCACCAAAGTGATATTGTTACCTAGTTGTCTGATCCTGTTCAATAACACAGATCATGGGCTGGTAGTCCCATGCCTACTCTTCAATCACATGCCCAACTCAACGCCAGAGGGTGCTTGAGGAAGGGAATGGGGGGAAGAAAGCCAAGCTCTCCATGGCTTTCAGAAAACTGGTTATCTATATTTCTTACCTCTATAGATAACGATGATCCTATCATTAGTTTAGAAGTATAGTGTGTATTTTTTCAGTTATGTTCTTATGCTTAGGAAGCTAAATGATGCAGTGAATAGAAATGTGGCCTTGGAGTCAGGGGGACCTTATTTGAAATCAGGGCTCAGATATTACTAGCTCTTTATCCCTGGGCAAGTCACTAAACCTTGTTTGCCTCAGTTTCCTCATTTGTAACATGAGCTGGAGAAGGAAATTGCAAATCTTTCCGAAATAGCTGTCAAGAAAACCCCAAATGGGGTCACAGAAGAGTTGGACTTAACTGAAATGACTCAACTTATGCCTGAAGCTTCCTCTTACTAGCAAACTCCACCCTTTTTCTGTTTGCTGCTAAGTTTCAGCAGACTCCAATCACTTATGCAAGGCATGCTGGAGTCAGTTACACAAGTATAGCTTAGTTGTATGAATCACAGAAGCAAAAGGGAGGAAAACCAAAAATATTAAACAATCAGCATACGGGTTCCACGCCTGTGGTTCCTCTTATACACCTGCAGCATCAAATTAATCTATAGACACAATTCAAGCCCAACATTTCCAGAAACACAATCGGCTTTCTTACACTGACTTGTCCTCAGTTTCTTCAAAAGAGTTGTTCCCTAAGGTTGTTCTATTCATGGTTAAACTTCCCAGAGGATTAATGTCCAATAAAATGGGGGACTTAAGATGGGAAGTATTTCCTCACAGCTTCTCACCCCATTTATCACTGGGAGGCACTTCTAATCTTGCCATTTAACTTCTTCCCAGTATGGCTGGCTTATCAACTAGACTGTATGGGATCAGATGATCTTCTCATGTAACTTATTTACAAAGCCTCGAGTTGGGTTCAAGGGCAGATTAGACATAGCAAGAGCTTTTCCCAATCTCACAATCTCTTCACCTGCCTCTTCTCTCTTTTTCTCTCTTGAAAAGTTCTTTCCACTCTCTTCTTCTTTAGTTTTTTTCTGACATTACCTAATCAGTCAGATTCTTGTGTTTTGCTTGCATTCTGTTTTCTTACTCAATTACTTTCCTTTTTGATCTGATTTTTCTTGTGCAAGCAAGAGAATTTTTCAACATTGATCCTTCAAAAACCTTGTGTTCCAATTTTCCCGCTGTAATCCAATATATGTTAAATATGGTAAAAATATATCAAATCCAATATAGACACACATATTTATATAATTCTCTTGCTTGCACAAGAAAAATCAGATCAAAAAGGAAAGTAATTGAGTAAGAAAACAGAATGCAAGCAAACAACAATAAAAAGAGTGAGAACGTTATGTTGTGATCCACATTCAGTTCCCACAGTTCTCTCTCTGGGTATAGATGGCTCTCTTTGTCACAAGATCATTAGAAATGGTATTTTACTGTTGAAAAGAGCCACATTCATCAGAATTGATAGTTGTATAATATTGATGTTGCCATGTACAATGTTCTCTTAGTTCTGTTCATTTCACTTAGCATCAGTTCATGTAAGTCTCTGCAGGCCTTTCTAAAATCATTCTGGTGATTGTTTCTTATAGAACAATAATATTCCATAACATTCAGATACCATAATTTATTCAGCCATTCCCCAATTGATGGGCATCCACTCAGTTTCCAGTTTCTTGCCACTACAAAGAGGGATGCCACAAACATTTTTGCACATGTGGGTCCCTTTCCTACCTTTAAGATCTCTTTGGGTTGTAAAATGGGCTAAGATTTAAAAGGAACATTCTTTGCATTGTTGAACCCACCATCCTGCATTCGGGATGGGGGAAGGGTGAGACTACAAGTTTCCCTGCCTTTTGAGCAAACAAACATCTTTATTTCCTGCTCTTTTGTTGGGAAAAATTTCTGCTAGAAACTGTGAAAGAAAGAGGGAGACTCTGCTTTAGAATCTATATAGACCTGCTGAGAACTGTTTACCCTTATACATCCTTGCTGATCCTGTTTTGGCTGACACCGGGGTGCTCTTTCTCATGAGAAAGCAATATATTTCTTTTGCCTCTCCTCAGACATCTCTATTGATTAATTGGCTTGGAGGGTAGGGCAGTGACTCTTACCACACAGGAAGAAACTGAGACTGATGAGGAAAATTAAGGACAACACAAAAGATTTTTTAAAAAAAGATACATTGGAATAAAGAATATTAAACAAGGGAGCAAGACATGGTAAATAAAGAAATTTCAGACCTGCTGTAGTTTGGTGTGTGTGTGTGTGTGTGTGTGTGTGTGTGTGGTTTTATTTTTTTGCCAAGGAAAATGACTTTTGGATTGGAAAGGAGAGAACAAAATGACTAACAGGTTGCTAAGAGCCAAGATAAGTAAGGAGATAGCAAGAGATCCTTGATGAATTCAAATCACTGATTCAAATGAATTGCTTCTTTTAGTACTAAAAGAATTAGAGGATGTGATCATTGAGCCCTTGTCAAGGATATCTGAAATAATGTTTCTCTATTTTCTGGTTTTGTGAATATAAGTACTACTTAGAAACAGAACTATGGGACTTTCCAACCCACTATCGGTAGGTAGCCTTGTGTAATTTCAGCACTTTTTAAAGTCCTTATCTTTATGTCTTTGTTGGAACTAGACCAGACTGATGGGGTACAGCTTCTAGGGGAAACATAACAGTATTGAGGTCCCCTGACCTTAGAATGCTTTTGTTCTAAAAATCTATCAACGATTTTAAAGTCTTTAGATTTTAAGATAGTCCTACAAACTTTGCTGTCAGATAGATAATCTGCTGATTCTGAGACAATAGTGACTAGACCACTTCTCAATTCTACCTCTGTGCCATAAAATTAGCATATCAGTGATATGAAGAACCAGATCTCTCTGACTTTTCTAGTAAATTTGTTTTGTTCCTGGTTCTTTGCTAAATCCTTTTGGAATTTAACCCACTTCAATTGGCCTTACAATTACAATAAACTTTGCCCCTTGACTTGGAGATGAGTTCAAGCCTGCAAATTCTTTTGAGATACCAACCTATTTTCTGTTGAACCTAACAAGACTATGAGCTCCTTAAGAACAGGGCCTAGGGATCTGATACATCCTTGTATTGCCACCTGAATAGAAGGGGATAATAGATTTATAGAGAGTTGAAGGACTAGAGAGGCCATTTAGTCCAACACTTCATATTACTAATGAAATAGAACCAGATAGAACCTAAAGCCACCTGATTCCCCTTCCAATTTTGCTTCTACCAGTTTTGTAGGCAAAAACTGTCCTAGAGTATTCAATAATTATTCATTTGCTGATGATGAAACATTTGAGGTACAGCACCAAATGATGAGATTGATGTTCAGGCACCAAATATTATGATTTGATCATGTGAAGAATTCATAATGGCCATTATCTTTTTCAAAAGGTACATTTATTTAATGAAACAAACTCTCTTCCCTTGTCAGGAAGAAGTCAAACCAGTCATTATCAAATCAATTCCCAGACTATTCTGTTTGTATAGAGCAATTGTAGGGAAGGAACTTTTTACCAATCTCCATGGTTTATCCCTCAACTTGTGAATATCTTTAAATAACCTTTTGAGATATATATTAGCATATTTTTAGGCAAGTCTGGGACCTGGTCTGCCAGATATTCCATCAGGTTCTTTATCTCTTCCTCTGAGTTCTCTGGCACTTCCCTTCCTGCTGGATCCTTCCTTCTGAGTTGTCCCCCCCAAGGCTGTATAAATAGATTATCTATTTGACAATAATCTTTGCAGTAGTGATGGGGTACAGTGTTTAGGGGAAATATATCAGTAATCCTGAGGTCCTCTGACCTTAAGAGTGTTATCTGTTAATAATTCTAACTTCTTCTGGTCTTAAAATAATCCTACAAACATTACTGTCAAATAGATAATCTATTTATTGACCAGTGACAAGCAAATTCCTGAGACAATAATGAATAAACCACCCCTCATACCTACCTGTAAATCATAAAATTAGCAAATAAGTAATATGAAGCTCTGGTCTCTCTAACTTTGTCCTTTAAATTTATCTTTTTTTCTCTTGGATCTTTACTAATCCTTTTTGGAACTTAGTCCACTATTGTCAGATTAATAAATCTTTGCCCCTTAATTTGGAGACAATTCTTTCACTATACCTGCAACACTGACCTAATGTTGTTGAGGTGCTTTTATCCCTTAACAATAGTATATAGGATTGGAAGGAAGAAATGGAAATGGAATCAGGATATCAATTGGAAGTTCAAAAAGTACTATATTTTGATGGGTGACATTTTACAAGGGCAGGGCCAAGTCCTCTACAGGAAACTTCTTTCCTATCACCAGCTCAGTTCAACAAGCATATCCTGAATGCCTGTTGTATGCACAACAATGTTTTAGATATCTTAGGAAAAAAAGAAGTCCTGGTCTCTGTATCCAGAGTCTTCACTCCAAGAATATGGAAAGAAAGCACCAACTTCCCATCCATCCTACCCCCACTGCCCTATATGGTATTAGGACAATGATAAACACATATTAATAAATTCCAAATATTCTTACTTGAGAGATGTCTATTAGGTTCCTGCTGCATGGACTAGGTACAGTTTCTTTCAACTACCTCAAAATCTGAAATAATTCTTCCCTGGTCCCAAGGCCCTCAGCCAATTCTTAAGCCATTGTTAATCTCCAAGGAGTTTTATTATGTGTCTTTGTATGTGAGCTCAGGGTCCTATGGAGTGAATCACATTTCTATAATAACATCTTTTCTTTAATACATAAAGAGTCTCAATTGATCCTCTCTCAGCAAGATATGGGCTTTGAGGCCATCTTTTTTATTTTCTCTAGCACAAATAAATTGTTTTGTACTATCTAAAGTCTTTCTTGTCATCCATAGTTTATGGGAGGCAACTGACTGTTTGGGATGGAAAGGTCAGTTTTTGAGCAAGGGGCATTGTTTTTAAGATCAGAAATGCAATAAGAATTGTAGAAATTCTTGTATTCAGTTTAAAAAAAAACACATAAAACTACTCAACAATCCAGCTTCTTAGGAGTAACCTGGAGGAAATGTGATTTTCCAGCGTTCCATGTGAAAAAGGGCCAGAGGTTTTAGTGGACTGCAAACTCAACATGAGAGAACAGTGTGACATAGTAGCCAAACAAGCTAATGTGATCTTTGGCTGATTTAATAGTAGTCTTGTGTCTAGGAAGAGGCATGTGATAGTCCCACTGTACTTTTTCTTGGACAAACCACATATGGAGCACTGTGTTCAGTACTGGGCACCAATTTTAGCAGGGAAATTGAGAAACTGAAGCATGTCCAGAAGAGTAAAATGATCTGGATGCCAGAGGGCTCAACAACAAACACACCATCAAGAACTGAATAGAAGAAACAAGGAATAATTAATTCAGAGAAGGAAATATGAGCATAGTCCTCAGATAGTTGAGAAGCTGTCATTTAGAAGAGGGATTAGAATTATTCTCTGTGGTTCCTTCCAACAAGAATTAAGACAAGCAGATGACAGTCCTGGAGAGGCAGATTTTAACTCAATATATAAGGAGTAATTTTTTTAACTGTTAAAGAGAATAATTTTTAAAAATCAGGATGGATTATCTTGATTATAGGAAATCTTCAAGTGAGGAAGTGAATGATTCCTTTATTGGGAATATAAGAAAGGAAATTTGTGCTTCAGGTGACCTCTTAAATCTCTTCTGCCTCTAAGATTCTATGTTTTTATGAATTTAAACTTGGGTCCTAAGTGAAGGGACTGATTGATTATCTTGGCCTCTTCATTTCCAGTCCAATTGTTGAGTTGATTTGCTGGTCCAAATGAAAACTACCTCAGGAGCATAAGTAGTTAATAAAAACCAGGCCATTTAAAAATTTGGGATTTAGAATAATGTGTCCATCTTCTCAATAAAAGAAGACCTTCTGGAAGTTAAACTTTCCACCTTCATTGATGTTTTGATCAATAGAGCTGTTTTGTTTTTTGTTTTTCTGAGATCCTGTGATCTTTTGATACTGGTGATATGTCTGTCCAGATCTTCTGCTCTAAGATGCCTGTAGAACTCCTTAATATCTTCTTTCTTCTTTCTCTGATTATCTGGGGCACTGGTTCTTGGCCAACTATCTATAAACCAGTTCCATTCTCTGGACCATAATCAGTTCTGCTATATAACATTTGTTTCGAAAACATGATTGATATAGTGAGGAATTTTTTTTTTTTTACCATCATATAGCTATAATAATAGTTGGCTTTTGCACTATATTTTTTCCCCCCAAGAAATAGTGATAATGTGGGAAAACTGCATCATTTCACAACTCACAAGTTGCAACCCTTCCAATTTCCTCTTCAACAAACAAACTTCAGGTCTTTATTAAAAGGCCAATTTATTGTGCATCTTCTGTTGCAGTAGGAGCTGTGATTAGAGATTGCCTTATTTTCCTTTCATTATTTCCCCAAACTTCCACCTTTGCTTCTGATCCTGAGGTGAGGAATTTTAGTTTGGTCCTGCAGCCTAGGATCCAGAGGGGATCACTTTTTTGCAATATTTATTTTTTAATCATCTAATATATATAAAGTTGTGCTACCATTTTTATTAAGTTTTTGTAAAGGGCTGAAACTCTTGAGTTAATGCACTGAGGTTGGACAACCAAGCACTTAGGGCTAACTACCGATTGGGCAATACTCTATGGGCATATGCTTGGAAAATGGCCCTTCCCACTATCCTGTGCTGGCTCAATGATTGGTGTATACAGAGGATTGTAAGAGGGACTAGGGGATTGAGTAAGACTAACCAGGCTCACTTCTGGGTGGGAGACGAAGAAGAGAGGTCGTGGAGATTCTGCTTCCATCCAATTCAATCCTACCCCTAAGACCCAGAATAAAGACCAAGGACTTTTGCTTATTCTGATTCCGGCTGATTCTAAGGCATCCAGGGAGCTAACTTGGTCTTCACATTTGGTGCCCAACATATGGACCAAGGACTCTAATTTCACTGAAGAAGTCCCCGGTGACCAGGAAATTGGGTGACTATTTTAATAGACAAACAGGGAACTTACTTTGTTAAGGGCTAAACTAGTAACCTTTTCTATCTGAAATGGGGCAGATGTTAGGAAAAGATTCTCCCCCAGCCCCAGCCCTAGCCTCACCCCCACCCCGAGGGGGTGCTATAGAAAGCATGCTTAGGTTGATCAAGGGATAAGGCTTAATTGTAACTTGGTTGCAGATAGCTAGACTCTTGGGTGCATTAGAACACAGTCCCCTTGGTTCTTAAAGGAAGAAGAGATAGGGCTAGATAATTGGAAGCTGGTAGGAGATTGACTATGTGAATACTACAATAACAAAGGTTCTGGTTCAATTTCCAAGGAAACAGTCTATATATACAACACAATACAATTGGCCTTAAAGAATCCTGCAAGTTATAGAAAAAAGAAAAGTTCTAAGAACAGCCAGATGAGAAAGTGTGAGGAAAAAGAGGACAAAGGAGGAATTAAAAGTGATATCACTGGAGGGCCTGGGGAGTTAAGTGAGGATGAAGGGCGTGGTGATTCTCACTCTCACAACAACCCCACCTAAACTAGAACTGGTTCTTGACACGCCCCCTTCAACTTCACCTTCTGGGATGGAGGGGGGAGGAGTAGTGGGAGGGGCAGTGGGAGGGATGGTGACACCACCAGCCCCTCCCCCCAGCAATCATCCCCTCCTATGACTAAATTGCAAAAGGCAGTACTTAAAGCCACAGAAGAAGGGCAGGATTTAGCTGATTTGAAAATAGGAATGTATCCTGTGGTTCAACAGTTTAACTCTTCAGGTCAAGAAAGTAGAAGATACGCTCCTTTTGATATAGAAATACTCAAAGACTTGAAAAAGTCTTGCACTCTTTATGAGGCTACATCAACTTATGTTAAGATGTTTTTACAGAATTTGGCTTATGAAGTCTTAACCCCTAGAGACTGGAAATATATAGAACGGACATGCTTAGAACCTGGACAAAACTTGTGGCTTTCTGAATATAGTGAGCTCTGTAGGATACAAGCCCAACAAAATAGTCATAGTGGAGTTAATCCTCCAATCACCTGTGACCAACTAACAGGTGTAGGTTCTTATGCAGATATTTCAGTACAGATTAATTACCCCTTAGCAGCAGATGAGCAAATTGCTGCTGCTGCTATCAAAGCATGGACTTCTCTCCCCAATAAAAACAATAAGGGTGAGGCCTTCACAAAAATTGCACAAGGACCAAATGAACCCTTTGCTGATTTTGTGGGACATTTGCAGACAGCTGTCATAAGAATAAATAGTGAAAATACAGTAACAGACATTTTGGTAAGGCAACTTGCTAAAGAAAATGCTAATGCGTTTTATAGAAGGATGCTCCTTTAGAGGAGATCATAAGACGCTATGCCACAGTGGGCACAGATGCCTTTTATAGCCAGGCTATGATATAGACTTCCCAAGATCCCAACATGGATAGACAGGGTCCTTTTTGGCAAGGGATTTCCAGAGAGACCTGTCAATGCTTTCAATGTGGTAAAGTAGGGCATCTGAAAGCTAAATGTTGGTATAGAGACAGAGTGAGAAAATAGGGCAGGAGAACAAGACCCAATATCCCATGTCCAAAATGCAACAGAGGCTTTCACTGGGCCTCAGAATGTAGACTGATTCAGGGAAACGGGATGAGGAGCCCAGCCCCAGGGCACAAGACAAAAAACACTTGGGGCATGATGGCAGCCGAAGCTACACCCAGAGAGTGCCTAGAAGTCCAGTACTCAGACATGACCAATCAGCCAGGAAGCCATCGGATGGGAGAAAGGGATTACAATTGGGGAGAATAGAGTTGTATGCAGGTGGGACAACTGGGATACCCCCTGTAGAAGTGAAATCTGTTTCTCTCTAGCCTATGGATCCCTTGCCTCCAGGCACAAAAATTGACCATTTTACCTCCTGAGAGTACTTATAAAACAGTGTCCATCCATATACTGATGTGGGAAACTGGTGAATGTGTAGATAACATCGCAGTCACTAACACAGACAGACAATGTGTGACTTATCACCCAGGAGAAGTAGTAACATCAGGTTTACTGATACAGAATCCTAATAAGCAATCTGGTGATAGTCGCCCACATTCTGACTCCAAGCAACAAAATTCAGGAATATTCTGGACTAGAGCTGTGACAGCTGACCGACCTATGCTCACTATATATATATATATATATATATATATATATAAATAGCATACCATTAGAAGGATTGATAGACACTAGTGCAGATCGTACAGTTATTAGAGGTGCCAAGTGGCCCAGTCACTGGTCAAAGATTAAGGCAGACATCTACATGTCTGGTGTAGGAGGATCAATAGCAGTTGAAATTAGTGCTGCCCCTATGAAATGGACTTTTGAAGGTGGAACAGGAGTTTTTATTCCTTTTATAGTTGAAAAAATCCCCATCAATCTGTGAGGAAGAGACATTTTACAACAACTAGGATTACTTATGAGTACTTCAGTTTTTTAGGCAGGGCTGCTGTTGAAGGCCTGCCAACACTTTCAACTGTTCATATCCAATGGAAAACTGATACACCAGTGTGGATAGAACAGTGGCCTTTAGCTAGTGATAAAATTCCGGCCTTATTAGATATAGTACAGGAGCAACTTGACCAAGGACACTTACAACCTTCTCTAAGTCCTTGGAATTCCCCAGTATTTGTTGTAAGAAAGAAATCTGGAAAATGGAGGATGTTGACTGATTTAAGAAAGGTAAATGAACAGATGGAAACCATGGGAACTCTTCAGCCTGGACTTCCATCTCCTACTCAATTGCCTAGAGAATGGTCTCTTTGGGTTATAGACATTAAGGATTGTTTCTATTCTATCCCTCTAGATAAGGAGGATCTGAAAAGATTTGCCTTTTCCGTGCCCAACATTAATTAGCTGAGCCTTATAGATGATATGAATGGACAGTTTTGCCACAGGGAATGAAAAACAGCCCTACTATGTGTCAAATGTATGTTGCTGCTGCTCTTACTCGAGTAAGAAAAGCATTTCCAAAAGTTATATTATTACATGGATGATACATTGGGATGTGCATCTGAGGAACAAATGTTAGAAGCATGTCTACAAAAGACCATAGAAACACTAAGGAATTACAAATTGTACATAGCTCCAGAAAAAATTCAAAGACATGCTCCTTTTCAATATTTAGGATATGAAGTATACCTTAGGTGCTTACAGTACAAAAACTGTCCTTAAGAACAGAGAAACTAAACACCTTAAATTACTTTCAGAAATTGATAGGAGATATCTAATGGAGGTATCCAGTGTTAGGCTTGACTAGAAGCCTAACCATTGCAACCATTATATGACATTTTAAACTCACCACGGCAGCTTATGAAAGAAACTCAAGTGGCTTTGAGAGAAGTTGAACTGGCTTTATCCAATGTGGTTGAAAGAGTCACTCAAAAACCCTTGAAAAGAGCAGTTTTTGCTACACAAGAAACACCCACAACAGTCCTTTATCAAGGAGACAGTGTGATAGAGTGGGTGAACCTTCTGGTACGACCAGAACAAAGCCTTACTCCTTACCCAGGACTTGTGGCCAGAATTTCATTAAAGGCCATTAAGCAAGCAGTACAATTATCTGGGATAAGACCTGACAAGATACATACCTTTTATACTTATGCACAAATTAATGTATGCTGTGAAACCATCCCAGAGTGGCAAATTTTGTTGGCCACAGCTCCAAATTTTACACACAGGTCTTCATTAAAGATAACCAGACTATTACATAATTGACGATGGATTCTTGAAGAAAAGGTTTCTAAAGTTCCTCTTAAAGGACCAACTATCTTCACAGAGGCATCCAAACATAATATTTGTGCTGTATACTCTTATGACTTAACTATAAAGAGAGTAGTCAGAACTTCTTTTCAGTCCACTTAGCAGATTGTATGCAATCATTCTAGCTTTTACTTATTTTTCAAGAGATATAATTATAATATCTGATTTGGCCTATTCAGGTGTGGTACAATGAATTGCCACAGCCCAAATAAAATTTGTAGCCTCTAATATATATATCAGCTCTTTAAGGAATTTCAAAAGTGAGTGAGAAAGCATCCAGGTAAGATTTATATCTTGCATGTCCACTCTCATAGTGGACTTCCAGGTCCTATTTTTGGTGGTAATTCAAAGACAGATAGCCTTCTAACTATGTTGACCAATACTCCTTTATTTCAGGAAGCCCAGGAATCTCATTTTAAATATCATCAGGCTGCTCAAGCTTTATGTTTACAATTTGGAATAACAAGAAAGGAAGCAAGGAACATAGTAAAAGCCTGTATAGCTTGCCTTCCCTTCTACGTTCCTATACTGCTTCCAGGGAAGAACCCTCATGATTTGAGATCCAATGAAATTTGGCAAATAGATGTGACCCATTATAAATCTTTTGATAGTCTGTCTTTTATCCAGGTCGCGGTAGACACTTTTTCAGGATTCACTTTTGCAATACCAGCAGCAAAAGAGACAGCCCAAGTGGTCACTTAATTCCTCACACAAGCATTTGCCATTATGGGTGTGCCACAAGCAATAAAAACAGACAATGGACCTGCATATACTTCTAAACATTTTGCACATTTTTTTTGCACAGTATAAGATTTTACACACCACTGGCATAACCTTTAATCCTCAAGGACAGGCAATAGTAGAGAGGAGAAAGAGACATTAAGACGCTCTTCCAAAAACAAATGAAAGGGGGAGCCACAAGTAACCCTAGAAAACTTCAAATCTAGCTCTTTATACTATCAATTTCTTGATTTTTGACAAAGATGCACTGGCTCTGGCAGACAGGTTTTATAACCCACCGGAAGGGCAGTGTTCAGTGTGAGCAGCTCCACTATCTTTAGATAATTGCCAGGTGATGTGGAGAGACCCAGAAAGTGGTGAATGGAAGGGACCAGACAGGTTAACTGCTTGGGGGAGAGGGTTTGCTTGTATCTCCACAGATGGAGAAGGAATCAGATGGGTGCCAACGAGCCGTATTCACCTTGTTCCTCACAGAGAGACGGAGCAGACCCTTGAAACAAAGAAGACCCAAGAAACATCAGTTGGTTCCATTGCTGATTGTGCCCACCACTGAAAGAACCTGGCAGTTATGGCGTTTGACTCATGGGCATCGAAAATTGTTGGACTTCAAAACCCTAAGGAATCATTGGATTCTCTGAGACATGATAAGACTGTTGTAGGACTTGAAAAGCTGCAGGAATCATTGGATTTACTAACACATAAAAAGACTGTTGCAGGACTTCAAAAGCTGCAGGAATCATTGGATTTACTAATACATAAAAAGACTGTTGCAGGACTTCAAAAACTTGGGGGGATCATTGGATTCCCTGACATGTGAAGCAATGGACAATAGACTGGTTTTGGACTTCTCTTGGTTGCTGAAGAAGACGTATGTGTGACTGTTGTTTACATACCCTCCTTCTAGGACTTCTGGAAATCTTTTACAACACCATGTTGATTTATATTGTCTGTTATACCACTACTTGCGTGTACAATTCATGTTTGTTATACCACATTGAGCCTGCACTGGCTGTGGGGAGAGTCACCACTAATAGCTTCTGTGTTATTGCTATATGCTTGTGTAATACCTCCCATGCTGATGGGTTTGTGCATACCTGTTTCTAATAAGATCCTTCAGCCCAGAAACCTGCTAGCAATCCCCACTTCTCTTTGGTGCTTTTCATCTCCCTTCCTGAGATGTCAGGGAGGGTGTGATCATCTCTTTTTTAGTGCTTTCACCTCCCTTCCTGAGAAGTCGGGGGTGGGGTGGGGAGGGGAGGGATGATCACCTCCTTTTGGGGGTTCTCATCTCTCTGAGAAGTCAGGGGGGGTGTGATCACCTGTGTTCTAAAACAAAAGAAAGCAGGAGATGTAAAGGGCTGAAACTCTTGAGTTAATGCACTGAGGTCCGGATAACCGAGTACTTAAGGCTAATTACTGATTGGTCAATAGTCTATAAGCATATAGAGTCCTGGAAAATGGCCCTTCCCACTATCCTGTGCTGACTATTTGATGTATACAGTAATTGATGTATACAGAGAATTGTAGGAGGGACTAGGGGGTGGAGTAAGACTAGCCAGGGTCACTTCTGGGCAAGAGACAAAGAGGAGAGGTCGTGGAGATTCTGCATCCATTCAATTCAATCCTACCCCATAGACCAAGAATAAAAACTAAGGACTTTTGCTTATACTGACTCTGGCTGATTCTAAGGTATCCAGGGTGCTAACTTGGTCATCACAAGTTTTCATCTTTTTAAAAAATTTTGTCACTAACTAAATTTTTGAGTATTTTGCCCAATCCTATTTTCTTCATAAGTTCTGTGGTTTTTATTGTGTGATTTTGTAATATCAAGATCCTTTTTAAGACAGCAGTACAGTTTTGGTAGAATTGACTCCATCTGTATTTTTCCAATTTCTCTTTCCTTAGGGCAAAACCAAGCCTTCAACTACAACTATGACTTTGATTGATTCAAGATGTACACCCCAATACTCACTGATTGATTCAATGAAGGAGTATTTTGGTTTTTTTTTTTTTTAAATCTAACATAGGTAACCATTTATTTTTAAAAATATTTATTTATTTAATATTTTCTCCCAGTTACATTCAAAATGATTTTTTTTACATTTGTTTTTAAGATTTTTGAGTTCTAGGTTCTCTTCCTTATCCCCATCCACAATTAAGAAACCACATGTGAAGTTATGCAAGATATTTCCATAAAAGTGTAGTTGTGAAAGAAAACAGATCTCCCACTCTATTAAAAATAAAAACCCTCGAGAAAAATTAAGTTAAAAAATAAAGAAAGAGATAGAGAGAGAAATAGAGAATGCTTCTATCTCAGATTTGATCAATTCCTTCTCTGGGCATAGATAGGATTTTTTTTTTTTTTTTTTTTTTTTATCATAAGTCCTTCAGAGTAGTTGTCTATGATTGTATTACTGAGAATAAAGTCATTTGAATCTGATCATCCCAGAACATTGCTATTACTTTGTATAGTATATTTCATTTTGTTCATGGAGGACTTTCCAAGTTTTTTTTTCCCTGAGGGCATCCTGCTCATTATTTCGCAGAGAACAATAATACTTCATCAGAGAAACTTGTTTCAAAATCTTTTATACAATTATTATTGCTAATTGTATTTTCCCCCATTTATTCTCTCTCCTTTCACCTGATCCCTCCTCAAAAGTATTTTGCTACTGATCACTCCCTCCCCCAACATTCCCTCTCTTTTATCACCCTCTCCTCCTTCCTACATCCCATTCCCTTCCTATTTTCCTGCAGGATAAGATGGATTTTTACACCTCTATTGAGTATGTATGCTATTTCCTATTTGAGCCAATTCTGATGAGAATAAGTAGTTCACTCATTCATTCTCTTTTCCTCTTCTTCCCCTCCACTGCAAAAGTTTTTTGTCCCTTTTTTATAGTAGATAATTTGCACCATTCCACTTTTCACTTTACCTTTCTCCCAGTACATTCCTCTCTCATTCCTTAATTTCATAAATTAAAAAAATATATTATCCCTTCAAATTCAACTCACACCCATGCCTTCTGTCTATATGCTCCTTCAAACTGCCAAAATAATCAAAAGTTCTAATGAGTTCCAAGTATCGTCTTCCCTATGTAGGAATGTAAACATAAACCTTATTGAGTTTTTCACTTATGATATCACTTTCCTGATTACCTCCTTTTCCTTCTCCAGAGCCCTGTATTTGGAAATCAAATTTTCCACTCAACTCTAGTCTTTTCATTATGAACGCTTGAAAATCCACTGTTTCATTAAATGACCACCTTTTGCTCTGAGAGTTCATATTCACTTTTTCTGGATAGGTGATCCTTGATTGTAATCCCAGGTCCACTGCTCTCCAGAATATCATATTCCAAACCCTCTGGTACTTGAATGTAGAAGCTGCTAAATTTTGTGTTATTCTGACTTTGGCTCCACTATACTTAAATTGTTTCTTTCTGGATGCTTTCAACATTTTCTCCTTGACCTGGGAGTTACAGAATTTGATTATAATATTCCTGGGAGTTTTTATTTTGGGATCTCTTTCAGCAGGTAATGGGTGGATTCTTTCAATTTCTATTTTACCCCTTTGTTCTGGGTATTAGGACAGTTTTCGTGATAATTTCTTGAGAGATGATGTCCAGGCTAGTTTTTTTTTTTTTTTTTTATTATGACTTTCAGGTGGACTAATAATTTTTAAATTATCTCTCCTGGATCTATTTTTCACATCAGTTGATTTTTCAATGAGATATTTCACAATAAAAAATTATTTTTCCAATTTTTGGTTTTGCTTTATCATGTTTTGAGTTCTTATAAAGTCATTACCATCCATTTGCTTAATTCTATTTTTTAAGGAATTATTTTCCTCAGTGAGTTTTTATACCTCTTTTCCCAATTGGCCAATTTTACTTTTTAGGGCATTCTTCACCTCATTAACTTTTTATATTTCCTCTCACTTTTCCCCCTAATTTTTCCTCTCTCTCTCTTGCTTTTCAAAGTTCCTTTTGAGCTCTTCCATCTCCTGAGCCCAATTCTTATTTTTCTTGGAGGTTTTGGATGTAGGAGCATTCCACTTTGTTATTTTCTGGAGCTGTTAGATGTGTCCCATCCCCACTGTGGCTGTAACGTCTATTGTGCAGGTTGGGTGACCTGGGGCTTAGATGACTTGGGCTGCACTGGGACTCCATACTAGACTCCCACTTTGTTGCCACTGACCTTTGGAGTCCTCCCTGATATCCCGCGGCTCAGAAGTCCAGGAGCTTCCAGCACTGCTGCTGATTCAGAGGTGCCGCCTCACAGATGTTGGGGTCCAGGCCAGAGCTGGAGTAGGGACCAGGCCTGTGCTGGGACTGCCTGGTAGACCAGAAAAGGTCTGTGGAACCAGAGTGGGACTGCCTGGTAGGTGCCCACTCTGGTTCCACAGACCTTTTCTGGTAACCTTCCAGGTCCTCTTTGGTGTCTTTGGGCTGAGAGATCTGAAAGCTACCAGTACTGATTTAGATGTTGGGCCTAGGCCAGAGCTAGGTCTGGGTCTGGCTCTGAGACTGCATCTGTGGTTGCACACTGGACTTCCAATCTAGTGTCACAGACCTTTTCTACAGAATTTCTAAATTGCCTTAGACTGGAAAATCTTCTACTCCAGGTTTTTTGGATGTTCTAATGCTCTAAAATTTTTAGAGTCATTATTTAAAGGAATTTGGAACAGTTTGGGGGAGAAATTGAGTAAACCTTTACTGCCTTTACTCCACCATCTTGGCTCTGCCTTGTAAGTAATTACTTTTAAAGAGGTACGATAATGAATGGATCCTTCCTTCACTTATATCAATTTAGTGAGTGTACCCTATATAGCTAGGTACAAATTTGTTTAATTGCTACTTATTAGCAACTAAATTCCATTTAACTAATTAATGTAAATTGGCTATTGCAAAGCAATATTTATTGAAAAGATATGAGAATAAAAGAACAAACATTTTCCTCAGACACCTTAGGGAAAACATGTTCTTTTCTCTACGAATTAGGTCTATGGGAAAAATGAATCCATCTTCATTATTTTTATATATTATTTGCCTTAACAAGTTCACTTTAAAAAGCAGTGTAGTTTATGAATTGAATAAATTTGTATCTCTGGATATTGAATGTTGGATTGAGCTGGCAGGTCACTCAGGATTTCATTCTTCATCATAGCCTCCAGTAAATTTTATCATGGATTGTAGTTTCCAAATGGGATCACTCTCCTCAACTTTTTCAGAGTTCACAAAGTTGTAATCATCTTTAATCTCTTTTACTGAAAATCAGCAAAGATTAAACACAACAGAGACAGAAGCAACAGCCAGGCTTGTGCTATAGGTTGTGTTTCTCTCTATAGTGTGTGTGTGTGTGTGTGTGTGTGTGTGGAGGGGAGAAGGCTCAGGTCTTTCTCTCCTTTGAAGCCTTAATTCTTGCTTTCTCATTTGAGCCAAAGAGTTGATTTTTCTGCTTAAAGCCTTTTTAATACAATCCATTTCTAGTACTGCAGTCAATTGAAAAACCTCCTTTTCATTACTGGAACCAGTTACAGAATGCCTTCACATATACTAAAATCCAAATGGTGATTGTATTAGTAAAACATGCTGTACATCCTAATCAGCTCCTTGTTAAACAGAAGTTTATATCAGCTATCAAGAAGTAAGGGATTAACTAGAAATTAAAATTCAGGCAGAGAACCCAACCTCTGCCTCAATGTTAGGAATTTTCCTAAGTGGAGACTCAGAGTGATTGTGATGGAATTCATAACTTTTTGTCTAAGATTAACTCCCTAAAGCTGCAGAGAAGGGTGTCACACGGACCTTGGAATCAGTATATTGCCCTTAATTATTGTCACAGTGTTTTCACTGACAAGGGAGATAGGAATTTTTAAGAAAAAGATAATTGGACTGGAATTCAAGAAACTAAAGTGAGAATCAATTGCTCTGCTATATTAGAGATTAAATTTTTTTATAGGTCTGACTTTCCTTATCTGAAAAATAAATGAGTGGGAAGTGGGACAAAAGGATGAATACAACTCCTTTCTACATAACAATAACAACTCCCCCACAAATAACCAACCAACCAACTGAACAAACAAAAAACACCCTCCCCCCCAACTCTATGACTTGAGTTGAATGATTGGGGTAAAGAAACAGATATATTGAGAACATGATTATTTTACTTCTATGATGAAGAAAGCCTCATTCTTGAAGTCTGAAAGTACATTCCCCCCTACCCTCCCGCCCCTGCCATCATGACAACTGCATGGAAATGGAGATTTATGTTTTCAAATTAGCAAATTTCAAGGTGGGAAAGGACCTTAGAGTTAATAGGTCCAAGGACAAGAACACCATTTACAACACCTCCCATAAATAGATGTGTAATCTCTTTTTGAAAATCTCTAACGAGGGGCAGCTAGGTGGCTCAGTGGATAAAACAGCCCTGAAGGTGTTGGGGTGTAGACCATGTGTTGAGGTCTACATTTGGGGTACCTAAATGAAATTAGGGTTTAGTTAAGGTCTAGTGGCAGGTTTGGGGTACAGGGAGTCAAACAGAGTTCCCCTGCACCCCCCCCTTGGATTCGGCGCAAGGATAAGGCGGTATATGAGGTCTAGTAGCAGCACAGATTCCCAATAAAAGCATTTATTGGCCCAGAGAGCTAGATTAATAAAAGAGGTTTATTATTGAGTTTAGAAGTAGGAGATAGGTGAAGGTAGAGATAAGGAGGGCACTGGACAGAGGGGTCCAGTGGACAGAGGGTCCTCACATGGCGACCATGTTTGGAATCTCTGCAAAGAGGGGTTCCCAGTGTGGTCCTTTTAAGTCGGAGACTTAGCTCGAGGGGCTTTGGAGTGTAGCCCCAGAGTTGGCTCAGATCCAGGTGGGGCTGGGACAGGTCCGGACCTTCTATTGGAATTCAAAGGGACCAGGATTTGTGAGTCAAAGGGTAATTTACATTAGCTAGGGGGGTTGGGAATCAAAGATTGGAATCTTTCCTGCATCAAAGGCAGGAGGCCCTGAGTTTAAATGTGCTCTCAGATAGTTAATGCTTCCTAGCTGTGTGACCCTGGGCAAGTCACTGAACTCCAATTACCTTGGGGGGAAAAAAAGAAGAAAATCTCTAAAGAGATGGAATCTACTATATTCCTAGGCAGTTCATTCCATCTAAAGGTAGTTCTCTTAGTAATTTTTTCTCATATGAAACTTCGATTTGCTTCTCTATAGCTCTTAGTGATTGATCCTAGTTCTTCTCCCTGGGGGTCAAAGAGACCCCCTATCACAGCATCTCTTTGGAAATTTGAATGTTTCTCCTCCAAGTCTTCTCTTTTCTAGTAATTTCCTACATCGTATTTCCCAGGACTCCCACATCCTGGCTCTCCTCTTCTGGGCATGTTTCACTTTGCTTAGAACTTTCCTAAAATGTGTAGCTCAGAACTGACCATATGGCACCCAGATGGGATCTGACCATGGCAGAGTGAAAAATCTCCTCCTTCATTCAGGCTATTTTTTTTTTTTTCTTTTGAACCAGTACAAGAAAGTGTTAATTTCTATGGCTACCATGTCACATTCTAGACTCATACTGAGCCTTCGATGCTGTAAACTGCAAGTTACTTTCCCCCACAGGATCTGTTGTCTTGCCAAGCTTTTGTCATTCTTTATTTTTGAAGCTTATTTCAGGAACCCAACTGTAGAAGATGATGTTTATCCCTACCATAATGTCATTTTATTTGATTTAGTTCATCAGTTTCAGTTGAATCCCAACTCTTCCACTGTTCTAATTACCCTTCAAGATTTATTATCTGAAAATTTGACAGCCTTGTTGTCTGTGTCTATCAGAGGCAGTTAGGTGTCGGAGATAGAGTTTTGGACCTGGAATTCAAATCTGGCTTTAGACAAATACGTACTAGCTGTGTGACCCTAGATAAGTCACTTAACCTGTTTTACCTCAGTTTCCTCAATTTCAAAATAAGGATAATAATAACACTTACTCTCCAGGGATTTGAGGATCAAATAAGATATTTTTTATAAGATGCTTAATATTTAATTGTCAAAAAACAAAAGCAAAACTCAGTAGGTACTCCGTAATGTTTGATGAATTGAACACTATTTTGAAAGTTTTCCCGAACTGGGTAGACTGGATTTAGTATTCAGTGTTCAAAAAACCCACAATTGCTATATTAGGGAAATTTTTGTTTTTTTGGTAGTATTCTGCCACCTTGTGGTTTATTTTATTATAACAGAGAGATGCGGGGAGCTAGGTCGGGGGAAAGATGCTAAAATCCTAGTCTAAGGGTTGCATACACAGCCTTCCGGAAATCTGTGCAGTGTGTGGACTTGCAAAACAAGCCTTCTCTCCCCATTGCCCACCTGGGTAGAGAGCCATCTGCCTCTCTCACCTACCCTCAAAATATGGCTTGAAGTTTCTTGTTTCCATATTTCTGAGTTCCAAGACAGAAGAGCTAGACTGAGGGGACCACAGACTGTTTGAACTGGAAGAGACATGAGAGAACAACTCCTTCATTTTATGGAGGGAAAAAGAAAGCCCAGTGATAGGAAGTAACATGCCCAGCATCACATAAATGGAGTCAGGAGTCAAACCTACGTCTAACATTTAAATATAACAACACTATTAAGAGTATAAAATAGTCTTATTGTTCTAAGGATTTATTTATAAGCATTTACAAGAAATAAATTTAAATATAATGACACTATTAGAGTATAAAATAGGTTTATGTTTTAATGACTTATTTATAAGTTTTTAAAAGAAACAAGTGATTTATTTATAAGCATTTAAAAGAAATTACATTGAAATAATCTGAAATATGAAATAAATCATTGATACTGCTCTATTTCATTTTAAAGACATAAAAATTTGTGGTCATAAAAGGAAAAAAATCTGGATTCAGAAAAATTTATTGACTACAGATGAGGAAACTAAGGCAGAGGTTAAATGATTGCCCAAGGTGACAGCTTAAGTATGTGCAAGGTTGGATTTGGATAATTGTTCCAGAGTGCAGATCCAGTGCTCTATTTCAAAGAACTTATGCTGTTTTGGGAAGAAAAGATATATACAGAGATTAGTAAACACAAAATATATTAAGTAAGCACAAAGTAATTTCAAAGACTGGGTTAGTACTACTTACTTGGGGATCTGGACAGGAATGTGTAAGTAGGAGGAAAACTTTTGACTAAACTTGAAAAGAAGTTTGGATTCAAGTCAAGAGTGAGCAAATTCTGATCACAGAGACAGCTAGTGCAAAGGAAAAGGAATAAGGGATGGAGGATCATATATGTGGAACAGCAAACAGGCTAATTTTACTGAAATGTAGAGTGCAATAAATCGGCAAGTGTAGACTGGATTGCAAAGATGCAATGAAATAGAAGGCTAGCTCACAGATCTCTCTTGACTGGGCTGATTTTATCCTGTGTCCAAAAATGACAAGAAACATCATTTCATGGGACATTTAGTTATCTTTTGTTGAATTGCTCATTCTAAGTATCTACAAAAAGACAACCATAAAAATAATTGTTCTTCTGTGCTATAATGTTTGTTGTAAAAGATGAAGAGTTATAGTGTGATTTCACAATGAACACACAAAAGGCCTTCTAATTCAAATCAACGAGTGCTTTGAAACATGGTGACTTCCATGAAAAGGGGAGGATGGCAAGAAAATATGATAAATTCTATAGATCCATGACCAAGAAATTCTAGCTTTCAAATACTTGGAGACTGCACAAAAGGTTCATGATTATTTTCTTACAATTATGCCAAGTAACAAATGCTGTCACAAATATTAAACTAATTATATTTTAATATTCAGAAAACAACTTGTCATTGATGAAGATGAAATTGAGGTGAAATGAAAACAATTCCAATCTGAGTGATTTAAACAAATTATTGGTATTTAAAAGTGGAGGTGTGTGGTAAAATATTTGAAGAACTGGACATCTAGTTAGAACAATTCTGTAAAAACATTAAAGAATGTAAATTAATTGCTATAAAGAATCTAAAATTGCCTTAGTCAACAAATACTTGATCCCCTATGCCAAGCAGAGGGACATGGCAGTTAAGAGTCATAAGTTTTTAATATATAAACTCATTTAAAAGCATCTTAGAGAGAAGAATGATGGAAAATTATAAACTGTATTGTCACAATAAAACATCAAGATACAGTAGGAAAAAAAGATGATGAAGAAAGCTTGGTAATAGACTCAAGTGAGTAAAGTCATCCTGAGAGATGAAAATGGAAATGCAACAAGAAGATGACAAAAGGGAAAAAATATTTGTAAAGAATTTTATCATGAACTTTTCATCACCAAGGACAGGGGAACCATTATTTTTGATCTCTAGTATCACAGAATCACTTCTTGAAGAAGTAGAAATGGCAACAAAGAAAAAAAAATGGACAAAATAACTGGATTAGGCTACATATATAATGAAGGGATCCAAACTAGAGGTAATATAATTTTGAGGGTGTTGAGGAATGATTTATCAATGTATCTGAAGAAGAAGATAGCAAAGACATGTAAAACATCTTAGTCATTTTTACTGTTAAAAATATAACCAAGATAGTATCAATACATTAAAGGACAGTAACTGGTGTGGTATTCCACAGAAAACTACAACTTTGCCAATTCAAAATTGACTTAAAGATATTCCAGCAGCATATGAGATGTCACTGTGCACAGTTTATTGACAATAAAAAGGCATATTACTCAATAACGCAAAACACCATATTAATAGCTTTTTCTCCCCCAATGGCATGTTTATCATTCATATGACAAATGACACTAGATTACTTATAAGATAGAACCAAACTTTAATCCTTGATCATTAACATTAAGTGAGGCATAAAAATGCTTACCAGAGGTATTCATCATTTTCATTGAGAGAAGAATCTAAGTTGAAGTGTTCCCTAAAAATAGTGAGGTACTTCAGATGCTATATTTGTGCTAATTTTATCAAGACCTAGAACACTGAGAGATCCTGAATGAGATTCATGATCAAAAGAGATTTATTTCCCCAAGATCACGAGAAAAGTAAATATTTTAGGCAAGATTTTAATCCAGGTCTTTATAGAGTCCATAGCCAGTCATCTCATTTTACTTCAGTTGAGGTAAAGATTCAGGACACTGGAGAATTGGCAAGGTGTTTGAAGGTGGCAAATGCTGGGGTGGAGAAGACTGTAAGACTGGGAGGATTAGAGAGGGTGACTTGGAAACCTGTAGAAGAAAGTAATAAGGGTCTAGTCAAACTGGCATAAATTCTAAAGGGAGAGAGGTAATTGTTGAGTGATAGTGGCAGTTCTTTTCAGCTTCCCTATATAGTTAAGAGCATCTCTATTCTCCTGGTCACCCACATTCAACACTTTGGTATCAGTTTTAACTTCTTACAGAAGCACCTTATCTAATCTGTTCTATCCCCTCCATCCATACAGCTGACACCCTGATCCTCTTGCCATTTATCATCTCACTCCTGCTTTTCTGCTTGGTCTTCCTGCCTCAACTCTCTCCCCATGCAGGTCCAACCTCCATTTGGCTGCTAAAGTGATTTTACTAAAACACAGAATTGACTGTGTTACTTTCCAATAAACTCTGGTGGCTCTCTATTTTCTCCATGATCAAATATAAAATCCTCTGGCTTTAAAAGCCCTTTACAATCTGTCCTTTTCCTACCTTTCCAGTTTCTTACTTTGCTTCCCTTCATATACTGTGTCAGTAACACTGGCTTTCTTGCTGTTTCTGATCCATAAGAGACTCCACTCTTAGGGACCTTTTCACTGACTGTCCCCCAAACCTGAAATGCTTTCCCACTACCCCTTGACCTTCTAGTTTCCATGGTTTCCTTCTAGACTCAAGGCAATTTCTTTCTTCCTTAGGAGGCCTTTCCTGATCTTTTTACCTTCTCCACTGAGACATGTTATCTGTGTGACTTGTGATCTTGAGTAAAACACTTAATCTTGGGTCTCAGTTTCCTTATTTATAAAGAAAGGTGGGTGATGCATTACTTAATCTCTGAGGTCCCTTAATTATTTCCATCTGTGTCACCTATGATCTTCTGATCAGATAAAAAAGCTGATATGATATGATGCTGATGTGTATCATTATTAATGATAGTTCACAGTCATATAAAACTTTAAGCTTTATTCCTGTTAAAAAACTTAAAGTTAACTAAACTAAACTAAAAGTTAAAAAACTTTTAACCTTCCTTGCAGCAAAATGATTCAAGGAATAAATAGAGGAAAGGACAGTTAATGAAAAAGACTGGAGGTTCCAGAAGGCTATTGTTGAACCTAATAACAGAGAACTTTTCTATAGATTCTATAGATTCCTAATGTATTAAGGTTTTGTGGTGCTGTAGTTCTAGAATGTAGGTGGCTTTAATTCTAGTCTGGTTGTTTTCTAAAATATTAGTCATCCTTTTTCATACCTGAACTAGCAGAGCACTCTCCATTAGGTAGGGAAGAAAAGCCAGGTACTGGCTTAGGTTTGCTGATGCGTGGGTAATGATCAGCTTCTGAGTGGATGACTTCTGAGATCCATTCTCTAGATTCCTAACGTACTAAGGTTTTGTGATGCCATAGTTCTAGAATGCAGGGCTCTTTAATTTTTGACTGGTGTGTTTTCTAGAGCATTAGTCATCCTTTTTCATGCCTGGGCCAGCAGATAGACGCTTTCCATTAGATGGGGAAGAGAAGCCAGGGGGCAAAAATCGTAAGAAAAATATCTCTTCTGGGGCTGCTAGAGCTGTCACTTCAAAAGATGGAGGCAAATCCACGGAAGCCAAAAAAGCTTCTAATGTCACCCGGAAAACTGGCTCCTCATCAGATCCTGAATCTAGGGTAATGAGCAACTTCTGAGTGGATCTGGGGAAGTTCTTTTCAGTTTCATGTGAATATGGGGTTTATATCTCATGACCCTTCTAAGACTTTTGACATGTAACTTGTGGAGAGGAAAAGGTGCATATACAGCACATATCTCAAGTTTGCTCCTATGATTGTAGCCTTGGTCCAGGGACTCAAGAGGCTTTGGATTGAGGAGGTCCAGGCTTCAGGAGCAGCTTGGCTACTAAATTTTGGTTGTTACAGTTGTAAGTGGCAAAGCTTCACCTTTTTTTTTTTTTTAACATGAAAAATGATAAAGTTGGATGTTTTCAAAATCTTTTCTAGCTCTAACAGCCTACTAATCACATTGGGTTGTTGGGAGGATAAAATCAAATGAGATTACATTTGTAAAGTGTAGTGCCTTGGACAATAAATTCTTGTCCTCTTCCCTCTAGTGTATTGCTTGTGATAACAGTACAGATATGCATAGTCCAGGAATAGGCAACTTTCTTCTTTCATTCCTTTGACTTGTTTCTTCTTCATCCCTCCCTCCCTCCCTCCTTCCTTCCTTCCTTCCTTCTCTCCCTCCTTTCCTCCTCCCTCCCTCCCTCCTTCCCTTCCTTCCTTCCTTCCTTCCTTCCTTCCTTCCTTCCTTCTTCCTTCCTTCCTTCATCCCTCCCTCCCTCCCTCCCCTCCGTTCCTCCCTCCCTCCCTCTTCCTTCCTTCCTTCCTTCCTTCCTTCCTTCCTTCCTTCCTTCCTTCCTTCATCCCTCCCTCCCTCCCTCCCTCCCTCCCTCCCTTCCTCCCACCCTCCCTCCCTCCTTCCTTCCTTCCTTCCTTCCTCCTTCCGTCCCTCTCTTCCTTCCCTCCCTCCTTCCTTCCTTCCTTCCTTCCTTCCTTCCTTCCTTCCTTCCTTCATCCCTCCCTCCCTCCCTCCCCTCCGTTCCTCCCTCCCTCCCTCTCTTCCTTCCTTCCTTCCTTCCTTCCTTCCTTCCTTCCTTCATCCCTCCCTCCCTCCCTCCCTCCCTCCCTCCCTCCCCTCCCTCCCTCCCTCCCTCCCTCCCTTCCTCCCACCCTCCCTCCCTCCCTTCCTTCCTTCCTTCCTTCCTTCCTTCCTTCCTTCCTTCCTTTCCTTCCTCTTCCTTCCTTCCTTCCTTCCTTCCTTCCTTCCTTCCTTCCTTCCTTCCTCCTTCCTTCCCTCCTTCCTTCTTCCAGAGAGGGGAGAACGCAACTGAGTGGGTCCGAGACGGGAAGAGCGATCTAAACAATCTCCGCGACGCCCGCGCCAGCTTTCCCTGACTTGCCTTTGGACCGGGAAGCGGCCACCCGCTACGAGACGGATGAATCCCATTCCTGATCTCTTGTGAGGTCTCTGCACCCCCGTTTCTCCATCTGCAATCTGGGCAACGGGAAACCTCTTTCCAGCCTCACCCACAGAAGGGTTTTGGAAGGGAAAAAAAAGTTTTGCACCTGTTCCTGCACATCTATCAGTTTTCTCAATTTGTCATAATGCATTTTACAAAAGAGGAAACTAAGTCTCAGAACGGGAGGAGTAAAGTGACCAAAAGACTCACAGTGGAAGGCTTCTTCCACTGCACATGAACCGGGGGACTTTATTTTAGAAACGGCTCCTAGATAGAGCTCCGGTCAATTTGCAGGGACCCGCCCCTTCTCCTGAAGGCCCGGCCCCTTTCCCAGAAGGCCCGCCCCTTCTCTCGAAGTCCCGCCCCCTTTTCCAGAAGGCCCGCCCTCAGGCTCCTATTTGCATATTCCTGGGGCCTAGGCTCTCCCCCCACTTCCTGAAGCCTCGGCGTGCTCAGCGTGCTTGTCATGTGTCACCAGAGGGCGCGCAGGTTGCCCTAGCGACTGAGGCGACGCGCAATAGTCCAGACTTCTCCGCTGGCACCCGGGAGAGGAGCACGTAAGGGTGCTCGCAGGGGTTGAGCCATCTTTACCCTACCTCTCCCGCCTTCTTCCCCTGCGCCACAGTAGCCGCTGCGCCTTTCCCCGGACAGCGGCAAGATGGACGAGGTCAGCAGCCAGCGCGGCTCCGACCCCCCTCCTCATCGCATCTTAGATAGCTGTCTCCTCCCCATGTCCCCTTCGTCTTCCACCCCGCTTGGTCACCTGGCTGTTCCTTCGCTCCTCCTGCAGCCTATCGCATTTATCCGCTTGAGCTACTTGCCCCTCTGACGCCCTTCCCTCGCTCCCTCCTGCTATTCTGTGCTCTAGTTCCCGCCCATCCCTCCTTAGTTCCATCTCGCCGTTATCCCCACCCCTTTTCTATCTTCCTAATCTTCTGTATCTCCTGTCCGTCTGTCCCTCCCCCCTCTCTCTGTCCTCCCTCCCCTCTCTCTGTCCTCCCCCCCCTCTCTGTCCTCCCCTCCCCCCTCTCTCTGTCCTCCCCTCCCCCTCTCTGTCCTCCCTCCCCCTTCTCTCTCTCCTTCCTCCCCTCCCCTCCCTCCTTCCTTCTCTCCCCTTTCTCTCCGTTTCCCTCTCCCCCGCGTCCCCCTCCCCCTCTCTCCCACGCACACTCAGTCTTTCTTCTTGGTGCGTGCGTGTGTATGATGTGTGTCAGGACCTGTGATTTCATCCTGGGGGGAAACTTCCCCACAGATAGTCAGCATTGTAAATTACAATCCCAGCGAGTTGTTCGGGGTCATTTAGAAAATAAGTGACTTGCGAATGACGAAGCAATACTTGAACCCAGGTCTTGGGAATTCCAAGGCCAGCCCTCTAATGGGAACATTCCTGACTGGTACCAGAAGACCAAGATTCAAATTCTGCTTCGGACTATCCCCAAACTCCCCTGCCCTTTGTTCTCCGTGTCCTCAGTTTCCTCGTCTGTAAAAAGAGGCAGTTTGCTTGTGAGATGTCTTCCAGATACGATTTTATGATTCTATGTTTTATACACATATGTTTCCTCTAGTCCTTGGCCTGCCTTAAAAAAAAAAAATTCCTTTATTCCAGCCACTCCAGAACTCTAAATAAATGATTTCTCTCATCTAGTTTCTTTCATTTTCTATGTCTGAATCACAAAAGCATAGATTTGGAACTGGAAGGGACCCCAGAAATCCATTGAGTCCCATCCTCTTATTTTTTGAGATGAGAAACCTAAGACCTAGAGAAAGTATATCTTGGTCAAGGTCATACATGTGTGTAAAGCAGGGCCAAATAAAGTGCTCTTTCAACCATCCCATAGACTACCCAATCATCTTTGTTTCTACTTCCCCCCTCATTGATCTCACAGTTCCCCATCCTCAGTCCATCCTTATCTTTGCCCATTTCCTGTTTTCTTTTTATAGCTGTCTCTGACATATGAACTTGGCTATTGCTCTTCAGAAATTGATATGGCACTCAGCTCAAGCTTTTATCTGAAACCAGCTATTCATCATTAAGGGCCAGATATTTTTGTTTTATTTTTAATTGAAGTTTACTTTCAAAGACATGGTCATTAGATTTCTTTTTTCCACATATCCGAATTATACAACAGTATATATAGATATGGCTAAATATGTATTTTTACAGTTTTCTTTCCCCTTTCATACTTTTGTTTCTTTGATATTTTTCCATTTCTGTGATAAATTCCAGGTGTTCAGGGAAAACCTGGTCTGCAAACAAATCATTAAGCTAGTGATTAAGTGTTGACATTAATACCATTTATGGGATGGAATTGAGAACATTGCTGTGATAAATTTCTTTGTATGCTCTTGTTTAACATCGACAGGAGAAAAGTGTTGAGCAGTAGCAATACCACCTTATCTTTCTGATGTGATTTTTTTCTCCTTTTGTGGAAATGTTATATTGTGATATTTTTAGTAACCTGCTTTAATCAGCAAGAAAATATCTAAGTTGAAAACTGCCCTAAAGTGGACATAGGAAATGCTTTCCTTGTGATTGTGTCCTGAGATCATTTCTGGTGAAAATTAAAAAAAATAGTTGTACTGGAAAGAACATTGGATTGAAAATCCAAAGATCTAAGTATGAATCTTCAACCTTGGGAAACATTACTTAACTGTGAATTTCCCCAGACTTATTCACATACTTTATCGTCACACCAATATGGATTGCCCAAATATATACAGATCCCAACTATTGCCTCTTCTTTCTTGATCTAGCACACAATGTGATCTAGTCAGATATTATTAGCCCCTTGCATATCACCCTCTCTAAATATCCTTCTAATTAACTGCAAGCTTTTGCTCCCCTTGCTAGCTATTCTAAATAGGGGCAAGAGGTAGGGAAGGGAATCTTCCTGCATAAGCAGTAATGCTACCTTTCCTCAGCCTGGAAGCATCCTACTCTTAATTTTTACCATGTGTGAGGGGCACAGGTCTTGGTGGATTCACAGAGACTGTTGGTGGAACATCTCAAATCATATTTCAAATGTTAATCAAGCTCCACAATCTCTCTCTCTGGATTGTGAAGATGTTTTGTCAACAAAACTAGTTGTATTATATAGAGGAAGGATGTAGAAAAAGATTAACCTTTGCTTCTAATCACTAAGGCCTTATTAACAAGAATATAGTACTTTTTAATGTTCTATAATAACCATTTTTATCATTCACTTGTACCTGACAAAAGAATGAAGCAAGAATTAATGTATAATGAATATGGAGATTTTCCATTTCATGATTTTTTTCACTTAATATTAAGTATATTTTAACTAAATGAATATATCTTCTGTTTACATTAAGGAAATAATTTTTATGATTGTTAGAAGTTAATCTACAGACTAGTAAATTAAAGAAATAAAGTTAGAAAGGACTAATGACTTTGCACAGAGGTGTTTTTCACACAACATTCAAATGACCCATGTTTTTAGGGATTCAAGTAATAGAAATTTTCCTACAATATTATTCATAGTTTAAATGGATTTTTACTGGAAAGTTCTTCTAGTTATTCAGATAGAATTTTCCTGTGTTTGTTTTCAATATATAATAATTTCTTTGCAGTTGATTGTTGGAGAACTGTGTTCAGAATTGCCCTTAGAAGTCTGATTTGCTATCTAGTTGCTTTGGGAAATATTTCTGCTCTTCTTTTGTTTTCATGGAGATGTGATATATTAGTAATCATTTGCCTTGATAATTTTTATAACATATTCCTAGAAATCAGCAATCCCAGAGTAGTCTCAAAATCTAAAAGCAAAAAATTACTAAGATATTGACCTATTTCATGTGAAATTGTTCACCCTCTAGGAAAATATGAGTTGAGATTTTTCTTAGGTTCCTGTTGCTGGGTCCAAAGGATCTATGTAGTGTCTTTCAGAGAATAGGACGCTATGGTAGCATAAAATAGAGATTAATCTTGTTAAATCCTTGTCATGATGTATATCTCTGTTAAGATTAATATTTAAAATCTAAGTAGTCTATTAAATGTTTCATAAAAATCCAATAAATATTTGCTGAGCACCTGAGCCTATGTAGTGTGTCTTGAGAAAATGATTGGCAGTTCAGGAATGAAAAGGGGAGCAAAATCATCAGTGAAGGCAACCAAAGGTGAGGATTATTAGTCCAGGAGCAATGAGAAATCTTAGGGACAAAAGGCTTCATAATAGTACTAAATTTGTGGCTAAAATGACCGGTTGAAATCCAGATAAAATAAAGAGGCAAGTCAAATTGGATTAAAAAGTGATAGATAAAGAGAAATGGAAGAGGATCAAGACATTAGAAATCACAATTAAGATGAAGGTCAGGTTTGGTTAGAACAAGGGGAAAATAAGCCTTTCTTAAACATGGTCTTAATTTCCATTTATCTGAGCTTTTATATTAATATTAGTGATATGTTAAAGACTTCTTGGTATTGTTTCATGAGATTAGTTGATATAATAGTGAAGTATTTTAATTCTTTTTTCCCCCCACCTTGGATCCATTTATTTTTTTCTCCATTCAAACAGAATTCCATCTTTATTTAGACTCCTCTGACCTCTCACCTTACCCTATCACTTCTTGTCTCTAGGTTTTCTCATCTAGAGTCTGCTTCACAATTGCCAAAATATCCTTTTTGTCAGCCCCCAGTATAATCATGTCACATCACTACTCAAAAACATACAATATTTTCCTTTTACATCTAGGGGGAAAAACACTCCAGCATGATATTTTAGGCTCTTCATAAGCTGGCTCCATTCTATCTATTAAATTGTCATGACCGAGATGAAATACTCAGTCACCTTCAATTCTGTTAATAAAATGAAGATCTTAAGTTATTATTTTTACATGCGACATATAATGGGTCTAATGCTTTTGTGTCTATTCTTCCTTTGCACCTCATTTGTATAACAAACTTTTCACCTTAATTCTGCTCAAATCTTTCTTTTGAGCTATCCTATTGTTGATGTCGATCTTAAACATATGGCATACATTTCCATGTTAAAAAAAATAAACAATTTGTCCATTTTGAGTTCTTGAAATTGATCTTTGATATTGATTCTTATAGGTTGAATTTTTTATGGAGTTCAAATTTGGTTGATAGAAATCCAGAAAGTCTGCAAATTCATTGAATGTCTGTTTTTTTTCTTATTCAATATTATAGATAATTTTGCTGAATATGATATTTTTGTCCACAGATCTAGTTCTTTTGATTGTCAGAAGATATGATTTCAGGACCTGCAACATTTTATTGTGGCTGCTAAGTTCTGCACAATTCCAATTGTAGCTCCAGCATACTTGAATTGTTTTTTTCTTGTTTCTTGCAAAATTTTCTCTTTGATCTGGGGTTTCAAAACTTGGTAACACTATTCCTATGTGTTTTCCACAAAGGATCTCATTAAGGTGATGATTGCTGGATTTTTTCTCTTTCTACTTTCCCCTCATGTTCTATCATTCCCAGACAATTTTCTTGGATTATTTCTTGCATCATTGTGTCAAAGTTCCTTTTTTTTGGTCACAACTTTCAGGCAATTCTTATATTTTCTTTTCTTGATCTGTTCCTCAGATCTGTTGTCTTTCTTATGTTTTGCATTCTGTTCTATTTTTTCATTCTTTGGAATCTATTTTGTAATTTCTTGGTCTCTCATAGCTTCACTGGCTTCTCCTTGCCCAATTCTAATTTTCAAAGAGTTATTTTCATCTTTGAAACTCTGTATCACCTTTTCTAGTTGATTAACTTTTTTTTCATAATCTTGTTTTTCTTGGATAGCTATTATTATTATTTTAGTTTTTCCTCAGTGTTTCATTTGATTTTTAAATTTTTTTTGAGTTGTTCTAGAAATTCTCACTGGGCAGGGAGCCATTTCACATTATTCTTTGGGGTAGAAGAAGCTCTTTTTACTTCAGTGTCATCCTCTGAAAATGAATCCCGGTCTTCCCTGTTCCCCAAATAAGTTTTTATGGTGGGGTTTCTTTGCTATTTTTTTTTTTAATAAAAGGTAACCTTGTAAGCACCTCTAATCACGGGCTGGGTGCCTCAAGCTTGCCTTCAGCTCTCCCTTCAGATCAGGAACTCCAAACCAAGCGCTCCACCTTCCAGGCCCACAATCCTGCCCCACTGCCCTTGCATTCCTGGCACTGGTTCCTTCTCACCAAGGCTGGTCCCCACAGCACAGCCAGGCCCAGGAGTTCCTGAGTTTCCCTCAGTCTTCCCAGACTCAGATCCGACTCCTCACAGTCTGGGAGGTGAAAGTTTCTGTAGTTCCTGCAGAACCTCCCAGCCAAATCCCCTATGCCCAGGGCTCCCCACTAGTAGTTTCTGAGGAGCTAGTGGGAGGTATTTGCACTTCACTAGGGTTAATCCCAGCCTGGGGGCTTTCTTCAGTTGCTCTAGGGTTGTACCTGGAGGACTCCAGTTCTGCCCCCAGTCTTCGTAGTTTTTTACCAGTCTATGTTTGCCCTGAGGCACAATTTTTTTCCACTTGTGGTGGAGATCTTGAAATATGCCAACCTATTCCACTATCTTCCCAGAATTCCCCTCCCCTTGCAGTATTTTAATTTTTTAAGATAAAAGACATTTAAGAAAAACAAAGGAATGAGTGGTAAACCATCTTTACATAGGCCTCTTCCTGGAGGTCAGGATGAAATTTTGCATTTTAGCTACAGTCAGTCCCAGGGCTCACCAAAGATTTAGGATGTCTCCGATTTAGGAAACAGCCAACTAGGAGATAGCAGCTGCATTTATTTCTGCTGGCTAAGGCCCATCTATTTGGGGTTTCTTTTTTCTCAACTACTATTTAGGATCATCTCACCTTCTAGGCTTTTTATCTAGGCTCTGGCTTTGTCCAGGGGGGTGGGGGTGGGGGTAGGGATTAATCGTTGGAAAGGAACTGGAAGAGAGCAGAAACAAAAGAGCTGTGCTCACATTCCTAGTTCTGCAGTTTATGTGAGTCATTAGGAGACACTGATTCACTGTTCTCAACATTATTTTACATTGGGAGATAGACTACTTTGGCTGCTTTTTCATTTCAATCCTTATCTCCGTCTCCTTCCCTAAATGCCTGATTTTTCTGTCAAATAGCAATCTTAATCTTAATTCTGCACTATATTGTTCACTCATTCTTTCATGTCTGACTCTTCATGACCCCTTTTGGAATTTTCTCAGCAAAGATACTGGAGTGATTTGCCATTTTTTTTTCTCTGTCTCCTTTTATAGATGAGGAAACTGATGCAAACAGGACAGAGTTAAGTGACTTGCCCAGGATAACACAGCTAGGAAGCTAAAAATATGTATTAACATTGTTTCAGTTGGGGAAAATATGTCTAGCATTTCAAATACACCTTAGAACCAGATTTTTAGCAAGAAATTTGTTGATGAGTTGCAGTTCCTACTTGGAAAAGTTATTTCTTTGGGTAGTATCAATCCATGTATTGATGGAATATTTTAAAAATGTTTTGTCAATAGCAATAGCTTAATGTAATATACATCAAGAAGTGCCAGATTTTGGAGCAAGAGGGAGATCTTGTTTTTGAATTCTCTCTTTAACTTTCCTCTCCTCTGGCTCCATGCTGCTGATTTGGTGATAGTTTATGGTGAGTTTTGAGCATAAATTTTACATTCATATCCCTATAATTTTGTATAGGAAAAATTTGAAAAGTCACAACTGGAAGAAAATGCTTTTGAAGAATTGGAAAAGGAGTTCCAAGATGTCATCAATGAACTTTCAGGAGATAAAAGTCTGGAGAGATTCAGGATGGAATATGAGAAGCTTCATGTTGTTATGAAAAAGTCCTATGAAAATGAAAAGCGTTTGATGGCAAAATGTAGAGAGCTAAATGCAGAAATTGTTGTTAATTCTGCTAAGGTAGCCACTGCTCTGAAACTGTCCCAAGATGACCAGACAACCATTGCATCACTCAAAAAGGTAATGATTTGGAAAGGAAGGAAAGAGAAAACTATCAGTGAACAGTTCACAAATTTAAAATATTATTCTTCTATCTTTTTAGCAGCTTTGAGCAAAAGATTTCAGCTTGAGACATTGAAGAAATATAGCTATAATAATTGATTTGTGATTAATTTTTTTCTATCACTTTGTCAATAGTTTTGGGAAATTTTCGTGGTCTAATCAGGATGAGAAAGTTTAGACATTTTCATTTACCATAGAAATCTCTGAAAAGAGGGAATTATTTCCACATTTTTTTTAGGTGTCGGGTTAAATAAGTAAAGAACAATTACCTCCTTAGTTTACATTCATCATTTGGATACTGATGCAGAGAAATCATGGGAATATTTACCCCTAAGTCTGATATCTACAAATAAGGGTTTTTGGCATCTATTTAGACAAAGATAAAAAAGAACTTAATTTAAATATATTTTCTTTAGTTTTTTATTTTGGTCAGCAAAAAATTCCTCATTGTTCCCAAGCATATAATTCCCTTCAAATCTAGAATAATGTGGGCATATACTTCTCAGCCCTGTGCTTTGGAAGACATATCTTCTGTCCTCAGAAGCTGTATTTTCTTAGTATTAAGTACTCTCATTTTCCCCATTATTTTCCTTCCTGTCTATAGATATAAATGTTTTAAAAGAGTTTTAAGATAAAAAGTCTTTTTTCAAAATTAACAAACTAGAAAACACTAACCCTCACATTAACAAAATAAACTGGTTATAACTGAATTGGATGAAATGTATCTACTATTTTGTGTCTTAAATGTTTAAATATTTTTCTTTAAGATTTTGTTATAATTTTAAAGATAAATAGCATTTCAAGGTACACTAGATATGGGTAGTAGTTATACAATAGACTAGAATTTTGTTTTTTAGAAAATAATATAATTATGAAGTGTAATTATCTGATAGACCAGTAGAGTCTCATTCTCCTAGCTTTAGTATAAATAGGAAACCTTTAAATTAAGTTCCAAGATCTCCTCATTTAATTACTTAAAATAAGAAGAATCAACTCCCTCCCTCTCCCTTAGTTCTCTGTGTGAATTATTGGGGATTTTCACCAGAAGTTTGCTGGGTCTCTTCTCTGAAAATAGGTGTGCACATAGTTATGCCTGGGAGTACAACTCACCCTGAGGTGAGTATTGTCAAAGAAGCGTCTCTTTCCGCTCAGGCTCTATGTTAATCTATACTATGATAGATATACTCACGCATGTGACAAAATTAACAAATTAGCAAGAAAGTTAATGAAAATCAGGAACATTGTATCACTTGGTATGTTCTATTTTTTAATGTAAATTAACTCCTAAACATCTATGCAAATATTTCATAATATAATTTGTAATATTAACAATCTCATGCTTTGGTTTTATTATTCCCTTTTAGATATTTGGTGAGAATGCTAGGATTCTGGAATTAAGGAAAGAGGAATAATAGAGGTAGCTATCCTATGTAATTTGCTAACAGGACTGTGTTTTGTACTCCCCTTTCTCTGTACACAGTTCATGTTACTGGAATAATGAAGTGCAGATAAGGATTGAAAGTACAGCATGGCCTTTGATTTGGAACCTGCAAGGAATGTCAAAAATTTATCTGAACTAGGAAGCCCATTAGCTTTTATTTTTTCAATTTTCAAAGCCTGTTTTCAGATCCTTGATTGTTTCTATCAGATCTTGTACATTTAAATTTTACTTATGCTAATGAGAAATAAACAAATTCATGAATATCTTTTAAATTAAAGATTATTTATTTCTCTTTGAAAGTGTTTCTCAATATTCATTGGCCCCTAATGAGTACTTCAATGTGTTTTCTAATCTTCCTTCTCCAAGACTTACAGCTGTATTATTATTTGCAATGTTAATCAGTGTTACTTTGTTGGTTATGACACAAATGAAGATAATTTCATTTAGAATCATTTTGACTTTCCTAACTAATGTATTCCATGGCATCTCTAGGAAATAGAAAAGGCTTGGAAAATGGTGGATTCTGCCTATGATAAAGAACAGAAGGCAAAGGAAACCATTCTGGCACTGAAAGAGGAAATAGTGAATCTGAGTAAACTAGTAGAACAAGGATCCGGATTATCACTGGGCCAAAGTAACAAGTAGGTTACTAGATGTGTTCTGAACTGATTTTGAAGAAATTATTTCTTTAAAAAAAGAAACCTTTGCTTTCTGTATTTCTAAAGCAATTAACTTCTTTCATAGTATACTTCTGCTTTTTTTTTTTTTTTTTTGAGGTACTATAAATGCCTTATTCTTTATTTTCTTTTTCTATGTACCCACCATCCTCTGGTTTATGGTTATTGCTCTTTTAGGAAATTTCAATCACAGGTGGATAATTAGTTTGCATAATTGGTTAACAATTCCTTTGGAATGGTTGATTTTTTCCCCCTCAGTAATAGTGAATATTTAACTTATTCAGAGTTCCCAAACAAATTTATCTTTCCTTTAATTAAATTAGTTATCAAACATGTTAATTGAATACTTAGCTGATTTGCTACATTTCAACAGTCAGTCAACAAACATTTATTAAGTACTCCTATGCTCCAGGCACTCTGGATATATAAAGAAAAACGAAAATACTGCTCCCTGCTCTCAAGGAACTTGAAGTAAAAATATAATAGATTTCTACATTGTTTAGCAAACAGAGTCCAAGTTTGTCTTGATTAATTACTGAGTCAATCCAAGCTTTTTCTTTAGAAATTCTGGCACCACAGGTGGAAGATGATGTGGAAATCTGAAATTGACCTTCATGGAGTCATAGATGAACCATTGTAGTGCAGTTAGGGTACCATCATGATGCTACAGGTAAAGAGTTCCTTCCATATATTTTTGTATCCAAGCCCCTGAAAGCTAGGGCAGGGTAGTAATAAAAGAAGGAGTATATAATTAATCTGTAATCTGATTGAATTGATGGTGTGTTTTGAGAGAGCAAGTAAGTAGTGGGCAAGAATTTAAGTACAATGAGGAAAAGTGTGTATGAAACTCTATTTAGAAGTCTCATGGACCACATAGTCTGACTTATCTTCAAGAAATGGCATCAAAGGATATTTAGTGGAGGGGCAAGGTTGTATGTTAGCCTTAACTTTAACTCTTAATGATCAAAAAGATACCTGATTCTTCAAATCTAAATACATTTACACAAAAGTCCTAGTCAAATTTTAAGTTACCATGTTTCAGAATAGAGCATTTAGTCAAGTCAGTTAGCCAACACTTGCCTCTTTAGAGGACTGAATTAAATGAGTTGAATTTTAATATCCATAAATGTAAAGTATGATTTATTTAAATCTAAAATGGATTTAAATGCTAGATGAGGGATTTCTGGTTAATAATCCTGTAATGGGCTGAGGTTTGAGTTGATGCACTGAGGTCCCAAGTACATGAGGATAAATAGTAATTGAACTATACTCTATTAATATACATGATTGGATAAAGAATGGAACCAGGCCCAATCTCTCCCAGTTTCTCTTCCTGTTCCTCTCTCTGCCTCCACCCACCAAAATCGTCATTTCCTGTACAACACATCAGGACTTGCACAGAGAGTGGGTAGGGACCATTCTTTATCTAATCATGTATATTAATAGAGTATATAGCCCAATTACTATTTAGCCTCACATGCTTGAGACCTCAGTGCATCAACTCAAACTTCAGCCCATTACATAATCCGGTCTATAAAAAAGATCTGGGGGTTTTAGTAGACAGCAAGTTCAACATAAACAAGCAGCATGATATAGCAAACAAAAAATCTAATACAGTTTTGGGCTGCAGAAATAGTGCATAGCTTCTAGGAATAAGGAAATGAGAGTCCCATTGGGATCTGCTTGGATCTCCGAAACATACATAGACACTACAATTTAGGAGGACTGTTGGTAAAAAGAGAATATCCAGAGGAGAGTAGTCAAAATAGTGGAGGACCTTGAAAGCATGCCATATGAAGATTAGTTGAAGGGATCTTTGGGAATCAGTTGTCTAATCAAGAAGAGAGGCAACATGGACTAGTGAATAGTGTTGGTCTTGAAACCAGATGGACCTGGCATCAGAGGCCTCCTTCCTTGGTACCTCTGTAAATCCTCACTAGCTATGTGACACTGAATAGCTCTCTTTGCCTCAGTTCCTCATTTATCAAATCAGAGGGTTGTATTAGTTGGCTTCTAAGGTCCCTTCCAACTGTAAATCCAGAATCCTTCATTTGTAAGTTTCAGACTGGTCATTTTAGCTATCTTAACATATCTGGAGAGTTGTCATATGGAAAAAAGGATTAGATATGTCTTGTTTGAGCTCAGATGACATAACCTATAGCAGTGGTTGGAAGTTGGGGAGAGAAAAAGGCTAGATTAATCATTCAACAAGTATTAAGTATTTGCATTGTGCCAAGTATTTTGTTAAGGACTGAAGATTAAAAAAATGTCCTCAAGAAGATTGCATTTGAATGGGCAACATACACATAATTAGGTACATACAAGATATGTAGAGTTAATGAAAGGGTAGCCAATCTTAAAGGAAAGAGCTCTAGTAACTGGAGAAGACTGCAAAAGACCTCCTGTAAAAGGTAGAGTTTGAGTTGAATCTTGAAGGAAGCCAGGGTAAGGTAAAGATGAGAAAGGTAAACTTACCAGATATGATCCAAAAGCATAGGTGTTGAGAGGCAGGGCATGTGAAAAACAGAGAGACCAATTTGACTACATTGTAGAGAATGTGTGATAAAGTAAAGTATAAGAAGAGAAGAAAGAAAGCTTTTTATTTGTACATTGTAGTGAGAACTCTGTTTTAGTTCTATGGTAGACAAGATGGCTGTTCTGATCTCTTCCAAGTATAAAATTTTATCTGAGTCTATGAGTTCCAGATATTTAACTTAATGGAAAGGAAGGGAAGTGCCCTGAGATGTGTGTGTAAATTTAAATGAGTATATATTAGTGTATTCAAAAGATGCTGATGAGTAATAGTAAATAGGGCTTTCAAATTGTTTTAGATAGCCATTTGGAAAATGCAAGTTTTCCTCTTCAATTCTGGCCTTGAAGTGTCTGCTTTCCTTTTGATCTAGAAGCTATGTTAAAAAGCTTAGATGCTCTGTTCTAAAGATTCTGAGTCTTGCAGAGAAAATGAATCAAGTAACTAGTTATAGTGTCTGGATTACAAACTACTTAAAAACAAACTGATTTACTCTTCAGATAGAAAGAGTACAATGCTGTATGTTTTTCAAAGTTATATCACCAATATTTGTCAAATTTTATTTATAGGCATGTTTTATCTGGGTTACAATCCCTTGCTCTTTTCTTCAAAAAGGATGAACAGGATAAAAAACTAATGGTGTGTACAGTATTTCTGTACTATGTCTTAGGCTTATCAGTTGCGATATATCTCTCTAATGAATATTTAAAATGAAAAGAAAAATTGTATAATTTGACAGCTGCTATGGGTTAATCAGCAATGCTTGACATTAAATCACTTACATTAAAATGAGCTCAGTAGGGGATAGAATCTCAGAAGACTGCCATTTGGTTTGTGTTTTGTTTCATTTTTTTTTCTTTCAGCATCAGAGATTTACTGAAATATAAGGAAGAAATAACAAGGGAACGAGACCAGCTCTTGGCAGAAGTGGTGAAATTAAGAGAGACTTTAACTTCGGTCACGGAGCAGCATCAAAAAACCGAGAGATTAAAAGAGGAAGCTGAGCATACCATCTCTCAGGTCTGGGGAGCAAGCATGGCCACAAGGAAATGTGGTAGCCCCAAACTTCGTCCTTTGGAGCTCCTTCTGAAACTTATTTATTCTCCCTTTCTCCTCTCAAATTAATCATCTCTGGGTATCTGTGTTATTTTGTGTGTTTTTCTGGTGTGTTCTTTTAAAGAGCTATTGGTTCTCCATTGACCTTTGTCTGAACCACATCAGTAAAGAATGTTGCCTGGAAAAGATCCTTGCTGACCCTCTTGTCCTTGGGAGATGGATTAGACTAAGGCAAAAGCTGCTACCTACCAAACTGGTGCAGAATTCCTGTCAGTCCTCCCAGCTTCATGGACTTAAGGGGATGAATAAATATGAATTTTTTTTTTTGTGCTGTAGACCAAGTGGTGTATTTCACAATGGGTGGCTTTTATAAAATGTCTCTCTGGTGGCAAGGAAAGAAAGCATGATCATTATTGACATGGATTTGGAGCATTGAAGAACAGACCAGAAATTCTCCTGCTTTGTAAAGATTTAAAAATCAGGGCTAGGAGAGAAGTAAATGAAAAAAAACCTTTTCTGAGGTGACTCCCCTTAAAATGAGAGACTTATGGAGGTTGATAAACATTGAATCACACTAGCTGAGCCAAAAGGTTTTAATGTCTTTTTGTCCTGCCCTTTCTCTAACTGTAGTTCCAACAAGAAATCCAGCTTCGTCAGAATGAAGCTTCCAGGGAAACCAGGAAGAAGGAGAAAATGGAGAAAGAACTCAAACAGGTTCAGAATGACATGGATGGAAAACAGAGTGAAATAAAAACACTCCAGCAGCTTGTGCAGAAGAGTAAAGAAGAGATCCAAAAATTTGAACAACAGCTCAAAGAGCAGAAGGTATGGTGTGCTCTCTGAACCATGCCTTCCAATGTGGCCTGCTTTAGCATTTTTTGTCTTCCTTTCAAAAGATACAGAGTATGTGATCTTTCTCTTGCCTTGCAGACATCAGCGACCATTTGTGCTTTTCTATTTATTTAAAGAATTAATTGTGGGAGTTATGCAATCTTTATTTTATTCCTTTTATGTTTTTATGAACCCCCTTTTAACCCTGAAAAATTTATATTAATGTCAGGTATGATGGTACACACCTGTAATTCATGTTGCTGGGGAGCTGGAGACTGATGAATCTCTTGAGCAAAGATAATCTGGTGTTTACACTAAGATCAGAGTCCCGGGGAGTTTGGTGAGGTCCACCAGATTGCCTAAGGAGGGATAACTAGCCTTGGTTGAAAATGGAGCAGTCAGAGTTAGATCTATCCATGAGTAGCTCTTACATCGAGGAGAGAGAGAGAGAGAGAGAGAGAGAGAGAGAGAGAGAGAGAGAGAGAGAGAGAGAGAGAGAGAGAGAGAGAGATACAGAGACAAGGAAAGGCAGAGATGAGGAAGAGGCAGAGGGAGAAACAGAGACAGAGGGAGAGACAAGAGACAGGAAGAGAGCAGAGACAGAAACAGAGACAGGGAGGAGAAAGAGAGAGAGACAGAGAGAGAGAGAGAGAAAGAGAGAGACAGAGAGACAGAGAGAGACAGAGATAGAGACAGAGACAAAGCACATACACAGAAAGAGGGAGATTGACTATTAAGGTTTAAGTGTAAAGAGTATATACTGATTATGTCTTTTTCTTTTAAACAATATGCTGTTTCTAATAGTTTTGCTTAAATGTTATAATTCTTTAAGATAATGTAAATTATAATTGTTACTATATATAATTATAATCTAACTTCTCTGATGGTGAGACCTCAAGAAAGAAATCCCATTAATCAAAAAGGTGATTTCTGATTCTCCCAGATATTGTTGTCAGAAACACTGTTTCTAAAAAATTGTTTAGCCATATCACATTCCTCTCATGACATTAAAAAACTGTACCACTTATTCCTATAACAATTTCCTTATTAATTCATGTGAAGTCCAAATTTATGTATACATTTTACATAGCATAATCTCTAGAGGGAAGCTGAGCAAATTGTTTGAATTAGAAAGTCATTCCTTAACTTTCTTAATGTGACAGTAAATTACCTATTACCATCATGATTGCAGAATGACATACTTTTCCCAGAATTCAGCAATCATGATAAAACCAGAGTAGTTTATTCAGCCAAGATAAAGATAGTTTAGGGAAAATACCAGTTCCATTTAGACTGGAAGGCGGCACTTTAGTTTATTCCATTTTAATTGGACATTTGATTTAGCCTTTCCTGTCAGAATAGCCTTCAAGTCTGATTCATGAGAGAATGGAGACAGCATTCTAGAGAGATGCTTTTGTACATTTTGCTTCTCTTCTTCTTCCTTCCAGTCTCTCTATCTCCTGATTCCCCACAGTTCTGTTACATCAAGATGACCCAGAATATTTATAAGTTCATTTTTGTAAAACTTTGTCTGTTCAGGAGAGTTTTAGTAAGGAGGAAGAAAGCTGGCTGATACTGAAATCAAGAAGGTATATAAATCATCACGCTGCTGTTCCAGATTTTTGACTTAAAATGGATTAAATGGGCTATGTGCTGGTCTTAGTGAACTGTTCCATTTATGGAAATGTTCTAGACATATTAATGTCGGATTTGCCTGTATAGATGTCCTGCTCCCCTACCCCACAGCTGATAAAATCCATTCGAATCTCCTGCTCATTTGCAATGATTATAGCGATTGTTGTGTTATGTGATGCTTGCCAAATGACAAAAAGGCATTAAAATATTTATCCACCACCTGTGAAGGAGACTTCCCAGAGCTCCCAGGGAAAATAAAAAGGATGCTTACTGTGTTATTCATTAGAAATTGTCATTCTCCCTCATCATTTAACATTCATTGTATTGTGAGTACATTAATAGTATCATCAGGAATAAAGAGCATTTTCAACAGAAAAGAAATCTGTGGTTACTCTCCTTCTGGGAGGCTTGTGGTGCTACATGTATATGCAGATATTGTAGTCAGATTAAAAAGTATCAACTAGATTGTTTCACATCTCTCATAGATCCTGAATGAACGAGCTGCCAAGGAGCTGGAACAGTTTCAGATGAGGAACACTAAGCTTCAGCAGGAGAATGAGCAACACGTCCTGGCTTGTGAACAGATAAGCCAGGAGAACCAGCAGAAGACGCTGGAACTGAAAGTAAATGCGGCATAATATGTCGATTACACAAGACTTCTCTCCTTCCCTGTCTGCTAATATGGAATTTGCCTTTTTAGTTTAAAGCATTGATCCCTCACCTTAGAAACTCTATCCTCTCACTTTACTGAATGCCTTCATGTATCAAAGGCAGGTGAACAACTGCTGTGATTACTTTATGTCCCAGAGCAGACAATGGAATAATTCCCTTGCTTACATCTAAAACTGTAAAGCTTATTATTGATCATATGGTTATTCAAAACCTTTCAAAGTCCAGCTTGGATTATTATTATATTTATTATTATTATTACATATTATATAAATTATATATCATATATTAATATGTAATTATCCTTAATTGAGCCTTGCATATTACCTCTTGCCAATAGCAAGAAACAATTCATGTTTAGTAAAGGATGTTTTATTATGTCTTACTACTATTGAGAAGGTGATAGACCATTTGCGTTTTGCACTTATTTGCAAGTCTGTTTTACTCTTATTTATGTGACTATCATCTGTGTCCTATCCATTTTTCAAAATGAGTTTCTGGTTCATACCCTTACCTTTATTGAAGGACTTAGATTCAGGACCCTGAAGAAAACAGCTTTTTACTTACCTTTTTACCTCATAAACATGGTCTGTAAGATCTAGAATAAGAAATACGTGACTCATTGAACTGCTGGGGATACTGAAGTAATCTAATACAACCCTCTGTCTATGGGCAAATAAATATCAAAACCATCCCAGCATGGTTTTGATTGAAAAATGTTCTTTCTGGGCATATTGGTACTTCAATTAGTGAAGAAACAGCGACTTAGGAGGAAGGGAATATGAACTTACACTTGATAAAAGAGTATTCTCCTTTATTGAAATTGTAGGACACAGCAAAAAAAAAGTGCATTTCTGTTTTCAAATGTATAGGAATTCTGCCTAGAAGACAGTATTCAGAGTCACGTTCTGCCTTTCCATTTGCTAGAACTGATTCCCTAAAATTGTTTGATGACACCTTCCCAGGATGCGTCTAGTGATTTTGTTTTAAAAATAGTCCAGCAAAATTCTAAAAATTCTCCCTCACCAAAATTATAATTGACTTTAATTTAAAAAATCAATCTGTACTAAATGGCATTTAAGTGATTGTTATTTACATTGAAGATATTGTGAAATAAAGGCTCAGAAATCCTTGAGAAAATTAATCTCAATACATTTTAAAGGAATTGATGCAATAACAGCAGCTCTTCCCTGCCTTTAATCGAAAGCATAAGGGCAAATAAATGGTGCTGTCTAAGGCAGGAATTTTTTTTTTTTAGATACATTTGTTACCATGAAGAATTGTCTACTAATATCGCCATGTTGCCTTATCTATATGTGTACTCATAAAATAACAGCACTCCCGTGGCATAAGACTTCATTTCTAGGTGCACTTGTTATTGTTGTGACCTTGTGTGTCTAAAAAAAGTTTGAGAATTGTACTGTTACATTAGGGCAGAGAAGAGAATAATGCTATATGTCAGAACAGTCTCAGTAGCTTAATGAAAATTCCAAAGTGATTGATGTCAATCAATGCAATACCAGTTGTGGAATTATTATTTATCAAGTGCAAACAAGACATACCTAGTTATGATAATGGCTTTAGCTACCAAATCTTGCTTGCCCTGACAATCAGATTTCATTCTAAGTCATTGTGTTAGCTTATCTACAATACTATTCAAAACATAGTTTTCTAATCTCTCTTCAAACAATATTTTAAAAATGGAATCCCATAGACCATCTTTACACTGTTAAAGGAATATTTTCTTTTATTGGTTCAGAATTTACTATCATTTCATTTCACTGAGTCCTTTGTTTGCCAAGTGTCATTGTCATTTCTCTGATAATTACATAGGCTAAAGAGGAGGAAATCCATCAGATGCGACTTGACATTGCAAGACTTAACAAAATGAGAGAGGTAATACATAAAAAACTGCACCAAGCTGAAGATCAAAAGGCAGAAGTGGAACAGACCAAAGAAATTCTCAAAAATCAGATTTGTGGATTAGAGAAAGGTAGACTGAAAGCAGCATAATTATTGGTCTTTTTTAAATAAACATTTGATTAGCTTGATTAGTGACTAATTGTATCTGATGAGTTCTATCCAAAGCCCATAAAAACACCTCCCTCCCACAAATAGTTTCACTCAATTTAGTCAAAAACCAGATGAATTCACTGAACAGATGTTTTTGGACATAATGCCAAATAGCTGGTTTGATTGATTTTGTTTACTTCTTAAAAATGAGTTTTAGCACTGTATAGATGTACTGTTATTTATTAGCATTACAAATCAGTGCATCCACTCCTAGTGTCATCATCTTCTTTCACATACTTTTGCTTTGGTTCAGTTTTTTTGGGAGGAGGTGGGGAGGGGTATGTATGTGAATAAAAGATTGTGTTATGGCCCCTAAATTGTTCACTTGAAAATGGTGAGTTGATTGTCACTATAATGACTTAATCTGCTTTTGGATTTATTTCCCTGTTGAGAAGTACTCATGGCTCATTTGGCAGCTGAAAAAAATAATATTTTATGGTATTAATAAATCTCAGTTTTACCTGATTATAGGAGAGACACCTACTTAGAAAAAAGAAAATAAGGCATCATTATTAGAGGTCTTTGGTCTAGTTACTGTTTCTAAATACAAGTACATTTTAAAATTTGAGTCTGCATATTTTCAAAGAACTTGTTCCACTTAGATTAGATTATTAGAAATGTTGCACATCTAAATTTTCTCTTGATAGCTTTCAGATATCTTAAGCGATTTTTTTTTTATTAACAGGACTTGTAGTTTAAGCATGTTTTAAGGAATCTTCTTTTGATATATAGTTTAGGACTTTCTTGATACCCTCATTGAAAGATATAAAGAAAACAGGAAATAGGATAATTTATTTTAAAATAATTAAATGCATAGAAAACTTTTCAAATTTGAGTAGTTAGTGTTGATGACAATTCCAGTCTTGTCCACCCCCCCCCTTTTTTTTGTCATGCATTAAAATGCGGGATTGAATTTTTTATCCTTTACCAATATTAAAAACTATCACAGAATTGCTTTCTCCTTTCCCGGTTATTTTAAAAACTATTTTTAACAGTTTTAGTTTCCTGTTAATGACCTTTCCCCTGTGATGTAAAACTGATAAAGGTTTCAAATAATCTGTCTTTGCTCTGGCGTTGTCTTTATTTTTTTTATTAGCTCTATAATTTGGTCTTAAACTTATAACTTTTTCTGGTGATTTAGAGCTGGAGATTACAAAAAAGCAAGGAGAACTTGATAAAAAGGCTATGGATGAGCTTCTGAGAGAGAGAGACATATTAAATAAGGTGAGTTTGTGATAGTAATGCTGGAAAATGAATGTCTTGCTTTGGGAATATAATATCTGTCTATAACCAGTTGTGCAGAGAAATAAAACTCACAGCAAGCCAAAGTAGATTAGAATAAATAATAGCTCTCAATTTTCCTTTAAGCAGCTGCTTACACTCTGTCTTTTAGTGTCTGTGAATTGAAATTACATTATCACCTGTGAACACAAAGGGACTTAAGAGAATTAGCATATAAAACAGTAGGGGATTTAAGAGTACTTTATGAATTCCATTTTATTGCTGATATGTTATTTGGTATCTTAAGTAGTTGATCAAAATCTTGGAATTCAATATCTACATGTTTTCAGCTTTGTGTTAATTGAGTAAATGTAAGTGGGGGTTTATAAAAATTGTACAGTGCATAATATCCAAGAATAATGGGTTAGTGATTTTTAAAAATCCTCACTCTCTATTCTAATCTCTAATTTTGCTTTTATTAGGAGTCTTTTTTTTTTTTTTTTTTTTTTTTTTTTTTTAAACAAAATGCTCCATTTGTCTGAATTCACATTCTGCCTCTGCTACTTGTGATCTTGAATGTGTCCTCTGGCTCCTGTGAGCCTCATATCCCCCATCTATACAATGAGCTAGTTGGAACTAGATGACCCTCTAAAGTTTCTTCCATTTCCAAATCTCCAGTCTTTTAGACCCTTGAGTGTGTGTTTCTCTAATAGACCTATTGAAAGAGGCCTAGAGTTCTGGCTCTGGTGGGTCTGCTTTTAAAATAAAAACAACCATATTTTAATTTATTTTGTTAAATATTTTTCAATTACATGTAAAATTTTTAAAACATTTCATTTAGAAAAAAATTTGAGTTCTGAGTTCTTTTTCTCTCCTCCCTCTTTGAGAAAGCAAGCAATTTGATATTGACTATACATGTTATGTTGTATAAAAAATATTTCCACATTTGGCATGTTGGAAAAGAAAACAGAGGCAAAGAAAAAAGAAAAATAGAGAAAGTAAAAAAAATATGTTTCAATCTGCATTCAGAATTGATCACTGGAGTTGGATAGCATTTTTCCTTTGGAATTGTCTTGGATCATTGTCTTATCAGAGTAGCTAAGTCCTTCACAGCTGATCATCCTCACAATAATAATCTTCACATTCTCCAGATTTTGCTCACTTCACTTTGCATCAATTCATATAAATCCACTTAGGTTTTTCTGAAATCATCTTGCTCATAATTTCTTATAGCATAATAATATTCCATCACAATCATATCTCACAATTTATTTAGCCATTTCTCTTGATTTACAATTCTTTACCAGCACAGAAAAAGTTTCTACAAATATTTTTGTACAAGTAGATTTTTCCTCCCATTTTCTTTGATCTTTTTGGAATATTGATCTATTAGTGGTATTGCTGGATCAAAAGGTATATATAATTTATAGCTTTTTGGGTGTAGTTCCAAATTGTTCTCCAAAATGATTGGGACTAGTTCACAACTCCACCACTAGTGTATTAGTGTTTCAATTTTTCCACATCCCCCAGCATTTGTCACTTTCCTTTTCTGTCACATTAGCCAATTTGATAGGTGTGAGATGCATTTCTTTAATCAGTAGCATTTTTTCATATGAGGATAGATAACTTTGATTTCTTCTTCTGAAGACTGCCTGTTCAAATCTTTGACCATTTATTCATTGGGGAATAATTCTTTTTAAAAAATATAAATTTGGCTGAGGTCCTAATATATCTGGGAAATATGAGGCCTTTTCCAGAGAAATTTGCTATAAAAACCACTCTGCCATTTCCTGCTGTACTTCTTGCTTTAGTTGCATTAGTTTTATTTGTGCAAGTCTTTTAATTTTATGTGATCAAAATTACTCATTTTACTTTTCATGATCCTTTCTTTCTTGTTTGGTCAGTGGCTCTAGTGGCTCTACTTTTAAAATCAAAAGACTCCATTTACTTTTAGAGGAATTTCATGGCTAAACACTAAAAGTGTTACATTTATTAATTGCAAAGATTTAGTGCCATTTTTCCTGCCCATTTTGAGGCAGCAGGTTGAAGGTATTGTATCAGTGAATGTATTGTTAATTCTCATGATTACTTTCATTTCTTGTTCAGGAACATAAGATGTTAGCTATATCTTTAATTATTTCTTTAGGTTTCATAAATAATTTAGTTCCAAATTGTTTACTTCAGATTATTTGGATGTTTCCTCTTCCCCCCACTCCCAATTTCACTTCACCCTCCACACTCAGAGCAGACTTAGCTTCCCACTTCATAGAGAGAATCAGGGCCATCCTATGTAGACCTACTTCATATTTCCCCTCCATTCCCAGAATTCCTCTGCACCGTAATCCATTGCCTCTTTTCTCTCTAGTCAAAGAATAGTTAAAAACAAACAAACAAACAAAAAAACCCCTACTTTACCTTAAGATTACTTCTTCTGGAATTGCCCTTGGCTTCTTTCCTCCAACTTTTTGGTTCTTGCTGTTTCTTTCTCCAAGGTTTTAAAAATTATTCCTTTTCCAATGGTTTCTTCTTATCAGGCTATAATCATGTTTAGAATTTTCCAATCTTGTCCAAATTCCAATCCCAGTCTCTGTCTCTCTGTCTCTCTCTCTGTCTCTCTGTCTCTCTGTCTCTCTCTGTCTCTGTCTCTCTGTTTCTGTCTCTGTCTCTCTCTATGTTTCTTTGTCTCTCTGTCTCTCTCTTCTTTCTTATACCATGCAGATACTTCTGGACCTTTATTTTCCAAAATAATCCATCAATTGCTCATCTAAAGTTTACTCCATCATTTTGCATTCCTGGTGCAGATCCAAATTGCTGTGATCTCCAGGCCCCAGATCATCTTTCCTTCTTTTTCAAGAAATTCAGCATCTGGCCTCACAGTCTTTCTTTCTGTCCTAACCTTGGGATACTCGTTTTCTTTCTGTCCTAAACTCATCCTTGGGGACTTTGATAAACACAATGATATTCCTTTAAATCCCTAGTTTCTCTCTTTATTAGCTTCCACGACTTCTGTAATCTGTGATTTCACTCCATCTCAGCTGTACATAGTCATGGTCATATCCTTGATAGAAAGACAATCTGAAACTTTTTAATTTATGTAATCTATGATCCAAAAGATTGATTTTTTTATCAGACAATAAATTTGTGTCCTTCTATCCTTCCTTCCTTCATCATCATGTGATCTCTGCCTTTTCCTTCTCATTCTTATTATTTAGAAGATTGCCCAACCTTAACCTTTTAGTTATCCAATTCAACTTTAGCTTACGCTCTACCTCAAATACCTTATCTCTTTATCCTATTCTTGCTCATCCCTTTCTAAACCTAGAATATTCCCACCATCACTCTTCTCCATTCTTCCTTACTTATGAACTCCACTAGAGGAAATCACACAACCACACTGACTGGGTCCACTACAAATTTATATTCTCTAACATAAGTGGGCCCATATTACTCATGAAAATTCTTTTACTTTTTTCTAATTGCTCTTTTGACCTCTCTCTAGTGTTTGTTTCAAACCTGCACTTCACATGTTTATTTGTGTACAAATTTTTGCATATATTTTGTACTATATCTCTATTTTTTTCTGAAGTAGTACAAAACTTGAAGGGAGTGACTATTTTGATTCTTGTCTTTGTAACTCCAGCATCTAGCACAGTAGGACTAAGTAGGAGAGTAAGTAATAAATGTTTGCCAAATTGAATTTTTTACATGTTTATTTGTTTAAAGAAAACCATCTAGTATTTTTTTGGATAATTCTGGAAATAGTACCCAAATTTTCAGTTTTACATTTGCAGCCAGCATGATCAGATTTAGTTTAAGTAGCATTTAACCTACATATTTGGCAAAGGATATGTGATTTTATTGCCATCTCATACTTCTGTATGAAGAGACTCACTCCATTAATGCACATTGCTGCCCTTCTCTGCAACTTAAAATCTTAGAAAGCTCCCTAGGGCATTGAGAAGTTAAGGAATTTGCTCAGGTTACACAACTGATATGTGTTAAAGGCAGGACTGAACTGCCCCTGAGGCCAGCTCTCCATCAGGTCGTGATGCCTCTTACACAGGAGATGTAACAAATTAATATAACCTAATATTTAGAAACAGCTATGATGTTTTCTTCTTCAATAGAAAAGTATTTTAATAAGCATCACAGTCAGAAAATTTCCTTTCTTTCATTTTGCTGCCTTTCAAACTACTCTCTCCTAGACTTCAACTTAGCATCCAATTTATGTAAATAAAATAAGTTCATCTTGTGTGTTCAATGCATTATCATCAGAAAAAAATGTGTAATTTGCATTTTGAACACTTTATATTTTACTTTTAAATATGCAAGAATTTCACAACATGACTGATATGGAAAAATGTTTTCCATGATTGCACATATATAACCTATATCAAATTGCTTATGGTTTTAGGAGGGGGAAGAGAAGTTAGGAGAGAAAGGAGGGAGAAAGAAAAATTTAGAACTCAAAATATTAAAAACTGTATGTTAAGAATTGCCTTTATATGTAATTAGAAAAAATAAAATACTCTTTATTTAAAAATGTGCAAGAATGATGTCATTAGAGTAGTCGTTCCACACTCTTGGGTTAAGATGAGTTCATTTCTCATATTAAGCATACTTGAATGTTTTGGTGTCTTTTTTTTCTGTAGAACCTGCTGAAGGCTGTCAACGCCACTCAGAAACAGGTAGACTTAGTAAAACTTCATGAACAAAACAAAAGGAACCTGGAAGAAGAAATCCAGAACTACAAAGATGAGGCTCAGAAACAAAGAAAGATCATCTTCCAACTGGAAAAGGAGAGAGATCGTTACATTAATGAAGCTAGTGACCTCACTCAAAAGGTTAGACCCTCTCGGTTTTACATGTGAGATGGATTCATGATGTGAGTTCACAGTATTTTCTCCCTTCCCTCTCATTTCACATGAATATTGGAAATCGGGCTTGTGAAAGCTTTGATATTTCACTTGTCTGGAGTTTTAGAAGGCTGAATTTTGATCTCATGAAAGGAACTATTATTTTTTTCCTCAATTATTATTTACAGGACTGGCCTGAGGCAAAACTATGAAGTTTACAACTGGTCTTCAGTACTCCCTTAGCTCTTGTGGATAATCAAAGCCTTTGTGCTGCCTTTTGGTCATACATGGCTTCCCCCTGTGGTACTATACCCAAGTCTACCCAATCTGGGAGTTTTCCATTCTCTAAAGTTACATATTGTTTTCTAATTTATCCTCCCTTTCCAAGTTCTGGTTGAGCTTAGTAGGAGAAAAGCAACTAATTAGGCTATTTTATATCTAGTTGTAAATGACTTAGGGCATTCTTCCCAGTTACTCCTCCCAGGAGAATTGATATTTTAAAAATCTTTCCCATACTCAAAAGAATGAATATCTCATGGTAGAATTTAAAATATTGCTACAGATAAGTATATTGAGTCTTGTTAGCTAAGTTGCTAAAGAAAGGATCCCTTTAGCCTTTACAGTATCCTTTGCATAGGTAGCATGGGACAAATTTCAGTCGTCTACAAGATATGCTAATAATGTCAGTTATACTTGGTGTGGTACAAGATTTTTGAGATTCTCTTTCATTAAACTTATCTGGTTATGTTGATGTGAAGAACAGCAAGAATGCTTTCATTGATCTGGTCCAAATGACTCATGTACTTTTTTTTTTTTTTTTTTTTTGAATTCTTGGTGGGGAGAGATACCAGATAACATTGTCATAATCTTTTAATCTCTGGGTCTGGCTATAAGTAGGATAGTGCCCCATATAAGCATGGTAGCTTCTGAAACTGCTTATCTGTTACTGGTACTTTGTCTTTAGACACAATATAAACCACTAGTGCAAGAGAGGGGAATATTTTTATTCCTTGTACCATCCTGTGCTGTTTCCAGATCCATGAATTAAATAAATTTCCTCACCCATACATTTTCAAAATTCCTGTTGTCCAAGTGTTTTGTTCAATTAATGATAAATGGATGATAAAATTAGGGAGTTTTTCAAATGATACCACATTGACAATTATCTCTTCTACCCTAATGTAAGATTGTCTTCAGTGATTTTCTTTTTCTGTTCTATACAGCAAGATTTTTCCTTATATTAATTTTTCATTGTTCTTGCAGTTTTTGTTCAAGTCAAAATTTATTCTATGAATTTTTCCTTATATGGGAGGCCTAAGGTTTACTTGATGATAAGATGAGAGCCCTTTTGACATCCTCTCAGCCATAATGGTTTGGCATCATTTCTGACTTCTTTCTTACCATTTCACATTCCACCATTTATCCATTCCCCAAAGAATAAATGACAAAAGATATGTAGAGGCAGTCTTTGGAAAAAGAAATCAAAGTTATCTATGGTCATATGAAAAAAATGCTCTAAGTCACTACTGATTAAAGAAATGAAAATTAAAATAACTTTGAGATATCACCTTATACCTATCAGATTGGCTAATATGACATAAAAGAAAATGGCAAATGCTGGCAGCTAATATGACAGAAAAGGAAAATGACAAATGCTGGAAGGATCCTACTTTTTGCATCCCTCTATTGCATCCCACTGTTACAATATAATCTAGCCCCTTATTATCTCCAGTCTGTCTCTACTCCAGTCTAATTTATATATCCTGCCATATTAATCTTTGGAGCATGCAGATGTATTGATCTCATTTCTTTCTTGAGAACTTTCAATCATAGGATAGACTAAAGCCAAAATCTTTAATATAAATTTGAGTCCCTCTATAATCTGATTCAATTCTATTTTAACAACCTTATCTCTTATTTTTTTCAAGGCATAGCCCAGATTCACTCTTAACTAGAGCACATTTTTCATGCATTTTATTCTCATGCCTTTGTTCACGCTGTTCTGTCAGAAATGCTTCTTCCTCCCCAACACCCCTTGTCATTTACCATCTCTCTATACCGCTCTAGAATCAGATCAAAAACCTTTTCCCCCAAAAAGCCTTTCTTGATTCCCTTCAGAGAGAAATGTCATCTCCTTCTATTGAACTGTTGCTTTTCTCTTTGAGTACATATCACATTACACCTGATATTACTTTTATTTATGTGTTTTCCCTTTAAGGAAGGAACCATATTTTAAAATAAGCTTTGTTTTTATATCACTTTAATTTCTCAATTACTTGGAATCTTCCCTTACTACAATGAATAAAAGAGAAAGGGAAAAATAAATAGTTCAGAAGTAACCAACAAATACATTAACTGAGTGAATATGACAGTCTATGCAATGTCCTATGCCCTTTATCTCTCTCTCAGGGTCAAGTGCCAAACAGTACTTGTTATTCATCTTTGTATCTTCTTTAGTGCTAAGAATCATGCTCACAAATTGTAGGCATTCAGTAAATGTTTGACTCAATGAATAAATGAATGAGACTGCCCAGACTTGTACCAAGATTTGCTTGGAAGGACCTGTACTGAATTTTACTTTAGAAATATATTAGCTTTTAGTTTTGTCTTCCCTTATTAGTCTACTTATTGGAAGGCATCATGTTATCATTAACATTTTGCTGATATTTTGTGACTCCTCTTCCTTCAGGAGTTTTCTGTGCCATCAATATGGCTCCCTCTGATTTGGAGAAAGAAGAAGAAGCCCAAGATTCATGGGGACCACTCAGTTATATTACTATTATTTGAAGCATAACATGTGTGTGGACACACATCAAAAAGATAGCTCAGAGTCCCATGCATTTTTCTTCCATATAAGCTATCCTCTCCTGTCCCCTAACTTTGTCTACATAAGCCAGCCTTTCTGATTTTCATAAATATCTAATAAGACTGTTCTTAGTTAATCAAGCTGTCTGCCAAGTATTTTGCACTCAGCAGGCAGTAGCTCATTTCAGGACCATTTCTTTTTCATTCTCAATGTTAAACTTCTGACACTTTTGCCCTAGTACTTTATGTGGCCAAAAAACATTTTTTCCCACAATTAATTTCTACCTACAAATTACTGAAGTCTCATTTCACTTGCCTATAATATGGTAAAGCCATGCTCTTGTAGGCAGAAGCCCAAGGAGCTGAATAATAATGTATTTTACAGTCTTGGAAGTAAGCAAGACAAAAGTTGATCAAAGAATATTGTTCTTACTGCACAGATGACTTAATGAAATGGAGTTCCCTAGAAAATAAAACCTATATTTGAATTAATCTTAGGTCACAGCTGCCTATTGATACTAATTTGAAGTTTAACATGGATCTTGAGTTAATGCTATAGAACTATATTCTTAGACAAGTGTGGTGCAATAAAGATAAGATCAGTGGTAAACTTTATCAGTTAAAAGGGGAAAAATGCATTTGGCATCATATTGTCCGGGCATATAGAATGTAGTCTAATCAAGTTTAATCAAGTTTATCATCATTATCTACTATCAAGTTAGTAGAATGGGGGTGATGGTTTATCATACACATCCTAATGTAATAGGGACATTATTGTCACATATATAAAAGTTTAATCAGAAGTATCCTCTTGGCCCCTAAAATTGAAATCTTGATAGATAGTTAAGGAAATGCCTTTGTATTATTATTATTTAATGGAAGGTTCTCTGAAGACCTTGACTTAATCATCATTATGTATCCACTTTAGTGCCTAGTATGGTACTCACACATCTAATAGTTATTGAATAAATACAAGAACATATTTGGGCTAGTCCATGTTGATTTAGATTTAGTGGAATCTGAGAGTCTCAGATGCCTAGGCATATGGGCATTTTCTTTTTAGACAGGAAGTTTGTTTATTTCACTCAGAATATAAAGGCATAGTCAGCATCTAAATCATTGACCACAAGTTAGAAAACTGATTTAAGAAGTTTATTGTACTTATATTTCATCAAATACAAGTTAAAGGGTTACACATTCAATGACCTACTTTGGTGTCCATCCTCAGTCCATATGTTTTGGCTATGCTGCAAGTTTCAGACATGCTTTATTGATTTTTATCTCACTCTTATTACTATTGGCAGGTTGTTTTAACAGAAAAAGAAAAGGTAGGAGTAGATTATAAACTGGGACTGTGCCTTCATAATGCACTGTAAGCATTTTCTGGGCTCTTTTGCAGCAAGCTCACAAATGCTAAGAATCTCATCTCTTCTGCTGCTGTAATAAAATTTTCTATATTTAGACATGGTTTTTCTCATGAGTTGGTTTGAGATATCTGAAAGTGTAATCAATTAATTAAGCTCTTGCCCCACAGCTAGCATCCTGTGCTCTCTGAGTTGTATTTCCAACAGGGGACAGTTTGCTGACAGTATGCTTTCCCTGTGATTGAGTGTCCAAGTCATTTTATGAATTTGCAGGATTTGGACTCATGTGTGTATATATATATATATATATATATATATGTGTGTGTGTGTGTGTGTGTGTGTGTGTGTGTGAATCTCTGGCTTCTACCATAAGTTTCAGTACTTAGGTAATTTTTAGTTGCCATTAAAAATAGTAATTGTTCTTGTCAGTCATGGTAAACTCTTATTTCTGTCATAGTTTAAAATCTTTACAATATGATGGTCTGCTTATGTCAGTTAATTGTGTACCCACAAAAGAAACAGTCATTAGCTATACTCTTTTAGCCTGATATATCACTTTTTCTGATCAAAAGGTTATTTTTGTTATACCTCTAATTGTAATTCAACAAGCATTTCCCCTTTCTCTAATGGGCTAACTGTTATTTGACTATTGATGAAGCTATTCAAAGTATTTTCAGATCATTCTTTCCGATGTCATTCAATGACAGCAATGACTTTTCTATCTTAGAAACTTTCTGTTTTCTTCCAGTGCCATATTAAACTTTCAGATTTTCAGAACTCAAAAAATGACCTAAAATAGTAAACTTTGGATGCTTTGGAAAATCTTCCAAAAATGTGTATCTTTTTTGACTAGTATGAATTTGGGGTCATTTTTAAAAAAAAGAAGAATGTTTTTGGCATGTATTCAAGTTCTTTTTTTCTTAATGTAAAGATAATCTTTCTATGACCTTTGACAACACTGACCACTCTTTCTTTTTTGTTTCAGGTCTCTCTCTTATCTTGGTTTTTTCAGTAATACTCTATGTACTATGCTTGTTCCTTCCAATTATTCCTTCCCTATTTACTTTCCTGTATTTTCTTATTCTTCCTGATCTCATTAATTTCCATGACTTCAGCTGTCCTTTCTTCTCAGATTTCCCATAAATCTAAGTCTACAGTTCTGACCTCTACTAAGTTCTAGTCTTGTATTTCTAACTGAATGTTGGGCATCTCCATCCAAATATCCTGCCATCATACTAGACTCAAGATGTATAAAAATTGAACTCTTCAGAGAATCTGAAGGTTGCATAGGGATCTTACCAGACATTTTGTCTAGTCTCCCACCCTTTACAGTAATTCCTTTTATTGCAGCTCAAAATATTGTCATTTCGACTGTATACAAAAAATTTCCATAATGGTGAATCTCTATTTCATAAAGAAACCCACTGGATAATTTTAATTGTTGGTGATATTGACACAAATTTGGCTTCCTGTAACAAACCCAATCATCCTAGTTTTGTCCTTTGGAGCAATATAAAGCAAAGCTATTCTCTCTTTTCTATGGCAGTGATTTAAACATTGGGAGAAAGCTATCATGTCTCCTCATTAACAAACATCTTTTGAGAATTGGCATATACAGGGCATTGTGCTAGTCCTTGAAGACAAAAAAGAAATAGAGAATAACTGATTTTTTTTCTTTGAGGGGATTGGCATTCAGTTATGTATGTCAATTACCCTATATAACTGAGCAGATATTTCATAGATTTTCTTTGCCTCCAAACTAGTTTTCTCCCTCTCCTTCTTTCTTCTAGGATTTTTCCTGCTTACTTCCCAATTTTTATTTTTTTTTGCTAGGATATTGTCATTCAGTTGTTCAAACTTAAAATTCTGACTCCTTTCCCCTGCCATATCCCCACAAGGACTACAAACATTCATTATGCCTTGTCTTTTTTTAAATTATAGCTTTTTATTTTCAAAATATATACATGGATAATTTTCGACATTCATCCCTACAAAACCCTGTGTTCTAATATTTTTCCCTCCCTTTTTCTCCCCTTCCCCAACCGTATGCCTTGTCTTTATTTTATGGCCTCCACTCTTGTAATCTCAAACTTGAACTGCTGTGAGAGCCTCCTTACTTATCCTTATTCTAGTATATTTTCTCTTTTAATGCATTTCAAACAATACTGACAGATAAATATCTCTAGAACTCAGCCTTTAATTGTCTAGTCCCCTCATTCATTAGTTTCCATTGTCTATAGGACAAAGTCCAAATTTTGAAATTTAACAAAACACCAAGCTATTTTTCCAAATTATCTCTTCTGACTCCCCACATAGAAACCATATGCTCTTGCCAAACTGATATATTTACTTCCCTCTAAATGCTTGTTCTTTCTTGACTGTATGCTTTTTGTTCATGCTGTTTCCCTTTCCCTGTCTCCTCTCCCTATTCAAATTCTATCTGTATTTCAAGATACAGTTTTACTATTTCTTCTTCCAAGCTGCCTTCTCATATCATCCCATGGCAATCTATTTCTTTTTGGAAAGAATTCATAGAATTTATTGTCTGACCTATTTATTTGATAATTAATTATTACTTTCCAATATCTCCTTTGTTGCTCAGAAGTGTTATTTAAATCTATTAAATATTGTTGGACTTTTCATATGTTTACATCTCTTTCTCTCCACTAAATTGTAAGCTCCCTGAGGAACTACGTCTTGTTTTTTGACAGCCTCCACTGTCCTTAACACAGGACTGTGCATATAATTGGTACTCAATAAATATTCATTAGTTTGATGACCTTTAAGTTATTGATGAAGAACATATATAGACCTCGAAACAGTGTAAGAAGTTCAGAATTCATGCTATTCATTTCATTTAAGGACCAGGTATAATAGGTACCTCATTCTTTCTTCCATGGATAGGAATAAAACCTTTGGTTGTTAAACTGTAGTAGTTCATTAAATCATAACGACAATATTATCTTTAGGCATTTCCCAGGATCCATTGTGGAGAAACCTCTTTCCCCATATACTCTGGATTGATTCCTCTGAACTAGCTCACCTAAACTTGTTTACTGTTCATTAACAAGTCAAATAAATGTTTTGCTGACTGTGAGAGGTCTAGCAAAGAGGAAAAAAACCCCAAACTATATCATCATCTTTGTAAAAGGTAGCTGTGAATATTATGGCTAAAGACTGAACATTTGTTTAAGCAGGAGGTGCTGCTTTGCTCATAGCTATTAGACCCTTTTAGTAAATAAAAGAGTGTCTGAATGTTATAAATGCATTGTGTTTTAATAGTCTGCAATTTTGCACTAGGGAGCCAGCCTCACACAACACTTTAAAAGTGCTAATGTCTGTAAATAAGGAATAAGGCCTTAGCCAAATAAATAATTAGCTTTGAGAAGCCACTATTAGGTTATGAATTTGTTAATTTTTCCCTTTCTCTTATACACTCTCTGGTGTAAGTTCTTTAGCATAAGAGACGCTCTTTCAGAATTCTGTTGAACTAAAGGACATCCTGAATCAGGCAGAGAGTGAAAAGATCTACCATAGGAAAAGATTGAGAAAAAACCCAAAGGTCATAAAAACAGAAAAAATGGTGTGGACAAAGTATGGGTAGCAAGGAAGGTGACATGAAAAAGAATGCCCCAGTTACCAAAAACTGCCATAGTTTTATCAAGAGCAGGTTGTGCAAAACTAACTTCCTTTGCTTTTTTGGTTTTTGGATAGGATTACTGGACTAGAAGATCACAAGGGTGCTGTATATCTAGTTACCTAGATTGAAATAAATAATTTAACGAAATTTATTTGTGTGAACAAGATGGAAAGAAGTGGAGTAGGTCTTTTTTTATTATAGCTTTTTATTTCCAAGATATATGCGTGGGTAATTTTTCAGCATTGACAATTGCCAAACCTTTTGTTCCAATTTTTCCCCTCCTTCCCCTCACCCCCTCCTTCCCCTCACCCCCTCCCCCAGATGGCAGGTTGACCAATACATGTTAGATATGTTAAAGTATAAGTTAAATACAATATATGTATATATGTCCATACAGTTATTTTGCTACAAAAAGAATCGGACTTTGAAATAGTATACAATTAATCTGCGAAGGAAATCAAAAATACAGGTGGACAAAAATAGAGGGATTGGGAATTCTATGTAGTGATTCACAGTCATCTCCCAGATTTCTTTGGCTGGGTGTACCTGGTTCAGTTCATTACTGCTCTATTGGAACTGTTTTGGTTCATCTCATTGTTGAAAAGGGCCATGTCCATCAGAATTGATCATCATATGGAATTGTTGTTGAAGTATATAATGATCTCCTGGTCCTGCTCATTTCATTCAGCATCAGTTTGTATAAGTCTCTTGAGGCCTTTTCTGAAATCATGCTGCTGGTCATTTCTTACAGAACAATAATAATCCATAACATTCATATACCACAATTTATTCAGCCATTCTCCCAATTGATGGGCATCCACTCAGTTTCCAGTTTCTGGCCACTACAAACAGGGCTGCCATGAACATTCTTACATACAGCTCCCTTTCCCTCCTTTAAAATCTCTTTGGGATATAAGCCCAGTAATAACACTGCTGGATCAAAGGGTATGCATAGTTTGATAACTTTCCGAGCATAGTTCCAAATTGCTCTCCAGAATGACTAGATGTATTCACAATTCCACCAACAATGGATCAGTGTCCCAGTTTTCCCACATTCCTTCCAACATTCTGCATTATCTTTTCCTGTCATTCTAGCCAATCTGACAGGTGTGTAGTGATATCTCAGAGTTGTCTTAATTTACATTTCTCTGATTAATAATGACTTGGAGCATCTTATCATATGGCTAGAAATAGTTTTAATTTCTTCATCTGAGAATTGTCTGTTCATATCTTTGATTGGAGAATGGCTTGATTTCTTATAAATCAGAGTCAATTCTCTTTATATTTTGGAAATGAGGCCTTTATCAGAACCTTTGACTGTAAAATGTTTTTCCCAGTTTATTGCTTCCCTTCTAATCTTGTCTGCATTAGTTTTGTTTGTACAAAAACTTTTCAATTTGATATAATCAAAATTTTCTATTTTGTGATTAATAATGATCTCTTGTTCTTCGTTGGTCATAAATTCCTTCCTCTTCCACAGGTCTGAGAGGTAAACTATCCTATGTTCTTCTAGTTTATTTATAATCTCATTTTGACCTTATCTTGGTGTACAATGTTAAGTGTGGGTCACTGCCTAGTTTCTGCCATACTACTTTCTTATTTTCCCAGCAGTTTATGTCAAACAGTGAGTTCTTATCCCAAAAGCTGGGGTCTTTGGATTTGTCAAACACTAGATTATTAAAGTTATTGACTGTTTTGTCCTTTGATCCTAACCTATTCCACTGATCAACTAATCTATTTCTTAGCCAATACCAGATGATTTTAGTAACCGCTGCTTTATAATATAATTTTAGATCTGGTACAGCTAGGCCACCTTCATTTGATTTTTTTTTTATTAGTTCCCTTGAAATTCTTGACCTTTTGTTTTTCCATATGAACTTTGTTGTTATTTTTTCTAGGTCATTAAAATAGTTTTTTTGGGAGTCTGATTGATATAGTGCTAAATAAACAGATTAGTTTAGGTAGTATTGTCATCTTTATTATATTTGCTCATCCTATCCAAGAGCATTTAATATTTTCCAATTGGTTAGATCTGACTTTATTTGTGTGGAAAGTGTTTTGTAGTTTTGTTCATATAGTTCCTGATTTTCACTTGGCAGATAGATTCCTAAATATTTTATACTATTGGTAGTTACTTTAAATGGGATTTCTCTTTGTATCTCTTGCTGTTGGATTTTGTTAATGATATAGATGAATACTGATGACTTATGTGGGTTTATTTGGTATAAATCCTACTTGGTGATGCTGTATTATCCTGGGGATGATTTTCTGTAGTCTTTTTTGCCAATATCTTATTTAAGATTTTAGCATCAATATTCATTAGCGAGATTGGTCTATAATTTTCTTTATCTGTTTTCAGCCTACCTAGTTTAGGTATCAGTACCATGTCTGTCATAAAAGGAATTTGGTAGGAGTCCTTCATTCCCTATTTTTTCATATAGTTTATATAGCATTGGGGCTAATTGTTCTTTGAATGTTTGGTAGAATTCACATGTAAATCCATCTAGTTCTGGGGATTTTTTCTTAGGGAGTTGATTAATAGCTTGTTCTATTTCTTTTTCTGAAATGGGACTATTTAAGCAATTTACTTCCTCCTCTGTTAATCTGGGAAGCCTATATTTTTGAAGGTAGTCATCCATTTCACTTAGGTTATCAATTTTTTTGGCATAAAATTGGGCAAAGTAACTCATTATTGCTCTTAATTTCCTCCTCATTGGTGGAAAGTTCTCCCTTTTCATTTTTAAGACTAACAATTTGATTTTCCTCTTTCCTTTTTCTAATCAGATTTTTCATAAAACTGGAGCAGGTCTTAATACCATTTACATGGATTCAGAATTGGTACTCATCAGCAGTTTTATGGCAACTTGCAAGGAACTGGCATGTCCTGGGGATCTTTGCGGGGGCTTGTGCTGTTTAGTATTTTTGTAAGGGACTAATATAAGTCCATAGATGACATTCTTATCAAATGAGGAAATGACACAAAACTAGAAGAGATAGCTGACCTGTTGAATGGCAGGATCCAAACAGATGCTGACAGCTTGTACGTTGGGCAAAATCTAATAAGTTGAAATTTACTAGGGATAAATGTAAGTCTTAAAAATGGACTCAAAGAATCCACTCCACAAGTATATAAAATGAAGGCATTGTATTTATAGTAGTTTTCAAGAAGAGCTGGGTTATTTTTTAACTTCAGGGTCAAATGTGTGAAGAGTATATGATATAACATCTCCCAAAGAGAATGCAGGTTTAGGCTGCTTTGCAGAGAAGTCTCATGTTTAGGACTAGGGGGTGATGCTAGTCCTTCTTGTACTTAAACTTGGTCAAAGATCTGTATTTCTGGGCACTGAATTGTAGAAAGGGCATTGATAAGTAGGACAACATTCAGAAGTAGATGACCAGAATACTAAAGAATTAAGAATCCTATCCCAAAGGAATTTTCAGATGAGAAGACTAGGGGGAAGACAATAATTGCCTTGAAAAGTTGCCACCTGGGAGAAGTTTAACAAAACTAGAAGGAAGTCATAGAGAAATAGATTTATGTTTAATCTAAGGGGGAATTCTATCCCTACCTCCAAGCTTCCTCACAATGAAAACTGTTCAAAATTCATTACCCTAAAAGGTAATGAATTTAACCTTATAGAAAATTTTCAAAGAGAGGCTGGATGGCCTCTTCTCAGGTATATTAAGGAAATATTCTTTTTAAGACTCAGCTAAACAAGATGACTTTTCAGGTTCCTTCTACCTCTAGTATTCTAGGATGCTCTATATTGAGGTCCCATAGATGAATGAATGCTAGAAGTCTATATTCATCTGTGCCCTCCTGACAGATTAGAAGAATGACTAACAAGTAGGGGGAGGATCATCTATAATATTAAAAATTAATTTTCTTTTGTTTTAAAGCTGAACATTTATTAAATGAAATACTAATGTGAAAGGAAATATTAAAGTGAAATGCTCTTAAGTTTCTGCTCCTTGTGTTTTCCCGTATCACACTCAGATCTTGGATCTCATTGATGACTTCCATTTTTTTGATTAGTAATTTTTTTTAGTAGTTTGTCACCTTAAAACAAATTTAAAATGTTTAATGTGAACATTTTCAGCTGAGGCAGCATATTTTTCAACGCAAAGATCATGTTGTGAAGTCTGAAGTTGTGGTTTGAATACTGGTTCCTTGAATATATATTAGTCATTTCTCCAATTGCTACCTTTGTTTCCTGTACCTGAAAAAAAATGAGGATTTTTTAGATGTCTTAGAAAAAGAGACCATTATATAGAGTATTATGAGCTCTCCAGAAGATAGGAGCTTGATATAGTCAAGGTATTATTGTGATTATTACTGTATCTAAAGGTTTCAGTTTTGGGTTTTTTTTTGGTTATATATAAAGTTGCAAAGTAATAAGTATGACAAAATATTGAAAGTCTTTCTTGATCTTTATTTTTTTTTCCTGAAGAGTGTTTTGTGTTGAAATCTATTTAATACTGTTTTGTCAGCAGTTTTCAGAATTCAAAGAATATTCTTTTTTTTTTCCTCTTGTGATGTTCAAATAACTAAAGCCTTTCTATGTAAGTGGGGACTATAGAAGGGGAAAAAGAGTAGAAAGATCTTCCTAATCAAGAAGATTGACATCCTGTGATGGACTTCAATGATGTTGGCTGCATTTTCTGTTTACTCTAGTCCCTAATTGTCTCTTTAGCTAAAAATCTCCCCAATTGCCTCAAACTGGTCTTTGCAGGGTGATTATTTAATCATATCTATTTGCTTCTGTGTGCCCTAGGTCCTTGCAAGCATGGAAGACATCAAGATCCGTGAGATGCAGCTTTTTGACTACAGGAAAAAAATAGCAGAGTCAGAGACTAAGTTAAAACAACAGCAGAACCTGTATGAAGCCGTAAGATCAGATAGGAACCTGTATAGCAAAAATCTGATTGAAGCTCAGGTAAAGAATACTCTTATCTCTCTTTTCCACTTGAAGTATTACTTCTCTTCCTGTTTAAAAATATTTCTTAAATATATTAATTGAAAGGTGGTTTAGATCAGACATAAAGATCTCATATTCTGAGATCTTGTGAATTTATTTTTATCTTTTTTAAAGAGAAAATTCATTTGTATAGCTACTTAGAATGCCAAAACACTTGTTGATTTCTACTGATTAGTTTTATGTTAACAAAAACAAGAATTATTAAAACTGCTAATGCTTTTCTTCTGAGATTACCCTCTACTTATGCTTATATCTTGTATGTACATTTTTTACATGTAGATTCATCCATTAAAATGTGAATTAGTGTGTATATTTTTTTCCTTTTCCACATTGGAGTGGGAACAGGGACTGTGTTTTGAACTTTTTTTGTGTCCCTAACACTTAGCAATACAATTAGTGAATAATAAATACTTAGTGATAGACATAATAGGATTGTTTGAAGCACTTCTTCTTTTTTAAGCATTAGATAGAATTACCATTCTTCCCTTTTTAAACTTACATCATGCCTGTAGTAACCAAGAATCACATGCTCGTGATAAGCACAAATCTTAGAAACAATATCTGTTATGATTTTGACTTGGGTTGACAGTTCTTTTTTGATATTCAGTCATGTCACAACCTTTTTTGGGGTTTTCTTAGCAAAGATATTGGCCATTTCCTTCTCCAGCTCATTTGACAGATGAGGAAACTGAGGCAAACAGGTTTAAGTGATTTGCCCAGGGTAAATAGCTAGAAAGGACGAGGCCAGATTTGAACTCAGGAAGATCCATCCTTCTGATTCCAGGCCTATTATTCTATCCACTGTGCTGCCTCCTTGGGAGGTAGGATGCTATTGCTATTCCATTTTACAGTTGAGGAAACTGAGTAAAGCAAGGGATAAGTGATTTGCTTAGAGTTTCACAGCTAATAAATTTAATGCTAGATTTGATTTAGGAAGATTAATCTTCCTGACTCCAGACTTGGGGCTCTATCTATTGCATCACCTCCTTCCCCTCCCCAGTTCTTAGTTTTCTGTAAAATGAGGATAATACTATAATAACATCTAAGGTCTGAATATTAATGTTTAAATAACTTGAAGACTGATGGAGAAAAAGCAGCAATATAAGGGGGAAAGAGTAGTTCTATGTTGTAATGGGATTAAAAGGCTTATTTAGATTTCTATGCAAGACTCTCTTAGTTGTGGTTTTTTTTTTTTTTTTTTTTTTTTTTTTTTTTTTTTTTTTTTTTTTTTTTTTTTTTTGCTATTTCTATATCTTGAGCTTTAATAGGCATAGTGTGGATATCTTTTTCAAATTTTTTTTCCTTTTCATCTGGTCAGGATGAGATTACAGAAATGAAGAGGAAGTTGAAGATTATGACTCATCAAGTAGATCAGTTGAAAGAAGAAATATCTTCCAAAGAAGCAGCTCTTGTGAAATTACATCTGGAACACCAGCGAATAGAGAAGGAGAAGGAAACTCTGAAGGTACACAAACACTTTATCAAAGTGATTAGTATATTTGGGATAGAGTCTGAAATGCTTCTCTTGTACTGTCTGCTCCAGGAAAATAGCCATCTGTTTAGACATCTTTGGATCTTAGACATCACATTTTTGAACTTGCACCCAACAATTTTGAAAGATGTAGTCCAGTTACTAACCTGGCTGGGATCTAGGCATTTTTAATAACACATTTATTTTTCCTTTTTCAACTCTTGACTTTGACATAAGAGAATCTCTTTCTGATGTTTTTGATGTGAAAATATTTTGTAGTCTTCTATAATTCTCCTTGGAGATTATAGTATAAAAGAGATCAATCTTGAAACCTATCCAGGATAGTTATTATTTATTTATTAATGGGAAGTGTCAGAGGGAATAGCAGTTAAACACTACATTATTTCTAATTTGGTTCTAGAATATGAATTCTATGGATCATGGCAAGACTATTGAATAATTAATATTTAGAGACATTATTTAAAGGGTGACTAAGAGGCCCAGTTTTGCTTTTAAAGCAGAAGTTCTTAATCTGGAATCCATGCACCCTCAAAGTATCAGTATATAGTTTTCAGGATTTCTATGACCTCCAATGGAAAAAAATCTCTATTTTTACTAATCTATGGTTTACTTGTAAACTACAAGGCTTATTTTTGAATTTTTTTAAAAAGAGTATTCTGAAAAGGGTTCATGACATAAAAAAGATTAAGAACCTCTGTGATGATCCCTGTGGATGAATGTTTTAAATGTTGTATAGACACTAACATCATTGTTGATTTTGCTACTTTAGATATGGCTCAGAAATATAATAAGTTTAAAGTGGGTCCCCCTATATTCTCAGATTTGTAAGAAATATGCTATGATGATCATCAACATATGATTATGAATGTGTTCCAAATGGTAAATTACAATAAAATCAAAGCAAAGACCATGTAAATATTCTCAGATTTATAAGAAATACACTTAGATGATCATCAACATATAACTATGGATGTGTTCCAAATGGTGAATTACAATGAAATCAAATCAAAGATCATGTAGGATGCTCTATTGTCACCAGAGGCAACAGTAGAATCCTGGAAATGTGGCTTAAGCTCAGATCTGGTAAACATTAGCCTAAATAGTAGAAGTTCCTTATATTCTATTTGGCTTTCCAGAGTTAGCCCTAGAGAAATACTATGAAGGATAGGTGTCTATGAATTCAAAATTTACATGCTTTTTGGTTCAGATTGTATTCCTCATTGCAGCTAGGAGACACTTCTTACTCTCTCCTAAGGATTTCTTTATTGAGTTAGTGCTAAGGTGTAGAGAGGACTTTTTTATTTTTTTATTTTTATTTTCCCCAGTTACACATAGAAACAACATTTTTTTGGTTATACATATACATTTTTTTTTTACATATCTTCTTATGAGTCATATCGGGAGAGAAAATCAGAACAAAAGGGAAAAACCGTGAGAGAGAAAAAAAAACAGAAGAAAAAGGAAAAAAAAAGTGAAAAAAAGCATGTGTTGATTTACATTCAGTCTCCACAGCTTTTTCTCTGGATTTGGATGGTAGTTTTCATCCAAAGTTTATTGGGGGTGCCTTGGATCACTGAACTGCTGAGAAGCAAATTCATCATAGTTGATCATCGTACTGTTTTGCTGTTGCTATGTATGATGTTTTCCTGGTTCTGCTTGTTTCTCTCAGTATCAGTTCATGTCAATCTTTTCAGGCTTTTCTAAAGTCAGCCTACTGATCATTTTTTATAGAGCAATAATATTTCATTGTTTTCATACATCATAACTTGTTCAGCCAGTCCCCAAGTGATGGGCATCTACTAATTTTTCAATTCCTTGTTACCACAAAAAGGGTTGCTGCAAACATTTTTGCACATATGGGTCCTTTTCCCTCTTTTATGATTTCTTTGGGATATAGACCCAGTAGTGGCACTGCTGGGTCAAAGGATACGCACAGTTTTGTAGCTTTTTGGGCACAGTTCCAAATTGCTCTGCAGAATAATTGGAGATTTCACAACTCCATCAACAATGCATTAGTGTCCCAGTTTCCCCATATTCCCTTCAACATTTATCATTATCTTTTCTTGACATCTTAGCCAATCTGAGAAGTATGAGGTGATGGATACCTCAGAGTTCTTTTAATTTTATTTCTCTAACCAATAGTGATTTAGTTAATTTTTTCATATGACTATGGATGGCTTTAATTTCTTTATCTGAAAATTTTCTTCATATCCGTTGACCATTTTATCAATTGGGGACAAAGAGGACTTCTTATTCACTTTTGATTATAGAATCAAGATTCTATAAGATAATTTTTGCATAGGAATAAATCATTTTTATGTATAGCTTCTTAGAAAATGGGCCTTTTAGTATTTAGTTAGAGCTTCCTTTGACATTTTAGTCTAGTGATATGAATTCCAATATACATGGACCTTTGGGCCATAAATCTTTGCAGTTTTCATATTAACTCTGCTCAAAGAGAAATTTAAATTTTTATTATGAGATTTCTGTAAAGCAGTATAGGTGTAGGATTTCCTTCAGGTGGGTGTGAACTCTATCCAGTTTGTTATATTGGGAGGCACCTTTTGACAGGGTAGCCCAATTTATTGCTTCTCTATAAGGATGACAGAAGAACAGACTTCATACTCCTTGTCTTCAATTAGTGCCATCAAAAGAGGGAATCATGCTGTTTTTCATACCGTATTTCTTTTGTCAATTGCCTGCTAAGTTTGATCGACTCCTTGTGGTTCTGAGCATCATCAGCACATTATGGTTATGACAGGATGTCAATAGATTTTAGCAAAGTTGATGAATTTGGGCTTATATATCCCAGACTTATTTTGTCAGCAGTGAAGGAACCATCTGATTTGGAATATATGCCTTTCAGTCCTAACTAGTCCCTGATTCTGTCTAGTCACCTCCAAATAATCCTGCATTACTTTGACAGTTCTTTGATTTCTGGTGAATAATTCAGCAGCAAATATTATCTGTTCAGAAACAAGTATCACATTAGTCTCAGTCTTTAGGGCACAGTATCCTTTAAGCTAATCCACTCTGTCTCATTTCATGGCTTGGGGAGCAATAGCAGAAGAAGAGAACCTAATTATTCTGTAGCAAGAAAGCTCAATTAGTCCTGTTTGCTCTGCTGAGAAAGAAGCAGGCAGTTTTGGTAAAACATAGAATAATTGATAGCCTCCTGTGTATGAATAAGAAGAGTCTTATGAATGGTTTTCCTAAGGTATCTGATTTATCTCTAAATAAGATGGGAATATTCAAGTGCAGAGACAATGAAGAAGCTACTGTGTTTCAACAGCTCTTGATCACTGCCTGCTGAAGCTGTGTCATCCCAGCAGATGTTAAGAACTACAAACATCTCTTAGAACATGACTCCAATTGGATGGATTTTGGGGGCAAACTAGAAATAGTTAACTGTACACAATAATACAGATTTATAACTACTAAATGCATAACACCCAAGATTTTTGTTTGCTGACAGCATCTAATGCCATATCTAATTTACAGCTTATATATCTATAACATAAGGAGACCACTCAAAATTGTGGTATATTATAAAAAAGAATTATGTAGCAGTACCAAATACATAAACAGTTTTACATTTTTGGACAGATACTTTTACATGCTGTTGATTGTATTTTAATATAATAGGGCTTACATTTTGTACTCTTGATGGATTCAGATCAGCTCTTGCTACTTAGTAAAATGGAAGTAAATGTTACACATCTGGGAAAATAAAAGTTTTATTAAAGAAAACATGAATTGAGCAGGTATTTTATTGCTGTAGTCTCTGTCATATGATGTGAAATTTGAATTGTGAATTCAATTGTGAAAATTGAAATGTTGATCTTCCACCCTTTTTCTTTTCCCTTGCAGAAGTAAAACTTAGATTAGATTGCCTATGAAACGTTTCTTTTTGTTTGTCTCTAGACCAAAGTATATGTCATGAATGAACAAACAATATCTTGTTTTGCCTTATTTTCATGGTTTTTGGTTGCGTTTAGTTTGTAAAGATATATCTGGAATATCTTCTGTTTGAATAAGTTTGAGGTATGAAATTTGTGATTTTTGTGACCCTTCTGTTTTACAGGTAGAATCTAGGTAGAGATGAGCCCTAGGACTGATAGCATATAAAGACCTTTCTATAATGTGTCTGGGGAACTTCTCTAAAATTGTCCTTGAAAAAATGATTACCACTGTTTCTCTGATTCTCCCGATTTCATCATGTAACACTTTTTTGTTTTGACATCTTAACCTCAGTTTTCAGAATCTCCTGTAATTCTAAGATGAACTCATGCCTTGTTATCAGGCATTAAAGCTAAGATTTTGATTTGGAATATTTACTGATCTTTTTAGTCTTGTCTAAGAACCTCTCATTGCCATACTATTCTTTTGGGTGATATTAGATTGACATGGGGAAGACAGATTAAAAATGTATGGGAATATTATTCATAAAATTATTTTACTAAGCTAATTGCAAGTCCACTTTTATGCTTAGAACAGGCCTCTCACCTGAACTTTGCTAATTATTACAAATCTAGTCCTTATTTCATCTCCTTTGTGAAATTATTACTAATATCTAAACTTTGTGACCTTTCCTTATGTTTAGATCGTGTTTATTTTGTCATTCAATTTTTATTTATCAGATGCTGCATTTTGTTAACTTTTCATATATGCACATATCTAATCATCCCTGCTTTGATTGTAAGTTTCCTGAGAACAGAGGCTATGTCTTACTTATCTTTTTATCCCCTTCAGTTCTTAGCATGGTGCTTCACACATAGTAAGTACAAGAGTATATTTGTTGCAAGCGTATATATGTCATAAAATGGGGTATGTTTTATTTTCTCAATTAAATTGCATGTGCATTGAGAGCAGAGCCTGTATTTCTTCCCCCTACCCCCAGTTCTCATGATGACTTAAACATAGTTGATTTTATTAGACATTTGGTTGAATTTTTGTTTATAACCCAAGTGGCCCCCAAAGTCAACTTGCAAGTGTATAAGACCAATATGTTAACTTTATAATGTAATATCCCTATGTCCTCAGCATGATTCTTTATATATATATTATGTAAATTCCCTTGGTAGTTAGTTGTAATGCTGTAAAATGCTGCTGAATATGAAGGGAGACCACCACTCCACATATATGGCAAAATGTTAGAAATTCTTCCTGGGCACAGTTCACAGAATAAACATGTTAACTGTAATGTGCATTACTACACTACCTTATTTGTGTTTTTGTGCTGGGTTTATGTTCTTTCAGTTTTGTCTTTGCTCATGTGAATGATTAGAGCCATGTTGAATGAACCAATCTAGAAATGTTTGTGAAGCTCAATGATGCATCTAAATCCTGGTCCTCAATTCATACTTTGGGTGCTTACTAAGCAAAATTTATCTGGGTCTTTTGTTCCTGTCAGGCTGAACTGCAGAAACTGAGACAACAAGCCCTTGAGACGAAACACTTTATTGAAAAACAAGAAGCCGAGGAGAGAAAACTCCTGAGAATAATCACTGAGGCTGATGCTGAGAGATTGAGGCAGAAGAAGGAGCTGGAGCAGGTGGGAAGACTATTCATCAAGAAATAAAGGTGTTTGAGTCAACAATAGTCACTTTTTCTCTCTAAACTTTTCATCTCTATGGAAAGAATAGTTCCATCTATATATCTTTCATTTGTCTCATATGAAATATACTATCTGCAGTGCTTATTGCAGAGGAGACACTTCATCAAATGCTTTCTTACTTGGTTGATGACTCTGTCTTATTAAAACTGGCATTTCTTTCCAGTTACTAACATTGTTCATGGTACTATGTTTCTTCCTTTTCTAGGTCATAAGTGAGCGAGATATTTTGGGATCTCAGCTGGTGAGGCGGAATGATGAGCTTGCTTTGCTCTATGAGAAGATCAAAATCCAGCAGTCTGTACTGAACAAAGGAGAAAATCAGTACAACCAAAGAATAGAAGACATGCGCATTCTCAAACTGGAGATCAAGAAACTGAGAAGGGAAAAGGGCATTCTTGCCAAAAGTGTGGCAAATGTGGAAGAACTCAGGTTGAGATACCCCAAACATATTTCCTTAGCAATCACGGTCATATTACCATATAGTGAATAATTGAAACAATTGATTTTTACTTTCATTTATCCAGACATATCTTTACTAAGTTATCAGAAGGAAACCCAGGATATCATAAAATGTTAAGAATATCCTGGAACAAGAAGGACCTTGGAAATTACCTAATTTAACTCTGCCCCCAACATCCCATTTTACAGAGGAGGAAATGGTGTCCAAAAGAGAGCTTTTCTCCAGGTCACTTAGCTTTTGTAAATCATGGAGGCAATAGTAAAACCCTTAGATCTTTTGACACTAATGTTCTTTCCACTATTCTTCATGCTGGATAAAATGTTATGTAAATAATGTCCCATGATAACCTTTATAAATTTTCTTTTTGTGGGTTTATATATAGAATTGAAGGAGAAACAAAATATAATCCTAACATCATTGAAAGCAATGTTTATTTTCAACATCCATTTAAAAAAATTGAGTTCTAAATTCTCTCAGTCCCTTCCCCAACCATTGAGAAGGCAAGCAATTATACATGGGAAATCGTGCAAAAATATTTTCCTATTTCAATGTAGCAAAAAAGGAAAAAAATAGAAAAAAGTAGAAAACAATGTTTCCTTAGGTTTGTTGTTGCTGAATTTTGTTGAGTCATTTTACTGTGATCTCTTTTGGAGTTTCCTTGGCAAAGTTCTTACAATGATTTGCCATTTCCTTCTCTAGCACCTTTTATAGATGAAGAGGTTGAGGCAAACAGGATTAAATGACTTGGATCACTCAACTAATAAGTGTCTGAGATTAAATTTGAATTGAAGTCCTCTTAAAATCCAGGTCCACCCCTATATCCACTGTACCACTCACAATTTTTGAGACTCTGTCTCAGAGACTGTTTCTGTTCTATCCCACTTCTGTTTTGCCTTTGAGTACTTTTTCTGATGGAATGTTTTACAAAATTTTTCCTTATATAAATTGTATTACCTCTTTGGGAAAACATTTCTATGGTTTATATAGATAACCTGGCACTTTCAAAAACTGGAAGAGGTCCTGGACTTTTTCAGTAGCTCTTCCTATTACTTGCAGATTCCTGGGGAAGAATCAGAAGTCAAAAGATTCATTAGTTGCAAACAAGGGAATATTTTGAATTTATTGCCCAAATTCATTGGATTAAAAAACTAATTTTGACATTTAAGTCCAAGAAATGTTTTAAGGAATTGTATGTTGCTTACCATTAGATCAATTCTAGAAACTCCACATTTAATGAAGTCTTATGCCCATCACTAGGGCTGCCAACTATAGATGTGATTTTTGTCATCTGCACTGCGAATCTAATTTGACTGGTTCTTCAGGTATTATTTCTGGTCTGCCTCAATGGACTTTTTGTCCTTACTCTCCATCTCTTACTAAGACTGTGGCAAATTGTGGGAACATTTTCAATATATACTTTGAATTCTAAGCAATCAAATCTAAATTGGCTTTTGAGTGAACATATTACAGTTAATTTTAATGATTTATCTTGCTAATAAGGGGAAGGTGTATTATTAGTTTGAATGAAGGCTTGATATTAGCTTTCTGCATGTCAATGGTAGAAGGGCACAGATAATAATATCTTTGCTATTCTTTGTCATCAGTGTTTGCCTTCATCCTCCATCATTCTTCAAGCTTCCCATGAATGCTATGGGTAGCATCCATAGTAAGGCACAGTGTAGTTGGAAAAAAACTGAATTTTAGTCCTTTGCTACATAAATTAGTTTTAGTTGTCCTGTTTTCTTTTTGAGAGTCCCCCCTCCCCACAATATATAATAAGAAGGAATTGTGCAAAATGACTCATAAGGCCTCATTTGACTATTAAAATTCTGTGATTCAAATTGAGATTAATGAGATCCATTAATTAACAATTTCTATGTAGCTTTTCGGTGAGTTTTAGAACCAGACTCGTATTATAAGGAGGTAGCTTAGGGATTATTCTTGCTGTTTTTAAGCATCTTTTTGAGTTGCCTAGGATTTGGTTTTGAAAAACAAACTGAAAACAACAACAACAAAAATCCACAAGTGCATTGCTTCCATTAAGAAGATATTGGGAAAGATAGCACAACAATTTAGAGTTGTATAGGTTTTTTTGGGCTGCAGTGCAAAGAATTTTGGAATTAGAAGCTGAAGGCTCAAACCCTACATTTGATGCTACCTATATGACCAGGGGTAAGTCAGTCAATTTCCTTAGGCTACAGTTTACTTATCTGGAATGTAAGAGTTTGATTAGTTGACCCCTGAAATTTCTTTTGCTTCAATGTCTGATCCTTTGATTCTTCATCACTGGAGCTTAGTACCAGGAAGCCAGATGCCTTGAATTGAAAATACAGATTTATTATTCCATTGGGTACGGGTGTTGTCATGAACTCTCAAATTACAGTTATAACAGCTCATTTGCTTCTGATTTTTTTTTCATAAATCACAAAATTGTTAAACCAAGTGATGAAATTGGGTTACTCTGATAGCGAATAGGTATATCTGGATCTTAAAAGTCTTTCTTAAATCCAAGTTTTCTTCTGAGATTTCTTACATCGAATATTGTGGTGATGTAATACTCAAATTGCTACCAGTTTCTTGATTGAAGAGACTTTGTCTTTTCAGGCAGGAGCTTTTTCACATGCAAAGAGAATTCTTAAAGGAAAGGACCCGCTGCCGAGCCCTGGAGGAAGAACTGGAGAACCCCATGAATATACACAGATGGAGAAGACTGGAGGTAACATCTGGCAGAGGATTATTCCATTTCCAACTCTGTTCCTCTACCCCACACACATTTTCTAACCTAGAGCACAACATGAAACATGGCTTTGTTTAATGCTATGTAAATTGTCGTAATAGAAGAAGGGTGGGTGAAATGTAAATTGGGCTGTTCCAGAGCCAGATGGCTCAATCAGGTTTTGTTTAAGAAGTCTCTGGCAAAATTGCCTACTTGGAGGCTTACAAAGATGTTCAAACTCAAGGCATCACCTACCACTCTATTGTCATTGTTTAGGTTGTTTTCTACCAGTTAACTTTTGTTCTGGCTACCATTTTATGATTGTACTAGCCAGTGGTATATGTATATTGTACTAGCTTTCATTTGGGCTTTGCATCCTTTTCTTTCTTGTAGATGCAGACATCACTTTAATTAGTGTCCTCCCTCACTTTGTCAAGGACTAATAGATAGATAAAATGTTCATTCAATGCTTACAATGTGCCAGGTACTAGTACAAATACAAAAACCAATGTTTTGTTATTAACTAAGGCCCTTCTCTTTAAGATTTTTCAAAAGTTTCATTATTAGATAACATAAAACAATTTTATTTTAATTTTATGTCTTCCTGATTTTCATGATCATTACCACCAGAGCACCACCACAGATATTGTATTAAATCAAGAAAAACATACAGATGAAATTGAGAGGCAGATTATGTCTATTCAAGAAGATGATGAGTGCCTCCTTTTAGTAGTTTCCCCCAATGCACATGTAAGAAAGGTGCCTGAGAGTAACTGAACAACTCAAGAGTTAAAAGAATATGAATATTTTGATGCAAGGAAAATGGAAATAATGGGAGAAATTAGCCAAATAGATTTCAGGAAGTAATTTTAAAAAAAATTTAATGAAGAAAGTATTAAGGGTAATGTTTAATAAATTGTTATGTAAATAGGAGGCCTGAATTTTAACAACATTTAGGTCTTCCAAGAGACACTGCCAAACATAGTCCAAATGCATGAATATCAGTTGGCTCTGTTGGATATCTTTTAAATAAAGTCAGAGCCAACTGAAATTTCTTAATTTTTTTTATCCTTTCCTCCAAAACTCATTCATCCCTAATCAAATTCTTAGTGGCTTAGGTGTTTTACCAAATGAGTGACAATCTGGATGCTCTTGAAGACATGTACTTGGAAACTGTGAATTCATTTACTGACAAGATTGTTCATTCCTTGTGCTTCTGTTCATGCTTCTACAAAGCATAATTCCATATCAGTGTCTCTCAACAAAAGAGAAAATGGAAGCTTTGAAAAGATTTTGAAAATATTTAGATGGATATTTTTTGAGAGGACTTCATTAAATTGTCACATCAGGTCAGTTGAAAGTCCAGAGAATAATTACTGATTTTTATTTCTGTGCCATGAGTTTAGATTGAGAATAGATAAGTTATTGGAAGGTCAGCCTTCTGTGTCATGAGCCTACATTAGAACTAAATGTTGTGGTCACAGGCAGCTACCGATTATCAGAAATACACTTACCAGAAATCCATCCTACGCCTAATGTGCTCTAGATAAAGGATTTGCAAGATGTTAGCTCCCTTTTGGGGGTAGCTTTCCATGATCTCATCTGCCCATACCTTTATGATTCTTTCTGGTGTTAAGATGAGGTTCCATACACTAGCATACCAAAGTTCAAAGGGAAGCATGGGATCACAGATAGAATCTATCTAGTTCAAGCCCTTATCTCTAGAGATAAGGATGTTTTCCTCAGCTATTCCTTGGGCACCTTGGGTTCTTTCCTTACCATAAGTACTTGCTGTAATTATACCATAAGAATTATGAGTTTTACTAGTATATGACACTTTGAGAATAGGGATAGAATTTCACTATCCCCAGTGCCTATCACAGAGTAGATCTTTAATAAATACTTGTTGATTTATTGATATCTTATATGACTAACCTATTCTTCCTTTTGAGGAACTCCTGACAGTTTTTTAAGTGTTTTTGGCAAGAGCAAGATTGATACTGGTAGATATAAAATTGACTTTTAACCTTCCCTAGGAAAGAGGCATCTTGGTTTAATAGAGTACAGCATTTGAGATCAGGAAGATATGAATTAGGATCATGCCTCAGATACTTCTTGACTCTGACCCTAGGAAATCATTTAACAAGTCTCTCTCTCTGTCTGTCTCTGTCTCTGTCTGTCTCTCTGTCTCTGTCTCTGTCTTTCTGTCTTTCTCTCTCGATTTCCTCATCTGCAAGATGAGGATAATGAGACCCTCTACTTCATATTAGGATCAAATGAAATAATATGTGTAAAGTATTTGGAAATCTTAGTGTCACATAAATGTTAATAAGGTCACCAAAAACCTTATTAAGTGCTTATTTTATTGGAAGTGTAATGATAACTATTGATACAAATAAAGACCAAAAATAGTATTTGTTTTCAAAGAGCCACTATCTAATGGAGGAGACAAATGTACAAATAAGATTTAAGTAGGATAAACTGGGGCTACACTCAGGGAATGAGGAGGACTAGGAAAGGCTTCTTGCAGAAGGTGGGATTTTAGCTGAGACTTAAAGGAAGCTAAGTCTAGCCAGGAGATAAAGATGAGGAGGAAGAATATTCAGTGAAAGTGCACCGAGTTTGGAGATGGAATATTATATTTGATAAACAGCAAAGAGCAGTGTCATTAGTCTGCAGTTATATGGAGTGAACTAAATAGAAGGCCACCAGAAAGGCAGGAAAGTGCCAAGCTATGAAAAGCTTCGAATGCCAAACAGGATTTTATATTTAATCCTAGAAAGGTGATAGGCAGTCAGTGGAGTTTATTGATTGAGAGATGACATGGTCAGATCTACCTTTTAGGAAGATCAATTTGATATCTGAGTAAAGGGTGGATGGGGGTGGGGAGAGATTTGAGGTAGATCACCCAGCAAGCTTTTGCAGTAGTTCAGGTGCAAGGTGATGAGGGTAGTTATAGTGTCAGAGGAGAGAACTGCATGCCTGAGAAATGTGACACAGTAGCTGGTGACAGGACTTGGCTTTCATTTTTTATGAAGGGAGGAGAGAGACTGCTGGCTTGTGAGTTTGGGTAACTGGGAGCATGGTAGTGCCCTCAAGAATAACAGGAAGGTTGGGACAAAGAGAAAATAGTGAATTGAGTTTTGGACATGTGTATGGAATAGTTGGAGATCTCTAATAGGCAGTTGGATTTGTGAGACTGGATGTTAGGAGACAGGTCAAGTTTGGAGATTTGAGGATCCTTCAGCTTAGAGATGATGACTGAATTTAAAGAAACTGATGCAATCATTAAATAGAAGATTCCAGAGGGAAAAGAGAAAAGATTCTAGGATAGTACCTTGAGGAGGGACCCTTGTGGTGAGAGGCCTGGATGAAGATACATAAAAGAAACAGGTGTATTTGGACATAGGGAAAGAACCAGGAGAGGGTAGTATCAGGAAAACCTATGGAGAAGAGAAGATCAAAGATAAGAAGTGGACATGTCAAGAGGTCAAGGATAAGGATTGAGAAAAGGTCATTAGGTTTGGCAATGAAGAAATCACTGATGAATTAGGAGAGAGAATTCTCAGCTGAAGACTGTAAGTTCAGAAATGGGACTTTTAGAAAGTTAAGAGAAGAGAGCAATTGGAGATATTAATTGTAGACAAGTTTTTTCAAAGAATTTAACTACAAAAGGGAAGAAAAATATGGGGTGATAATTAGTAGGGATGAATAGAACAAGTGAGGGTTTCTGGGAGGATGGGGAGACATGAGTGGGTTTATACATAAGTAGAAAAACTATCAGTAGGTGGAGAGAAACTGAAGATGTGGGAAAGTAGGGATAATATAAGGGCCAATCAGCTAGAGAAGAATGGAGGCAATGTCATCATTTTTGCATGAAAAACACTGTTTTGGCAAAAAAAGACTACCCCTTTTCATGAAACAGGTGAAAGAGGTAGTAGTAGAAGGTATCTAAATGATGTGATGTGAGAAGAAGTGGATAAGAAGGAATTCTTGGTGAATGGTCTTATTTTATCCATGAAATATGAGGCAAAGTACTCAAATAAGAGGGCTGGAGGAGAGGGAACAGTGGGAAGTTTGAGGAAGGATGAAAATATTTGAAAAACTACTGTGGTGAGTGAGATATTGACTCAGGATAGCGTAAAAGGGTTGTCTTGCTGTAGTGAGGGACCTGTTGAGGTTATATAACATAAATTTGTAGTGCACCCCACTCAGTATAATTTTGTGATTTTCCTCCAGTAAAAGCAGTAGATAGTGGGATTAATCTATGCCTAAGGCTTGATAGGGCCAAATTATTATTTGAATAAAAGTACAAGGGAATCATGAGAAAGGGGATCATGTAGAGTTGGATAACATAATAAACTACAATAAATTAATAGCTGGGATTGTGGAAGAGACTATGAAACTGGCACTGAATTCATTGAGAAAGGAGGGTAAGTGTGTCCTGATTGTCAATAGGTAACAACTGTCAGAATCTTGGTTGGGCAATAAATAGGGATTAAATGAATCTCTAAGGAAGAAAGGTTACTCTGTGAAAGTAGTAGCAAAGGAGTCTAGCAAGAGGAAGAAGGGAGTATTCTGATTCCCCTGCCGTAGCCAGTGACTAGGGGTGATGCGGGGAGATGGCCAGAGAAGCTATTGTGTTGTCAGGAGGGAGCCAGGTCTCAGTGAGCACAAGAAGATGGAAAGAGTGAAAAAGGAAAAGATTTAAGAGGAAAGCAGATTTGTTGTCTTTGCAGCAGGCTCTCCAGAGAGCACAGTGGAAGGAGTGTGAAGGTGTGAGGGAGGGAGTATAAAGCTTTAAAGTGGGAATTTGGGAGGTTTGAAAAAGTGGCTAGTCATTGATAGAGAAGGGGATTGGAATGATAGCTGGGAGCAAAGAAAAATTAGAAGGGGGAGAAATGAATTATTAAATAAATTAGAAGGGGGAGTATGAATATAGGCAGCAATAATTGTTGCCACAGGTAGGTGTCACCCTAAAACTTTAGGCAGTGGTGTATACCTGGAAGGGAGGTATTGGGAAAGACAACTGGTGTGGGGTGGTGTGGGGGGCTAGAGACAGTAGGGGGATTATGACCAATGACTGGTTATCAGTGAGGCTCTTGTTACTAATATCTGATCTTAGCTTCCAAAGTTTAGGGTTCAGGTCCTGCCTTTGATACAAGCTGGCTTTGTCAGCTGCTTGACATCTGAACCCCATCTCCTTTCCTATAAAGCATAACTGTTGGACTAAATGGTCTCCATGGTCCCTTCCAGCTCCGAATATGTGATCTTCCTGTAAAAGACTCTCTATTCACAACCTGATAACTGAAAACCAGCCAAGTAAAGGTTTGTGACTATGTCTCACTGGTGCTCTGGTGCGAGGGCTGTGGGGGCAGATACCCTGCTCCCTCTTAAAAAGTCTGGGGACTTAGAATCTGAAAACAGCACTTGTGCTTCTGGGATGCTGACTGATGGCGCTGAATGCTCTTTTGTGGTTTCTTTTGAACAGGCCAGTGACCCCAGTACTTTTGAACTGATACAGAAGATCCACACGCTGCAGAAACGCCTCATCAGCAAGACTGAAGAAGTAGTAGAAAAGGAGCTACTCCTTCAGGTAGGGTTGTTGCCCTTGGATTTTACTGATATTCTCGGCCTGGGCCTGTCCCTGCTGCTCTCGGGGGGATGATGCTCATAGTGTCCACATCTGTGGTGGTGAGCATGGCTTGCTTGATAGTGACCAGCAGATGGCGACAGAGACCCACAGATGGAATATCAGCCTGGCTGATTGCTCTCGTGCTGGGTTCATTGATAGCTAGAGGATTCTGGAAAACAAAGTGAAAGGCCACACTTGTTTGGACTGTAGAGATGGGTTTCTAGCTCTCTCTGCTGAGGAGTGCTGGGGATGTCTTCACCGCAGTTTTAATTCGGGTAACGAACTATCCTTGTACTTAACTGATTTGGCCTTAGACCTCAATCTTTTGAGTAAGATAGAACAAATGAAAAATGATTGGGGTGGAGGCAATTATCTCAAGGTCTTTGGCTTGGCAAGTGTGGGTCCCTCACCAATGCCACAGTCAGCTTGCCAACTGTACATCAAGCAAGAATGAATCTGGGAATTTTTTGTTTTACACAATTAAAAAAAATCCTCCCCAGAATGATATAAGTGCTTTCCGGTTTTCCTTCTTGGTCTATGAGACTGTTTCCCCCAACTATGGTATTGGTTTTTGTGAAAAAAATGATGGTAAGGAATGAATCATCTCTCTTACAGCTACTGGTAGAAATTGGGGGAAAAGAGACATACCAAGATATTGCTATAACTGTCCAGAGCCATATGTGTTAATTTGTAGGCCAGAAATGTCAGAAAGAATCCATTTTAGGATATGGATTAAGAAAAAGTCATTAGGTTTGACAATTAAGAGAATCAGGCTTTCACTATCTCTGATCCCTGGCCTGGACTCTCAATTAAATTATGCCTGAGAGTAAACTTAGGCTGAGGTGAAATGGAATATGGTCTTGACCACCACTCTGAGTTTTATAGATATCCTAAAGCATTCCCAAAGCATTTTAGCAGTGGCAGAGGAAAGATCAGAATTCAGAAAAATGGAAGCTTGGAAGTCTTTATTCAAATCAGTTAGTTAGTCCTCAAGTAATATCTTCATCAAGTCAGGCTACTCTCCAGACAGACTGACCTGCTCTGTAAATGACATGTGCAGTCTCCTGGGACTGAAACATCCCAGAAATCCACTTATGTCATTCTTAGAGAAAAAATTCTGGGTGATTCAATGGATTTAAAATTTTTCCTTCTGGTGGTAACATCAAAATGTTAGGAAAAAATGCTCTGCACCTAATAGAAAATGCTGCAATTAGAAATGATGTGTTTGGTTGAATTGTAGATTGTATAAAAATTCCTTTTAAAAAATGGTTGATATTTTACTTCTGTAAGAAGGGGTTTTAAGGAAATAAACAGGTCCCTTCCCTCTCTTGCTGCTTGTATAGTGGGAGGACAAGCTATGCTCAATGAAATAATAACTTCCTTGATGGTGATTGGTTAGATTCATCTAGAGGATAATAGGTGAGCCTTTAAGGGGTTTTTTAAGGAGAATTCATGTTTTAATGTCTTTATGTTTTGTTATTAATGTCGGTCTTTGCAGTGGTCTAGAATTTACAGAAGACTTAGATATACTTTTAATTCTGATGCCTTTATCTTTGTGTATGTGTGTGTGTGTGTGTGTGTGTGAGAGAGAGAGAGAGAGAGAGAGAGAGAGAGAGAGAGAGAGAGAGAAAGAGAGAGTGAGAGAGAGAGAGAGAGAGAGTTAAGATATTATGAATATATTAAGGTAACTGGATATCTCAAGTTCTTTGTTTAAGGATGGGATTTGAGAAAGGTGCCTTAGTACTGATGGAAAGGTGCTTTAATAAGGGACTAGAAAGAATGGATAGAATCTCTTGCCCAAGTAAATGAGGACACTTCCATTTCTGAACCTGTTCTGATGATTATTTGTTCCTTTTCTGTTGAAAAGTAGAACCACAGTATCTTACAATTGGAAAGGACCTCATGTACTTGTTAGTACAACTTGTATCCAAACAAGAATCCTCTCTATAATAGGGCTTCTTAAACTCTTTCCACATGCAATCCCTTTTCTCCTGATAAATTTTTATGCAACCCAATCTTGAATCTGAGCTGAGGTGTTTCTGGAAGTATTTGTGCATGTACAATACAAAGTGTACCTGTTATTTGTTCAAAATCAAAGTTCAGTGAAGCTGGGGGATGCACCATGGGCAAGTGCTGCCAGAAACACCTTAGATTCATTACATGCATTTGATTTTGAATTAAATTTTAGTCACTGCCTTCAGAAATTTTTTACTATTGCTAATTTTTTGCAACCCCTCTATTCAGTTATGTGACTCCATATTTAACGAGCTTTGCTCTGTTGCATACTGAAAAGTGATGAAATAAAACCTTTGCTTAATGACTTCCATGAAGTGGGGAGAGGAGGTGGGAGATGACCTACAAACCTCCTGGGACTTCCATTCCACTTTATATATAATTTCTAGGAAGCTTAAATCCTCTTCTGCAATTTCCCTCTATTGTTTCAAATTATATTCTGTGGGGCTAAACAGAAGGAAAAAAAACACACCAAAAATGAATCCCTCTTCCAGATGAGATCCCTTCAAATAATTGAAGATAGCTATAATGTTCTGCCTAAGATTTCTTTTCTCCTATTTTAACATCCCTAGTCATCCTGAACATGATCTCCAAGCCCTTTGTGATCCTTGATGCCCTTCTCTGGACAATCTCTAAATGGGGACTTTAGAACTGAACATAGGCTTACAGAAGTGGTTTGACCAATAAAGAGTATGGCAAGGTTATGAGATCCTTAGTCCTGGATACTGTGCTTCTCTAAATATAGACAAAAATTGCAGTTTCTCTTTTGACCACTGTTTAATATTAAGGAAGCATGATGCAGTGGAATTTTACACAGTTGACTTGTTTTAAGATTGCAGGCTACTGAAACTCTCATTTTTTATATAATCTGCAGTGTGGTCAGATCTTCCCTATCTTGTGAAGTTGGGTTTTTTTAGCCCAAAGTATGTGATTTTTATTTCTTTTATTCAATTTCATCATATTATATTCAGCCCAATATAAGTAATCAGTTAAGGTATGATAATTATTCTTTCTAGCTTTCAGCATGCTGTCTAGATTTTATTAGGTCCATTATAAGAATTGTTAAACAGCATAGATCCTTGGGGCACTTCATTAAAGACTACTTTCTAATTATCAGTGATTATTTTTTAGCCTTTCAACCAATTCCAAATTCACCCGTCCTACTAGAATAGTCCGGATGACTTTCTCAAATTCTTTCTTAAAGTCCGGGTATAATAATGATAGCTACAGCATTCTCTTTACTGTTATAACCGTGAAGTACACTGATTCTGGTGCCTGTTCATAATGAAACCATTCTGGCTAACTCAGAGATTGTGGCTTCCTTTTCTAAATGTTTTTGGTCAACATTCCTTTTTCCAGAGAGCCTACTATCTCTAGAGTCCTTGGTATTTTGTTGTCATAGTCCAAAATTCAGTTCCAGATGATTCAATCTTTTTAAAAATAGAAATTATCTTTTTCAGTTTGGTTTGAATAAACATCAACAAACATGACCTTTTTCATATGCAAAGAACAGGAAAAGAGGGTTACATATGAAACAATGAAACTCATGTATATGTGTATGTGTGTGACTGTACATATATATGCAGATATGTAGCTCTACATATGTATATCTATATATATTTATATATACATATGTATAAATATTACATGGCAGTACATTTCCTGATTGTTTTAATCCCCTTCTAAACTTCCTTCTGCTTTCTTCTGCATATTTCAAAATGCTTTGGCACTCTTTTCCTTTTTGAAAAAAACATGATTACTATCTTTCCAATTCCCCTCACAACTTTGTCCTTACCTCCTCTCAATAAAAATCATTCTTTGTAACATATAAATATAGTCAAATAAAGCAAATTCACACATTGGTCATTTCTGAAAATACATGTACTTATTCCATGCCTGCAGCTTACCACTTCTTTTCTATTTGGTGAGAAGAAGCATATTTGATCATTAGTCTTTCCAAGTTGTAATTAGTCATTTCATTGATCAGGGTTCTTGTTTTTCAAAGTTATTTTTCCTTTATTATATTCATTATTTAAAATGCTCTGACTTCATACACTTCATTTTGTATCAATTCATGCTAGTTTTCCTAACTTTCTTTAAATCTATCTTTTTCATTATTTCCTACAGAGCAATAATGTCATTATATTAATATGTCATAATTTGTTTAGTTGTGGATGAGCACCTACTTTGTTTTCACTTCTTTGGTGCATCAAAAGTGCTGCTATGAGTTTATGACATCACTGGGTCAAGTTTAATGACTTTTGGGGTATACATACTACTCTTCACAATGGATGGACCAACCTACAATTTCAAGTGTACTTTCTCTTTTTTTTTCTTTCTAATCTGATGGGTATGAGATAGAACCTTAGAACTGTTTTAATCTGAAGTTCTCTTATTAGTGACTTGAATATTTTTCATATGATTGTTAGTATTTCTTTTCATATTCTTCATTTGTTCATATTCTTTGATCTTTTTTATTGAGGGAATTTTTCTTATACTTTTATAATTATATCACTTTCCTGTATACTTTGGATACTAGATAATAGAAATTTGTTACAAAATTTTTTCCACTAGTTTACCATATCTCTATTTTATTGACTTTGTGCTAAAACTTTTCAACTTTATGTAATCAGATTTATCCAATTTAACTTTTATATAGCCATCTGTATCTTTCCCCCACCTTTCTATGAAATTTCTCCTTATCCATTATTGTGAAGACCATATTATCTCCTTTTCCTTAATTTGCTTATGATATGACCTTTAATTATATATACATTTGGAGTTCATGCAATATGTAGTGTGAGATATTGATCTAGGTTTAGTTCCTCCCAAATTACTTTCCATTTTCTCAGAATTAAAAAAAACCTAATAACAAACGAACCATATAATTAGTCCTTACATCAGTAGTTGGTGTTCTTAGTTTTAGAGCACAATAAGATGCTATGCTTAATTGCTTTAAGATCTTAAATATCTAATTTATTCCATTCATTAATTTTATATTTTTAAATCAATACCATTTAATTACTTTTTTGTAGTATCATCATCATCATCATCATCATCATCCTTATTATCATCATTGTCATTTATACAGCATTAAAAGATTTGCAAGCCACTTTATAAATATTCTCTCATTTTAAGTTTATAAGAAATCTGGGAGGGTAGGTACTATGATTATCCTTATTTTATAAATTAGGGAACTGAATCAGACAGAAGTTATGACTTGCCTAGGGTCACACAACTAGTAAGTGTCCACGGTCATATTTGAACTCAGACCTTCCTGACTCTTAGTGCAGCATTTAGATTTGGTACTACTAGGCCCCTTTCCTTCCCAATTTTTTTTTATGATCTCCCTTGAGATTCTTAGCTTTCCATTCTTCTAGATGAATTTTACCATTTATTATAATTCCTTTTCACTGGATTTTGTTGATAAATACTGAAAAGCTGATCATTTTTGTGTATCTGTTTATATCTTTGTACTTTAATGGAGTTAATTGTTTTAATGAATCTTCAGGTGAATCTATAGTATTACGTAAATCATATAATCATCTTTAAAATGCAATAATTTTGTTTTTCCTTTGCTTATACTTAATTCATCATTTTCACTTGTCTTATTCCTACAATAGCATTTTTTCACTTAATGATATTTTACTTTTTTCAATTACATGTAAAGATAATTTTCAGCATTCATTTTCTGTAAGATTTTCAGTTCCAATTTTTTTTAATTTTTTTTCCCTTCTCTTTCTTTCCTCTCCTCAAGATAGCAAGTAATTTGATATAGGTTATACATGTACAATCTTTTTAAACATATTTCTGCATTAGTCATGTTGTGTAAAAAATGTCAGAACAAAAGGTAAAAACCATAAGAGAGAAAAAAGCAAATGAAAAATGGTGAAAATAGTATATATGCTTTGATTCATAGTCAAGTCTCCATAGTTCTCTCTCTGGATACAGATAGCATTTTCTATCCCAAGTCAATGGGAATTAGCTTTCCTGAACAATATAATGATCCAAGAGAAGTCTATCAAAATTGATTATCACCTAATCTAAGAAGATCCCCCCCAAAAACATTGGGTACAATGTTCTCCTGATTGTGCTCACTTCACTCAGCAATAGTTCATGTAACTTTTTAGGTTTTTCTGAAATCATACTGCTCATCCTTTATTATAGAACAATAATATTCCATAACATTCATATATCATAACTTATCCAATCATTCCCAGTTGATGGGCATCCATTCAGTTTCTAGTTCCTTGCCATCACCACAAGAGCCACAACAAATATTCTTGTCCATGTAGGTTGTTTTCCTCTTTTATGATCTCTTTGGTATATGGTGGAGCCAGCAGTGGCAATACTGGATTAGAGGGTACTCCACAGTTTTATAACTGGGCATAGTTCCAAATTGCTAGATGTGGCTAGATAAGTTCATAACTCCACCAGCAATGCATTATTAGTGTCCCAGTTTTCCCACATCTTCTCCAATATTTATCATTTTTCTTTTCCTGTCATCTTAGCCAATCTGCTAGATGTGAGATGGCACCTCAAAGTTGTTTTAATTTGTATTTCTTTAATCAGTAGTGATTTAAAGTGGTTTTTTTCATATGACTATAGATTATAAAAGCATTTCAAAAATTATATCAAGTAATAATTGGGACATTGACATTTTTGATTTGCCTATGATCTTATTGGGAATGTCTCTAGTATTTTTCTCTATTATATGTTATGCTAACTCTGGGTTTCATATAGGTGTTGTTTACCATGTTAAAGGAAGTTCCATTTATTTTTATGCTTTAAAATATTTTAAAAATATAAATGGGTATTTTATTTTGTCAGACTTTCCCATAAATTTATTGATATAATCATTTAAATTTTTTTACATTATTGATATGATCCATTATATTTATGATTTTTCTAATACTGAAAAAACCAATTATTGAGCTGTCCCTCCTTTGGCTCTGAATGTACCTAGACAAATACTGCCCTGACCTTCTCTCTGCTTAATGATTGATTGTGGGGTGAACCTGTTCCCAGCTGTTACTCTCAAGAGGCCAAGAAAGAGCCCCTAGATTGGTCTTCAGATTGGTCTAACTACCAATTCTTTGGCCTAGTCCTTCTCAGAGAGCCCACAGCCTCAGGCCCCTGAGGGCCCCTAGCATCTCTGTATTCAGAGTGGCTCTGTTTACTGGCACTTAATGAGTTTCTGCTCCCTCCTTTCCCCACTGCAAGAAAAGAAAAGAAAAGAAAAAATTACCTCTGAGCACCCATAGACTTCTGGTAGTCCTCTTCATTAGATGGAGGAGGAGTTAAACTGGTGTTTTTCTGGTCTTCTTGATCATTATTCCATCTGGGGCTGTTTTCAGTTTTTGTTGTGGTGTTTATGAGGGAGCTGGGCATCTTTTGTAACTTTTCATTTTGCCATCTTCAGCAGAAACCCAAGTGTCTATTTCTATTGCCTTTTAAAAGTACTTCAGCTTCCAAGGCCGTAAGCCTTAGAAACAAAAGGTTTTCTGGGTGTCAGGGTCATATCCAAAGCATGCCTGCTTCAGCCTCTTTCTCGTCATTCCAATTATTTCCCCCCCAAAATCCTTCAATTTTTATAATTTATAAAAACTGAGAATATTCTCTAAGAAATGATGTGATTGATATTTATAAACACCCATGCACAAATAGTGCTTATCTCATTATAGAAAAGTTAATGTAAAATAAGAACATCATTGTATAGTAATTTCTAGATTGAGAGTTAGAAGACCTTGGTTCTAGTACCAGCTTTGTCACTAATCTGTTTGATCTTGGACAAGTCATTTCTCCAGATTTTAGTTTCTTCATATGTAAAATGGGCTTACATTAGAATAATATACATACTTCTTTCCAGTCTTACTTTCTGTGTTTCCAAGAGATAAATTCCTAGTTCCTTTATGAGAAGAGTCAGAGAATCAGGTGATTAGAAAGGTTCTTTATTCAGTTTCATGAAGGATCAAGGAAGAAATAGTTAAAACCTATTTAATCCTATTTAGCTAATTCTCATTAATTTCTTTCTTTAATTGGGATGATCCAGTGAAAACCTAAACAAAAAGACTGCATTGAAAAGAGAAGAATAGTCATGTAGAAGGCAGGATGAAAATGGCAAGTTGGGGTTAGATACTGAAAAAGTTGACAGCCAAGATGGTAGGAATTTATCTAATATTCTATAGATAATTATATGTTTAGCGGATCAAATACAAGTGTATACATGCATATATATGCATATGTATATTTTTTCCCAATGTTTCTCAGCTTTAATTTTCCATTACAAAGTACTCCTAAAGTGGAAAATGTCTGCCCAGAAAAGGAAACCTGTGATAAACAGAATTGAATAACCTATATTTCAGATATTTAGGTCTATGGAAATCACAATGTTATAAAAAGAGGTATAAAGCAGAAGTCACAATGTCTTGCAAACATTGGTCCCATACTTAGTCTTCTTTACTAAGTTACATTTTGATAACCTGTTTTGCTAGTCCAACTCTAAAAAATGTCAATACCTTTGTCCTAGAAGAACTGATTTTTTGATCCATTCATATACCATTTAAAGTTCCTTGGCTAGTAGCTTTACTTCCTGAACCTGGATTATTAATTATAGCATGATGCCACAATCTATCTAAAAGATGACCGCTAAAAGATGAAATTGTGGTGATAGATTAAATGATTTGTCAGCCACATGGGTCATTCTTAGGTCTTTTGGGAAGGAAAAGGCCAGAATGAACAAATGTGAAAGATCATTTCCCTTGAGAATGTTATTGACAGTGATAAACAAGCAGTGACAACAAAGGATATGCATTTTAGGGAGTTATTTATGTGGAGAACTTGACTGTTTAATATATAGTGACATATTGAAAATTCATAAAGTAATAAAACTACCTTGCTATGTTCTGATTAGTGTTGCTTTAGGAAACTGTCACATTACATACTGAGTTTTCCCTGTCACATGCCTAGAAGCCTGGAGAATGGGGACAGTCCATAGATAGATAGATAGATAGATAGATGGCTAAATGAACCAAAGGAATTCCTTATTTGTTAGTATCTCAATCCTGCATTTCCAAGGTGAACTTTCTCTCTAATTTAATTTTATAATTGAGCATGCTTTATGTAGCTATAAAATGTCTTGAATTAGGCAAGAGTTTGAATTTATCTGCAGTAAATATGAGCTTATACAGGGGAAATTACAATATCTAATGATTTTCAGATCATTTACAAGGTACCTTCATAACTTTTGGTATGCTGGAAATGGCCATGTTACTTTGACTTAGGCTCAGTTTATAATAGGTTAATGTAAATTTTTTCCTTTGCATTCAAAGAATTTCTTTAGTGTTTCCGATGTGACTCCTGGTAACCTGTAATTTGCCAGGAAAGTTGAGATTTAGGGCTGATAACATTTCAATTAGTAGAAGAATGAGGCAAATGTAAAGGCAGACTCCCTAAAAAGCTGTAGGGAATGAGGAGTGCATCAAGACTTAGTATCTTTACATCCAGCATGGAGACTGCATAACAAGATGCAAAAATCTAAACTGTGAATAGAAGCCTGAAAAGCCTGTAATCCAGCATAGAAAAGTTCCTGAAGGAAATTGTCAGCTATGAATGGAGATAAAGAACTAACCCAGCAGAGATACCAACAGTTATATGACTATATTAAAAATAATTATCCCATTATTAAGCAACTGTACTAGTATTTGGAAAAATAGCTCCAAGATTTTGCCCCAGTTTCTTGTGGTATGACTTCTGCAAACATCATAATTCATGCTTCCTCTATTAGCAGTTAACTAACAAATCTCAAGCCCCAAAGCTGTGCTGAATTCATTAATGATGTGTATTAGAAAGACTTTGTGCCCCAGGAAGACAATTAAAATTGTTAAACAAAAAACAGAAAAGTTAATTTAAGTTCTGTTCCAAAATTTGAGGTGTAGATCATGTTTCTGCTGCTTAGAAAAAGCACTAGATGAGAGGGGGAAATCCCTTCCATTATTCTTGCCATTAAGGATTTAAAATGGTGTTTCCTTTGGGTTCTTTTTCTAGTGGTGAAGTCTCTCTTCTGTTTTGATTTTTTTCCCCCATTCTGCTAAAATTTCACTATGAGTTTTCTTAGTACTGTAGTTCTACTCAACCTGGCCCCAGGGTGAAAAGAGAAATTGAACCCAGTTGTGTAGAAAATGAAAGGTAGCTATAAAAAGTGATAAATATGTACTTGCATGTTGATTTGTGTAACATAATCAATTAAATAATACTTTAGTGCTTACTGTTTGTCCTACTTAGCTTTTATGGAGATTGAAAGGTGCCATAAGGTGACTCTTTTCAGCAAAGAAATGATTTGTCAGGTCCAATGATCTTGGATGAAGAGAGCCATCTACACCCAGAGAGAGGACTATGGGAATTGAGTGTAGATCACAACATGACATTTTCACTCTTTTTTTTGTTGTTTGCTTTCATTTTATTTTCTTTCTCATTTTTTCCCTTTTTGATTAGATTTTTCTTGTGCAGCAAGATGACTCAGTAAATCTGTATGCATATATTTTTACCATGCTTAACATATATTAGACTATTTTCTATCTAGGAGAGGGGGTAGGAAAAGGGGGGGATTGGAACACAAGGTTTTGCAAGGGTTAATGTTGAAAAATTAACCATGCATATATTTTTTAAACTAAAAAGCTTTAATTAAAAAAAAAAAGAAAAATGCCATAAAAGTCTTTTAGTACAGTCTCCTCAATTTACAAATGAGGAAGATGAGACCCAGACAAATGAGGTGATTTTCCCAACGCCACAGAGGTACTAAGTAACAGAATCAAGATTTGGACCTTGGTCCTTTGACAGGAAATCTGATCTTACTTCTGTTCTTCTATGCTACCTCTTAAGCATAAAAGAGTCATTGCCTTCAAGGTATTAAGTATGGCCGCACATTATAAGTAGGGAAATGACTATAATATAGGATAGAGTATGCTAAATGCCAAAAATATAATATATGCATATGTATACTATATGTGTATGTATCTATATTTGCATGTATGTGTATATGTCTATAGTCAATTCCTCTTTGTTTCCCTATTACTTTTTTTCTTACCTCTCAGAAATCTTGTTTCTAACCTCATTCAGTTGTAACTATGGTCTCCAAAGTTACCAATGATCTCTTAACTGACAAATCCAATGGTTTTTTCTCAATTCTTATCCTCTTTGACTTCCCTGCAACCTTTTATACCGTCAATCACTTTTTTCTCCTTGACACTACCTTTTCTTTAAATTTTCTTGGCTCTCCTACACCTATCTACCTCCCTTTTTTAATCTCCTTTGAAAACTAGATCTTCATTGTGGATGAAGATACTTGATCATCTTAGTCTCCTGGATCTTCATCTAGTTCATACTCATTAATCATAGATATTGAAAGGTGAAGGGATGCCAATAACTGGGAAATGACTAAATAAGTTGTGGCATATGATTGTGATGGAATACCACTATGCTATAAGAAATGACAAACAGGATGGTTTCAGAAAACCCTGGAAAAACTTAAATGAACTGATATGAAGTGAAATGAGCAGAACTAGGAGAATATTGTATACAGTAACAGCAATATTGTATGATGAAGAATAGTGAATGACTTAGCTATTCTCAGCAATACAATGATACAAGACAATTCCAAAGGACTCATGATAAAAAGTGCTATTCATATTTAGAGGAAAAACTGATACTGTTTGAATACATACTGAAATATACTATTTTGTCTATCTTTGTTTTTTTATCTCTCTTTTTCTTTTTTCTTTCTTCCTTTCTTTTTCTTCCAAAACATGACTAACATGGAAATGTTTTACATGATTGCACATGTATAACCTACATCATATTGCTTACTGCAGAGAGGGAGGGAAGGAAGGGACAGAACTTAAAACTCAAAACTTGAAAACAACAACAAAAATTGTTTCCACATGTAATTGAAGAAAAATAAAATATTTAACGAAAATCATAGGGATCTCTTATTTCTGAATGCTATTTTGTTTAGTGATCTCATCAGCTCCTACGGATTCAATTTTAGTTCATGTGCTAATGGATTCTCAGACTTATTTGTACAACCCTAACTTTTCTTTTAACCTCTTCTCTTAAGTCTCCAACTACTATTAGGCATCTCAAATTAGATAATGTTATAAATACCATAAACTTAACATGTCCCAAACTGAATTCATCCCATCTTCTTAATTTCCATGTTGCTACCAAGAGTACCACCATTCTCCTGGTCACCCAAGCTCAGATCCTAGTAGTCATCTTCAACTCCTCACTCTTTTATACCTTTCATACACAAATAGTTGCCAAGTCTTGTTAACTTTACCTGTGTCACATCTATCATAGACATTCTTTTTTTGACACACTACTACCCTGGTTCACTTCCTTATCATCTCACATGTAGACTATGGAAATAGCCTTCTGTTGGTCTCCTCACTTAGACCATTGTCCACTCAGCTATCAATCCATCTTCCTAAAGCACAAATCTGACCATGTCACCTCCCTAATTCAGTAAATTCAATAGTTTCCCACTACTCTCAGGATCAAATATAAAATTCTTTGACTTGTAAAGCCTTCATAATTGGATTTCTTTCTACTTTTCCAGTCTTTTCACACTTGACTTCCCTTCATACAGTCTAATGAACCAGTGACACTTGATTCCTTGCTGTCTTTTGAAGATAATACTCCAGCTCTTGACATAGGGACTTTTCATTGACTGTACCTCATGCCTGGAACTCTCTCCCTCCTCATCTTCACTTTTTGGTTTCACTGGTTTCCTTCAAGTCTTAGCTGAAGTTTATTCTTTTGCAACAAACCTTTCCCAGTCTTCTTTAAGTACCTTTCCTCTGACTGAGACTATCTATAATTCATCCTTATAGTATATATATATATATATATATATATATATATATATATATATAGTATATAATTATCTCTTGTTGGTACACAGTTATATGCATATTGTCTTCCTCATAATCCGATTGCAGACTCCTTGAGAGCAGAGACTGTATTTTGTATCCTCAGTGCTTAGCACAGTATTTAACACATGGTAGGTAGTCAATAAATATTTGCTTACTTAGTCTTGTTTGTGCAGTACAGAAATTTTAAGGGTGTTCAGCATTTACTCTTTCCCCAGTTCAAAGGAGAAGGGCAGTGCTTTTTTAGACTTTTAGGAATTGTAGAAGCACATAGAAAACTTCCTTTTTAGGTCAACTGAAAATATTGAGCAATAATTTTTTTCTAGTCTAAAATTCTTACCAGAATTTTCCCTTTAGGAAGATATATGAAAGGTCAAGAGCAAAAATGAAGGACCTGGGGAATAGGAATTACAAGTTGTCACCAAGCTTTAGAACAAAAAGTATCTCTTATATAGCTGAGATCTTTGCATTCTGTACCAAACCATAGAAGTTATGACTCACTTAAGTGACATCTTCTCTATTTCAAAAGGATTAAAATGTTAATTACAAGGAGGATCTGGTTTCTTTGATGGGAAATGGTCAAGGAAGGAATACACCAATTTCAGAAGGAGATTATTTCTATTGTTCTATGATGCTGACAAAAAAAAATCTCAAGATATGACCTCTTCCAGATTTCTATATCCAAATTTGGGACAGGTCCCAAGGCATGAGGGGATTCTGTTTAGCCACCTCTCTCTTTGACCAAGAAATTCTTAGATTTATATTATTTTTAATTAATTATAATTTTTTCCAATAGGCTTAATGTCCCAAACATGAAGTATAGAATTTATTTTTTCTTTGAAGGCATCTTTCAGGGGAGAGTATATTTCTAGTTATATTATGTGTTCATATGTAGGCTTTCTTTAAACTTTGTTCAGCTTCATTGAAGAGGAATAAGATTCTCAGCCCTCCTTCTTGCATGCTTGCTTAAGTAAACTTAATGCTCTCAATTATCATGTGCTTTTTAAATTTTACTTTATAGTGGCCTTTCTGTAAATAAGTTGGGGATGACTTCTTTAAAAATCAGAATTCTATGGATATTAGAGGTTTGTTTTTTTTTAATAGAGATGGTACTTTGCTTTGGTTGAAGTTAAAAATAGTTTAAACTTTTCAGAGAATGTCAGATAAGCTCAAATTCTCACAATAATGGTCAGCCTAAATGGACTATTAAATGGATCAGTGTGGACCCATCCTTTGATTTCATTAGGAGGGTTCTTTACATACAATATATATTGGAAGAGAAACGAAAAAATGTGTTGAGGGGACTCAAAAATGAAAATTGGTTAAATTGCATATTTTCTTCTTTGTTTCATCTCAATTTTAAATAGATTTTAATATATTTAAAATATTTATTGCTATCTTTTAAAGCACCACCTGCATTTTCCAATATAGCCTTTCCTTTGATCAGTCATCTCTTAAAGACTAAAAATGGGAGAAAAAACTATTCGATAAACTAACATATAAATGAAATCCAGCTTGTATGAGGGATTTTCACATCATTTTAATTTCTAAGGAGTTTAGACAAGAGTTGGAAATTTATCTAGTTTATATTTTTGTGTACCTTGGTAAACTAGAAATGTGATAGACAAGCATAAATTTTCTTTTAGATTATAAGCATCTTTATGGCATGTAGTCTGTCATTCATTTTTATATCTCTGGAAACACATAGAAGGTGCTCAGTAAGTATAAGAAGGCTGATGAGAGGAGTCACTCATCACTGAGAAAGTGACTGAGTGAGCCATTGCTTGGAAGGTCCTTGTTCATAGATACTGAGCAGACTTATTGGTCATTTATTGATTAAATTCAAGATTTGGGTTACCTCTTTATGACTGTTGTTGTTCATTCTCAAAGAGTTCCACTTTATGACTGACTTGACTGAGATACAATCTTCCCTTTATGCTCTCTTTTAAAGTGAGTTGGTTAGTTTCTCTGGCTTTCTTCAGGACCTCTAGTTTTTTTCCTTTCTTTTTTCTAGAAAGTAGTTTAATCAGTCATTTCTCTTTGGCCAAAAATCCTGAGAGTTTTCCCCTCCCAGATTCATTCATTCATTTACTTATTTATTTAGGTTTTCTTGGACTAGGTAAAAGAGGAGATTATTTGCCTCAATTGCTACTTAGCCTTCATGCCTGAATGGATGCAGCTTCTCTCAGTATTCTAGAGAGGGAAAGATTTCCTGATGCAGTATGCTTCTTAAGAGAAAGAATAGGAGTGTCCACTTAGTTCCTAAACAGGATACGACTTAGGGAACAAAGCCATGATTTACTGGGACATTGTCTGACAGGATGAAAATTACTTGTTTGGCAGTTCTCAAAGAGCTTCCAGGGGTTCTAAGGAAGAACTGTTTATGCCTGACAGAGTACTGTTCTTATAGGAAACTCAAGTTCAGTTCCCTTCTGGGGTTTAACTATTGGGCTGCTATTTGAATTCTTTATGTTTTTGTCATCATTCTTGAGTTACTGGGAATCTTTTGCATGGTAGGATTTATGTGGTATGAAATTAAGACTTTTCTATGCCCTGTATACATTAGTATTTTGAGGACCTGTACAGAAATTAGGGACTCTATTAACCATATTTAAGGAAGTCTATATGTAAATTGTACCATGAGCATTTTTGGAAACATTCCTGAAAGCTTCCAGGTGGGGAAGAGTGAGTCAAAGAGAGAAAATGATCTTTCTTAAGTTTAGACCCCTAGGATCAAATCCAGTCTATGTGAGTCCAGAGTCTTTGTAAGGCCCTGGACCATGGACTAAAATATGTTGAATGAATGATATTCTACTAAAGCTTCACTAATTAGACTCTCAAAATGATTATCTAGTAGGTACTTAGTATTTATTGGTCAGTGGCTTGAAAGTCAATTCCAAATCAAGAAAAGCATACTCATTTCTGTATGCTTTAAATGTTTCTTCAAGGAGCTATAATTCCTTCATTATGTTTATTCCTTTCACTGACATATATCACAATCTCTGTAAGATTTATTAGGAAGTATTGGAAAGTTGTGGTTTGCTGAAAAATTCATCTTCTGGTGAGGAGTCTTTGACTTAAAACTTATCATCAAACATACACTGAGTTCATTCTCAAAGTCTTTTAAGCTTGACAAAAACCACCAGAACTTGTAATGAATGCTATATTAGTTTTTGAAAGCTTGGGATCACCTTGTATGCCAAAATGAGACATCAGATTAAGATCTTTGTGAAGGGATGTTGATTCTGGATGAACCTGACTTCCTACCTTGATATGCTGACTTAGAAATTGTTTTGAGCAAATAACAAGAGCAGGTATGTGTTTATGAATTTTCAGAATTTGAGATATGCAAATCTTTGGTGTGAGAACTATAGGATTCACCACACCTTAGAAAACCACGCACACACACATACACACACACACACACACACACACACACACATATATATATATATATATATATATATAAACATTGTCTTATTTTTAAATTTATTTTGTTAAATATTTTCCAATTGATTTGAGGAACACTAAGTGGGCAGCATATAGGCTTGTTTTTTACACTTCTGGCCTAGACACTTGAGGAATTGAGTGACTTGCTTAGGGTAACACAGTCAGTACACTATCAGTACATTAGTCAAAGGCTAGATTTGAATTCAGATCTGTCTAGCCTCAAGCGTGGTACCATAGCTACTATTTTAAGTTGTTTCTCAAGCAATATGAGAAGAGTTCTATTTAATCTTTGCCTGATGTGATATTTTAATAAGGCTGACATCTGGTTGGTACCCTAAGCTTTTATTACTGACATGTTTCTCTTTGCTTTAATCTTTTATTCCTTTTATTTGAGAAATTATAGCTTGCTGCACGATTTAGCTTCTTTTATAGAAGAAACAGCTGTGATGTCATAGCAGAGTACATTTTTTGGGGTGCTGTACATTTTCCTCCCGTGCATTTGGGAACATTTCCCATGATACATTTGTTCATTTTTGTTTTGTAATCTGACTCCATTTTGAATACATGTGTGAACCAGAAATGTATTGGTTGATAAATGAATCTTTCAAAAATTGTTGACATTTGCAATTTTCTTTGGTTTCTACTTACTGAAATCTAATAGGTAAGGGGTAAAATTCTAAATAGAAACTAGTTCTTTTTTTCTTGAGGAGGGGTTAATTAAAAATTTTTTTTAAAAAGTAAGATATATAATAATAAACATGAGTGTGTAAATTTCTTATAAGAGCAGCATTTAAATAGGAAAATTGCTTTTTAGTAAAAATATAGAGCAGTAGTATATCTAGTACTAGAAATGCAAACAAGTAGATTAGTTAGAACAGTAACAAAGTATTTTGAATAAAGAAATTCTCAATGGAACATTTAGTTTCTTATTAAATCAGTATATAACTATATTTAATTTTCAACTGAAACAGATTTTCAGTGACAAATGTTTGTGGACAGAAGCAAGATGCAAAGTTATTTCAGAAATTAGAAGAAAATGATTCAAAACAAAACTCTGGGGAGTCCTGTCTAGTTTTATCTCTTCTCATAGTTTTTCTGCAGAAATATCTCAGACATAAAGGTGCTACTTACAAAGATGAGAAAATTTGCAGCTGGAGCAGAAATTAATTTGTGTTTATAGTCCAAACACCTACATGAATCCTTAATCAATTTTTTTATGATTTTAAGGGAATTTATAGAATCATTCAGATTGGGAAAATCTCTAGTGGGTCATCAAGTTCACCTCTCCTTGTAATGGCAGGATTGATTTTATTATGCCTAAAGCAGCATTGATAAATGGGTGTCAAATCAGGCTCCTGTTTCATGCATTTACTAATGTAGAACCCTATCTTCTACAGATTTGATGTGTAAGTGAAGGATTGATTACTGCTAACTTTCCAGAGACTTTTTCCGAGTTCCTGTTACATAGTCTGCTCTGAAACAGATGCCAAATATGTAGTTTATTAAGGATTGTATCAAGTCATCAGTCTGATTTTTGATTTTGGCTTTTGATGACTTGGTCCAGCTTCATTCTAGAGGCAAACTGAGATAAGGTGGATTCCTCTACTGTGCCTTCTTCTGAAAGTCTAGAAAAGTCCAGGATCATGTGGCCTAGTAATTATATGAATCTATTAGTGAGTTAATGCAAGGATTAGCTATGAGTTAATGAACTTAAACTTCCATTATTTCTCTATTCCTCCATAATCTATGTTCTAGTAAATATTCATTTTGACAGATAGTCAATTTAGTCAGTTATTTAATAAAATTTTTTTGAATTGAATTGAATCATTAGAGTCCTCAGTGATATTGCCTTTTTCATTAAAAGATTGAGTATAATAAATTCAATTAAAAATATATTAACCACTTACTATGTATAGAACATTGTTCTAGTCACTAAGAGAGATACAGAGATGAATAAAATATGGTCCCTCACATTAAAGAACTTACAATCTGGTTGGGAAGGAAAAAATAATGAGACTATTTTATGAGTATTCAAAGTATAACTATAAAATGAGACCTATTTTCATAAACTACTTCTGGGAATTAATATATAAGGCAGTATTATATGCAAATTATATACAATATGCTAATATTTTATGTCACACAATTAGAGATTAACTCAGTATGTAAGTTGTGTGTATGTGTATGTGTGTGTGTGTGTGTGCTATAGGAAACAAAAAAGAGAGCAAGGAGCCATTAGTGTGGTATGATGTTACTGCTGAAGGCTTCCTAGGGAATTATGATTTGAGCTAGAATGTGAAAGAAAGGGCTTAGTCTTGGGTAAATGTGGTGACTGTTTCAGGAAGGGAAGGAGTTTAACATGAGCATAATGTGTGTGCAAATACATGCTTGACTGGGGAGTACATGGTGTAGGGGGTAACGGAAAATAAGAATGCTGCAGTGCAAAAAACTAAGCAAAAGAGTTGATTCATTAGGTGATAGGAAGCCATGAAGGTTTTTGAGAAGTAAAATAACATGATGGTTATATTATCTAGGGAATATTAATCTGATTAGAAAGGGAAATACTAGTTAGAAGACATTTGTTGTAGTCTAGGGTAGAAATGTCAAACTCTTGTCTGTAGGTGAATTTGATCAGCCAAACTGCTCAGTATGGCCCAAACCAGATTAAAATGTAATTGGGAAATGTTTAATGAAATAAAAATGCAAATCAACATAGACAACATTAATTTGTGGTTATCTAAGTCAATATCCATTTCTGTTTGAGTTCACCCCCACTTATATAAAGGATCAGGATGATAGAAGTGGGCATGTAGTAGAAAGATAACAAGTCAAAGTGAAGAAAGAACCAACAGTATTTAATATGAATGACTGGATGTGAAGAATGTAAGAAAGAGAAGAACCAAAAATGACTTAAAATTGACTCCAAGATTTTAAGCCCAGGAAACTATGAGAAGAATGGTACTATAAAAAAGAAATGAGGAAGATGGGAAAAGGTAGTTTTATTAATTAAAGAAGATTCTATGCTTGGTTTAGATATATTAAGCTTTAGATGAAAATGAAATATTAAAACAAAGGTGACATAGATAGTTGGAAAGATAGGCATGGTATGTTGGCATACACTTGTAGTTCTTACTGATGGATTCCTTAAGCTTTGAAGTTCTGAACTATAGGAGACCTAATGCTAATAGAGCCATTGGGTTGCCTAAGAGGGATAAACCAGCCTGGATTGGAAACAGGTTAAACTTTTCATCCTGTTCAGCAATGGGATTGGAACCATAAGAGACCATTGTATATCTAGTGTGGAGAAGGTAAGAGAACCCAAACTCAAAAAAGAAAAGAAAAAGAAAGAAGAAATAAATAATTTAGAATTTAAAATGATTCTGTTCGGTATTTATATAATACTTTAAGGTCTATAAAATATTTTACACACATTATCTCATTTTAACATTACAACCACTTCAGTTAGATACTACAGACATTATTATTACTGTTTTATGATCGAAGAAATGGAGACTTAGAAATTGTCTTATCCATGTCCATGTTTTCTAATAGATGATAGAGGTAGGATTTCCAGACTCTTAAGTTCATCTTGCTGTTTTCCTTGGATGAGCTTCAGTGAATTCTGGGGAGCAGGGTTGTGATGTGAATTTGTCAGTCTTTCATTCAAACATGTTTTTTGATTGCTTACTATTTTCAAAACACTGTGCTGGACATTGATACATATAAAGGTTAAAAAAAGTTAATACCTACAAAGCGGTGGGGAGAATAATATTGAAGAGAATATATGCATAATTTCATTACCTCCTGTAATAAAAGTGATTTCCCAGTCATTTGGGCTCATATCATTTCTTGCATGTTTTAATTTGTATTTGTACATATTTATCTATATTCGGTTCTGATTTCTCCTTAGATCATAGGAACCAGCTTTTTAATCTTTGTATCTTTCCCAGAAGGTCCTTAATAAATATTGATAAGTGAATTTAACACCCAAATAATTCTAAAACAAAATAGATATGACCCCTTAGATGTATATAGAAAATAACCTTTTGGAAGTTTCAAGAAAGGAAAAATTTTCTTAAGGTGGAAGGAAGGTTTCATGAAAGAGGGCAGCATTTGAGTTGGATCTGAAAGTATAGACATGATTTTGATAAGCAGAGATTGGAGGTTGAAAGAACAAAGAGACAGAGTCAAAAAAAAAACCCAAGGTATTTTTCAAATGACAAACTGGTGTCCATTTGGCTGCTATCTACAGTATTCATAGCCATGGGACTAGATGATTTGTTTGTTGGAATGAGAAAGGGCCATGCTTTGGAGAAGTCTCACATTTAGGATATAGAAAACATGACAATCAAATGAAGAAGCTTTTTGTTTTTAATTTTTTAAGAGGAGAATTTGGATGATGCAGTATCATTGGAAATCAAGGACTAGAGAGTTTCAAGATATCCATTTTCAACACTAAGATGCCAGAGAAATATCAAGGAGAATGAGACTACAAAAAGACCCTTAGATTTGGCTAGAAGGAGGTCATTGGTGACCTCTCTGAGAATGTAATTCTTGTAAAATGGAAAGGGGTGGAATTTAGATGGCTGAAGGAGGGGACAAGAGAGGAAATGTGTAAAGAGGAAGGTGATAGCTAAATAGTGTAATAGCTAAAGGGAGTATCAGGATCAAGAGAAAGATTTTTTTTTTTTTTAAATAGAGGTTACCTGAGTATGCTTAAAAGTAATGGAAAAGGAAGGGGCCAGTAAAGAGTGATGATAGTAAATAACTAGCATGTATTATAGTCCTTTAAGACTTAAGTAATGTTTCCCTTATAACAGCCCTGTGAGAAAGGTATTAAAATGTTATTTTTCTCATTTTATACTGGGTAAAGTTAATTTGCCCATATTCTGCTAGTAAAAATGAGAACTTGGAATGAAATACAAGTTTTCTGACTCTTGAATCCAACACTTTCCATTCTATGATATTATTTCCATTCATTTCAATTCAATTCAGTTCTCCCGGCATTTATTAGACATTGATTTATGTGCAATGCACTGTTAGGTATCAGGATTACTGAGACTATGGGAAAAAATAGTCCCTACCCTCTAGGAGCTTCTGGATATACTATTTACACAGATAACATCTGTGTAAGGGAGAAGAGAAGGGAGAAAGGCTAAAATAACAAGTACTAGAATTAGGAAAGGCTTCTCTCCATAGGAGATTATACCTAAAATGACAATCATTTTAGGTATCAGCTTCCTTATCTGTTAAATGAGGGGTTTTTAGTAAATAGCCTCTGAGAACCATTCCAGTGCTAAGCCTATGATATACAGGTGAGCCTTGAATAAAGGCTAAAAAGAAAAGATGGAATTGATGAGGAATACATTTCAGGCACAAAGAATGGCCTGTGCAAAGATTGGAAGCAGAAGGTGGAATGCTAAGTTCAAGACCAGTTTGGCAGTTGTTTTGTCTAGAAAGTACAGTTCATGAAAAGGATCAGTGCTAAATAAGCCTGGAAACATAGGCTGGATTCAGACGGTAAAGGACTTTATAAATGCTAAAGCAAAGATATTAGAAAATCCAAAGGCTTCTTAAGCAGGAGAATGGCAAGATCCAACCTTTACTTTAAGGAGATTGTTTATGTGTGACAGCTGTGCGGAATTAGACCCAGGAAAAGCAAGTAGGAGACAAGAAATGATGAGATCCAATTCAATCCCGTCAACATTTATTAAATGCCTGCTATGTGCCAAGAACTGTGCTAAGCACCGGGGATACAAAAAGGAGCAAAACAAAAAACTATAGTGGTGGCGGTGGGAATGGGAAGAAGGGAACAATGGAAGAGAAGCTGTGTAGGCAGAATTGACGAGATTTAGCGACTCCGAAGGGATGAAGGGGAAGGAGAGGAAAGAGAAAGTTGTGTCTCTGACCCTTGTCACTGGCAGAATAGTGGTATGAAAGTGTGGGGGAGAAGGTGGGGGAGAGTGGAGAAGGGGTGAAGACAGGCGGCAGTCCCTGGGTAACTCACTCCTGCCCTATCGGACCCACATCCTCCCTGCCGTGAAGCGTCTCGGACTAGGAGGAGTCAGGTTTCTATAGGGCTGTTTATGTCACTAACAAGCAGTGTGACTACTGTCACGTCAGCCCCGGGCCATTGTCCCTTTAAAAGAGGACTAGTGGAGTAGGCGCGAGCTGCAGTTCCCGTGTACTGCCCTCCTGGGCACCGCGCTGCCGCTGCCAGGCACTGCCCCGGGTGGCGTGCAGTCCACGGTCTGAGTTGGCGGCTTCCCCTCGAACCATGGCGGCGAAAGTGGACCTCAAGACCTCCAGCGATTGGAAGGAGGCAAAAGCTTTTCTGAACTATCTGAGCGACCAGCAGAGGGAAGAGCATTTTTTCTGTCAAGACTTCATCACCTTGAAGAAAATACCAACCTGGAAGGACTCAGAGGTAAACGAGGCTACAGACGAGGTGGTGAAATCCAGGTACCAGGTCGACAATGTCCTGAATGAGAAGATCTCCCTCTTCCGGGGAGACATAACCAAGCTCCAGGTAGACGCCATCGTGAACGCGGCCAACAGTTCCCTGATGGGAGGTGGTAGCGTGGACGGCTGCATCCACCTGGCGGCGGGGCATCTGCTCAAGGAGGAGTGCCGGACCCTGCACCGCTGTGAGACGGGCAAAGCCAAGATCACCGGGGGCTACCACCTGCCGGCTAAGTATGTTATTCACACCGTGGGCCCCGTGGTGCAGGGAGACCCGAACCCCAGCCAAGTGCAGGAGCTTCGCAGTTGTTACCTTAACAGCCTGCAGCTGGTGCTCGACAACAGCCTGAGGTCGGTGGCCTTCCCTTGCATCTCCACCGGCGTCTTCGGGTATCCCAGTGAGCCAGCGGCCGAGATCGTCGTGGGCACTTTCCGAGAGTGGCTGGAGAAGCACAAGAATAAAGTGGATCGCTTGGTGATCTGTGTATTCCTGGAGAAGGATGAGAAGATATACCGCAAGCTCTTGCCTTATTACTTCCCTGTGGCCTGAGCTGTTTCTCTTCACCCCCCGAGTCCTATCTCCAGGGGAAGGTTCCAACGTCACTATGAGGACGTTCCTGTTCATCCTATCCAAGTTGCCCTTATCCTCACCTGAGACCATCAGTTGTTTTTCCATCTGACCCTCCTTCAGGAATGAGGTTTTCACACCGCTTTTCAATAAAGGGTTCTGCTCATAAAAAAAAAAGTAAATAAAATGAGGGTAATCATACTACTTGGAGCTGGAAAAGATCCTTTAGTTCTACTAGTAAGTCCAATGCCTTCATTTTATTGACGAAGAAATGGAGGCTTACAAAGAGTAAATGACTAATTACCGAGGACAACACAATAAGTTGCTGAGTTAGGGTTTGAGCAGGGTTCTAAAAGGCTTGCCAGATAAAGTCGTTAGACTGATTACAAATCCAGTTCTCTTTCTCTATCATGTAAATACAGGGAATAAATAGTTATGTAGGTGTGTTGAGGAAAGAAAAAAGGTTAAGGATAGCAGTTGTGAGGAGTGCAAAAGAAAGTCAATCAGGAAAGAAGCAAAGGATTGCCCAGAGCAGTGAGGCCACAGGTGAGGTTAGATAGCATGAATTGGTGATAAATCTCCTTGACACAGTGGCCTTCAGCTGCATGAATAGGGGTGAAGGCCAGTGGTTGGGAATTTACCAGTTGGGTTTCAGGAAGGCATATATGACAGTAGGTGAGGGCAAGGTGGGGGGAGGGTGGTGGGGTTGCCTAACCATAATATCATAGCCATGATGAATAGGTTTAGAAAGAGGGAGAAATTATAGTCAGAGCATTTCAGACTTCTGGTTCATGGAGGAAGAATCCTCTTCTACAAAGGAATCATCATCATCATCATCAAGCATAATCTCACTTTTGTGTGTGTGTGAGACACACTCTTCTCCCGTGCCACCCCTCTCCCCCCATACAGTGAGCTGCAGATTGGTATAGTGAATAGAGAGTTGACTTGCAAGTTATGAAGATCTGAGTTTAACTCCTGCTTCTGATACTGGTTGTGTGATCCTGGGTAAGTCATTTTAAAAGACTGAGCTCTTGGCAGCTCTCCAAGTCAGTAAGTTGCAGAAAATGTATATCTATTTTAGAGGAAGGTCTTTCTTTCTTTTTTTTTTTTAATATATATATCCAGAAGTTCCCTGTATTAAAATTACAGGGTCAGTCCCAATCCGTCTCTCTCTTACTATGTACATATACATAGATGTGCATATGCTAAGAAACTACTGGTTTTTGTCCACAGAAGTAATCCCTCAATTAGCAAGCTACAGGTAAAAGCCAAGTTGAAACTAGTTGGTATTGTTATGGTTAGACTCTGAGCTCTATGTTCTTCTCCCTACTTGATAGCTCTTCTAGAAGCAGGACTGGAAAAAGTAGAAAGTTAGTACATGGGAATATATGTGGTGAACTCATTGAAAAATCAGAAATGAAGGGGGTGTTTAAAGTGCTAGAATAGAATTGAAATATTGCCTCTTGGGACTGGGGAAAAAAAGCCACCCTTTGTCAGTGATCTTAAGTTATAGACCTAAAAGTAGAAACTTTGGGTCAAAAGATTTGTATCCTTTTTTACTTTTTACATAATTGCAAATTGTTTTTCAGGGTTTGTTGTATCACCTTTTATAGCTGCATCATTCGTGAGTGTGCTTTATCTTTTCCTAGGACCCTCCAACATTGATTATTCCCATTTTTTATCTTTGCCAATTTTTTTAGCATGTGGCAGAACATCAAGGTTATTTGGATGTGCATTTCTTTTATTAGTGACGTGGAACATTATTTTTTTTTGGTATGGTTGTAATAGTTTGCATTTTTTTTCTTTTGAGGACTATCCATGTTCTTTGACCACATATATTTCTGTTAGTTTTGTCTATTCCTTTTTTATTGGCAAAGCTTTCTAGTGTTTCCTCACTGCACATGATAGTTGCATTTGGCTTTAGATATCTTTCTGATTACATATTATAAACATTTCTCATTCTATGCTTAGTAAAGTTTTTTAAAAAGCGTAAATGAGTATTGTACTTTGTCGAAGACTTTTTATACATCTAGAGATAGTCACAAAATTTTGGATATTTTTATTTTTAATATTTCAAAATTCTTTTGCTTTCCAAATATTGAACAACCATCATAACATCCCTGGTCCATATTCGATCATACTAAATGATTTTTGAGGCACATTATTTTGTTCCTATTATTAATTTTGCTTGATCTACTTTAAAGGAAAATAGTATTTCCATAAGCATTTATTTCTCCTGCTTACTTCTTTTCTCCTTTTTCTAGTCCTTTTCCTAATTGAAAGGCTTTATTTAGTTTATTTTGTTAATTTAGTGATCCATTCCTTTCCTTTTTTTTCTCTAAGTGCTTCAGAATCCTCTTTCCTTTCACTTTTTTCTTCATCCACTTAAGTATTAAAACAAATTGCTCGATGATTCCTCTGTTGCATTTTTTAACCCACACAAAAGGTCATTCTCTCTTTTTTTCCCTCTTAAACACACACACACACACACACACACACACTTTATTTCATTGTTTTAGTGAAATTTTTTTCTCTAATTTTAGTTATTTACAATCCTTGTTCAGTTTCTTGAGAGTGCTTGCAAGTCAAATATTTTACCCAGGTCTTTTTTGTTGTTATTGCAAGAATACTTCAAATGCTACTCCATCTTTTTTCTTTGTTATTTAGACTCAGGATTTCAGGGTATGTCATTTTTTGTTGCCTCTTGAGCTCCTTGCTTTTTGGCATATGTTATTCCATTCCATTCTGTAGTTTCTAGTGGCTACAGAATAATTCTGTGCTATTGAAATTTCTTTGCCTTTATAGTTGAAGGTCTTTCTGTCTGCTTGTAGCACAATGTTCCTCCCCCTCTCTAAGTTCCCTCAGACATTGTTTGTCTTTGGAATTGTTACATTTAATTTCTCTTTGTCTTGGATATTAAATAGTGTAAGATTCTTTTGCTGGAGGTAAAAGAATCTATGGATTCTTCTGATTGGTCCTTTGTTTTCTGCAGTCAGAGGTTCTGGGCAGTTTTCTTGTATCATTTCCTATATTGTGTTCACATTTTTTAGTTCCTCTTGTACTCCTGGGAGACCAATAATGCCTATGCTGTCTCTCTGCATCCTGTCTTTTAAGGCTGATAGTTTTGGCTTCTATAGAGAGCATGGGTTCTTTTAACATAATTGCTGTTTGCTTTACTTCTAGAAAATTCTGTTAATTTGAATTACAAATTTATTGTTTTCTTTTTCTCTTCTTTGGTGGGAATCTCCCCCAAGGATTCACTTGTTTTCCTACTCTTTTAATTATTTTTTTCTATGCTAATAATGGTTCTTTTCTAACTTGTTCTTTTATGCTTTTCATTTTTCTTTTAAACTGGAACATTTTGTTGTTGTTCCATATTCTCTTGGGATCCCAATGGGTTCTTTATTTGTTCAATTTTCTTTGTCATTTTGTTCTTTTTTACACATGCTTCTTTATGAATTGAATGGGAACATAAATGAGATAGAACAGGACTAGCTCAATAATTATAGATGCTTTACTCTTCAATTATAGCCAACTCATACCAGTCTGTAATGTTGGGGATGAAGAAATGTTTTTCAGAATTAAAAAAAAAAAAAAACCACCCAATCCTCATAAAACCTGGGTCACTTGGAGTTATTGTGATTAGAATATATAATTTCATCTGTACATTCTAGCATCAAGAATTTCATTCTGCTTCTCCTAGAACTGTGATACAATCTTATTAATTCAAACTTCACTGAAGCTTAAATTTAGTGAGTTTTATGAAACCGAACTTTTATTGGCTATTATGGATGTCTTCAGAAGCATGTTGTATGAGGCTGTTATGACATGTCATTCACAGTGATATGGAACTTAATACATATTTGTTGACTGGCTAGTTGCTTGTCTAGCAGTTAGAAATAATGAGGGTAATAATCCTGCAATCCTCTATAGGTCAGACTACATCTGTAATACTCTTTTCAGCTCAGGATATTACTTCATTTTAGGGAGGACATTGATAAATTGGAAATTTTCTAGAGCAAGCGACTGGTTAGTGAAAGAACCCAAGTTTATACCACGTGAAGATCAATTGAGTGAACTAGGGATGAGCTGGGGAAGAGAAGACTTGGTAAGGTATGGAGAATAGATAAGATAGTAGTTATCCAAATATCTGAAGGGCTTTCATTTGAAAGGAGTTCTCTTCAGCCTATTTTGTTTAGTCCTGGAAAGTAAAATCATCAAAAAAGGATGGAAATTTCAAAGAGGCTTTGGACTGAATGGTAGGAAAAATTTCCCAGCAATTGGAGCTTCCTTGGTCTTATTTAAGCAAAGGCTGATAGCAACTGCCTTTTAGCTGTTTTTTACATATTGGCTAGATGAACTAGCAGATTCGTTCTAATTTTGAGTTTCAGCAACTCGATTTTAGGTTTGGGATTCTTGTTTTTTTTTTTTTTTTTTTTTTAGAAATAACTTTTTATTTTAAACATCATGTTCCAAATTTTTTTTCCTTCCTTTTCTCCCACCCCTCCTCTGGACAGCAAGTAATCCAAATTAGGTTAAACATATACTATTTTTCTATACATATTTTCTTTTTTAAAAAAATAATGGTAATTTTTTGTTGATAGAATCCATGCCTGGATAATTTTTTTACAACATTATTCCTTGCATTCACTTATGTTCCGACTTTTTCCCTCCTTCCCTCCATCCCCTCCCCTAGATGGCAAGCAGTCTTATACATGTTAAATATGTTATAGTATATCCTAGATACAATATATGTATGCAGAACTGAAAAGTTCTCTTGTTGCCTAGGAAGAATTGGATTCAGAAGGTAAAAATAACCTGGGAAGAAAAACAAAAATGCAAACAGTTTACATTCATTTCCCAGTGTTCTTTCTTTGGATGTAGCTGCTTCTGTCCTTCATTGATCAATTGAAACTGAGTTAGATCTTCTCTTTGTCGAAGAAATCTACTTCCATCAGAATACATCCTCATACACTATCATTGTTGAAGTATATAATGATCTCCTGATTCTGCTCATTTCACTTCACATCAGTTCATGTAAGTCTCTCCAAGCCTCTCTGTATTCATAGGTTCCATGAGCTGCTGAGAAGAAAGTATATGCCTTTCTGTCACTATTAAGTTTTCTCCAAAGATCTATCATATCTAATTTTTCTAATATTCTATTTACCTCTTTAATTTATTTCTTGTTTGTTTTGTGGTTTGATTTATCTAATTCTGAGAATGTGAGATTGAGATCTCCCACTATTATAGTTTTGCTGTCTATTTATTCTTGCAACTCTCTTAACTTTTTCTTTAGGAAGTTAAATGCTATACCACTTGGTACATATATGTTTAATATTGATATAGCTTCATTGTCTATAGTATTCTTTAGCAAAATATAGTTTCCTTCCTTATTTCTTTTGATTATATCAATTTTTGCTTTTGCTTGATCTGAGATAAGGATGGCTACCCCTGCTTTTTTGACTTCACCTGAAGCATAATAGAGTCTGCTCCAGCCTTTTACCTTTACTCTCTATATATCTCCCTGTTTTAAATGTGTTTCCTGTAAACAACATATTGTAGGGTTCTGGCTTTTGATCCAGTCTGCTATCCGCCTCTGCCTTATGGGAGAGTTCATCCCATTCACATTTATGGTTGAAATGACTAATTCTGTATTTCCTTCTATCCTAATATCCCCAGATTATACTTTCCTTTTTCTTGCTCCCCTTCCTTAGTATTAAACTTATGGGTCCCACTTGCGTCACACAGTGCTCCCTCTTTAGGATCCCTTCCTTCTCCCTTTGAATCCCTTCCCCTTTCTTGTACCCTTCCCTTATTACTCTTTTTCCTTTTCCCTTTTCCTCCCCCACTTTTTAATGAGGTGAGAGAAGATTCTCTGTAACTCAGATATGTCAATTATTTCCTCTTTGAGCCAACTCTGATGAGAGTAAGATTCACACAATGTTCTTCCCCCTCTCTAAGTTCCCTCAGATATGATAGGTTTCTTTTGCCTCATTGTGGGATGTAGTTTCTCTCTTTTTATCTCCCCTTTTCCCTTTTTCTGACACTATCCACTTTCCATTTCTACTTCCCTTTTTTATGTTATATCACTAAAATCAAATTATACATGTGGTTTTTAATGTATATCCACAACAGAAATACAGTTCTCAAGAGTTCCTTTTACCTTTTTCTATTTCTCTTTTGAGTCCTGTGGTTGGAGATCAAATTTTTTGTTTAAATCTGTTTTTTTTCCTTAGAAACAAATGGAAATCCTCTGTTTCATTAAATGTCCATCTTCTTCCATGGGAAAAAAATGCTCAGCTTAGTTGGGTAGTGTATTCTTGGCTGCAATCCAAGTTCTTTTGCCTTTTGGAATATCAGATTCCAGGCCCTTCAATCCTTTATTGTTGAGGCAGCCAGATCTTGAGAATGACCCTTATTGTTGCACCTTGGTATTTGAATTGTTTTTTTTTTCTGGCTGCTTGTAATATTTGTTTTTAGTCTGAAAATTCTGAAATTTGGCCACAATATTCCTTGGAGTTTTTATTTTAGGGTCTTTTTCAGAAGGTGTTCGATGAATTCTTTCAATGCCTATTTTATCTTCTGGTTCTATTACTTCTGAGCAGTTCTCTTTGATGATTTCCTGCAAAATAGTATCTAGGTTCTTTTTTTCATCAACATTTTCATTTAGTCCAATGATCCTCAAGTTATCTCTCCTAGATCTATTTTCCAGGTTTGTTGTTTTTCCAAGTAAGTATTTGACATTTTTTCCCAATCTTTCATTTTTTTGGTTTTGCTTGACTGATTGACTGATTCTTGATATCTCAATGAATCAGTCATTTCTATTTGTTCAGTTCTGATTTTTAGTGAGTTATTTTCTTCAATAGCTTTTTTACTTCTTTTTGTATATGTCCAATTGAGTTTTTAAATGAGTTGTTTTGGTCTATAGAATTTTTTCCCATTTCACTAATCTTTTTTTTTTTAGTGACTTATTTTCTTTTTCCAATTGACAAATTCTGTTTCCATGCACTTCTTGGGAGTTTTTTAACCTTTTCCAATTCACATTTCAGGAAGTTGTTGCTCTCTTGCATAGCTTCTCTTTCCTTTCCCCATTTTTCTTCTAGTTCTCTTTTAAGCTTTATAATAGTTTCTTCTAGGAGAGCCTTTTGTTTTGGGGACCAACAGTTGTCTGGAGACTGTCTGCTATTAGTCTCCTCAGGGTTGAAAAGCTGCTCTCTTTCTGTATAGAAGCTATCAATTGTCTTTTTGATTTTTTTTACTCATTTTTTGAAGCCTGTATGGTTTGCCTTCAGGGCTAGGTTACCAGCTTCCTCTGCAGAGCAGTGATAGGTGTATAAATGGGTGGCTATCCTGCCAACCGGCTACAAAGAGCAGCAAGGATACTGGAGTCCTCTGGGAAAGAGTTCCCACCAGAAGTAACTCAGGCCTGCAGGGCTGAGCTGGGAAAGTGCCCTGCAAAGAACCTGCTATGTGTGTTAATGACTGCCCTGGGGCTAGATGCTGAGCAGTGAAAGTTTGACTATCCCCAAGCCAAAGCCTGTGCTGGGGCTGTGGGTATTAGTGGCTGACCAGTGAATAGCCCTGCAGGGACCAGAAGTGTCTCTGCCCCAGGAAGCACAGTCGTGCTGGGGAAGTTCTATTGCCCCAGGCCAAGCCCCCCACTGTGCCGATTAGAGGCTGCCCAGGCTGTGTCCCCCTGATGTGTAGATTTGTAAACCCCCCCCCCCTCCCATACTGCAGGATGTGGCTACAGGGCTGTGTTAAGGGTCTGCCTGAGTCACTTCTGATTTTGAGTGGTTATAGCCAGATCTTGTTAGGTTCTGGTATTTTTTTGAATACCCTTGTTTTCGGCTTTAATTTCTCTGCCTGTTTACTGCTGTAATCAAGGCAGAGCAGTTAGCCGATAGCAGAGTCATCTTTATAACTTCTCTAGTCACAGAGATCACTCCCGCCCCGGTCTACTCAGGACGCTAGTCTCTCCTTGCCTGCACTGGTCTGTTCCTGGCCCCTCAGGACAAACCTTTCCTGGCGATCTTCCAGATTATCTTTGTCTGTAAATTGTGTGCTTCTAATCTTCATGAATTTTAGCAGTCAAGCGCTTTTTTTGAGGCTGAATTTAATAGATGGTTGTGAGGGGATGAGAGGAGGTTAGAAAGTTATGTGTGCCTTCTCTGCCATCTTTGCCTCCGCCCTGTCCTAGGTTTGGAATTCTTAACCTTTTTTATGATGTAGACTTCTCTGGCAGTGTGTTAAAGTCTTTGTACCTTGTCTCAGAATAATTTTTAGATGTATAAAATAAAATATATAAAAATTCAAATTACATTTGAATACAGTTGATCAAAATATTTAAAAAATATATTCACAGATCCAGGGGCAGCTAGGTGGCACAGTAGATAGAGCACAGGCCCTGAAGTCAGGAGGACCTGAGTTCAAATCTGGCCTCAGACCCCTAACACTTCCTCGCTGTGTGACGCTGGACAAGTCACTAACCCCAATTGCCTCAGCCAAAAAAAAAATATTCACAGGTCCTAGGTTAAGAACTCTTTTCTTTGGACCCTTTCTAATTCTATACTATAAGACTTAGTACTTGGTATAGAGTACTAAATAAATGTGTGATGGTTAATTAAGTTTAGATATATGAATATTTTTATATTCATATTATTTAACAATTTTTTAAAATGAGTTCTATATGAGGATTGTGTTAGGTAAAATCTGGATATGGGATTTTAATGGGAGACAGTTGCGGAAAAATGAGAGAAGCAACTTCAGGGAAACAGAAACCTAGTTTCTGAATCTTCTTCTGGGTGCTAAGATCCCACTTGGTAAAGGGAGCTGGAAATTAAAACATTAGGTGAGCAGAATCAAGTCAGCTAGGAAAGATCATTACAGGAAAGTAGCTTTTGAGGATGTTCATAGGAAAGAGAAAAACTTGCTCTTAGAGATTTGTTGTGCATATTGTTCCTTGAAATGTTAGGCTAGATAGAGGAATAATACAAATTAAATTTGAAAGTAAATCCCAGAGAAATTCCATGACCAAGAGAGCTGGGTTTGGAATAGGAAGGGAATCAAAGATAGAACTAGGATGAGGATGCAGTTACTAAGATCAAACAAATTTCAAGTCATGTTAATGAAATTCAGTCTGTGTGGTGGGAATGGGAATAATCTACACAGAATTTTCATCAGCACATATATACTTGCATTTTAGAAATATATACTTCCTGCAAAAATGTATCAAAAAAGAAGTTTATGGTATTTGCATGAGAAAGTCCTGGAGACGTCTTTCCATATTTTAAACATAGTGAAGGTTAGTAGTATATGTTAATTTCTGAGAAGCCTCATAAAATACTTAATCATTTATATCACAAATTAAGAACTATGGTGCAACAAACTAGTATCCTGCTTAGAAGAAACTTTAAGCCTCCTATTCTCTGTAGTCTAGAATTCAAGCCTCTCAAATGCTCTCTCTAGGGGGCTTTGCTGCTTCATGACATCATAAATAAGGTGGTTCCAGAGTTCAGCTTAGCTGACATTTTGGTTATAATGCCAATAAACAAGAAAGCCCCAAGGTATTAACCATGATTTTTTTTTCTTTTCTAATGCAAACTAGAATTGCAATAGGTTTACAGAGCTTCTAATTTATTCTCTACTAATTAAAAGATACATTTCCAGGTAGATCAGATAGTATTTCTGTTCAAATTCTTATATTGGCTTTGTTCTTTTGTTAAAAATAGTGGAAGGGGTGGGTAACTGGAACCAAGCAGAAAGAGTAAAAAAATAATTGCATTAAGGTTTTTCTAGCAAAGAGCTATATATTTATATATGCAAAAGCAACTGATTAGTTAGTTGACACATTTATTTTAGTTAGAGGATGATTTTTGAAAAGCTGCTGTTGGATTTTAACACTTAACTACCTAAATATATCAATATATACATGTAAATTACATGTGAAGTTTTCAGGTACAATTAATTTGCATTTATTTACAAAGCAAATAAAGCAAAACCAAAGAAGAAACCACAACCCTCCCAAACAACCCCAAACCATAAAAGCTTCTACAAACATTTATGACTATAGACATTTATGACTATAGATATGAAGCTAGAACAATACACAAATTTCTGACCTGTTTTTCAAGAGTTAGCATCACTGACTGGTAGGTACAGCAGGAAATTTAAAGGAGAATCCAATTTAGCTAAAGGAGAGAGGTCCCATCTGAACTGTTTATTAAACTAAGTGTCCTTGTTATAGGATTTTTTTTCCCCACTTTTCCTGGTTTTTAACCAAGGACAGGAGTTTATAGCTAAACTATCTTGAACCATCTTTCTCTTCTCCCATTATGTTTCTCATATGTCAGGCAGAGGAATGTTCCAAAGTTTATCGAAAGTTCTGATTTTTTATTTTGTTTCAGAATAGCATATTTTCAATTTATGTGTTTTTTTTAATAGATCAAATTGAATTTGTGTTCTAAGGCAAGAGTAAGCAAACTAAAGCCCAAGGACCAAATCTATCTTGGTAACTGTTTTTGTACAGCCCATGAACGAAGAAATTTTTTTTTTACATTTTAAAATATAATGAAACTTTTTAAAAATGTAAAAATAAATTCTTTTAAGTTCACTGTAGAAAAAGATGTGACAGTTTTGATACCTGTTCTAAGGAACTAAATGAGCCCTATCAACCCTATGAAAAGTAAAGTAAATGTTTGTACTCTGTTTCCACACCTTTGAAATCTCCCAATTATGTTTCCACCAGCCTAAAGATGTAATCAATATTCACAAATCACTGTTATACTTAGAAGTCTCATAGCTTCCCCCTCCTTTTTTTTTTTTTTTTTTTCCTGAGGCAATTAGGATTATGTGACATGCCCAGGGTCACACAGATAGAAAGTGCTAAGTGTCTGATGCTAGATTTGAACTCAATGTCTCCTGACTTTAGAACTGATGCTCTATCTACTGTACCACCTACCTGCCCCTCCCCTTTTGCTTTTTATAATTTTTTTTTGCAATTTTATATGCAGTATTAGATCATGCAAGACAATTCATTTTTTCAAGCTATATTATGTGGAGGAGAGTGAGAGAATTAGAATCTGCAACAGGAGGCTTGATTAAAGGAATATTGATGGTGTTTACTGGAGTGAAGAGAAGACATGGGGACTTGTGTTTAGTTTGTAAACATTTGAAAGGATTTTCAAGATGTGTACTTAGTTACAAAGAGCACAGTTAAGAGCAATAATAGGTAGATACTGTAGGGAAGCAAGATTTTGGCTTGGATGTCAGTTGTAAAGAAAAAAACAATCATAACTCTCTCCAAGTAGAATAGGCCACATTGAGAGAAAAGTCATGTTTATCGGAGTGATTCAACACACTTGTTATATATGTTAGAAGATATTTTTCAGGTATGGTTTAAATGAATTATCCGTTGATATTGTCAGTTCCCTTTTAGGGGAGGTTCCTTTCAGCTCTTAATATTTTGTGATTTAATTCTGAATTAAAAATTCAGTAAATCTTGGATTTTGCTATCCATTTGGTGTTTTTGATTGCCAACACTTGTTTGAATAGTTCAGGATTGAGTTGTTTCAGTTGTGTGCAATATTTTTTTTCATTCTGTTTAAAAATAATTTTGATCTTAGCTTTAATAACTCTGTGGTCTCGTATCAACAGCTGATTCAGAGATAACTGTTGATAACACATCTTTTCTTGTCTGTTAAAGAAGCTGCTTGAAATAATGAAGAGAAAGTTGCCCTCAGAATCAGGTTTACTTGTACTCAAGTCCAGAGTCAACTTATTGCTGGTTAATTTATTTACCCTCTGAGGACTCTAGACAACCCTCTTAAGATTATAAATTGCAGAGAAGGTACCAATTTTCATCGATGAAAGAAAATTCCCTTATTGGGAATCACAGTTCCAGTCCCTATTATTTATCTCTTATCTGGTGCCTGTCATAACCAACACCTACAAATTCTTGAAGTTTTCATGATATATGGGCATTAGGTTTTTATGTAATCACCAAGTCTTTAGTCTTCTCATTTCTTCTGAATGATGCCATCCCATATATTTTTCCTTATCCTTACTTATTTTTCTACCTTTGCATTGAAGTCCCCAAGTATCAAAAATATGTTAATTTAATTTAGAGAGTCTTATCAAGTTTTTCATAGACTTTCTGTACTACTTCGTCTGTAGTAATCAAATTTGGTATAAACTGAGGTAATTTTCATCAGCAACTTGTGTGTGTTGCTCTTGTAGATTACGTATGTGTCTGCTTGAATCTACTTAAATTTGCCTTGGAGAAGGGAATGAGTAGATATCTCTAGAATTTCACCCACTCCTTTCCAAGTCAGACTGTGACTCCTGCCAGGAGGGCAGGAGATTGGGGCCAAAATTTTGGCTTATTTTGCTTTCCTCAGAGAGAGGATACTGAGATATCTATTCATATCCCCCCCCCCCATATTATCATTCTAGAGGAAATAATTTTTAGGTTCTAGATACTTTTCTTGGTTGCTAATTCTTAATAGCAAAGGAATACTTATCAACCTATATCCAAAGGCTTGACACTCCCTTCCCACTAAATGCTAGCTAAATAATGACCAATCTACTTATTGAACAGTGAAATACATCCATTTATCAAGCAAATAGCAAACAGAAATCAGAAATATACAGTGAATGAGCTCTTTCCCTGGGAATAACATATCAGAATGCCCCTAATCTCCTCCAAGATAAAATTGCCCTAAGTTTCTAGCATGGCAAGCTGGAAATAGGGATATGTTAGAGGCACTGACTACTCTATATGTTGCCTTCTTTCCAGAGTCTATCTCACACTTTAAAGACCTTTCCCTGGATAGAGCCTGAAACCACGTCTGTCTTCTCTCAAAAATGGAAGCCAGAAAAAAGAATCTCTCATCTTCCATTTTCTTGTCAATTTTACCTTTCACACAAGAATGAAGTTTATGAATAATCATTTCTTCACTAATAAGGAGTATCTTATGCCAATGCCTAGGCTTGAGTCCAGGGTTACACCTCAGTATGTGATGACTGAAAATTAATAAAATAATGCTCCTTATTTTGCCTTTGGATGTATGATAAAACTTACTCTACCAATTCTTTTCTTTGCTTCTCCAAGGACCCATCCTTCCATTCAGCTGTAAATTCCCTGATATGCTTTGATATGCTTCAACTCCTAAAGCATATGTCCACTTATTGGCCACTGAACAAAGATCTCATATTTAGAAGAACAAGCATCAAAGTAAAGTTAAGATAGTTTAAATTCTTAGTATCTTGTCCCCTTTACTATCTCTTTGCCACTATCACTGCAGAAATGAATGGGGATGTATTATATTGAGGATCATTTTTAATTTATTTCATGGGTTACAATGGCTAAAACCATCTAGCATAATGTAAAATGATGAACTTTCTTTATACTTAGCTAGGATGGTGCTCAGAAAATGACCTTATTCTATTGCCAAGATCATTCTCCAATGGAACACATTAGGTTCACAAGACACAATAGTCAATGACTATAGTAATCTAGTGTTTGATAAGCCCAAAGACTCCAGCTTCTGGAATAAGAATTCACTATCTGACATAATTTGTTGGGAAAACTGGAAAATAGCATGGCAGAAACTAGGCATTGACCAATACACCTAACCACACATGATTTATACATAAAGAATGATCCTATGAGTAAATTAGGATAACAAATGATAGTCTACCTCTCAGATTTGTGGAGAAGGAAGGAATTTATGGCCAAAGAAGAATTAAAGATCATTATGAAATGCAAAGTGGATAATTTTAATTATGTTAAAAGTTAAAAGTTAAAACCAATGCAGCCAAGATTAGAAGGGAAACAAAACTGGGAAAAAAAATTTATATCCAGTGTTTCTGATAAAGGCCTCATTTCTAAAATATATAGAGAATTGACTCAAATTTATAAAAAACAAACAAACAACAAACCATTCCCCAATTGATAAGTGGTCAAAGCATATGAACAGACAATTTTCAGATAAAGAAATTAAAACCATTTCTACTCATATGAAAAAATGCTCTAAATCAGTATTGATTAGAGAAATGCAAATTAAAACAACTCTGAAGAACCACTTCACATCTTTCAGATTGGGTAAGATGACAGGAAAAAATGATAAATGTTGGAGGGGATATGGGAAGACTGGGCCACCAATACATTGTTGTTGGAGTTGTGAACTGATTTCAACCATTCTGGAGAACAATTCAAAACTATGCCCAGCAGACTACCAAACTCTGCATATCTTTTGATTCTACAGTGTCTCTACTGGGTCTGTCTTCCAAAGAGATCTTATAGAAGGGAAAGGGATCCGCATGTGCAAAAATGTTTATAGCAGCCCTTTTTGTAATGTAAAGAAATATGGATACTCATTAGTTGGGGAATGATGGAATGAATTATGGTATATGAATGTAATGGAATATTATTGTTCTATAAGAAATGGTGAGCAGGCTAATTCCAGAAAAGCCTGGAAAATCTTATGTGAACTGTTGCTAGGTAAAGTAAGTAGAACTCAGAACATTGTACACAGCAACAACAAGATTTTATGATGATCAACTGTGATGGACTTCACTCTTTTCAACAATAAGGTGATTCAAGGCAATTCCAATGGACTTGTGATGGAGAGAGCTATCTGCATCCAGAGAGAGAACTCAGAAGACTGAGTATAGATCACAGAATCATAATATTTTTACCTTTTTTGTTTTTTGTTTGCTTTTTTTTCTTATGCAGCATGATAAATGTGGAAATAAGTTTAGAAGAATTGCACATGTTTAATTTATATTGGATTACTTGCTGTGTAGGGGAGGGAGGAATTAGGGAGGAAGAAAAATTTGGAACACAAGGTTTGCAAAGGGTGAATGTTGAAACCTGTCTGCATGTATTTTGAAAAATAAAAAGCTGCTATTAAAAAATAAAAAGAAGGAACAAGGGAAAAAACTTATTCAAGATTCCTTGAATTCAATAGCAAAAGACTTCAAGTGTTCAATGACTTCAAACATATACATCAGTCAGTATGTAATATAGGGAGATACATAATTGTCAAAGATATTCCCAACTATGATGGATATCCTTTTCAGAGTCCAAATAAAAGAGAAATTGATTTCCTGTGGACTCTGAGTTTCTTCAGATATACTAGTTTGTGGTTGATATTGTGCCAATTGCATCAAATCACAGAATGTTGCAGAGCCTCCTGGAAGAGTTCTGTAATCAAGGATCTTTGATTTAACCAAATAGATATATAATGTCTATTGCACAGATAACAGTCATTGAGATGGATACCCTATAGAACTTGTACAATAGTATGTGTTTCTGGGATAGACAGTACAGATGGAAAAGAAATTGTACCTATAGTTGAATTCATAAGGAAAGAGAGTAAATTGATTTTTTTAAAGGAAATTGTAGAATTCATTTAGGGCAGCTAGGTGGGGCATTATAGTGCACAGAATTCTGGGCCTAAAGTCATGATAACTTTGCTTCTAGAGATCAAACTCTGCCTCAGACACTTACTAGCTTTGTGACTCTTGGTAAGTCATGTAACCCTGTTTGCCTCTGTTTCCTCATGTGTACAATGGGCTGGAGAAGGAAATGGCAGACCACTCCATTATCTTTTCCAAGGTAACTCCAAACAGGGTCACAAAGAATTCAACTAAAATGACTAATGATTCCTGATAGCAAAGTTTATGTTGTTCTATGGCAAGGAGACTTGGAATGCAACACTTTCCAAAGAAGTAAAAATGAACCTAGAGTTCAATGATGATATATGTGGTCAATATGCAGCATATAACCAAGGAGGAATTTTGAAGACCAGGAATGAAATACGTCATCAAAGAATTGTGTGAGATAAGATGATATGGGTTGGTCATGTGGTGAGGGAGAGGGGTAACAAGTGGACAGCCTAAGTGCTCCATTGGTACTCTTATAATGTCAAGAGAAAATAAGGATTCCAATATGTTGGATCAACAAACATTTATTAATCATCTGCTATGTGCTAGGCACTATGCTAAGCTTTGGGAATACAAATATGAAAAAAGTTCCTGTACTCAAGGAGCTTGCAAACTAATTAGGGAAAAACAACATTCAAAAGGAACCTGAAATGGAAACATTAAGGGGGGAAGGTACCCAACATTGGGGGGCATAGTAGAGAAATCAAAGAAGTCCTAGAGTAGTCCAGCAAGGTGAGAAATTAAGATGATATCTGAATTAAACTTCCTCAAAGAGATTTCAAGGCTCTGAACTTCTAATCAGAAGGCTTATGGGAACATACAGGATGATGATGAGGATTCCTATAATAAAGAGAAATCACATCAGATTACTTTCACGTAACCCTGAACTAAGTTTATTATGATTGGTGCACTATGGGCATTTTCAGCTCAGAAGTATACAATTATAGCGACTTGTACACTTTGGAGAATTCTACCAATTTCATTAATTGATGGAAATTTCTAAGGTTTTAATTGGAATGTGATTTCTCAAAACTAATTTAGATTTGTGATTATGTTGTTATAGTAGAAAAAGTCCTAGATTTGGGATTAGGGATTATATTCTAATATGATTTTACAATTTAATAATCGTGTGATCTGAGGAAAGTCATGTTCTCTCTTTGGACTGGACTGGATTGAACTAGATGACAATTAAGGTCTCTCTTAATGCTCAATCTATGCTTTCTATGATCCTAATATATGACCAATATGGATTTATGATAAAATTGTATTATCAACAGCAAATTAGTCTTAACTTTTAGCTCTTTTCTTCAGGAATTTATAATATAATATATTTGGGGAGACTGGATTTATATATAAAAGACTCCAAGTGGACTTTTGCAATTGCAAAGACCTCTTCTTGAAATTGAAAACAGTGCAGGTTTGTAAAACCATGTTAGAAAATTTGAGGTTATTTGCCCCATTGTAGATGCCTGGATCCCAGCTTGAGTTCTTCCTATATAAATGCCTGGGTGTTCCTCCACCATTGTACTACATTCCTGTAGTTTATGTTTATGTTATTCTATCCTATTTACTTATTTCTTGCATTCTATTGGCACAGAATTTCTACATACAGTCTAATTCTGTATAATGTTCTTTCAGGAAACACAATTCTTGCCTTTATCCTGTCTTCTTCAATTACATTGATTTCAACAGTAAAGAGGAAATGCAGATAGTCCCTCATTCTCTAAGGAGAATGGTACCCACCATTTTACAAGGGGATCATTTATCCATGGACTTTAGGTAGATGAATAAGTTTTGAACAGAAAAAACATCACCCATTTCATCCGACTTGGCTGTAGTGATTACACCAACTTTTAACCTGAACAAATGGATGACTGTGGGCTTGAGTAAAATCAATGCATTGGCATTTGTCAAACACAGATTCAGATTAAAATAGAATAAATTAGTTCCTCTTAGTCAGTTATTGCACAGAGTGAGTGAGCTGGGGAAACAAAGGGGTAAGGTGAACATTGAATGTGAACTAGCTTCTGCTTACAGATTAAGAAGCAAATGAAATTCCATAGAGTCAACAGACAGAGATTTAATATGTTACTAGGTTTGGCTTGAAAGACCTGTGAGCAACCCAAGTTCTTGCTCTGAATTGTTCCCAGAATAGTTATAACTTTTATTTTCACAGACTGTTCTGAAGGTAGGTTTTAAAATTTTAGGTAGATAAAACATGAATAGCTGAAATCTATGTGATATTTAACTCAGCAGTTTCCCATGTGGTTCCAGAATAATATCATGTAATGACAGTATTATTTGAGGCTAATAATGTAATTAATTTTTCATCATTGCATTTGGCCAGTATTGACAGTGTGCTAAATTGTCATCTGATATCATTCTGTGGAGAGTCTCCCAGAAAAGGAATCCTATAATCACATCTGACAAATTCTCTGACAAAGAGAATGGGGATTCCTGGGAAGAAAACTTAATTACTGAGGATGGAGATAACATACTTAATGTTTGCAAAAACACTTCCATGCAATGAACAAACTAGGATCGCAGAATCATAAAAAATTTAAGCTGGATCCAGAGACCTCCAGTAATGATTTAGTATCTAACTTTATTTTTTTCTAGTGGTAGCTATTCATAAATCATTTGAAGAATAAAGTGTGAGCCGAAGTAATATTAATATTCCTTGTGAATCTACAGTGAAAGCAATAAATTCATAGATGTTAATCCAAAGAAAATGGTCTTTTGTTAGTGATGAAAAAAATAGAGTATTTTTGATTTTTTTTTGAGATTTTTTTCATTGACATATGGTACTCCTAATCCAGTGGCAAATGAATTGACTAGGTTTTAAAAAGATGGACTTTGCTTAATGAAGAAGGACAGGATATGCATTACAAGGCAGCTGGTTCTGCCAGTGCAGGCTTATGGAGACAATATACATTGGACAGCTAATGAGTCTCTGTTGCATAAGATAGATTCTCTTTATAATAGAATTGCACACTTTGTCTCTAAATGGGGTTATTATACACACCATTGCACAATGTTTGAAGAGCTTTGGTTGGCCCTTGTTGGCCCTTGTAGAGGGTTAGGAGAGAAATAAATTGGAAAACAATTTTACATAAGACCTTCAATCTATCAACTACTCCATATTTATCCAAATTACTAGCCTATTATCTTCAAATACAAATCTATGTCACACTCAGGGCCAGCATGTTAATGCTGACCAGTCTTTGCTAGGTTTTTTTTTTTATTAGGAAGATGTTCTTCTTTAAGAGTATACTTGAATTGTTACAAGTAGGAATTTGGTAAAAGGACCCTCTACTTCCAGAATTTTTTCCACTTTTTCAGTACATCTAACTCCCTAAGGGAGTAGTGGGCTGGAAATTAGTACAGATTGTATTTTTGGAGTCAGATTTTGTAGATGGTTGGACCAAAAAGAGGAGTCATTAATGGTTTGATGTCAACTCTCTAGTAGAATACCCCAGGGATAAGAGCTTTGACCAGTGCCATTTAATAGTTTTATCAATACCTTGAATAGAAAGATAGATGGCAGACATCAAATTTGCAGATATGAAGTTAGGCTATGATAAAGATTCAAATAGATCTCAAAAGGTTAGAACATTGGAATGAACTGAACAAGATGAAATATAAGGGGAATAGATGTAAAATTTTATACTTGGAGTCCAGGAATAAGATTCACAAGAACAAGATAGGGGAAGCATGGCTAGACAATAATTCTTTTTAAAAAGATCTTGGGACTTTAGGGAACTGTAGGATTAAAATGGCAGTCAAGAAAGCTAGTGTGATCTTAGACTAAATTAGGAAAAGTAGAAAGTAGAGTGCTGGACGTGTGTGTGTGTGTGTGTGTGTGTGTGCTACACGCACATATGTGTGAATAGATGGCTATATTTTTATTGGCCTCTTCTTGGTCACACCAGAGTTTAAACATTCTGTACATTTTTGGGCACCACAGTTTAGGGAGGTCATTGATAAATTGGGGTAAAAGACCTTGTGTTCACATGAAATTTGTTTAAAGAGACTTATGTAGAGAAGAAAAGTTTTATGGAATGGGAATACTCATTGTGGTAAAATAGATAGAATGCTGGACCTGGAGTCAGGAAAACTTATCTTTCTGAGGTCACATCTGGCTTTAGATACTAATTATTCGTTTGATTTTTGGATAAGTCACACTTAACCCCATTTCCCTCAGTTTCTACATCTCTAAAATGAGCTGGAGAAGACCATGGTGAGATACTCCAGTATCTTTGCCAAGAAAAATGAGCCATGAAAAGTCAAATATAACTGCAAACAACCAAACAACAATATGTACTATGTACTAAGTATTGGACTAAGATATTTTTACAGATATTATCTTATTTGGTCCTCACAACAACCCTGTGAAGTTGGAGCTATTATTATCTTCCTCTTTTAGAGCTGAGAAAACTGAGGCAAAAAGAGGTAAGTGAGCGGAGTCTATTAGTATCTGAGGCTGGATTTGAACATGGATTTTCCTGATTCTTAGCCTAGAACTCTTTACTTTGCCACCTAACTGGAGGAAGTATGAGAGCTGTCTTCAAATATTTGAAGGAGTCTTATATTAAGGAAGACTGGAGTTGTTCTGCTTAGCCCCAGATATTTCAGAGAGGTTGATTTAAATGGGATATAAGGAAATACTCTATAATGTTGAAAACTTTCTCAAAGTGGAATGGGCTACTTTAGAAAAAGAACATTCTCTTGCTGCAGGTTTTCAATCAAACTGATGACCCCCTCTCAGGTCCAGAGGGACCAGAAGGTGTTTCTGGGTCAAGTAAAGCTCAGATCAGGTGATCTCAAAATTCTAGCTCTGAGACTCTAGGATTGAGTTGGTCAGTTTGAAGTATCCAAGTAGTTCACTATTTTTTCCTTTCGTGTTCTTTCATTGTTCCTTTTCCTTACACTTTTAATATACTCTATGATTTTTAAAAGAAAGAGGAGGACTTGGAAACAAATAAAACTTCTTATTTCTGCACATGAAAATTGTTCTTCCTTTTAGGAAACAACTGAAGGGCCCAGTCCATTGGGGGACTGAGATGTTATGTTCAGTGTAGGGTGATTTGTCAAGTGAATATAGCTCATTTGCTTTGAGCAGTCACAGTGGTCAGTTCTTTCAACAGTTTTGTTCACATGAATTCGATGAGAGCAGCTAGCAACTCTCTTACTATCTTCCTACTTTTCTTGAGTTGTAATATCTGACCTTGCAAATCCAAACATTCTTTTTGGTGGCCAAGAAATAGACAGCAAAACAGAATCAAATAGTTTTGCCATTTCTTAATTGGCCTTTATCATTGTTCTATCTGCCTAGAGTAGCTGTTTTATTCCTTTCTTTAATTGTCCCAACATAGTTTAAAAGTCAACTATAGTCAACAAGTTTTTCTTAAGCACTGTCAGATATCTCAATACATCTTTTTTAAATGGAGACTTTAGCATTCCTTGTGAACATCTAATCATTTGGGACTTTAGTAAATAACAAAAGAGAGGCATGGTCCTAAAGATCTGGTTCATAGTAGATGACCCTCAGCTTTTATCATGAATTTTAATTCTTTTTAAAGTTATTCTAATTCCTTTAGCAACCACCTTTTTTTCTTGGGGTGATAATCAGGTATACAATAGCAATTCTCTTGTCAAACTCTCCACCTTTTAAAAGATGAAATTTTCTGTCTAGCCAAGAATTTAATAGCTGCTCTGTTTTTGGCAGGGAGTCTCACTAATGTCCAGATTAAGATAATCTTTTTTCTGCCCTGAGGCCATTTCTCAATGGCCTTTGATCTCTCTTTTTGTTTTCTCTACAATCCTCCTTTTTGAATTTTATTCAACCCCTCTGTGGGCGACTCTTCCATCTGTACTTCTAGTTCTGACCTCTCTCTTGAGCTCTAAACCCATACCTATAGCTGATTAATGGACCCCTCTTTTTGAATTTCCCATTAGTACCTCAAATTTGATAGGTTCCAGAATAAACTCTTCTCCTGGAAAGGCAGTATACAAACTTTCACTTTTGTGCTTTTCCTTAGGCTTTTTTTTTTTTTTTTTTAGATTTACAATTTCCCTTCTCTTTTTCCCACTCTTCATCTAGTGAAGTTTAACCTTTCTTTAAAGACCAACTCAAAATTTATCTCCTCCACAAAGTCTTTCTGATCTCCATGGTTACCTCATCCTCTCAGAGTTGATGGGGCGCTTGTTTTGAAACTCCCAAATCATTTAATAATGGGTATTATAATAATCTGTTTTTGTCATATCCCCTCTAACTTTGATGATGGTAACAATTGCAGACATATTTATGTACCACTTTGAAATTTGCAAAATGCTTTACAATGTTTTCTCATTTGGGCCTCACAATTTGGGACTTTATTTTATTTTTATTTTTTAGTTGTTTCTGACTCTTCATGACCCCGTTTGAGGTTTTCTTGGCAAAGATACTGGAATAGTTTGCCATTTCCTTCTTCAGCTTCTTTTATAGATGAGTAACCTGAGGCAAATAAGATTAAGTGACTTACCCTGAGTCACACACCTAGGAAGAATCTGCAGTCTTTCTGTCTCTAGGCCCAGGACTCTCTACACTGCCCCAACTAGCAGCCTTCTGGTAGGAAGGTACAAGTCTAATTTTCCCAGTTTTACAGACGAGGAAACTGAGGCTTGGAGTGATTTGTCCAATATTATACAGTTAGTAATGTATCTAAGATATAATTTGGACCCAAGTTTTTCCTCATGAGTCTACCACCATATCTCCTAAGCTACTAGAGTAAGCTTTATGGGGATGGGGGCTGTGTTTTATGTCAATATTGTCTTTTCCTTACCACTTTGCTCCATTTTGCTACAGTAATTGTAGAGTAAATGTTTATTAAATGTTAATGAATGATGAAGTTTCTTTTGTATCTTTCACTTGACTTCCCTATTATAGGCCCAATTACAGTAGCCTCTGTGAAATATTCTTAGCTGATGGGAAGAAGTTAGTATAATCAGTTCAAGATTATTTGAACAAAAGCAAGATTAATTTCTTCTCCCTTCTGTGGGATCCTTTAATTTTAGTCCCAACTGTTTCCTGGCCAGACAAAGTGAAACAGAGGAGAGGTACCAAAACAGTTTGCTGGGTTTCTCCCTTAGTCCTTGACTTGTTTAAATGGAATCTTCAAGCTATGCCAGAAAGATTTTTTTCCCCACAACGTAATTTTTAATGGTTACATAAAGTAAACTCACATCTTGATATTATATTTATTGTTTGCTACTGACATTTAGGGTGAAGATCCTTTTAGATGATGATGAAATAAAGGGTGTTGTTATAGTACAGGAAAATAACCAGTTCATAATTCTATTTGTTGATATTCTTCCCTTTGGTGTGGCGTATTTTCTTTCCATGCCATTGTTGGGACTATTTCTGAAATGTGACCACTTTTTAATGTATATTCATCCAGAAGGTTCTGAATGGCATGTATCTGGAATGGATTTATTCTGTGAAACTGATTTTAAGTAATATACACACTTCCTGGTAAATGGAGCTGTAGTGCTTATAATAAAGTTTCCATAATGTGTCAGGGGAAGATAGAAACTACAACAAATGATAACAATTGCCAGTTAATGAATTTCCCTTTAGCTACATTTTTATTGACGGTTTTATGTTCTCTGGCAAACCGGGTTAGCTGATGACAATACTTGGAATACTTACTTCTTTGTAAAAATTAGCTTCTCATTGACTGGCTGTCTCTTTTAATGAAAGTCTTTTTTTTACCTATCATGGTTTTTTTTAATCATAGTTACCTCAAGGAAATAAAGAAATTGATAAGTGATAGCACTTGTCTTCATCAGTATTTGTCTGGATTCTGAAGCTGTGGAAGTGAATTTTTGTTTTTTACATAATGTCTTCAATTTAAAGATCTAAAAGTAAATTTCAGGCAATTAAGTCTCAGAGTACCCATCAGCATTATATTTTGAAAATTGAAGCAACTCAAGAAGTTAGTAGGGTCTGGAGAAGAAAGTCTGGAGTCCTTCAAACTCAGTATCCTTATCATGGTGTCAAGATGATCTGATTGCTTGGTGTCACCAGCACAACTCTGACTTTGGATGTTGAGTGTGGAGAAGATTCAGAACTCGGGACAAGGCTCACTGAATTTTGTCCCTTAGGAATCAAAAGACCTGAGTTTAAATCCTGGGGCAAATGCTCATTGGCTAAATGACAATGGGCAAATCATTCATTTTCTCTAGGGTTTGGTTTAAGCTGCAAAAAATGAGTGAAGGTACCCTAGATAGTTTCTACCATCTCTTCTAGCATGAAATTCTATGATTCTCTTAATATCTCCTGCAGGAAAAGGAGAAGCTGTATGTGGAACTGAAGCACATCTTAGCTCGGCAACCTGGGCCTGAAGCAGCTGAGCAACTGCAACTCTATAGGCACACGTTAAGAGAGAAAACCAAACAACTGAAAGTGAGTTAAAGGCTCTGTCTGACTACTTACTATCAAAAGGGAGGTCTTTCAGGAGCTCAGAAGACATGTTCTTGATTCTCAGTCAGGCTGTCATTCTGAACATCATTTTGTACTTAGGCTAATATTTTTCTTAAATGTAAATCATGAGAGAGGCAGAGATAACTGCACCCTCCTCAACTCTTGGATGTTCAGACTGAGTGTAAGCATCCCTACTAGGAAAAGCCATCTGGGCAAAAAAGGAGAGAACTAGTATGGAGCATGAAAGTCTAAGGAATTTTCATGGATGATATAGAATAATTAGAGACCTTTGGTGGGGGGAGGGAAAGATGTTTTGGTTTAATTGCCAAACAAAATCAGACTACCTTATCAAATTAGAATGAACTTCTCTTTTGTCACTTGAAAATATGCGAAAAGCACAAGTTCCCTACAGTCCCCCAGCTTTATATTCTTCCATTAATGTGATGAATAGATAAAGAAAGAAAGCTAAGCTTAAATTAAACAAGAATTGGATCTTACCCCAAAACTTGCTACCCCTGAGTTCTTTCCTTAGAATAAGGATTGTGCTAAATCTAATATACTAAGACTATGCCATGTAAGTCTGGGTCTACAATTCATTTTTCTGTTTGCAGTTTTGGCTCTTTCCCATACCTCCCCATGGATTTCCCTATTGTATTTTGGACATTATCTAACTAAATACTTAGATATTGTTGTTACAAAAGGAAGGGCTCATGAGAAATATTTGTAATATGCCCTGGATACCATCAAAATAATGGCATATATTAAATGTAAATCTATAACAGATATTTGTTGATTTCCTTCCATGTTCTGCTGTTAGATGTTACAGGGCACACAAAGATGTAGTGACCCTTGCCATCAATCTAATACCGTAGTTATTATTTCTGAGAAGTTCGACAGCCTTATGTGCATGGGGAAAACAGATGTCATTTTACAAGTATTCTTTGAAGAATATCATTTTAAAAGTTTTTTTCTTAAAAAACTGGCAGACAAAACATATGTCTAATTACAACATTAATTTACAACATACTGCTGTAAATACTTATTGCTATCATTCATCTCTATGGAGAGAACATTCCCTCTTATTAGAGGTATTCTGAGGCTAGGAGGGCAGACTTGGGTTATGTTTTAGAGGGGATTATTGGTCAGTTATAGGTTGGACTAGAGGGCATTTGAGATTTTGTGATTTCCATAATAGTCTGAGTCACAATTAGAATTTTGCTTGTGTTAATTTTTTGAATGTTTGAGTCTTTCAAAAAAGTAAATAAATAAAAATTTTTTTTGTTTTATTTTATTTTATAATAAAGTTGCATCATGTTAGGTGAATATTGTTGTAAACTGAAGATTGCATTTAAATGCTCATGCATTAACCCTATGTTGTACTGAGGGGCTCATAGAACTTCAGGACTATTTTTAACCCTTCAGCTCAGAAAATCCAGTTCTTTGATATGAGAAGATATAGTTGATAATACATGGAAGAAGTTCAGAGGTTCATGTTAATGAGCATTTCACTTGATTTGGACTCATTGCCTGTAATCTCTTTTCTAATCCTTTATTTATGGGTTAAAAACAGGATCTATGTTTCTTAGAGTTCATCTTTTGTGGCAGATTTTCCCCTAACTAGAAATCATATTCTTCTGTTGGAATCACCATAGTCATAATCATTTCCACTGCAATTAAGGGGAAAGGGTTCAGAAGCAGATGAACACTTAAGAAGGGAAGATCCTTTTTTCATGCAAATCTTGAAAATAAAGAAAAAAGGAAATGGAAATACAGAATAAATCACATCCCCCGGAAATAGAATGGAAGGCAGTCTCTGCTTCTCTTAGAAACTGGGGGCAGATTTTAACACTGAAATCTTATATGAAATGCATGGCCTACTGTCTTAGGGAAACAAATACTGTTGGCCTGTTGGTGACCATAGAAACATCTGTTTTTCACATTTAGCTGAAGCAGATAATCACATTTCATGTTGCTGTTTCTTACAATGTGATTGAGTCTCTTAAGTACATGCTATACCTTTTTCATCTTCAAGGTAAATTTCCCTGTGCCTGGTAAAATCAGAATTTGTGAATGGCTCCAGAGAATTTGAGGAAGGGACATAAAACAGCAAGAAACATGATCCATTGCAGACTTGCAAAATGTAAATTTACAGTGTTAACAGTGTGATGATTAAAGGGATTAGGAGTATGATTCTAGAATCATTTTTCACCCAAACGTTTTGAAGTCATACTCCTTAGTGATTTTTTTTTCATGATTGTCTTTAAAAAAAGCTTTTAGGGGCAGCTAGGTGGCGCAATGGATGGAGACCAGCCTTGAAATCAGGAGGACCGGAGTTCAAATGTGATCTCAGACACTTAACACTTCCTAGATGTGTGATCTTGGGCAAGTCACTTAAATAAAAAAAATAAAAAAGCTTTCAAAGCAAATTTAATTTTAAAATTTCCTCCTCTCTTTTGGGTATATTTGGCATATATTCTTAGAATATGCTTTAGAACAGTGGTGTCAAACTCAAGCAGAAATGGGGGCCACTAAATCAAACATAAAGATCCCTGCAGACACATGTTAATTTAGAAAAATCATGTATTAATATTATCTCTATTTTGTTGTATTTTTATTTATTTTGTTAATGATTTCCCAATTATATTTTAATCTTAAACCCATTCCAGAGTGCTGCAGGCTGCATGGGTCATGTGTTCACATGTCCACTTAAAACACAGATTCTTTCTTTTAAGAAACCATAGGTTTTTTTTTTTTTTGTTTTTTTTTTTTGTTCTTTTTGTTTTTTAGCCTAATAAATGCTATTTCATATTACTGGGATAAGTTAAAGAATGATACTTCATTTTAAGCTTTGTTACTCTATTTTTAATCCTTCAGTCCTAAGTAGGCCTTTGTTTCCCTTATTGACTTGTAATTGTGCATTTGTTTATCGGGTGCCTGGATGTGGTCTTTTTAGATTTCCTTTCTGGGCTACTGAATGTTGCTGTAAGCCTCTATCTCTATTACAGAAAGAAAGCCATCTAATTGTATCTTACCTTACTACCACTTTCTTTGGGATGTTAGGTTTTGTCTTCAGAACTGAATATGTATGAGTCACAGAGCCAAGAGTACAAGTACGAGATTGAGCGACTTGCCAATGAACTTCTTAGTGTGAAGAAGAAATACCTTACTCAGAAACGCAAGGAACAAAATCAAAAGTAAGAGTTGTGATTCATCTCCCCCCTTCTCCTTTATTCTGTATTATATGCATAAGTGAAAACATGGTACAAACATCAAGAAAACTTCAAAATGTCATTGAGGGGCAGAGAACCTATGAGGGTAACATAAGAAAACAGAAGACAGATAACAAACTTAATTTTAAAGCTAGGTCAAGAGTTCAGATTTTAATCTGGGGCTCTGATTCACTAACGTCTGTTACTAATTGGTAAACATCTAGTTAGAGTAAAGAATACATCATGAGATATTTTAGTCTGTTTTGGGAGTTTATGGATAACTTCTTGGCTGTATGATTCAAAATCAGTATTGTGTTGCTCAGTCTCATTCACATTTAGGACTCCAAGTATTTCTGGTGAGCAGATCAGCAAAACAGATTAATTAAGAACCTTACTTAATCTATACATGATGGTAATGCAGCTTTTATGTTAGTTTTATGTTTAGAATTGACAAACGTTGTTGACTCTAAATGACCTTCCTTAAGTTTTAGGATCAATGTTTTCAGCTAACACAATGTCTTGGATAGCCATCTCTGACAGATTAAATAATCTAGAAAATAACTTTAGTACTTGTTATGGAGAGTCCCTCTTAAATTTCTAAATTCTTGTTTCCTTTCAGGAATATAATTTTGAGTTTCCTTATGTTTAAGTTATTTATTACTTTGGCTTCATCTCAGGGTTAGTGAAGTTAAGATTAGCAGATTTCACTCTTAATTGGTGAACCTATAATAACCTTCAGGCTCCATAGCATTGTCAAAATAATGCAGATATTTCCAGATGCAAAGTGCTTTGCAAAACTTAAAGCACCATATAAAGTGTTAGCTATTATTATGCTTATGCTGATAATTTGGTGGTTTTTGAGTATGGATATTTCAATTGCATGAAAATTGGAATGTGCTAGCAAATGATCCAGATGTTTTTGAGGTATTTGCCTGTGTTCCTCTTACTTCATTAGTAAAGTTAATTCATCTTTCCAACCCTCCTTGAAAAATCTCTTAGTTAAAATTTTTGGATGCTTACCCTTCAATGGAATAGAAAGAACATTGCTATAATGAAGATAGCAGATTTATTAATATTAGTCGACTATGATGAAGCCCAAGAGTATTAAGCTAAAATTTATTCTTTTGGGGAAATTTAAGTTTGCTGGTGGTAGGAAGGGAGATGGAAAGGAAGATGCCATGCATATATAGTAGGCAATAATTGCATGAGTTTTCAGGACATGTGAGGGATTCATCCTTGCTGAGGACATTTAAAGCTAAAGATTTTTGCCCATGTATTGAGGATAGTTTAATAATGAAAAATAGATTGATTAGCTAATGATTTAAATTCTTTTCCTCCCAGGAATGATTTTGAATATCTCTTACTCTTCTGACCCTTCAGGCTATTTTTTTTTTTTTTTTTTTTTTTTGCTTCTCCTCTCTTCCACCTCAGTTCATCTTATCAGTTTTTATCTCTTTTTATTATGTGGGATATAGAAGACTCTTACCTAAAATGACTACTCAGAGATCATTCAAAATAGAAAGCAGGTTTATTAAACCTCCGGAGGATGAGCCATTCTATCAAGAGATAAGGGAAAGAGAAAGCTCATGGTAGGAGGGCTAAAAAAGTAGTAAAGATACACAGCTTTTATACAAGAGATTACATCACAAGTAAAGGAGAATTGAGAAAGTGGGGGGAGGCATCTAATTGGTTGTTGCTATCCAGAGAGATTGGAATGGAAGGTTTCTGTTTCCCGGAAATCACCTGATTTCTGGGAAACAGAAAATCAGGCTTTCAGGCTTTAGATATAGCTGGCCAAGGCTCAAGTCAATATGGGCCTGCACATATTATTCAGGTTATAAGGGAAACACAGAAATAATGAAAATAAAATGCAGAAAAAGAATTCACACATTCCTGTAAGTTCTTCACCTTATCTCTCTATTCCACACATCATTCTTAACTCACAAGTTTTTTAAAATCATTCTTCCCATCTTCCTTAATTCCCAACACAAATTTCCTTTAGGATGTACTTGTGTTATCAATCTGACTTTTTCCTAATTCCTCATTCCCTTAAAGAAATAAATTTGTGTTTCTCAAAGTGGAATTACTTTTAAAAATTCCTAAAAGAATTATTATGTTATAATTTGGGGTTTCTGGAAATGTTTTCCTTTTGAGCTTTAATTTCAGGGAATTTGCTGATAAAAAAGGAAACATAATATGCCAACAAGGAGATCTCTATAACCCCTTAGAACAATTTAATATTTAATTTCTTTTCCTTTAGATTTTGTCTAATGAACTTATTTTCCTCTTTTTTGTATTTTTAACAAAGTTCCAGTAATAATTACTGCAACTTGATGTTTACAGAATATTTGTTTTTTTATAAAGGTATATAAATACCTACTGATTTCTGTACATATGAAATAAAGTTTTTCAGGGACTTTTTTAAAATTAAAAAGTTGATGATGAATTTGATTATTCTTTAGTGAAGAGAAAAACCAAATACACCTTTATTGATCCTTTAAAAATAAACAAGTGTTTCATATAACTGCAAGATCAGCAGGAATTGGGAGCCAACAAAGTTCACAGCATTCTAGTTATAATGAGGTCTGCTATCCATATTTAGGCTCACATTAGGAGGGCTCACTTAGTTATTGCTGTTTCATAATCCAAATGTTATCAGTAGTTACCTCATTAAGTTTTTCAGCTTTAATCAGCCTATTTTAAATGGTTAAATTATCCCAAAAAACTCTGGTAGCATCAAACTTTCAAGAGGAGAAAGATGATAAATCAACTAACTTTTTTTTTCTTCCTTTTTAAAGGAATAAGGACAGCCTCGCCATTATAGAAAATACCTATCCAACGCCCAGACCTGGCCCTCGATATACTGGTGGAGGATTCCCCATCAATAAGACAACCAAAGCAGTAGCTTAAAATCTGGAACAATTAGCAGTACCCAATTGATTAATCAATTACATTTGCTCAGAATTGTTTGGAAGGCATGTTTTCTATGTCACATGGATGAGGAATTTCCACTCAATTCAATACTTGGATTCCAGGAAGCAAAATGAAATAATACTCAATAAGAATCAGCAGAGTTGCAGACATTTAACAAAGATGAAGTTTGCGTTGATCTGTGTGGATATAAACAGATTGTACTTAGATCTATTCGGTTAAGCTGTTTGAGCCAAATCTTTGGCTGTTACATCTGATTGACTTGAAATGTACCAAACCTAGACACTCCACGTGGAAAAACTTTGGAGTTTAATTTTTGTTTTTAGATAATATGATACTTTTGATGTTTTGTATTTTTAGAAATGTTTTTGAAATCTAGTGCATATTCTCCAGCCTTCTAAATAAAAAGCTACTTTTTTATCCTCTGTTAACAAGTCAAAAGACAAAGTAATTGCATGAGATGCTGAAGAAAGTGGAACTCTCAATCTTTTAAAAATGAGTATTTTGAAAATGATTTCTATATGGAAGCTATCTTCAGGCCTGAGGGAAGAAAACTATTCCAAAGAGACGTGCTAACAATGTATTATTTTTAAAAATCACAACAAATACAAAATATTTTTAGAGATTTTGATATTTGCTTTGTTAGAATATATAATAGTGAAGCCAATGTATGAAAACTTCAGAATAAGGACTTAATTTAGGGAACCAGTAAAAATATGGTAGAGAGCTGTTTTACCCCTTATTCTAGGAGTCTGAGGTATGGCTTCCAATGCATGTTTTCTCTTTGATTTAATAGCTATTTGGGCTTCATCTCAGAGTTCTCTCTCATTAAGAGAATGATCTGCTCCTTCAGTAATAGTATTTGAAGGCACTGATTTATCTTTTTGGGCTTCCTTTTCTCTCTCTCTCTCTCTCTCTCTCTCTCTCTCTCTCTCTCTCTCTCTGCCTTTCTTTGATAACCATAGCCAAAACTTTATAGTGACCAAAGAACAGCCTTTGAAAGATTGCTTCTGTTTCTTTCCTTCCTTCCTTTTTCCCCTTTTTTCCTGATATTTTCATTCAAAGTCATCCAAATTTTTTTCAGGTAAATGAATTAGCTTCTTAAACATTTGAAGTTCATTTAAATTATCTGGGGAAAATATTAGGTATGTCAGGGAATTTCTGGGGTGAAGATTTATATTGACCTTTTCTTTGAACTTGAGCTATTATGTCAGTTGACACATCACACAGACATGTAGACATATGATTGTTTATCTAACTCAAGGAGCTTACTTAAGACTTTGAAAACAGAGCCTGGAGATCACTATTCAGCATGTTATTGTTGTCATATTAGATGTAATGTTATTTCTAATGGAGATTATCTAATGGAATTGAATGGGTAAATGGCGGTAAAATGACTAGATGAAAGTGGAATTTGGTAATGTAATTTTATAATTGATTATCTCATAGAAATGTAATAATGGGGATATGACAATAATTGCTTGATTATTTTGGCATAATTGCATTCTTGGAGATGGTAGATAGCAGGTTAAGCTGCTTTTATAAAAACTCTAGTAGTCAGAGTTTAGAATTTTTATTAGGTCACCAATAGAAATCAATTTGGATGTCTCTAGTGGGAAAGGTATTATTTTTCCACATCTCTACAGAATGGAGCATTGTTCTCAGCCTCTGACAACAATAAAGATTTTGTAAGTGAAGACAGGGATCCTTGGGAAGCTGAACTAGTAGCAGATTGTGGTGCTACTGGTTGAACACTACTCATTCCCCCACTCCCACTTCTGTCAGTGGCATTAAATCCATGTTCAAATGGAAAGATTAATCTCAGGGGAAAGATTATTTTAGCCTCAGAATTACCATTAGCACCACTGGTCATCACATTCCAGTAGCTTTATAGACTGTCCCTTTGAGATAATTTCATATTCCCAAACAATATTAAGATCTATTCGAAAACACTGAATTTTGCAAATTATATGTATATATATGTGTGTGTGTATGTGTGTGTGTGTGTGTGTGTATAAACTTTACATATTATAGTAGTGCCTTCATGCCATTTGTAAATATGAGCTGCTTTAAAAAGAAAAGGAAATTATATAGAAATTTGATCTTCTAAAAGAAGATCCCAATTGAACTGATGGTAAGCTAGGGGACACTTCTATTCTTGTTGGAAAGAGCATGATAAGAGCACATCTTTGGTCATTATTTATTCATCCTAGCTTCTCAGGTGCAGTTATTCTAATGAGGTTTTTATTTCTTTTAATTCCGAAAAATTGTTCAGAGCAAAGTTTTGTTGCAGAATGTTCAACGATATTTAGGAGAAGACATGCCAAGAGGACGTGTTGGTAACTCCCTTATCATAGAATTATAATTTAGCTGTCAAAATATGTCTTGGGTTTATTGATTAAAAGTATTACATTTCTTGAGTTTCTGAAGTTTGATCTAAGTAAAAACTTTCATTAGAGACTATTCTTTGCATGTATTTAGTATTGGGACCATTTGGCGGCTGTCACTTCTCCCAGTGACTTAAAACAGATTGATTTTACGGAGATAGTCTTGGAATTAGGGAGCAAGAAACTTGGTTTCCTGCAAACATTTATGTATATTTTGTAAATGAGGCTTAAAAAAATCCTTACTTTGCTCCATTTCTTTTCTAGTTGATAGTGAGTGAGCATTTTCCATTTTAATGCTCTTCATTTCTCTGATTCAGATACAAAACTCAGCTGTTTCTAGAGACAGCATGGTCTGGTAGAAAAAAAAAAGATTGGGTTTAAGAGTCAAATCCTGTATTCAGGTCCTGGCTCTCATATATTCCCACTGTGCACCTCAGTTTCCTTATTTGTAAAATGAAGAAATTGGAGCTGATGATCTCTAAGTCCTTTTCAGTCTCTAATAGCATTTTCTTATTTCAATAACAATGAGATATTTTATTGTGTTTTTAAAGGTTTTTATAGCAATACAAAGTATGGTATTTATATGGCACTGATTTCAAAATTATGTTGTTGATATCTTCTTTTTAATCCTCATATGTTTTGGAAGTAAATGACTTAGATTTTTAAAAATTTCCAATGGACAAGTATGGAAATTGAAACCTAAAGTGAAGACTTGATTAAGAGAGGTGGCTTACATCACAAATTCCCCAAATTATTATTTGATTGTTTTAAGGAGAGTGGAATGTGGGATATTGAATATTCCCCACATTGATCCTTCATATTAAGTGATATATGATTCTCTAATAAGGGAGATCTGGGGAATGTTATAGGATAACAAGTAGAGGGTCACCTACTAAAGGAATATACATATTTAACAGGGAACAGAGGTGTGATGATTAGTTGGATCAGTTTACAGCTCCATCAACAATTCATTTGCGTCCCAATTTTTTTTTACATCCCCTCCAACATTTGTTTTTTTCCTTTTCTGTCATGTTAGTCAATCTTATAGATAGTAGTATTTTAATTTGCATTTCTCTAATCAATAGTGATTTAGATTTATGAGTGGGTATGAAGTATATTAATAACTTGTGGTCTATTCTTACATGAAGGTATAGATATTCTTATCCTTCTTACAATTTCCTATTTACTTTTCATAGTGAGAGGAATCATGGTATAGAAGACAGAGGGTCAACTTAGATCCAGGAGACAGGTTCATTTCCTACCTTAAATATTTACTAGCTGTGTGATCATGAGCAATTTATGTAACTTCTCAGGGTCCCAGTTTCCTCATATGAAAAATAGGAATAATACTATCGTACTATTTATTTCAAAGTGTGGTTTTGGGGAAAGCATTTTGTAACCTTTAAAGCACTGCATAATTATGAATTAATGATATTCTTAAATATATTTTAGAAGAGGAAGTGATATCTTCTTCATTTGTTAATTCAACTGATTTTACTGAATGTCTGATGTATTCAGGCTACTATATTAGTCTTTGGGAAAATTTGGTCAGGAAGTTTTAAAGTTAGAAATATGTGACATATTTTGGTACCTGCATTAACTAGTTTCTTAGTTACTCATGTTAGTCAAGTCTAATACCTTCTTCTTCCTCCTTAACATGTAATACAATAAGTAGTTCTAGAATTTTTAACATTTTACATTGTAACCTGATTTTTATAATTGTTTAATCAAGTCTTTTGTGATATTTTATATATACAAGCTATGAGAGCTGAGTTTTTTTTCCTAAGGATGCTTTTACCCTCTTTTAGTATATAGAAAACCCTTCCATATCTGGGTTGCTTTGCCTTTAAAATGCTCAAATTAAAATTACTCCCTAATAATATTCAATTCCTTTTAGAGCACAATGTTCCAAATGATAAGATTAATGGATAATATACATTCTGAATATTTAAAATTATTGTATGAATTGGCCTGATCAAGTGTTCTTATTGTACTGTGAAGACATATTTAGACACCTTTAATAATGGATATCCTTAACTTGGTAGTTTTAAAAGCTATTAAAGTATAATATATCAATTCTGGATCTCTTGCTCCAGTGATTTTTTTTTTTTTTTTGTACGTAGGACAGAAAACCAAAAACTTTCATGTTTTAAAACCAATGACAAGCTATTTTCTTTAGTGGTTTAAAGAGAATCTTATTCCTACTTTCCCCTATGATAATGTAAGGGAATGAAATGGGAGTAATCATGTTTGCCAATTACATTAACGACTTGAAGTCTTCTAACTTATAATCATGCAGATAGTGTTCTAGGAGTGGGGTTAGGATAGTTAAGAGCTTTTAACACTTTTGAATGAATGCAAAAGTAAGTCTGTATATTCACAACTTCCTGATGGATGTGTAAGAAAGGAAAGACAATTTAATTTTCAATTCAATTCAGCAAGTATCTATTATACCGAATACTCTATTCTTGACACAATAGATAGAGGGAAGACCTAAGTAATTCTGGGTATTGTCATTTAGTTAATAGACACTCCTGTCTTGCAAAAAAGATGGTTTGGGAAGACAGATATGGTCTTCCAATATTTTAAGGGATATCATGAAAAGGGAGTTGATTTGTTCTGTATGACTCTAAAGAGTAAGTGTGGGACTGATGAGAAATTAAGAGGAAGACAGATCTTAATAACACAGGAAAACCCCCCAACAATTTTCTAATAATAAGAATTTTCTAACAAAACATAGTGAAGTCACCATCGTTGGAAGCATTCAAGCATAGAATGAATTGAAACCTGTTAGGATCATTGTAGAAGGGATTTTTGTACTGGGAGGGAGGAAGAATGGAACTAGATGATCTCTAACATTCTTCTAAGAAACCTGGAAGAATGTGATAAGACAGATAAATGGTAATGCTGAATGTAAAGGAAAGAAATACTTCATAATGGATGGCACTCTTCAGAGTTTGGGAGTAGCCACAAATTTTGAAAATTAGAACTCTGGAGTTCACCTTTATGCTGCAGAGTGCAGGTAGCTATGGTGTGGTTAAAATATATTTTCTCAAGGTGAAAGAAAGAAATGGACAAAAAAAAAAATACAATACATAGTCCAACCAAAAGGGAAATATGGGCAGCATTGAATAGGGTAGGAAATAGAGAAGGAAGTAAGTTTTTGGTGGGATGAATAATAATGGCAAGTGACAGAATGTCACTTAAATCTAGTATATATATTCCATACTAGTGAATTGTATTTTTTTGGCTTTCCAGTAAACTCTTTTCTTTCTATATATTCTCTCAGTGGGTTTGACTGTGATATTTATGTAGATGATCCTCCAATATATGTCATCTCAAACATGTCTATAACTGAGTCTTTTTTCCCTAAATCCATTTTCTCTTATTTCCTATTTTTGTTAAAGATTTCACTATTCTTCCATTCATCCAGGTTTGCAACTTAGAGGTCATTTTTTGACTCAACTCTTTTTTTTTTGACTTTACACAGATTTTTTTTAATTAAAGCTTTTCCTTTTCTTTTTTTAATTTTAAAAACTTTTTATTTTATTTACTTTATTAGATATTTTTCAACATTCATCCTTGGAAAATCTTGTGTTCCAAATTTTTTCCTTCCTTTCTGCTCACTTCCCCTAGTCCACAAATAATCTAATATATGTTAAGCATATATTTTCATATTTATCATGCTGCATGAGAAAAATCAGATCAAAAAGGAAAAAATAAGAAAACAAAATGCAAGCAAACAAAAAAGGTGAAAATACTATGTTGTGATCCACATTCAATCCCCATAATCCTCTCTATAGAACAGATAACTCCCTTCATCATAAGACCATTGGAACTGGCCTGAATCATCTCATTGAATAGAGCCATGTTCCTCAGAATTGATCATCACATAATTTTTTTGTTGGTGGGTACAATGTTCTCTTGGTGAAGTGAGTAGAACCAAGAGAGCCACAGTTTTGTACTTGTGGATCCTTTAATAACCTTTTTTACGATCTCTTTAGGATACAGGCCCAGTGGAGACACTGCTAAGGTGTCCCCCCTTAGATTTCCATTGTGTTGTGTTTTATCTCTTAAATATACTTGACATTGTGTATTATGGGTATGCACAGTTTTGATAGCTCTTTGGACATAATTTCAAATTGTTCTCCAGAATGGTTAGATCAGTTCACAACTCCACCAACATTGTATTAGTTGACTCTTTACTCTTACTCCCCATCTTCATTGATGTCAAGTCTTAACCAATATTTCCTTGTCAGCATCTCTTACATATCCCCATATCGCTTTATTCATACTAGAACCATCCTATATTAGGCCCTCATCATCTCTTACAATAAGCAGGGGTCCTCAAACTATGGCCTGCAGGCCAGATGCATCAGCTGAGGAGGATTATCCCCCTCACCCAGGGCTATGAAGTTTCTTTATTTAAAGGCCCACAAAACAAAGTTTTTGTTTTTACTATAGTCCGGCCCTCCAACAGTCTGAGGGACAGTGAACTGGCCCCCTATTTAAAAAGTTTGAGGACCCCTGTCTTATATGAACTATTGCAATAATTCTCTCACTGGTCACTTTGCCTTTAAGTGTCTTGTCTTTTCCAAAAAGTCCATTACATGATTTATCAAAGTGATCTCCTTAAAGCAAAGGCCTGACCATTACCACTCTCCTGTCCAAGATGCTTTGGAGTTCCATCTTGTAGGATAAAGTGAAAACTACTTTCTTTTGTGTTTAAAACTCTTCAAAATCCAGATGAAGCTTATCTTTTCAGTCTATTGACATATTATTACCCTTCATATATGCTATATTCCAGTAAAACTGGTCTAGTTGAATCCCTATATATGACATTTCCTCTTCCACAGAGGTTATACCCTCCCATGCTTAGTTAGAATGTCTTCTTATCTTTGTCTTTGTCTTCAAAGCAGCTTAACCACCAATTTCCTACAAGAGATCTTTCCTGATATCTCAATTTGCCACTGCCCATTAATTTGTACTTATTCTGTAGTTACTTCTTCCTACATCTGGTTTTTCTTTGTTTTAGAGAGTGAATTTTTGAAGGTGTGGACTAATTTGCTTCTATTATTATATCCAAAAGTGTCTTGCATTGTGTGTGTGTGTGTGTGTGTGTGTGTGTGTGTGTGTGTAGGGGGCCTGTACCCAATATTTCATTAGCATAGGAAATTCCCCAGTGAGAAACTTCCTATATAGAAACATAGTGATAGAAAATCTGAAATCAATATAGCCTTAGAAAGTTGTCTGGGGATGTTGAGGAGCTAAATATCTTGTGGGGAGGACTCTGCCAGTATGTGTCACAGGCAAAACTTAATCCCAGATTATCCTGACTTGGAGGCCTGTCCTATATCTCTACTTCAGTATACCTCAAAAACTGAATTGTCTTTATTGTAGTATGGAGAAAAGATTGTAGTAGATCCTGTCTGCATGATACAAACTCAATAAGATATTAAAGATGGTATGTTAGATGTTTATTTTGGTGATTGCACCAAGATTGAGGACTATATGATTGTGTTGTTTGGGGATTTAGGTGCTACAAAATGAACAACACTGACCATTGTTTGCTATGCCTCATAACATGAGTTGGGAAGGTCAGTTTTTATTAGTTGTGATGGTGCTAAAATAGTGATGTAGTTTAATTTTTTGAAACGTAATTTTAACTCATTTTGTAATACTTCAGTTTTCCTGAACAGTTATGCTATACCCTGAATAAAATATTATGGCCACCCCCTCCTTTCTAGCCATTAGGACTAAGAGAATTGGGGCCTTGAAGTTCTGGCCACTCTCACATTCCAATGAGTCCTAAAACTCTAGATGACTTATGTCAAATGTCTGGGTATTGTCCACTATCCTTTGCCCCAGACTCCTGCTTGACCACCTTCTTCATCCCCCCAACCTGTCAGAATTAAAAAGTTATGATCTTTCCTGGAATTTCCATTTATCCACAGTGTTCTACAGCCCTCCCCACCTTTGTTTCCTTGATAGCTGGAGCCCTATAAAAGTCTCTGGAATTTCTTGTTGAGGGCTGGATGCTTTGAGACAAGAGTTCCATTCAGCCAGCTGGCTGTGGCTAGTCTAAATTTTCCACTATTAAATATTAAAAGCTTAATCTCTGTCTTGCCTCAGTTTCTCCAGCATTATAATTTTCTTGTTTGTTCAGTCTCTCCTTACCAGTCTGCAAAAGGTTTTCCCCCCAGACTTCCATTGTATTTTGTTTTGTCTTTCAAATGCACTTGACATTGTGTATTGTGGTTTTTACTTGTATGTGTGTGTATTATGTCTTATTCTATTACCAGATTGGAAGCTCCTTGAGGGCAGGGATTTAGATCTTTAAATTTTGAATATTCTCTAGCAGTTAGCACAGTGCTCTGCACAGAGATGCTTAATGTTAGATATTATTAATAAATGTTTATTGAACAAATATTTGAGTGAATCTGTGTGGGTATTCCCTCCACCCATGCAGACTGAGTGCTCCACCAACCCTTATCCCTTCTCCAAGCAAGTCTTTATGAGCTTCTATGGACAAACCCTTCCATTGCTGGTCAGCCTTCTTCAAACTTAAATGGCCTAAATCCTTAGATTATTGGTTCAGTCCATGTATGGCCTTTTCAGTTTTGTAGAGCCTTTCATTGCTCGTGACTCTGTAGCAAAACTTCCAAGAGTTTAGGAGAATACCTCCATGTTAAGTGGACAATATATAGAGTAACAAGAAATCAAAGAGTTCTTTATGTCTGTGTTAAAAGTTGCAAATTTTGCCTACTTCTGATGGGTATGGGTATTGTGGTGGAAAGAACACTAAGGTTCTAGTCATAGAACTTAAATTAGTATTCTGGCTCTGTCAATCTCTGGGTTTTGGTTTCTTCAATTCAAAAATGAAATGAACTACATAATCTCTGAAGTCCTTTCCAGCTCTAGAGCTATGGTCCTAGAGGAAGATTTGTTAACATTAAAAATTGTAAAATATAGTTCAGAAACCAATCTGGGATATAGTTATTGCATTAAGACAGTTTCTGGAATATTGAAAAGCACCCTGGATTTGGAATTTGAAGACCCAGATTCAAATTCTGACTCTGCCATTTGCAAGCTATGTGACTTTGGATAAGTCAGACTTCTGGGCCTCCGTTTTCTTATTTATACAATGATTGGATTTAAAGATCTTACTTTCCTGCTCCAAATCTATAATCATAGTTGGAGCATCCACCTAAAAGGTGAGCTTGAAGTCCATAGATGTTAAGACTTTGAACTTGGTAGGCATGCTGTCTAAGACAAGAATAAAAGGTGTAACTTTAAAAGGTATTAGTTAATAGTCACTGTGCATCAATCTGCCTGTTAAATGGTAGCAGCAACACTTCATTTTTTGTTGTTTTTGGAGAAAAAGGCAAAAGAGCAATGTGTTGCTTTATTGTGAGAAATCTGGTTATTGGGGTTTCCTGCAGATTTCAGATGGGAATAAAAAAGGAATTTCTCACTTGTGCTTGGTTAGATTAATGGGAAAAAAAAGTTAAAGACTTTGATCATATTTTAGTTCAGAAGCCTACCTGTCCCATGATGGGGAATGACTTTCTTAATTCTCTACTCTGTTTAGTATTGAGTAAAGATTTGTTAATATCACAAAACACCTCAAGACCATTGCTTAGTGTAATTCCACAGAGATCCCACTTTCTTAGATGCCTACTTCATGCTTATAGATTTAAACAGGATTTATATTTTATTAATCAAGTATGTATCCAAATGTTCTTGTTCTTGTTGTTAAAAATATGCTCTTAATAATCCAGTCTTTTTTTTAATCTAAAGAGAGATTTGTACTTTGTCTAGATAGAACATTAGAGGAAATAAATCCTATTCAGTAATGTGACGGCTCGCCTTCCTTCCCAAAAAACTAAACTCCTAAATCCAAAGCAAAATAACCACAAACCTCACTTTGTCTCAAAGCAGAACTAGGGCCCTGTATCTTCCTAAACTTAATATGAAGTCTTGAACAAAATGCTCAAATTAAATGTATCTTTGCCTCCTCTTCCACAAAATGGGCAAACAATTTATATTCTTGTCAGTAGGTCTTTCCTAAAAGGCATCAATGGGCTGTCCAGTTTTTCAGTCTTGAGACATTTTGTCATTTTCTAGTCAAATTTATTATTAGAGGATTTGTTTCCCCCTGGATATTCAGCATTACTTTTTACAATTACTCTCACCTGACAGTTTAGGAAAAGTGTTTTAACCAGTGTGTTTAAACCAGAAATGGCAAACTCTTTGAGCACTCCTGACATGCTGCCCCTGCTGCCTGTGCACTGGAAGGATAAAAGAATCTTGAACTTCAGTTGATTTTGCTTCCTTTCACCTCTCTGACCTTCAGTTTCCTCATGTGTAAAAAGGGAATAATAACAAGTATACTACTTAGCACATGGGGTTATTGAGTGTAAAGTGTTACATAAATGTGAGTTGTCTTTCCCTTTCTATCTTCTTCACCTTGGAGTTCTTTGACTTAATATCTTTATTCCTACTTGTCTATTAATGTCTTGTATTAGTATGTGGCAGATTTTGGGTAGTATATCAGTCTGAATACAGATGGTTGTCTTTCTAAAATGAGATTTCTCTGAAAAAGGTAAATTTATATATCTACCTATCTATGTATCTGTATAAATACACAGAGATATGTGTATATTAAATATATAGGAATATGCATATAAACACACATGCATGTAACATACACATATGATGAGCACATGTGTGTGTATGTACATACACACACACATATATGTGGAAAACAAGAACATAACACAATTTTACATTAGCCAGTTGTAAAAATAAAAGTATAGACTTCTTTGGGATATACTGCTTATTAATTGAAGGATGTGCATGATATTTGTAGGTATAATAATAATAGCTTATACTTATATAACTCTTGCGGTTATAAAATACTTTCCATACATGACTTTATTTTATACTGTATTCTATGGTATCCTTATAAAGTAGATAGGGCAAGTATTATTTTCCTAAATTTGCAGATGAAACAGAGACTTAAGAGAAGCTGCATTATTCAAGATCACTCAGTAAGATAGAAGTGTTGCAGCTGAGCTTCATTTTTCCAGAAAGAACCAAACACTATCTAGTTCATATTAGAATTTTCTAAAGGATTCATTTAAAGAAAAACCAACTAGGAGCGATGAAGCGATTAATAACAGTTGGGGTGTTGGTCATTTATCCTAATCACTTAAGAACTACCAATGACTAAGCTAGAAAATCAATTTATTAATTTACACAAAAAAATGTGAATTCAGTACTTATGTCAACCAGTCATTGGTTTCTCGATCCACTTGGAAAGTCTGCTTTGAGAACTGTAGTGTTCTCTTCTCTAAATATAAAGTTCTCTGGGAGCAGGTTTCTTGGGGGGCTTCTGGAGGCAGCCTTCCTTTCAGTGCAGTGTAATAATCACCTCAAATGCAGCCAGGAGTTAAAGCCCAAATCCTTTATTTTCCTCTTTCCTTCACTTGGAGCTCGGCTAGCTTTCTGGAGGCCTTCCAGATCTTCATTTCAGTGTTCTCCACAGGACAGCATGCCACCACTTCTCTGTCTTCCTTGATTCTGCCCAACTAAATCCTGGCTTCTCAATCTCCCAGAGTGCTTCCAGTGGGCTTGTCCTTTCATATGCTCTTTTAGAGGTGTGAACTCGAAGGTTGACTCCTCCTCCGAGAGTGGGATTGTGGGCTTCTAACTTGTGAATCTTTTCCACTCTTCTCTGACTTGTGAATCTCCTGGACTCCTCTCTGACTTGTGAATCTTGTAGAACTCCAATGAGTACTAAATACATTAGTGAGCTAGAGAACTGTTAAGTACCATGCTAAATTAGACAACTGACTTAGCACCTTGTAAGAATTCTGAGAACCAAATGAAAATCAGAGTTTCTTGTAGAATAAAATCAAACCAAAGAAATTGAGTGGCCTTTAACAGTCCTTAATTTAATAGTAATAATTCTCTGAGTAGGATATCAAGTGCAAAATCTAGAAGATCACTTAACTAGATTTTAAAATTTATGAAAGGAGGGCTTGCTACCTTATCTTTGTATTTCCTAGAGTATCTAACAGCACTGTGCACAAAGCAGGCACTTTGACAGCTACTTATTGAATTGTTGAATTTGGTATTGTATTTAGATTCCAGACTATTGTATTTAGATTCCAGACCTAAGGGGTGTCCATGCTTTTAAAAATAAGCTTCATACCTTGCTGACCAGCAAAGTTTTGCTTCTTCCAAGATGAATTTAGGTTTACAAGTTTAAAATGCTCATATGTTTACCATGATTTTCTTGTTCCAATAAGTTAGGCGATAAGCAGTTATCAGGTTTTGTGCTAAGCACAGGGATGCAAAGAAAAGCAGAGATGGTTCTTCAAAATGCCAAGGAGCTTGCAATCTAATAGGAAGGACAACATGCAAACAAGCAGAAGCACAAATAGGACATACACTGAGTATGTTGGAGATAGTCTCAGAGAGAAGGCCCTAAGAGTGGAAGCTGGAATTTCACTTGAGATTTGAAGAAAGCCTGAGAAGCTTGGAGGCAGACATGAGAGAGTTCCAAGGGTTGGGGACTTGCAATGAAAATGCACAATCAAGAAATGGAGTGTTGGTGTTTCAAGAACAGCAAGGTGACCAGTGTTATTGTGTGTGTGTGTGTGTGTGTGTGTGTGTGTGTGTGTGTGTTAGATGGGAGGTGTAAGGTGTAAGTAGTTTGGAAAGGTAGGAAGGGACCAGGTTATTATTATTTTTTAAAATTATTTATTTTTTATCATAATAACTTTTTATTGACAGAACCCATGCCAGGGTAATTTTTTACAACATTATCCCTTGCACTCACTTCTGTTCTGATTTTTCCCCTCTCTCCCTCCACCACCTCCCCTAGATGGCAAGCAGTCCTATATATGTTGAATATGTCACAGTATATCCTAGATACAATATATGTGTGTAGAACCAAACAGTTTTCTTGTTGCACAGGGAGAATTGGATTCAGAAGGTAAAAATAACCCAGAAGAAAAACAAAAATGCAAACAGTTTACATTAATTTCTTAGTGTTCTTTCTTTGGGTGTAGCTGCTTCTGACCATCATTGATCAATTGAAACTGAATTAGGTCTGGAAGGGACCAGGTTATGAAGAACCATAAAAGTTAGAGAGGATTCTATGTTTGATCCTCGAGGCAATCATAACCAACTAAAGTTGGATTAAAAAGAGAAGGGGAGACATAGACAGGCTTGTGTTTTAGGAGAATCCATCTGACAAGCTGAGTGTAGGATGGACTGAATTGGAGAGAAGTTTGAAGAAGGAAGATCAACCAACTAGGCATAAGATGGCAAAGGCTCATACCAGAGTGATGGCAATATCAGAGGAGAGAAAGGGAAATTATTTGAAAGATGTTAACAAAAAGTAGAAATGGATCTGTGAAAAATATACCAAATAAAGTATTATAATTCTGTTTGCAATAATAGGAATAAAGTGTAACCCATTTAGGGGATCTGATAATTCCCAGCAAAGAAAAAGACATGTGGGGTAATTCTAGCCCTCACTATCCCTTCGGAGACTTAATAAGTTGCAATTCCTTTCCTTGTCCTAGAGATGGTTGATTGACAATTCATAGTTAGGTTAGAGAATTTTCTTTTGCTTGTTAGAGAATATAACATCTACTTTATTGCTGCTAATGCTTATGGACAGTCTCTCAGACTTCTTCTCTCACTAGTCAGTAGCAAAAATAAGTTAGCTGGATGAGTGTTGCTATGAGTATTGCATATGCAAACTTCTTCAACTTACTTATAATAATTAAGATGGAAAAGGAAGAGATTAACCTTTTTTAAGGCACTATCTCATGAGTTTTGGATCTGATCTCTAGCTTTGCACTTTCAGGAAGCCCTTTTTATCAGTTCATCTGGAGGGATTAGTCTGTTGAACAGATTTATACTAATTAGACTCTTATGAGTCTGACAATTAAACCAGAGAGCCACTTTGTAAATTTACACTAAGAAGTATAAATCTGTGAATAGATGAGAATAAATATGTCACCTGGTTAGTACCTTCTCTTTCACTAGTTAATATATATATACTTACTGGATTGTTTGGGATGTGTAGTGTCAGAGCTAAGGAAATTAAATGGCTTTAATAGATTATGTCATTGAGAGATGAAAGCACCCAACCCCATCCATCCTCCCAGCTCTCTAGGCATATCTACCTGCTAAGTGACATGGATACTTAGGCTGAATAGTCAGGGCATCTTCTTCCTTAGACAAAACTTAAGCATGACCATTCCTTCCTAGCCAACTCTCCCTTTTCCAATAGCTTTTCTTAGTCATCAAAAGCTATTTTCATTACATTACTTCTTGTTATCATGTCCAAGATTCATTTATCTTACATTAATTAAATTTTTAGATTATGGGGGTTTTGGAAGGTCTCTATAATTTCAGTCATACATCTAGCCTATCTCTTAGGGTGAGTTATTTCTGGGCAAGATTCCCAGAAGTAGCTAATCTTATCAATTTACATGTATTCTTGCCCCAGTAAGAGCAATTTTCCTAACCTTGTTGTTTCTCTACATTTTAGGGGTGTGCCTTGTTTAGGGGCTTTATCCCTTTCCATCCTGGCCACTGTAATTTCCCAGAAAACAGAAAAAATAGTATTTCCTTCAATTTTGGGTCTTAGACTTCTTGACCTTTCTAACTTAGCTGTCTTTTACCCTCCATTTCATCTTACTTTACTAAGCCACAGTCTTGAAAGTCAAGTGTTCATCGAAGTCCTTAACTGAGCCACTGCAATACTTCTGCCAAGACTAATGCACTTATTTGAATACATATATATTTTTCAGCTTCTTGCAAGGAAGAACCTCAAGCCAAGCAACCTATCTGCTTGCTGGAAGGACCTTTGATTCAGAGTCAAGAGGCATGAAGTTGATCATTTTCTTGTTCGAATGAGACTTTCTTACTCATAGATTTGAGTCAAGACTATGGATTAGGACAATGGAGTAGGATGCTGCTGAAATTGGTATTCTTTGGTCAGCTGAGGAGAGCGGGAGAGAAATCACAGTGCTTTTTTTCATTGTTTCATTGGTTACTTCTCATCTTGCAACTAAAGTTTGTGACTCAGTTTTTAGTTGGGAGAAGGGGAATCCAAACTCTTGGTTCCACCAAGGGTGGAACCTTTGCTCTCTCTGATAGCTGATGAGGTCAGGTGGTGGGGCAGTCCTGGTTTTGATTAACACACCTATAAAATGGAATGGCAGGACTGACCTCCACTCAACTCAAGCAACACAAAGATAATTGACCTTTGGAAACTGCCTTTGGCAGTCTTTTTATTATTTTTATAGGAAAGTCCTGCAAACCAATTACATCTCACAATGGACCTTTTATAGTGCTATTAGTTTAATGCAGCTTTCAGAGAAATTAGCCCTTAGGGAGCCTGAAATCTCTGGAAAAAAAAGTCCTCCATGGGCTTTTTGACTTTTGGGTTAGCAGTAAGAATGGATTAGTTACATGACATCCCTCTGTAGTGGCCCTTAGTGTTTAGAACCATTCATCCAAATTCATGTTTTATCCTTCCTATATCTGGCCCAGTTTAAAAAAATGAACATTACGTCTCTTTAAAGAATTCAGACTATAAATCAAATCAAAGTAGGTGTATGCTACATTGGTCTGAGGTTAAAGGAAAATGGAAGTGAGAAAATTGGAATAACACTTTTGTTTAAAGGCCTAGGCACTTCTTGGATAAGAAATTGCAGGTGTCTGTTTCCTATCTTCTCACTGGCTTCAGTGCCTCTCACCCCAGTCACAATTATCTGCAAAGTGATGGCTCTGAGGTTCATGGTGACAAAGTGTGTCTGCTGTGCAAATGTGGCTTGCATTTCCTTCAGGTTGCAAAAAACAAGTTATGGAAGCACATTTCTGCAAAATCCTTTAACCTTCTGCTGGTAATTAAGGTAGCAGGTACAGTACTACCAGAAAGTTGTGTAAGATAGAAACAAGTATGAGGAATATGGAGAGTGTAATAAGGAACTGGGTCAAAGATAGATGAAACTCACATAATTTAACTTTTTGGCTGCTTAGGATGTGGTTCCTTGGGGATTTTCAAAGAAGGAGGATCAGAATAGAGGGCCTCCTTTATTTTTTATCTTTTTTTTTAATTTAAAAATGATCTTTTCAACCATGAAAGAGTTTTGCATAGAGAAAAATCTGAGGTGGTTGAGTGGGTGCCTAACTCATAGAGCTCACTATTCAAACACCCAGCTAAAGAAGGTACCCTAGGGTCAATGTTGTTCATGCCCACAGAGGTCATGTGTTGCAGTAGAAAGAAAATGGAACTTGGAGTTAGGAAATCTGGGATCATATCTGAGCACCGATACTTGGTCCATGATATTGGGCAAACCTCGTTGAACCTCAGTTTCTTCATCTGTAAAAATGGGAATAAAAATACCTGCATTCTCTACCTCACAATATTGTTTGGGGAATACTTGGTAAGCCTTAAAATTCTCTATAAAAATTAAGATTTTGTTATTCTGACCTAGTTTTTTCCAGCCCTTTGAGGAAGCAAACAGCAACTAAGGGAATGACTAGGAAATTTCCCTTTTTCTTAGGGGTCCAAATCACCTGAAAATTGGCTTCTAATGTTTGTAAATATGATAGATATAGAATGGGAATGTTAGCTGTGAATTAGAATTTTTTTGTATTAGTTGAAAATGGGCAGGAGAACTATACACATAGGTGTGTGCATTTGTATAGGGGTCCTTTGTGGATGGAATAAAGGAAAAATTGCTAATAGGGAAATTCTGGAGGATCTGGAAGAGATGGGGTCCAAGAGATGTGTCAATGTGCCAAAGAAAGGCTGTGTGGTCTACTTGCCCTGTTCCCTTTGGATTTGTCACTGGAATTAGACAATAGGATTTCCTCCTCAGAGAGTGGGGATCAATTTCCATCCCTTATCCATGAAAAATGACTCATGTCTGAAGCAGGAATATCTTGTCTGCAGAACAGATGAAGGTAGCTTCTCTGGGCAGCCTTTGCTCTGTCTTTCTCACTGCTATTAGAATCCATCTCATTAGGAATTCATTCCCCAGTGTAAATGAGAGAAAAACCAGTATCTCTATCCTGACATTCAAGGTCCTCTATAATCTGATCCTAGCCTTCCTCCCTAACTCTTTTTTCCTTACCAATTCCTATAAATGAATTATCTAGGGGCAGCTAGATGGCATATAGCAGCTACTTAGAGGATAGAGCACTAACCCTGAAGTTAGAACTGAGTTAAAATTCAGTCTCAGACACTTACTGGCTGTGTGACCCTAGGCAAGTTATTTCACCCCAAATGCCTTCTCTCTGTAAAAAAAAGGGAAAATATATTTTCTGTTTTATCCAAACTGATCTGCTCATTATCTTCCAAAGCTTTCAGGCTTACTCATAAGCATATATCCTCACTTGGAATGTCTATTTTGTTCTTATGTCTAAACATAAGTCCTGCCTGCTTTGTGAAACCTTTCATGACCACATCACCTTTTCCTTTAAACTCCTGAAGTAGTTACTATCTATACTATTCATTTGGTCTGTAGTATAGAGTAACACCTTTTTTTTTTCCTAACCTGTATCTTGTTTCATAGGTTTCCAATGAAGAATTGTACAGGAAAATTGGCCAAAGATGGATCACTTGCATAGCAAGAATGGGGAATAACTCATGGGTGACTCGTATACTCCATAAGTGTCTTGTATTAGATTGTAAGCTCCTTTGTAAGTCCATGGCTTGTTGACTTTGTTCTTCCTATAATACCTTGTACATAATAGATACTCAGTAAAATGTATTTATTGATAAATTAACAGATTGGGGAATGTAAGGGAGTTTGATATCTAAGCTTTTTGAGCCTTGTTTTCCTTTTCTTTTTAGACCAAACACATTTACCTCAAACTCTGGACTATTGCTTTTGCTTTAAAAGCCAAGATATAAGATTTCCCTGTTTCTGGAAGTTGTGGTTGTACCTGCTCAATGTATATCTCATTAGTTGATGTGAATATGTGATTTCAAATTTGATTTTATATTTCATCTAATACCCAAGCTCTATCTGTCTACCTATGAGATTCAGTGCTCTAAATTTTTGATTGCATTTTTGGTTGGAGTTTGGCTTTGAATCACCTTCATCTCTGTTTTCTCCTCTTCATCATACTTGAATTCTAAAGTTGGCACAGGGGCTGGCCCCATAGAGAAGAAACTGCACCCTTGTGGGGTATTTCATGCTCTGGAGGTGAAAATGTGTTTAAGCTGAACAAGCCCCTTAAATATCAGCCTTATCTGCTGCTTCCCTTTCACTGTCCCAGACAGATAAAGATAAAATAGCCGAGGTAATTGTGGAGATGGAGTGTTGCTGGCAAAGGATCTGAGCACAAAGACCATTTCCAGAGACAGATGGAGTGGAGGCCCCTGTAATTTTTCTTGAATCATGTTTAAAGAGGCACCGACAGAAAACCAATTCATCCAGAGAGTGGCTTGGAGGGAACAGAGCCATGGGAATTTTGGAAATGTTAAAAGTCCAGTGAAGTTCACAGGTGATAAAGAAATGAATCCATTTCCCCAAATAGACCAGGCTGATGTGGGAGGCTCAACACACACCTACAGGTGATAGTCCACAGCACCATGGCATTATGTGCTTATTACTGGTGAGTTTGATAAAGTTTCCATCTGTACTTGGCTGCATCCCCACACCGGGGGAAGCTTGGAATGGCAGTGGGAAGGCCTGGCGGACTCCCAGAAGGACTCCCTCCTTTTTCACTTTGAATTGTCCCTGATGATGCAGCAGTGCCTAGGTACTTTATGGCTTGGAAATATTCACAGGCTCAGTGCCAGCTTTCTGGGGACTCAGGGTAGAAGTTAGCGAATTCTGCCCTGCTTTCTCTCTCTGTCTCTGTCTCTCTGTATGTATCTCTTTGTCTCTGTTGCTGTCTGTCTCTCTGTCTCTGGTTCTGTCTCTATATCTGTGTCTCTGTGTCTCTGTCTCTGTCTGTCTGTCTCTTTCTCTCTGCCAATAATGGGGAAAAGGAACTGCAGTCAGTATCTTAGACAGGGAAGGTCTGGGCCACAACAATTAACTGTACTTTGAAAGAAGGAAAGCTGTGGAAGAGTCCCAGAAACTGATGTCTATATCCATTATTTTTGCTTTGGAAATACCAAGTAATTGGAGAAAGTTTAGGGAGAGGACTGAGTTTTCCAACTGCCTTCCATTAGACCTTAAGTCTAATCTTTCCCTTTAATCAGTCAACAAGGTCTTGTTGAGGGCCTGTTTTGTACCTAATTCTGTGCAAAGGGTAGTAGAAGATTTGAGGAGGCAAATTTAACTCCCACAGATATAATTGTAACCTGATCTCCAAAGCCCATTGGTAGAGGACTTTATCCTCACTAGTGGAGATCTATGAAGGCTTATGTGAAAGGTAGAGCTGACAAGAATGGAGAGAAGAGAAATCCAGTCTCTTTAATCTCTTTGGGCTCCCTAGTCTCTTTGGATTATTCTGGGTTCCAAATTAGAGGAGTTGGACAATGTCAACCATATTTTAGGTTACTTAAGAGAGAATTTTAGATTAAGCTAGTGTGAGAGGATTTGGCAGGTTCCATAATGTCCCTATTCTATACTAGAATAGAGACTTTGGAGACTTCTCCTTTGAATGAAAGCTGGTAATCTCAATTTCATTCTCCAATAAGAGAGCTCCTTCACTTGGTATTGTCTGATTTTACACACACACACACACACACACACACACACACACACTCTCTTATATTGATATAAATTTATTTATATATACATGCATTCATATATATCCATATACATACACATATATATTTGTTCTATTTATATTTATATTCTGATTTCTATTTTGCTATTGACCTAGATAAATAGGTTTCTTTGCCATTTGCTATGTGTCTTCATTTTGTAACTGGTATTTGGTGGGAAGGAAGTCAAACTTTGAATATAGAGCAGGGTTCTTCTTTTCTTTTAAAAATAGAAATCAGGGGTTTAGCTAGAATTTTAAATTTATATCCCCTAGACTAGTAATAATTAAGAAAGCAGATAGATGTAATTCTAGATTGGTACCTTTTCAGTCTGAAGAGAACAGAGGAGTCTGACTTTCTATTTCCCCTTCTGTCAAGAGTCACAGTCTCTCTTGGAAAAGGATAGGGGAGAAAGTACTAGATATATCATCTATCCTGGCCTTCTTGCGAGTTAAATTAAGACAGTTTCCCTATAAAATCAGATTGCCTATTGACAGTCTCACCACCATCCAGTCACCAAGGTTCAAGATCTTGGGATCATGCTCATCTCTTTCCTCTTCCTTTCTTTATCCAGGCAGTTGCCAAGTCATGTCAAATATACCTTAATTGTATCTCTTGTGGCTATCTGCTCCTCTCTATCCCATGGCTACCACCTTCATGTAGATCTCTCATTCCCTTTTTGCTGGATTATTATGATGGCTTTCTAATTGACTTGCTTCATCTTTCTAACTTCTATCCATCCTCTTCACTATTCAAAGCACTTGAAAATTTCTAAAACATTTTACATATGTTAACTCTTTTATCTTCACAATAACTCTATGAGCTAGGTGCTATTATTATTCCCATTTTATAGATGAAGAAATTTAGGCTGAAAGAGGTTAAGCATCTTATTAGGGTCATACAGCTAGTAAGCATCTGAGAAAGGATTTGAACTCCATGCTTCATGATTGCAAGTCCCATGCTCTCTTCACCTGGCTATTTGAATCACATTTGTGGACTGCTCTGCGCATTAAATGAAACGTTATCAGTGGATGATGCCATATGTGAGACTATCTCCTGAAATCTCTCTGGGAGAGCCCATGGCAGTTATTAGGGGCAACATTTAGGTGAGTATGACCCCATTGGGGTCTGCCATATTTGGAGCTTCCCCAAGCACATCATTATATATTTTCTACTTCCTGGCGGCCTCTGAATTGCTGAGAGCCCTGATGGGAATATCCTGAAAGGACAAGATCTTCATAATACTTCTGGAAAATGACTTTTCAGGCCCAGTTGATCTCTCTCAATGTCACTGGAGAGTTAGATGCTGTAAATTCACTTTGCTCTTGTTCCTTCATTCAGGTATCAGGGCTGAGGGTCTAATCTCATCTCACTGCTGTTTGTTTGCTACTGATTTTTGTTTGGTTTCTTTTTTATGTATACATATTTCCAAAATTGTCTTGCTACATAAGAAAAATCAGATTAAAAAGGCAAAAAAAAAATGAGAAAGAAAACAAAATGCCAGCAAACAACAACAAAAAGAGTGAAAATACCATGTTGTGATTCATACTCAGTTCCCACAGTCTTTTCTCTGGGTGTAGATGGCTCTCTTCATCACAACACCATTGGAACTAATCTCAATAATCTTGTTGAAAAGAGCCAAGTCTCATCAGAATTGATCATCGTATAATCTTGTTGTTGCCATGTATAATGATCTCCCGATTCTGCTCATTTCACTTAGCATCAGTTCATGTAAGTCTCTCCAGGCTTCTCTGAAATCATCCTGCTGGTCATTTCTTACAGAACAATAATATTCCATAACATTCATATATCACAATTTATTCAGCTATTCTCCAATTGATGGGCATCCACTCAAGTTTCCAATTTCTAGGCACAAAAAAGAGACCTGCCACAAACATTTTTGCACATAAGGGTCCCTTTCCCTTCTTTATGGTTTCTTTGTGATATAAGCTCAGTAGTAACACTGCTGGATCAAAGGATATGCACATTTTAATAACTTTTTGAGCACAGTTCCAAATTGCTCTACAGAATGGTTGGATTTGTTCATAGTTCCACCAACAATTATTAGTGTCCCAGTTTTCCCACATCTCCTCCAACGTTCGTCATTATCTTTTCCTGTCATTTTAGCCAATCTGAGAGGTGTGTACTGGTAACTCAGAGTTGTCTTAATTTGCATTTCTCTGATTAATAATTTAGAGCACCTTTTTACATGACTAGAAATAGTTTCAGTTTCTTCATCTGAAAATTGTTCATATCCTTTGACCATTTGTCAATTTGAGGTTAGCTTTAATTTTTATTTATTTGAGTCAATTCTTTATATATTTTAGAAATGAGGCTTTTATCAGAACCCTTGAATGTAAATTTTTTCTCCCAGTTCATTGCTTCCCTTCTAATCCTGTCTACTTTGGTTTTGTTTATACAGAAATTTTTAATTTAATATGATCAAAATTATCTATTTTGTGTTCAATAATGTACTGTAGGTCTTCTTTGGCCACAAATTTCTCCTTCTCCACAGATCTGAGAGGTAAACTATCTTTTGTTCTTCTAATTTGCTTATGATTTCACTCTTTATGTCTAAATCATGAATACATTTTAACCTTATCTTGGTATAAGGTGTTAAGTGTGGGTCAGTATCTAGTTTCTACTATACTAATTTCCAATTTTCCCAGCAGTTTTTATCAAATAGTGAGTTTTTATTTCAAAAGCTGGGGTCTTTGAATTTGGCAAACACTAGATTACTATAGCAATTGACTATTTTATCCTGTGAACTTAATCTATTCCACTGATCAACTACCTATTTCTTAGCCAGGACAAAATGATTTTGATGACTGCTGCTTTGTAATATAGTTTTAGGTCTGGTACAGCTAGGTCACTTTCATTTTCATTTTTTCATTAATTCCCTTACAATTCCTTGTCCTTTTTTTCTTCCAGATGAACTTTGTTGTTATTTTTTCTAGAGCTATAAAATTATTTCTTGGGAGTTTGGCATGGCATTGAATAAGTAGATTAATTGAGGTAGTATTGTCATTTTTAGTATAAACGCTCTGCCTACCCAGGAGCACTTGATATTTTTCCAATTGATTAGATCTGGTTTTATTTGTGTGGAAAGTGTTTTGTAGCTGTGTTCATATAGTTCCTTACTTTGCCTTGGCAGGCAGACTCCCAAATATTTTATACTATCTAGAGTTATTTTAAATGGAACTTCTCTTTGTATCTTGATGCTGGACTTTGTTGGTAATATATAAAAATGCTGATGATTTATATGGATTTATTTTGTATCCTGAAATTTTGTTAAAGTAGTGAATTGTTTTTAACAGTTTTTTAGTAAATCCTATAAGATTCTTTAAGTATACCATATCTCGTGATTTACAAGTTTGGCACCAGCTTGTCCACTTTCTGCAAAGAGTGATAATTTGGTTTCCTCATTACCTACTTTAGTTCCTTTAATTTATTTTTCTTCTCTTATTGCCAAAGCTAATATTTCTAATACAACATTGAATAGTAATTGTTGGTGTTCTTTTTCCAAAACACAGCCAGGTGATAAAAGTTCAGATCTTTTATTGTTTCCTTCAATATAGCCCAGTTAGCTCAGAGGCCTATCTCTCCGCTTGGGTCTAAGAGCTCCGCCTGAATGTTTCCAAATCCAAAGGTTTGTCCTTCCGACTCCAGCCAGCACCAAGGTAGAAGATACAATGAATCTCTCTTGCCTCGGAGATAGGGCTTGTAGGCTTCCTCCCAGAGTATTCTTCTCTGACTCCTGGAAATGCTCCCAAAAACTCTTTCAAGTGGCTCACTGGAGCTGTATTTATTATGCTACTTCTCTGAGAGTGGGATTGTGGGATATCTCCCAGCTTGCTCTCTGGTCCTAAGAGCTTCAATGGGAGGTATGAATTCAGATATCTCTTTCTAAACCCTGAAATCTCTCAAATATGTGAACTCCAATGAGTACTTAGATACTTATGAGCTCTCTAAAGGTGTGAACACAAGCATCGTTTCTATCGGTTGTACTTAGTACCTTGTTTCAAGTTCTGGCCCAAAATATCTCCTTCTAAGATCAAATCAATCATATTGAACCATGCTAAATTAGATAATTATTGTCTCTATCAACTCCAATGGCTTAACACTTTGTAAAGATTCCAACAAGTAATGGTGATAGTAGGAAACCTTTTTCATTTGATTTCTAACCCAATATGTTGCATGGGAAATTATGTTGAATGTGTGGTGTGTTTGACCTTTCTTAGGTACAGGGCAAGAGGATAGAAGGAGAATTTTCGAAAGAGCACCTCATAGCTTTAAATTTTTATCTTTTCTTTGATATCTTTCTTTTGTAATTTTACTTAAATACCTTAAACCATACTTGCTATTGATTTACTAAAAGAAGGGCTCAAATGGGAGAAATGATTTGTTTGGAGATTATAAAACATGTTAGTTACTGTACTGAGTCAATCAGTCATCCCCAAAGAGTAATCTCTTGGGTATCTATTGCACAAGTCATCATCAAACATATCTCTGAAATTAAGGAAAGTTAGGAAGGCAAAGGTAGTTTGCACATATTGAGGACACATAAAAGAGACTCAAACAAATTATGATGGACAAAAAAATGAAGGAATAGAATGCAGTAAAGTGATGGAATAGAATAAATGGGTCTTGGTCTACTCTGAGACATTCAAAACAACGACCTGTGTCTCAAATATTTGGCTCCCCATCCTCATTAGTAGCAATTCTCTAACATGTTTTTGTCCAATGGTTTTCTTTAAAGGAAAGTGGTTTCTAGAGAGATGGGGCATAGCAGGCACTAGGGAGTAGTTACTGGGGATGAAGAGGAAGGTCAAACTTTTTTCCAAAGATAAACTTAGTAATGATTAGACTTGCAGTTCCAATGGTCTTGTGATGAAGAAAGTCATTGAGAGAGAACTGTGGGAACAGGTCACAACATAGTATTTTCACTCTTTTTGTTGTTTGCTTGTATTTTGTTTTTCTCATTTTTTTTCTTTTTATCTGATTTTTCTTGTATAGTAGGACAATTATATAAACATATATGCATATATTAGATTTAACATAAAAAAGTACAAAAAATCAATGATTAGACTTGGTTTAACAGTTTTATTTTCTTCCACCTTTGCAAATTTTTTCATTCATTCAATAAACATTAAGCATCTACTATGTGCGAGGCACATGTTTCTCCAATCTGATCATCCTCTCAATTTTAGAATGTTTATAGTCAAATATAGATTAGTAACATAACTGCATACATTCTTGCCTCCTTAAGCCAAATTATCTCCATTCAATAATTTTCACTGAATATAGGATGATTGCTTGTCTGAATGATATATTCCATTTAAGATAATTAAGCAAGCATTTATCAATTGGTTACTATTTATTAAGTGCTTAATACTACAGATACTGGGGATAGGAAAAAACCTCAAAGAATAGAAATTTACATTCTACTGGGATGATAGAACGTGTGCATAAATAATCTATGATGCTATGTCCCAGGCTCTGGGCTTACACAGATTGCATCCAAATTTAGGGGTAGCATATCTCTTTTTTTTAACTTTTCTTGTCCTAACCAGAATTTACTTTGAAAACCTTCGGAATATAATTCACATATAGTTTATGTCTAGATCTTCATATTCTTTTACACATTATAGGGTAAAAAGATCCCCAAGATTTATTCAAGCACTCAAAATAACAATTTATATTGAATACCCCTTCCCTCTCCCACTTATAAATGCTACCAGAATACATATTTTCATTGGCTCTATTTTCATTAGCTGACATTTATGCGTGGAAGTCTCTCCCTTCTTATTTCTGTCTCTTGGCTTCTCTGGATTCCCTCAATTTCTTAATGAAATCACACTTTTTTTTTTTCATTTTATTATAGCTTTTTATTGATAAAACATATGCATAGGTAATTTTTCAACGTTGACTCTTGCAAAAACTTCTGTTTTAACTTTTCCCCTCTTTCCCTCCACCCCCTTCCCTAGATGGCAGGTAGTCCCAGAAATGTTAAATATGTTAAATATAGTATATTTTTCTTGTGCAGCAAGATAACTGTATAAATATGTATACAGAAATTGTATACATATTTATACAGTTATCTTGCTGCACAAGAAAAATCGGATTTAGAAAGAAGGTAAAAATAACCTGAGAAGAAAAAAAAAATGCAAGCAAACAATAACAGAAAGAATGTAAATGCTATGTTGTGGTCCACACTCATTTCCCAGTGTTCTTTTGCTGGGTAGAGCTGGTTCTGTTCATTACTGATCAATTGGAACTGATTGCATCCTCTCATTGTTGAAGAGAGCCACGTCCATTAAAATTGATCCTCATGTAGTATTGTTGAAGTGTATAATGATCTCCTGGTTCTGCTCATTTCACGTAGCATCAGATGGTTCATGTAAGTCTCTCCAAGCCTCTCTGTATTCATCCTGCTGGTCATTTCTTACAGAACAATAATATTCCATAACATGAAATCACATTTTTTAAAGGAAGTCTTTCCTGATCCTTTTTAATACAATTGCCTTTCCTCTTTTGAATATCTCCAACTTATTTTGTATATAACCTATTTGTACAGTATTTTTTATGCCATCTCCCCAATTAGACTGAACTCCTTGGGAGCAAGAATTTTTTTTACCTTTTTTTTCATCTCTAGCACTAGGCATGGGTGTTTAGCACATAATAAATCTTTAAGTGCTTTATACATCTAGTCAATCATTCATTGTAGTCAAAAGAGGATAGAGTTTTAAGGAGAGTGTGATTCTGATGTTTTTCTAGATATTGAGGAAAATAAGGATTTAGAAAAAAGCCATTTATTGTATTTTCAATTCAGGTTAATTTACATTTATTAATGATCTCATCTGGGTCAGACATTTTGATATATACATAAGAAAAAAATAGAGTCTTTGCCTTCCAAAAGCTAATGGGGGAGAATTATAAATAAAAGGAAGCTGAAAAGCAGAGGAGGGAGATCACCAGGGCATACCCAACTCACAGGACCATGGTGTCTGGTGGAATTGAAACCAAGCTGACCTACTGATGGAAAATGGAGACTTGTCTAGAAAATTTTAGAAGTTCAGAACCCTCAGCAGAGGAAGACTGTGAGAAGAGTTTATGGATTCCCTCTCCTGCCTTGTTGTCTGAGGGAAGGGACAACCAAGGGAGTTAAGACAGGGTTAAATATCAAAACGAGTCAGTCTGCATAGTGATGAGATTTCAGGGGCTCAGCTTTATCTAGGGTCGACATGATGTACCCTGAAATCCAAACCAAGCAAAGCTGGAAAGTTCTGAGAGCCCTGAGATTTCTAAAAAGGAAGGACGAGTGAAGAGCACCTTTAAGAGAAGATTTTCATTTAAGTTGTTGCAGTTAAAATCATACTAATAAGAGGAGGGAGCATAGAAGAAGAGATGAGTGGAGATAAGTTTAAGCAGTGAGTGGAGATTCTCTTTATATATACTGAGATGGAGTGCTGAAGGATTAGCTACTGGCCATGCAGCATAGTAGGTAGCAGGGCAAGGACTCGAATCCAAGTTCCTCTAGGTTAAAGTACAAATATGGTGGTCTTTCCACTAAACTTGGGAGAAAAAAATTGCCAGTGAATGGAAAAGAGGAGCTGGGAGGATGTCTTGAAAGTTGGACAGAGTAGAGAAAAATTTTTTAAAGCATGGAAAGCATTTTTTTGTAGGCAGGAGTCAGTAGAATTGGAGGCAATGCATATATGAAAGAAAGGGAATGATAAATAAAGGAAGATCCTAGAAAAGGTAAAAATGATTGGGAGTGAGGTTACCAATGAAGGGGTTAGCCTTGAAAAGAAGGAAGGTAATGAAAGTGAAAATGCAGAAGGATTTGGAAGTGGAAAGAATGAATCAGGACAAACTCATAGTCTCCATTCTAGTAAAATAGGAATTGTTCATCGGAGGAGAATGAAAGGGTAAAAACGAAGTTGAAGACTTTGGGAGAGTGTAAATGGTTTAGAAACCATTAAAATAATTTATAGGCAATATTAAAAAGTGATGAACAAAAAGATTGTATTCAATAGGCAGAAGGAAGTGAGAGGAGTGGAGTATTAGGAGTCTATGGGCAGGAGGATCAGAAGAAGGGAAATTTTAATTTCAAGATCTTAGAGGTAAGGCATTTGTGGGTGATAATGAGGTCTAAAGTGTGGCTGCTCTGGAGTGAAAGAATTGGACTTAGCAGATGGAATGTCATGTGTGAAGTATAGAAAGAAGGCCAGTTTGACTGAATTAAAGACTCAGGGAAGAAGAAAAGTATAGAATAAGGTTGGAAAGTGAGGTTGTAGATTGTGCAGGATTTAAATTTCAAACTCAGGAATTTATAGTTGATCCTAGAAGTAATAGCTATTAGAGTTTATTGAGTAGGGGAGTGACACAGTCAGATATGTCCTTTAGGAAAATCACTTTGATTTTTATTTTTAAATTCAACGTTATTCTATTTTCAGTTGTGGTTTTAACTTCTCTCACTCCTTCACTTACTGAGAAGGTCAGAAAAATAAAATTCATTACAAATGTATTTAGAGATAGAAAAAAATTCTGACATTAGTCATATTCAAAAAAAAAGAAAGAAAATAAATGATGCTTCAAACTGCACTCTGGATCCATCATTTCTCTATCTGAAAGTGGATAGCGTTTTTTCATCATGAGTCCCTTGGAACTTGATAGGTAATTGTGTTGATCAGAATTACTAAGAAAACAAAGCTGATTATCTTTACTATATTGCCATTACAGTGTAAATTATGCTTTTGATTCTGCTGGCTTTACTTTGTGTCAGTTCATATAAGAGGCCTCAGATTTTTCTGAAACCATCCCTTTCATCATTTCTTTTATTCTAATTGCATTTCCTCATATAATATAGCATAATTTGTTCATCCATTCCTTAGTTGATAAATAATCACTCAGTTTTCAATTCTTTTCTATCCCAAAAAGAATTTCTATAAATGTTTTTGTACATTTAAGTTCTTTTCCTTTTTCTTCGATCTTTTTCGGGTATAGATCTAATATTGATATTGCTGGATAAAATAATATGTAATTTAATAGCTTTTTGGACATAATTCCAAATTGCTTTCCAGAATGTACTAGTTTACAGTTCCCACTAATAGTATATTAGTATATTCCTTTTCCCACAGCCCTCCAACATTTGTAATTTTCCTTTTGTGTCATTTTATCTAGTCTGATAGGGATAGGATGATATCTCAGAGTTTTAAATTTGTATCTCTCTGATTATTAGTATTTTAGAGCATTTTTTCATATGGCTATTGATAGCGTGACTTTCTTTCCCTGAAAACTACTTATTCATATCCTTTTATAATCCCAATTTGGGAATGATTATATAGCTCAATAGAAGATGAATTGTTGTGGGAAGAGACTTGAGGCAGAGAAACCTTTCAGTAGTCTAGTACAATAGTTCAGATGTGAAGTAATGAGGGCATGCACCAGGTTATCAGCTCTATGAGTCAACTAGGAAACATATGAGAATTGTAAAGGAAGAAAGAAAAAGACTTGGCTGATTGGCTGTGTTGGATAAGTGAAAATGAGAAATTGAGAATGATGTTGAGATTGTGAACCTGGATGATAAGGGATTTATGAGAATAATAAGGAAGTTCATATGAAAAAAAGTATTTTTTGGGAAAGATATTGAGTTTTGTTTTGGACATAGTAAGTTTGTGATGCATATGGAACATCTAATTTAAAATGTCTTAAGAGGTAGATAGTTGATGATGTGAGCTTGGATAACTGGGCAAAGGTTAGAACTGGATAAATAAATATTTAATCACCTGCATAGAGATGATGACTGAATTTATGGAAGCTGATGACGTTACCAGGCAAGATCATATGGGAAGAGAAAAGAAGAGGGATTTAGATTTTTGTGGGACACCCATGGTTAGTGGTGATGATCTGGATAAAGATCTAGCAAAAGATACTGAGAAAAAGAGATTCGAGATAGGTAGGAGGAGAATCAGAAGTCAGTGTGGCAGCTGGATTGGAGAATGATTTGGAAAGGGAAGATAAATGAAGCAAGGAAACCAATATTCCAAATTATGGGGATTTGGATGAAGGGGTTTTGTCCATATGATTTGAAAGAAGGAAAAGAATAGGAGAGATGTTGGGGAGTTTGGCAATTAATTTTATATGTAGGGGTAGAAGATGATTTTGAAATTTCAAAACTCAATAACTAGAAAGATGATTGGATCTTTGAAAAATGGGCACTGTTTGGAATGGTATTAAATATACTGAGTTTGAGATATCTTTGAGATGTTTGGTTTAAAATGTCTAATAGGTGGCTTGTTATTTGAGATTGGAGGTCTAGAGAAAAACTAGAGTTGGGCACCATCTTTCACAGAACTGATAATTTAACCCAAATAAATGAATAAGGTCAATAAGCATAGAGAGAAGGAAAAAAAAAGAACCAAGATGGAGCCTTGGAATAGTCCCAGTTAGGGATAAGGATGTAGATCCAGCAAAGAACACTGAGAAAGAGTGATCAGGCAGGTTGGAAGAGAACCAAGACACATTAGTGTCGTGAAAACACAGAAAGGAGATAGCAACTTGAAGAGGATAGATCAATAGTATCAAGTATCTGTAGTATCAAGGGGACTGAGAAGGGACTATCACTTGAGTGATTACATTGGTAATTTTGGAAAGAGCTGTTTTGGTTCAGAGATGAGGCTGGAAGCCTTATAAAAGATTAAGATATGGTGGGAAGGTAAATAGAGGCAAATGAGTATAGTCATCTTATTCTAAGAGTTTTACTGTGAAGTGGAGAAGAATTATGAGATGACAGCTTGATGGGATAGTAGGGTCAAGTGAGGGCTTTTCAAGGATGGGGAGTTGGACTTGTTTGTAGACCTCAGATAATGTGCCAGTGGATAAGGGGAGACTGTAGATTAGTCAAAAAGATGATTAGGGGGATAATTTGAGAAGATGGGAGAGTGGGATTGAGTAGGACTAGAGGGTTGGCTTTGTCTAGGATAGGGACCATTTCTTTATCAGAATGGAGGATAATAACAGAATAACAGGAGGTTTTCATATAAATATATTTAAAAGAAGAGAGAACTCATGGGGAATGTCCCCTATTTTCTCAGTAAAGTCTTCTGGTGATAGGCTATATTTGTAAACACCAAGGGATATTACCATTTATAGGGGGAGATGGATTATTAGTAAAAGAGAGAGGGAAGATTATTATGGGGTCAATTTGTGGGAGGTGGGATTAAGAATAGGAATAAAGGGTTAGCCTTGTCAAGAACAGGGACTGTTTTTTCAATATTAGCTGGAGAAAAGGAGAGAATGGGACATGATATCAGGAGGTTTAGATGTATGAAAAGAATGGAGGAGATCTTGGAGAATGGCCTCTATTTTCTCAGTAAAGTGTGAGGATGAGGAGAGGGCAAGTGCATTGCAATGAAGTTGAGTGGCTTGGGAAGAAGACTCAGAAGCATAAAAGTCTCAGTTCCAGTTTAGCATCTATCACATTCTGGCTTTGTCACCTTGGACAAGTTACCTCTCTTGATCTCAGGAACCTTCCTAAGCTAAGAAGGTACATTTAGTACATGTAGTTTCCTTGCCAGTATACATTTTCTCTGCTCCCTTCACCCCCATCACTTCCATTAGACTATAAACTCTATGAGAGAAGGGGTCGGCTTTTGCCTATGTCTTCCCCCCAGAACCTTGGTCAGTGCATGACCCATAGTAGGTGCTTGATACCTGGTTGATGAAGAAATAAATGGTCCTGATTAAAACATGATCCTCTCTCTGGCTTCGAGGCTTAGAAGCCTGTGGTTTCTCTGACACTTTCCTCCCTAGCTTGGAAATGGAATTCCCTACTTTTCTAATTGGACTGTCCTAACAGTTAGTGATCAGAAGCAGCCTTTTGACTTGTACTTTCTGAGTCGAAGCAGACTAATGAGGAGAAAGGAAGAAAGAATGTGGATGCAAAATAGAAGACCCTGGTGAGAGATATTGGGTGCATTTGAATAATTTTAATATGTTCAGAGCTCTGGGCCTCAGAGGAGCTCTCTCAAAGCCTGATATGGCCTTTGTGTGCAGCTGCTGAAATAATAAGGAAGGTATCTGCTTTATACATCTGGCCACTCTGAAGGCAGATTGTCAACCTGGAATGATCTCTTTGCCGAGTTTGTCTCTAGAGAGAAGGGAGATTGAGTGGGACAAATTCCCCAGAGCAGAGCAGGCAAAAAAGCTCTGGGTCTGGAGTTGAAATATTTAGGTTTGAATTGCAATGTGTCTACTAAATACTGGTTTGAAATCCGGGGCTCAGTTTCTTCATCTGTAAACAGAGGAATTTTCATTTGATGATCTCTTTGGTGCTTTATAACTTTAAATCTTATGATCTTGTGATTTCTGGGGGCTCAGGTTGTTGTTGTTACCCTTTCCTTTGTGAAATCCTAGAGGTTCTGCTTAGAATGCTCCACGGCATACTGGCTATTTTTTTTTTTAAAGCCAAAATCATCATTGGCTGCTATGTTCTGTCTGACTACTGTTTCTAGAGGACCTTGGCAGGGGAACTTGCCAGTTTCATTCTTGGTGGAGCTAAAGCCCTACCTTTTGGCATGTGTTTTTTGGGAAGAACTCAGAGCCATTAATCAGAAAGCATTAGCCCTTCACAGTATAAAAGAGAAAACCTGGTGGATTGCCATCTGTGCAATTTAGTTCTCTTGACCATGGTATGATCACCAAAAAGATGGTAAGAAAAATGATTTGCTCATTTCCAGCTCACTGTCTCCCCCTGCCATAGGGGTAGCTCAATGTAGAAGAAAGAACCTTAGACCACATGTTAGGATACCTGACCTCTGCTCCTACTTCTTTTATTGACAAACTTCAAATTTAGTTATTTCATAGCATTATTTCACTTTTCTCAAGCCTCAATTTTCTCATCTGTAAAGTGAGTATGATGATATTTGTCCTGTCTACCTCACAGAATTCTTGTGAAAATCCTATTCAGATAATAGATATTAAAGGATAAATAGTAAAGAACAATCTGGGCTAAATGATTTCTATCTACATCTATCCCTTTCTCTTTGGTTCTCTTTCTCCCTTTCTCCCCTCTATCCCTTCTCTTTTCTCTTTCTTCTTCAACTTCTGCTTCTCTTTGTCCCTCTTCCTCTCCTCCTCCCCTTCCCTCTCTTCCCATGCTCACTTCCTCCCTTCTTCCTCTTCCTCTTCTCTCCTCTCCTCTCCTCTCCTTTCTTTTTCTTCTCCTTTCTTTTTCCTCTCCTTTCCTTTCCTTTTCCCCTCCTTTCCTTCCCTTTCCCCTTTCCTTTCCCTTTTCCTTTCTCCTTTCCTTTTCCCTTTCCCCTTTCCTTTTCCCCCTTTCCCTTTCCTTTTCCCTTTGCTTTCTCCTTTCCTTTGCCCTTTTCTTTCTCCTTTCCTTTCCCCTTTCCTTGCCTTTCCTCTTACTTCTCTGTGCTTTGTCAGGTATCTATGTACATCTTGGGAAAAGAAAGGAAGCTCCAGTGCATACCAGGAAAGTGAACATTATCTGATTCAAGAAGTACATTGCTAATGAAGAGTTGCACTTCTTATAGGGAAAGTAGATACAAGGTGGGAACCTAGAAGAAGTAGATATCTTGATTTTGAGTAATGATATCCCAAAGTAGCCTTGTGAAAAGAACCTCACCCATGGCCTAGTTGAGTCACTATAAGTATTTCTGATTGTACCTATCAGAAATTTCTAATCAGAGTCATAACAAGGGTGATGTAACTGAGGCTTTTCCTTAGACACTGAAATTTAAAGGGTACCCACTAGGAGGGTTTCCTTTGACTCCAGACCTTAGTGACATTGGTTTCATTCTAAGGTGATATACTTCCTCTTTCGAGAAGCTACCTTCCACCTTCATTCTCAGTAGTGGCCAATACCACCACAGCTGTTTCTAAAAGTGAGCCACATCATCCAAGTGGTCACACTTTTACTCAGCTTTCCCTGACCCTGCAGCATTTTTTTTTTTACCTCCTTCCTTTTACATTGTACCTTGTTTGACGATTCCTAATTTAGCTCGGCTTCTGCCTTATTATATTCTGTCTTGAATTGTTTTCTGACTGTTCCTTATGTATGACGGTCATCTATTCTACCCAACTAGATTATATATGGCAGACTATATGACTATATAGCAGACTGTTTTTTCTTTTGGTTCCCACAATGCTTAGCATCTGTTAAAAGTAGATACTTGATAAAGACATGATTGATTAATTGATAACCACTTTCCTCTTCCTATCTCCCCTGAACTTCTATAGTATTTGGCATCCATACTACCCATTGCATGCTTTCAGCTATAGTCAGAGATAGGTATGTACTTTGCATGTGCTTATCTCCTAGTTTCTTATCTAGTTTCTAAGCTCCTTGAAAGTACTGACTTATCTCTCATACAATGACTTTTTGTCCACTTATCTAAGAATCATGTTTCTGATAATTTCAATGTAACTATAAACTTGAAATTTAGCTCAATTATCATTAAATGCCTACTGTGTATAAGCCAAAACACCTTGGAATGTCACAAATAACTATTACAATATCCATATGCTTTGTAGAGAAGGCACAATTGCTTAATAGATAATTGTGCATATAATAAGGCAGCAAATTTGAGACTATTAATAAAATGACAGATGCTTTTGGCCTCATAAGAAAATGTATTGCAACATTAGGAAGAAAGTGAAAAATGACAAGCAATATTTGTAGAAAAGATAAAAAATGAGGGAAGCTCAGTAGTTTGGGGCTATTTGGTCTCAGGGCAAACAGCCTTTCATCTCTCTGGAGCACTTGTAAGTATCACTATGTATACTACTGTTGGATCATTTTTGTTCATAATGAACAGCCCCAAATCATCAAGAAAAAATAAATTATGTTCTTTGTCTTCTCAGAATGAAGTGAAGCATGTAATCTACTTAGAAGGATTTCTAAACCAAATATTTAAAATGAAAAAAAAAATTGGGTAACTTTGTTGTTGCTATTCAGTTGTTTTAATCATGTCTGACTCTTTATGACCCCGTTTAGATTTTTCTTGACAGAGATACTAGAGTGAGATTTGACATTTCCTTTTTCAGCTCAGTTTACAGATGAGGAAATAAGATAGTGACTTGCCCAGAATCACACAACTAGTTAGTATCTGACGTCAGATTTGAGTTCAGGAAGATGAGTCTTCCTAACTTCATGTCCAGCACTCTGCACTATGGCATCACCTAGCTTCCCTTTGGATAACTAGGACAGGACCAGTGGATCTTTTCTCCTGACATTGGTTGGGGGAAGGAGGAGATATCTGTTGTGACTTTGGCAGTTTCTCAAGCTTCCATTTTCTAGATATATGTACTTGGTTGTTGTTATTGTTTGTTCTTTGCTCTAGAAGATGACTGTGACATCAGGGAGGTGATGCTGTGACATCCAAGTGAATTGGATTTGAGGGAAGGAGGCTCTGCAGAGTCATTGACCTTACTTTCCCCTCCAAAGCCATTTGAATCCAATAGCAAGATATAAAACAGGACAACTGGAAATGGCCCTGGATGCAGTGGGAGACCTTGGCCTTTTAACATGTCTCAGTTTGATTGAGGCAACTGCCCATATAGTGATTAAGGGTAGCTAAGAAATAAATGAGGCAAAATTTGGTCTTTTTTACCTAGTTAAAAAAAGAAATCATTCCAGGAGGGGAAGATCTTCATCATTTTTGGTCAAAAACATCAACTGTCCTCTGGGCTCCTGTTCCCAATTTCTCCCCACTACCACCTCATGGATTATTACAGCAATATCTGACTTACCCCTTCTGTTTCCAGCTCATCTAAATTTGCCCCATCCATAGTTTCTTCTATTTAAAAGATCAAAGAAATTCACATTGCAAATTAGGAAGCATATTACATGTTATTGTTATTATTAAAGCTATTATTTATAAAAGATAAGCTTCAATTATTTGAAAATTTACTTTTGTGGAAGGACTCTTTTCCAGAGGATGTTATATAAATGAAATGATACTGTATTGTTTTGCATCCTTGTCCATTTCTGTTTGACAGAGTGCCTCATTTATTATAGGAGATTTTGAGGTGGAAGGGATCTTTGAGACAATCTACTTCTACCCTCTCATTTCGCAGATGATGAAAGTGACTTGCTGAAGGTCAAATATCTAGTAAGTGGCAGGTCTAGGAATACAAGTTTTGACTCTGAAAATGAGTGGTCTTGATTTTTGATGATTATGTGTTTCTGGAGGGTCTGGGTGCTTTTGTTGTTTACAGAGAAAGTGGCAGGTTAAATGTTTGGCTTTGCCTCTCGAACAAAGTTTAATTTTAGATCCTTCCTCTGTACTCTTTGGTGATTTGAAACTCTGTGAATTTGGGTGGTTTTGTATCACTGGAGTTATGCTGTTTCAGAACTCCTGGGATTCACCAACTAAGGGCAGATGATGGGGAAAAAAGCCTTTCACTTTTGAGATGGAGCAGAGGGACACTCAATGGTCAAGCATCCTATCCAGGTGTGAGGAACACAGTTGTTCCATTAAGCCAAAAGTAGCATTAAGGAATCTAGGAAAAGGGGAAAAAGACATCTGTTGCCCCCACATGGCTCCTTGGCATTGCTTTTTCGACAGAACACAAGCCGCAGATGTAAGCTAGGAGCCCTAGGCAGCTTGCATAGGACAGGCATTTTTTCCCTCCTCCCTCTGTGGCAGTGCCCTCTGGGGCTGGGCAATTTTGTTTAATATCTAATTCATTTTGTAGAGTCAAACTCATTACTGTTTGGGAATAGTGTGCAGATTTTATTTTCTTTTAATCCAGCCGACACAAGCAATTTTCAAGTCCTTCTTTACCATGGAGAGCGATCCTCCCCGATGGTGGTTGATGCTGAGGCTGCAGTTTGATTTATTTGGAAGGGTGGCAGCAAATAGCTTAGAAGATAATCAGGCTGGTGATGGACAGACAGGAGAGTGGATGCACTGTACATACTTAAGAGTCAGCAGTGGGGGACAGCTAACCCTCTGGCGAGCAAGAAGCATCTTCCAGAATAGCATGTCAGAGGTGGTGAAGACCACTCTTCTATAGTAATCCCATCCTCTTCCTTCCCCCTGCTCCCCTGCTTCAAGTTTTAAAGATGGGAAAACTGAGTTACCAGAGAGAAATCAAATGATGGGCCATGGCATGGACAAGGAAGAAGCAGAAGAACTGACCCTGAACACAGATACAGGGTCTTACAGCCTTCCCACAGGGAGAACTGAGGTCAGTATCTGAGCTAGATGCTATTTGAAGAAAAGCCTGTTTTGATCTGAAATGAGTAAGTCAGACCTAGGTAATTTAAGGGCTGCCTCTCCTGCCCTTTTATCCCCCACTTCTCTTCTTAATACAAGGAAGAAAGCTGGTTAATGGAAAAGCAATGGGTAGGAATGTACTGAAAACCATTTTGGTCTGCTTTGGAATTCTGGTTTTCCACCACCTTTATCCTCTCACAAGACTCCACCTAGGAGCAGTTCAAAACAGATAATCTACACAGTGAACAAGTGGCTTACAGTTAATCAAAAGCTGGCTATATCTGAATGATTTGGAGTTTAAAAACAAAACAAAATAAAACAAAAATACACCCCCAGTAATCCTATGCTGACTTGGCTCCTGATAATTTGGGACCAGTTTATTGAGGGATTGTCAAACTCAACTTGAAGAGGGAAAGAACTGGATTCAAATCCTACCTCTGATATTTAGACCATGTCAGACCATGGCCAAATCAATTAAATTCTCTGAACCTTGGTTTTCTCTTCTGTAAAAGGAGTGTGTTGATTCCCTAGATCTCTCCTTAATCTTGTGAAGCTCAGATAAGAAATGTATGTGTAGCAGAAATCTGTGATTTTTGATGAATGGAGACACTCTGTACAGAATGAGACACACTTTCTGGCCTTTTGTTGAGGGACATGCTCCCTACTGGAGTGACATAGGGAGCTCTTAGTTGGTCCTTAGTAAGTCTGGGCTTTTAAGTTATTCCCTGTGTTACAAGAGCAGGTTATATATCTTTCTTCAAGAGGCTGGAACACAGCAGCAAATCAGGAGTGCCCAAATACCCCATTTAACAAAAATAAAGTGTTTTGTAAACTTAAAGGTCTACGTAAATTCCAGACATTATCTGGAACATATAACAGTCTGAATTCCATTGATGGACACAGACTCTGCCCATGACCTTACTGGGATCTCCCAATCCCAGTATCCCTGCACAGGTCGGCCCCCTGGTGCTGATTTAGAAAGGACAAGCTGGAGAATTTGTCGACATTCAAGGGATGGCAAGAGTAGAGATGAGGTAACTAAAGAAGGGCTTTGGGGGAGGCTGGGGATCCTTTCTTTTTGCGAGTTTTACCATTAGTCATGAATCCAAAGGCACAAGGAATCTCCAGATGTTGCAAGGTCCCTACATTTGTCTGAGCTGACCTGCCTTGTGCCAAGGAGAGCCACCCTAACCTCTCAAGCAGCTGGAGGGAAAAGTCTGATTTGGAGATTGCCAGTCCAGCTCCTCCCTGGCCTTCTGACCTGCTCCATCTCAGCCTTTATGAGTGCCTGTCTGCTCCCCAGGGGGCCCAGACACTGGCTGCCTATTAAATTTGTCAGCATTTCCCCCCATGGAGCTCAGACTGACTAATTAGCCTTTCCTGCCTGATTGCAGGAAATTGTACGACCCTGCAATGCCAGCAGTTTTCTTCAGGGGCATCTGCTGGAAGAAACCAAAGCCAGGCTTTTAATTGTATTTATCAGGTATGTGGAGTAGATTTATGTTTCTGTGTCTGTGTCCATATGTATGGGAGTGAACCAGTCTGTGTGTACATCTTGATATGGGCATTGTATTATGTATGTATATACACATTTACACATATGTATATATTTGTGTATTTTTGTGAATATTCATCTGTTTGATGTTTCCTTATGTGTTTATATTTGGGGTGGGGGTGGGAGGCTAGATGGTGGGAGGCTCTTCAGATAGTGGGCCTTGACAATGTTTCTTAGCATTTTAGAGACTCAATTTTTCTATCAGCTCAGTGAGGCAAGGCCACAATGAGATACTAGAGATGCTCAGGGCTTTCGAGGGGCACTGTAAAATTGAAACTATTAAGTATTTTAGAACTTGTATTATTTAGTATTAGCATTAGTAACAGTAATGGTGATAGTCATAGTTATTGTCATAGTAGTAGTAGTCATAGCACTAGCAGCAGTAGCAGTGGTAGTAATAGTAAATCCAAAATCCAAAATAAATGAGCACCTTCATTCTCAATCTAAAATATCAATTAACTTAGATTCTGGGTCTGAAAGAAATCAGGCAGAACCAAAAAGAAACTAGCCTGAGAATAATAATAATAATGATAACAATAATAGTAATAGCAACAATAACCATAATAATAATAGCTAACATGTCACTTCATCACAATCTGAAATAAATCCTTATCATTTAACCTAGACTCTGGGTCTGAAAGAAATCAGGCAGAACCAAAAAGAAACTAGCCTGAGAATAATAATGATAACAATAATAGTAATAGCAATAGCAACAATAATCATAATAATAACTAACATTTAACTTCATTCTCAATCTAAAATAAATCTGCATCATTTAACTTAGACTCTGGGCCTAAACAAGTCAGGCAGAACCAAAAAGAAACTAGCCTGAGAATAATAATAACAATGATAACAATAGTAGCAACAATAACTATAATAATAATAGCTAACATTTATTTGGTATATACTATATGCCAGGCACTATGCTGAGTGCCTGACAAATATGATTTCATCTGATCCTCACAATGGTCCAGGAAAGTGGATGCCATTATCATCCCCATTTTACAGATGAGGAAATTGAGGCAAATATAGATTTTTTTTAAGTGACTTGCCCAAAGTCACACAGCTAGTAAATATCTGAAGTCACTTTGAACTCAAGTTTTCCTGACTCCAGGTCCAACACATTTATATGAAGTGGAAAATATTACTTCTTGGTTAATTAACATCATTATATATTCAGATTCTTCTGTGTGTAGAATAATGTCCTAAGGAACGATGGACAATGACATCAGGGTTCTACTTAGTGACGTCATAATCTGAGAAGGGAGATATAGACCCGTCCCTTCACCCTTGGGGACTTCTCAGTCTATAGGGAGAGAGAGATTCCTTCTTTTCCCTTGAGCCCTGTCCCCAATAGCAACATCCCCTTTTCTCCTTCCCTTTTTCATGCCTGATTTCAGAGACCTGCTCCCTGCCCCCTGGGCTGCTTGGGTCTGATGGGAACAAAGCCCTTGAAATGAATTTTCCAAAGCAAATTCCAAAGAAAGGATTACCTTTCTGTGCATCAGGGAGAAGCTGATTGCTCTGTTTTGGCTCCACCTTATCTAGTAGTAAGGGCTTACTTGGATTCTCTCCATTCCCTTCTGTTAAAGTTAATTGAATTATGCTGGCCTGGACTTCTTGATGTGTAGATAACTCCAGACCCAAGTGAAGCTTCCTCCAGACAAGATAGAATCCTCAGCAGGATGAGGATTTCATGATGAACACATAGGGCTCAGGGGTCTTTGCCACAATTGACAAAGGTCACTGAAGTCCCTGCTCCCTACTAAAAAAGTGCTAAGATTTCACTTATATTCCTGCTGCTTGCACAAGGGCCCCTGCTCTCCTTACCCAGAGGCAGAGCATCCTCAGTCTTAAACCTGATGCTCCCTCTGACCTGACACTCAAGCTCTATCTTCCTAGCAGATGCTGACACTCAAAGTCAGTGCCTGAGTGTAGTGAGCAGCGTGTGTGTGTGTGTGTGTGTGTGTGTGTGTGTGTGTGTGTGTGTTGGAGGGAGAGAGGTTGCGTCCCCTATTGACAAATACCCTGTAGCACTGTCATTCTTAAGTACTTAGTATGTATAATGTATTCTGTCCTAATTGAGCTTTCAGTTTTTAGTACCAGGAGATAGATGCATTTATACAGCTAAATATAATACAAATTAGAATATCTTAAGTTAAGCATAAGCTCCATAGATTAAATGAAGGGAAATTTTTTATTTTTTGTAATCGGGGATAAGGAGGAATCAGGAAGACTTCATGCTATCTAGAATGACATCTGAACTACATCTTTATTTATTTTTTATTTATTTAATAGTCTTTTATTTACAGGTTATATGCATGGATAACTTTATAGCATTAACAATTGCCAAACCTCTTGTTCCAGTTTTTCACCTCTTACCCCCCACCCACTCCCCCAGATGGCAGGATGACCAGTAGATGTTTAATATATTAAAATATAAATTAGATACACAATAAGTATACATGACCAAACCGTTATTTTGCTGTACAAAAAGAATCAGAATCTGAAATATTGTACAATTAGCTTGTGAAGGAAATCAAAAATGCAGGTGGGCATAAATATAGGGATTGGGAGTTCAATGTAATGGTTTTTAGTCATCACCCAGAGTTCTTTCTCTGGGCGTAGCTGGTTCAGTTCATTACTGCTCCACTGGAAATGATTTGGTTGATCTCGTTGCTGAGGATGGCCAGGTCCATCAGAACTGGTCATCATATAGTATTGTTGTTGAAGTATATAATGATCTCCTGGTCCTGCTCATTTCACTCAGCATCAGTTCGTGTAAGTCTCTCCAGGCCTTTCTGAAATCATCCTGTTGGTCATTTCTTACAGAACAATAATATTCCATAATATTCATATACCACAATTTATTCAGCCATTCTCCAACTGATGGGCATCCACTCAGTTTCCAGTTTCTAGCCACTACAAAGAGGGCTGCCACAAATATTCGTGCACATACAGGTCCCTTTCCTTTCTTTATAATCTCTTTGGGATATAAGCCCAGTATGAACTACATCGTTAAAGATAAGTATAATATCAACAGGTAGAGACTGGAGATCATGAGTTGGCATTCCAGGAAAACACTGTAGGGGAACGGTGTGGGTAGAGGTACGGAGGTAGGAAAGTATTAGAGGTGTTGGGGAGGTGGCGAGTAATCTAATTTAGCTGGAATATAGAATACATAAAGTGAAACTGTGGAAGGCAAACCTCTCAACCTTCCAGGCTAAGAAGGTTGAACACTTGCTTGGTAGGAAAAAAAGGGACCACTGATGATTTTTGAATAGTGAGATGAGGTGATCCTTCCAGTAGGTACATCAGAAAGCCCAGTTAATCAACCAGTTAATTTTGTAGGATGGATTGGAAAGAGGGAAGAGGACCAGAAGCTGGTAGGTTGGACAAGTAAGTAGCAAAAGGGCGCCAGGTTAGAGTAGTGGCAGTGGGAAAGGTGAAGCTCAATACAATCAGTGATTCTTCTTTCTCCCCTTTCCTTACTCCAATTAATTGTCAAGTACTGTTGATTCTGTTCCATGCACCCCTTCCCCCATCTTTTCCTCTCTCCCACTCCTGTCTCCACCAGCTCTCCAAATTTTTCTCCTTTTTATTCCTTAATAGCATTTATTCATTACAAATGCATTTACTCCCAGTTTAAGCCTTCCTCAGTCACTTCTTGCCTGGATTATTGTTATAGCTATTGAAATCAATAGGGCAGTTAGGTGGCACGATAGTGCACAGAACAGCAAGAAAACTCATCTCCCTGAGTTCAAATCCACCCTCAATACTTACTTGCTGTATGATCCTGGACAAGTCACTGTTTGCCTCAGTTTCTTCATCTGTAAAACGAGATGGAGAAGTAAATGGGAAAAAGCTGCAGTATCTCTGCCAAGAAAACCCAAATAGAGTCACAAAGAGTCAACCATGATGAAAAAAGACCAAACAACCACAAAAATTATAATCAATAGTGTTTCTGCTTCTTCATACAATCTGCTGCATCTCCATTCTATTCTTTGTGTTGCTTTTCCGGTAATCTTTCTGACATATCATTCTAATAATGTTAGTCAGTTTGTTGTTAACTTCAATTTCCTTCCAAATACAATATGTTTCTGATCCTGGCATTCAAGTCTCTGGCTCCAAAGTGCTTTTCCAGTCCCCTCTCTTGCTCTACTTCCAGGGGTCCTCAAACTACAGCCCGCAGGCCAGATGCGGCAGCTGAGGACGTTTAACCCCCTCACCCAGGGCTGTGAAGTTTCTTTATTTAAAGGCCCACAAAACAAAGTTTTTGTTTTTACTATAATCCAGCCCTCTAGCAGTCTGAAGGACAGTGAATTGGTCCCCTATTTAAAAAGTTTGAGGACACCTGGTTTAGCCAAATTAGTTTTTGCACTTTTCCTTATCCTGGTTTTGCTCTTACACATTTCTGTACCTTTTTTCATGCTGTCCCTCATTTATGGAGTGAATATACTCTTTTCTTATTTCTACCCATTGAAATCTCTCTTTTCTTTCAAGTGCTAATTCAAGGATCACTGCTTACACGTTACTGGACTTTTCATCTCCTTATTCTGTAAAGACCAACTGGTCTTTACATATATATAGCATTTTGTATGACATATTGGCTTGTCTTGTAGTTATTTGTATATATATATATATATATATATATATATATATATATATATATAAATATTAGATTATAATATTTTGGAAAACTGGTTTTATGTTTCTTTTTTAGCTTTGTATTCTCAGCACCTGGCACAGTGCCATGAATATGGCAAGTACTTAATAAATGTTTGTTAAGTTGAATTGAATTGATAAAAGAAATATTAAGGATATTGAAGCAATACTGTATGTATTTAAAGCAGCTTTAACTTGACTTATTTGAGCAAATTGTGTGCTTTGAAAACTGGGAAATGAAAGAAAGTAAAGATATTGTTTCTAATCATTTCCTTGAGAAATTTTGGTGACTGCTTCATACTAGTTAACTAAAGAAGCACAGCCTTTGACACAGTCAGCAGACTCTCAATATCATTTGTACACACTTAATAGCCAAGGGAAATGTGGGTATAGAATACAAGTTCATTTGTAAAACTTTATGGAAGTAGATATCCAAAAATTACAAATACTGTTACATTACAAGGTAGCAAAAAGTAATTGAGAGGAAAATGAGAATTCCGGTAGCTTGGCCACTCAGGTAAACCGTATCAACCAGGGAGCATTTATACCCCAGACTTTTTATATCAGCTAAAGCATAATGGAATCTGCTCCAATCCTTTATTTTAACTCTGTATGTATGTCTCTGTTTCAAGTGTGTTTCTTGTAAACATATTGTTGCATTCTGATTTCTATTCCATTCTGCTATCTGCTTCAATTTTATGCATGAGTTCATCCCATTCACATTCATAGTTATGATTTTAGCAACTCTACATTTTCCTGCATCCTATTTTCTTCTATTCTCTCTCTGTGTCTTATCTCTCCTCTAAAATTAGTTTTATTTTTGATCACTTCCTTCCTTTATCCATCCTCCCCCCTTCCATTATCCTTTTCTACTGGGTAATATAACTTGAGATTGTAATTGAATACTATTACTTAAGGTCTCTGTTCCTTTGGGACCAGAAGTGATACTTCTCAGGGCTCTCATTCCTTGTTGACCAAAAGTGCTCATTTCTGTCCTCATACCATGTCTCAAAAGTGGGTATAGACAATAGTTGCCAAACAGCATTAGCTATGTCCAATGCCAGCACAGGGATTCATTGTAATCTCCTTTGGACCAGTTGTCAGGTATCCTTACCATCTCTGGTTTGAGAACTCCTGAGTTGCTGCCTCTTCTGTAATCACCACTTAGTCCCACTAATGTAGAGAGCCCACTCTACACTCATCTACAATGATGGTAAAGTCACTATATTTGGACTCTGCCACCTGAGAAATGGAAAACTGTGTTAGGCACTTGAGGACAAATCAGAAAGAGCATCTGATCTGACCAAATTTATAAATGTGAATTCTGTGACAGAAGCTGCAGAATCTCAGAGATACCCAGGGATTAATTTTAAAGATAATTCAAAAAAAGGTAATAAATGCTATTAAGGAATAAAAAGGAGAAAAATTTGGAGAGCTGGTGGAGACAGGAGTGGGAGAGAGGAAAAGATGGGGGAAGGGGTGCATGGAACAGAATCAACAGTACTTGACAATTAATTGGAGTAAGGAAAGGGGAGAAAGAAGAATCACTGATTGTATTGAGCTTCACCTTTCCCACTGCCACTACTCTAACCTGGCCCCCTTTTGCTACTTACTTGTCCAACCTACCAGCTTCTGGTCCTCTTCCCTCTTTCCAATCCATCCTACAAAATTAACTGGTTGATTAACTGGGCTTTCTGATGTACCTACTGGAAGGATCACCTCATCTCACTATTCAAAAATCATTAGGGCCCACTAGGGCCCACTAATGGCCCATCTGGGCTCTGGGCCAGTCTTGATCCCCATGTCACAAATCTCTCCGTCTTACTTCCTATATTGTCTTGCATGGGGAGAATGTCTCACCTTGAGCTTTTATAACCTGTGCCATTCCAGATTTTGAATCAAGACATTATTTTAAAGTAGTTTAAAAGTGAATGTAGGGAAACTTTGGCTGAGTACTTCTTCAACTCTGCCATCTTAGCTCAATGCCCTCCAACTCCACCCCCAAACATTTATGGATAAAACTGGAAGGTAAATATGAAGTAGTTTTGAAATGGGATAGATCAGCTGATATTTCTATAGTGACCTATTCTCATCTACAATGATGGTAAAGTCACTATATTTGGACTCTGCCACCTGAGAAATGGAAAACTGTGTTAGGCACTTGAGGACAAATCAGAAAGAGCATCTGATCTGACCAAATTTATAAATGTGAATTCTGTGACAGAAGCTGCAGAATCTCAGAGATACCCAGGGATTAATTTTAAAGATAATTCAAAAAAAGGTAAGTTTTTGAAAGAATCAACAAGATGTTTTTTTCCTGATAAAAAGGAATTTGAGAGATATGAAAAACTAGCAACCTATATATATATATATATATATATATGTGTGTGTGTGTGTGTGTGTGTGTGTATGTGTGTGTGTGTGCATCTGTCTATACACATATAAATTCATATGCACACATATATACATATACATATATGTGCTTTGTTACATATCTAAAATCATTATGAAAATAATCTGTGTGTTCATGAAATGTATTCTTGATGAAAACATGGGGAATAGTTAGACTTTAACACATTTCTTTTATGGTAGTGGATCACATCTTCACTGAATCACAGATAGAGCATTTATTAAGTTTATTATTATTGTCTTTCTACTTATATTTGTATTCCTAGCACTTAGCATAGTGCTTGACACATGTATTCCTGTATTTTATCTATTTTCCTGTATTTTATCTATTGTGCTCCTAGCACAGTATCTATCTATCTTTCTTTCTTGCTCTTTCCCTCTTTCCTTCCTCCCTCTCCTCTTCTCTTTATCTCTTTCCTTCTTTCACTTTTCTCTCTCTCTTATCTCTTCTTATCCTTCTTTCTCTATCCTCTTCTCTTTCTCTCTTTTCCCTCTCCTTTTTTCTTTTCCTCCTTTTCTTTTTCTTATCCCCTCCCTCCATCCTTTTACCTTTCCCTATCCTTCTCCCTTTCCCATCCCTCCTCTTCTCTTTTTTCTCTCTTTTTCTCTCCATGACAGACAATGAAATCCTAAGCTAGTCCTAGAATTAGACTAGAACTTCTTTGCATCTGAGGAATGGTGCATTTTAAAAATGATCACAGACCACATGCTGCCACAAACATCATCCTTTTTTAAACATTCTCACCATGATGCTACATGACTGCAAGCTGTAGAGCACAGTTTCAGGAGAATCAAAATTGCAGTTTACCCAAAGGAGAATGCTTCAAGGTACATGATGAACAAGCAGGCTGCTGCACATTAGCAATGATAATTTTCAACAATGGCGAGGGAGTCAGTATGGTGTTATAGAGAGTGCTGGAATGGAGTAGGAAGCCTTGGGTTCAAATCCTGTTTCTGACATTTGCAATGCTATGTCATTTTCGCAAATTAATTGACCTCTCTGATTTTCCTTATGTATTAAATGAGGAAATGAGATTAAGTGGCTAGTAAGGTCCCTTTCAACTTTAGAGATAGCACCATGGACAGAGCATTGACCCTAAAGTCAGGAATAACTGAGTTCAAACCTAGTCTCAAGATCTTTACTACTAGTGTGATCCTGAACAAGCCATTTAATTTCTCTTTACCTCAGTTTCCTTATCGTAAAATTGGGGTGATAATAATGAAGACTATTGTGAGGATCAAATGAAACACTATGTGTAAGGTGCTTGGGACCTGGCACATAATGGGTGCTTAATACATTTTTGTTTTGTTTCTTCCTAAACTTATGATCCCATGGGTATCAGAAGTAGGATTAAGTCCAGCATGTAGGAGTGGGAAAGAAAAGAAGGTGAGATAGTCATGTAGCAAGAATGAGGGACAGCAGGTGGGGATGCTGCACTGGTCAGCACAAAATTATAATAAAATTAGAGGAAGGCCACAGCTGGTGCTTTGGGTAGCACCTCACTGCAGGTTTTCAGAAAGACATAGACAAAGATCCCACAGAAGAAGATAAGAAAGATTTGCTACCTGCATTGGTGGAGGGACTTAGTCCCTCCACCAATGTGGTTATATGTAATGCATTGATCCCTAGAATCATCAGAATGTGAAAGATCTTCAATAACCATATTGCAAACAGGATCCTAAGGCACAGATCCCTATGGCATAAGCTATGGCCAGATCATTCTTCTCTTTTGTCCTCTTAATATGGGATTTCCTGGACTGCTTCAGTCCATTGTAACCTCTTCCTCTTGAGATCCATTGGTGTCACCCACTGGGCATTTACATCTTATGTTATTGAACTTTCCATGCATGTATGAATGAGGAAGTAGGCCCTGTCTAATTATATTGGGAAGAGAATGTTAATATTATTAAATCAAATTCATTTACAAATTTTCAATAAGGGTAAAATATTTAAGCCTTTTAAAAAGTTTTATTTATGCTCTATTTTTTGTATCAATCATATGGCACCCCATACTGAATCCTCTCTTTTAACAAAGAAAAAGTTAAGCAACAACAACTAATGGAACAACTCTGTTTGATAGAAATGGAACATGTGACAGTTGTGTCTCCCATCTCTCTTCTGAGAGGAGGAAGGTGTTAAACTGTATGGTTTCAAGGATCTATCCAGTTTAAATAGGGAAGTGGATCTCTTGCTGAGAGCAAGAAAAGATCTCCCTTATTTATTGGCTCCATGTGGTGTTGGTTTATTCAACTTGGCCAATTATCGAATGTTAGAGTCACAGAGATACATGGTATTAGAAAGTTAGTCTGTGAGTAAATTAATCAGTTCCTTGAATTGGGAATTATGGTATTCCAGGCTCAGAAAAGACAGTCATAGACTATTTGAGAGAAAGGGGGAGACAGAGGGACAGATAGAGAGAGAGGGAGAAGGAGGGAGGGAGGGAGGGAGAGAGAGAGAGAGAGAGAGAGAGACAGAGAGAGACACACAGAGACAGAGACAGAGAGAGAGACAGAGAGACAGAGACAGAGACAGAAAGAGATAGAGAGAGAGACAGAGGCTTCCAGGAACCAGAGCATTTCTACATAGCTACTATGCTACTAAGGCTGAACAGTCTAAAGAGGGAGAGATAGTGCTGAGGTCTGGAAAAGGGAAGACTTTCTCAATAAGAGGTTGGGATAAGAATTAGTAAAGGATTTTGTTAAGATATATACAATAGGTTAAGGTGAAGTATGCTTTTAAAAAAAGTATTGCATTTGAGGGAGGGTGAAATAATTGAAAGATGCTCACCCATTACACCTTTAATTGAGGATTGAAGAAGCAGATTTTGGAGGGGTGAGACTTCTGTGAGAAGAGGGGCCATTAACACCTTCTGCCTTCTGAGGCCATGTGACCCTATAAAATAGGTTTTGGTCTTTGGCCTTTATTTTTGTTCTTTTCTATCCTAGGTGAAGAGCATTGAATCTCATGGCTTCATGAATTTGAAAGATCATCACAAGGGCGCTCTGGCATCCCAAATTCTGGGTTCCAAGTCAAGTATTGCAACAAAGAGTGATCTTCTAGATTCAGGCCAGCAGAAGCTGAGATGAGGATTCATTTGGCAGTCATGTCATATCTACACATGAACTTGATGGGATCAATGCTGTGTCAGAACTGAATTACATTTTGATCCTAGTCTCCCAGTGACCAAGGTGGTTTTTTTTGGGGGGAGTATGCCCCTCTCTACTAGGTGTGGTGAGGAAGGGCAATACTTACACATTTGTTTTTGCCATATCTTTAGGGCAAAGTTTGTTCAGTTGTGTCTATCTCTTCGTGATCCCTTTTTGGAATTTTCTTGACAAAGATAGTGGAATAATTTGCCAATTCCCCTTTTAATGGATTAAGGCAAACAGGGTTAAGTAACTTATTCAGGGTCACACAGCTAGTAAGTGTCTGAGACTAGATTTGAACTCATATCTTCCTTATTTCAGGCTATTGTACCACCTAACTGCTCTTCAGAGTAAATGTCTTTTTTGTACAAGTTAATTGATGTTCTGTGACTAAGAGAAACTGAGATGCTAGTTATTGGTTCATAACAAAAGGGGAACATGGCTAGTCAGGGTTTGCAATACTAGGGATGGATGGAACAGCTTAGTTTTGGGTGAAAGGCACAAAACATATTTGTTATAAAAACATTTCCCTTGTTCTCTTGGGAGAACTGGACTCTCATTGTGCTTGGGTTGGTCAGGAAGGGCCAATATGAGAGTCCTATAAGGACTGGGCCTTCACTGGCCTGTCTCTCTATTACACTTCAATTAAATTCAAGCAATGAATTAATTACATGCCTACTTTGTATAAGGCATTCTCCCATTTGCAAGAGGTGTAAAAACAAAAATGTTAACAGTTCCTGTTTTCAAGGAGCTTACATCCTATTGGGGTAGTTGATATGGCATGAATACAGACAAATATAAGATTGTTGTTCAGCTGTGAACCATTTTGTGACTCCAATTATGTGGCAAAAATATTGGGGTGGTTTGCATTTTCTTCTCCATGTTATAAAGTAGGGAGTGAAAAAGAGCTCAAATAGTATGTTCTCGGGATATTTAAGGAAAGAGAAGAAGCTAACAGCTAGGGAGATTAGGGAAAGGTACATAAAGGAGGTTCACTGATGCTGAAACCTGAAGAAAGATAAAAAATCTGAAAAAATGGAGATGAGGAAGGAGCCATGGCAGACCCTGGGGACGAACTGCATGGTTGGCGAGGGGTAGAAAATGTCATGCCAAGTTCATTGTCACTGTGTTTCTATCTGTGCTAGGTTTCCTTTCTCATATTTTGTGGTGAGTCTTTATTATCTGGAAGTAGGAGAAAAGACAGGGAAAGGGAGAGAATTCTCTTTTCTTCTGCACAGGGTCTCTAGCAGTAAAGAAAAAAATCATGGTTAAAGTGATAAATCAGCTTGATTGTCAGTTGCTGGTACAAAATGAAGGTGGGTCATGTAGTGGGGTGCTAGTTGCACGATCCCTGGGCTCACGTTATATGATTTTTGTCTCTCTATTATGATTGTGAATTCCATGATTGTCTTATTTGTATTTGCATATTTCCCATAATATTTACTAATACAAGGTAGATCAAAAGAAAGGAAAGAAAGAAACAAGCATTTATTAAGTGCCTACTATATGACAGGCACTGTGCCACTTTGTACAAATATCTTATTTGATCCTCACAACAATCCCTTGGAATTAGGTGCTATTATCTCCATTTTCCAGTTAAGGAAACTGATGATGATTTTGTAAATTTCTTGTGAGATTTTTCTCTTTGTCTGTCTCTCCATCTTTCTCTCACTGACTCTCATTCTTTCCCTCTATGCCTCCCTTTCACTCTCTCTGTCTCTGTGTATCTGTCTTTCTCTCACTGTCTCGCTTTTCTCCCTTTGGATATCCCTTCCTTTTACTCTCTATCTCTGTCTTTCTCTGTTTCTCTCTGTCTCTCTATCTCTCTCTGTCTCTCTCTGCATCTCTCTTTGTCTTTCTCCCTCTGTCTCTGTCTCTTTGTCCATCTGTCTCTGTTTCTCTCTCTCTCTCTCTCGTCTCTCTCTCTCTCTCTCTCTCTCTTCTGTCTCTCTCTCTCTCTGTCTCTCTGTCTCTCTCTCTCTCTGTCTCTCTTTCTCTCTGTCTCTCTGTCTCTGTCTCTTTCTCTCTCTGTCTCTGTCTCTCTCTCTCTCTCTCACAGACACACACACACATACACATACACACTCACACCACATACAGCATAGTATACAATGTTCAGGGAAGATTAGTACTTCTGATGTGAGAACTGTTGAATTCTTTTTTTTTTTAGGATTACTTTTCATCTTTGGTATACATCTGATTCACTCAACTTTCACCTGTGGCTCCAAGAAGTTGTAACATATATAGAGGCTACACCTTGGTAAAATCTATTCAGCAGACAGGTAGAAACCAGTTTGAGGATAATTCACCGTCCCAAATTCATCAGTGGGTCATTAAGACTTCCCTGGCAGAATAAGCAGGCAGAAACAGGTGCTGTGGAGTACTTAGAACTTGATTTGCCATTGAACACACCAAGGTCATTCATTGCAACCTGAGTCATGGCCAGTTATCCAGACATTTGTCTTGCTACTAGACTCTGATCACTTTGGAAGAGAAAATGAGGTTGGAAACTTCACACAATACTGCCTCATTTAAATCCAATTTTTGTGCAAGTCAAAAGACATTACTCCTAACGTTTTACCATCTTTGCTTATTTCAAAGTCCTGTAGTGGTGAGCAAATGATGAGCTGTAGTCACAATCCTGACATAGGCAGCCCAAACCATAGGGTCATCTTTTCACTGGACTGAAGTCCCCTGGGTTTCTGAATAGCCTTTTTGAAGGATTGTACTACTCACTTCCTGGTGTGAAGAAGGAGCCCTAAAATTGTCTGCTTTCCCTAACCTAACCCTGGCCAGCTTACTGCAGTAGGAAAGGATCCTACTGAAGGTCAAAACACAAAATCATGCACAAAAACTTTTGCAAAGATGATTCTACCCACCATCAGTACATGGAATGAGTGCAGAAAGACAAACAGTCCTTGTTGTGAGAGACTCAGCATATATCATATCCAAATAGCAGCTCTGTGTGAAACAGGGCTGGAAAATGAAGGCTAGCTTACTGGTCAGAGATGAATGCAAGTTTTTTTTTCTAGAATGGTTGCAGTGATGGGGAGTGCTGTGAAACTGGTATAGATTTCAGAATCAAGCTACTCTAATCAACAAGATGGGATGCCTCCCAAAAAGTGAATGACATACTCATGATAATGTGATTGCCACTTTCAGGAAAACACCAGGCCACCATCATCAGTATTTGCCTCCTGATGAACCTTGGTAAGGTCAAAGAAAAAAATTATGAAGATCTGGAGTCCTTCATCATCAATATATTGGAAAGAGAACAAGCTTGTAATTCTGGGTGACATAAACTCCAGAGAAAGGATAAAATATTAGACATGGCAGAGATTCCTTGGAAGGAATGGAATCAGAAATAGCAAGTCACTTTCTACTGAATCCTTGTGCATTTCATGACCAATGTTGTCTTCCATTTATCTTAAATTGGGAAAAAACCTTCTAAAAATGGAAAAATGGGAAAAAATTAAAAAAAAACTTCACAGATGCCGCCTCACAGAAAACATTGGCATTTAAATATGTCATTATAAGAAGAGGCAGATAGGATATGAGAATGATGAAGGTGATATGTGGCACACAATGCTGGATCAGTCATGGATTTACACTTTCAAAGATAAACATTCTCCTTCAATAAAAGCAGCAACTTCAAAGCAAAATGACTACTAGAAAACAACATCAACATATTAGATTGATTCCCCCCACAGGAGCAGTCTGTTGCTGAGTTGGAGGGAAAGTTGAACCAACACACAGTTGACAACAATGAAACAGAAAAGGAGCAGGCAGCTTTTAGAGATTTGGTGTACAATATCACATTAATAACTCATATGGGCCAGAATATTCACAAACATTGATGGTTTAATGGAAATAACGAGGAAATTCAGAAGCTGCTCAATGAAAATTGAGAACTCCATAGGGCTTATCAGCTGAATAATTTGTCTGTCTCTAAAAAGGCAGCATTTAATTTCATCAAAAGAAAAGTGAAATTTATAGAGATGCAGAATTCTTGGCTCAGTAAAAAGGCAGATGAAATTCATTTTTATGCTGATAGTAACAATATAAAACACTTTTATGATGTCTTGAAAACTATTTATGAGCCAGAGAACTATGGTGCATCTCAACTACTCAAAAGTGATAGAGTCACATTGATTGGGGTTATAAGAACATGATTTGGAGAGATGGCCTGAACACTTCCATATGACCTTCTTAAATGACTGTTATCAATCGCTGCTGAAGCCACTGAGCTCAGGTTGAAGTCTGTCTCTCTCTATCTGAACTTTCAATTGAAGAAGAGGTTTTAAATGCCATTCAGCCATTGGCAAGATGAGATTATCCCCCAGGATTTCAAGGATGTTTCCATTGTCCATCTTTCTAAAAGAAAAGGAAATAAGTTGTTCTATGACAATTATTAAGAGAATCCCAGAGGGTTCTCTTAATAATTATTTGCAGGATTCTTTCCAGAGTTTTCCTAAATAGGCAGATCTTTCACCTGGAAGATGGTCATCTATGTGATAACCAGTGTAGCTTCAGAAAGTGCCAAGAAATGTTCCACATGGTGTTTGATGCCTGATAATCCCAAGAGAAATGCCAAGAGCAGAACAGAAGTGTGCATACAATGTTCATTGATATGCCTAGAGAACATCATCGATATTATATGCCAGTTCCACAACAGCATACTTATACAGGCTCTGGCTCATGGATAATGGTTTTGTGCTTTTTCAGTTACTATTGGAGTGAAGCAGGCTTGATCTGTGCTTTTTAGCTTCATGTCTTCAGCAGTGTTGTGTAATATTTTCAATATTTCAAAAATAGCATCAAGGTCAGCTACCACACTGATGACAAATCATTTATTTATGCCTCAAAAATTTTTTCACAACATATTCATGGACAATTCTTTAACATTAGCCTTTGCAAAACCTTGTGTTCCAATTTTCCCTTCTTTTCCCCACGCCATCCCCTAGATAGCAAGTAGTCCAATATATGTTAAAGATGGTAGAAATATATGTTGAATCCAATATATGCATACATATTTATACAATTATTGTGCTGCACAAGAAAAATCAAATCAAATATGGTAAATTATTTAACTTGAAAAAAAGCTACAAATCAAGACTAAAGTGGAGGCATTCAAATAACATGGCCAGCAGCAAATGGAGAAATTTTGAATGCTGCAGATCAGTTCACTAACCTTGTCGATACACTTTCCAAGAATGTACACATAGATGATGAGAATGATGTTTCTCTCCATTGTCAGTGCTAGATTCAGGCTCTGAAACAAAGTGCGACAGAGAAGTTTTAAAGACTGCTTACCAAACTGAAAGTCTACAGAACCATTGTGTTGATCTCATTGTTATAAGCCTGTGAAATCTGGATAGTCTATAAGCACCATGCCAGGAAACTGAATCATTTCCATTCGAATTGTCTAAGAAAGATTCTGAAGATCACCTGGCAAGATAAGGTATTGGACACTGAGGTCCCTTCTTAAGCTGAACTATCAAGCATGCAAACTCTACTATAGAAAGCACAGCTCTGATGGCCTGGCCATGTTATTTGAATGCCCAATGTACATTTACCTAAAAGACTGTTTTACAGAGAAGTCACACAGAAGCCAGAAGGTGATACAAGGAGACTCTCAAAGTCTCTCTAATTAACTTTGGAATTGATTATAAGACAAGGAGACACTGGCACAGGACTGCCCAGCATGACATACCTGTATCAAACAAGATACTGTACTATGTGAGCAAAACAGAATTGCAGTAGCTCAAAAGAAATGTGAGTTGCACAAATTTAGAGAATCCACCCCAAATACTCATAAAGATTATTCATACCGGACCTGTGGTAAAGCACTCCAAGGTCATATGTATGTATTTATGTATTTGCACATATATTCCTATGTGTGTGTGTATAAGTCAAATTTGTGGATCCCAGGCAAAATGCCCATTAGGATGGAAAAAATATTTCCTTACAAGTTCAGGGGAAAAGATTAGGAATTTTCCCCTGGTTCAGGCATAGACTTGGAGGGAGAGGGAATCTGAAGTAGGAATTGGTAAATCCTGACTCAAGATCATTAGTAAAGCCAGGCTGTACTATGACAATCTTTTTTTGGGTCATGAACTCCTTTGGCAGTCTGGCATGTATCCTCTCTCAGATTGTTTTTTAAAATATTTGAAGCAAATACTAAATTTGAGTTCAAAGGTACTGAAAATAAAGATGTAATTTTTCCTCCATCCACATTCATACACCCTGAACTCTATTCATGGATCCTTTGTGGGTCTGTGGACCCCCACTTAAGAAACCCTGTATTAGTCTTAAAAGACTTATTTTAGAATTGGAAGACACCAAAAAGATCATTTGGTCTTTTTTTTAAATAAGAAAACTGAGAATGAGAAGAATTAATTTTTAAAAAAGAGAAGGATTAACTTTCTCAAGATCATACAGCTAAATTTTGTGGCAGATACAAGGACCAGGATCTAGTCTTTCAGCTTGGGGTTTGGGATGGGGAATGCTGGGGAGATAATGGGATATGCTTAGCTCCAAGGGAAATGTCACTAAAATTTAAGGGTAATCTGAGGATGCAGAAGTCCATGGAGATGACAAAACCTGGCACCTTCATGCAATCATAAAAATTTCTCTTCACTGAGAACCCTCCTTCCCAAGCAATCTTCTTCAGCTGCTAAGCAGCTCCACCTTCTGCCCTCCTTTTTATTTTCTTCTGCTGTTAATGATTTTTGTAGTTAATGAGATTTCCCCCCCCCCACCCCTTCTCTAATTACATGACTCCAGGGTCAGATTTGATAACCACCAAACTGTCTATTTATACACAATCCCCCTCTGTAACTTCTGTTTTGACACTTTTATTTTCTACAGTTAAAGAAAACAATGTATGTCTCTAGGAAGATAGTTGGTAATTGAGAAATAACTATCTTCCTAGAGATATACATTGTTACCAGTCTTGGGAAGGTAGAGTGATTGATTTGTGGGGTGGGAAGACAGAACTTGCTTCCAAAAACCCTAATGAGGGCACCTGCCTCTTGCACCCCTTGAAGGTACCTGGAGTCAGTATAGGTAGTCGACAATTTCGAGTCAGTGGCTTTAATTATGATTTATACTGTAGAATTAATTGTGTTAATAGGAAATTTTGTGCTAATAGGAAAGGAGGCCAAGGAAACCAGAATCAGAATTGGTTCTCTGGGTTTGGATTTATTCCAGGTTTTTTTGTTGTATCTGTTTGGATACTGTTATAAGTGTTCTAGGAGTGTGTGGGAGGCAGAGAGGGGGAATCTCTTGAAATGAGTTACACTGAAAGCTTCTGCAGGTCTCAGGACACAGCATACACCAAAGAATTGCACAGGGATGTTGCTGCACATAAGGTCCGTGATAGATAGACAGTTAGCTGCCTCTTTGTGGTCCTTTCCTGATTTACTCAGGCCTACCTGTGATGGAGGTTATAGTTCTCTGGCACTTCGAGGCTGGAGACCCAGACAAAAGTGAGGAGAGACACTGATGATCAGTGTGAAAAAAATGAGTGCAGGAAATGCTGGTTACAAGACCAGATACCTGTTAGTTAAATGTTTCCTGATCTACACTAATGCTCACCCCCATTATCTTTAATCAGATAATTCTTTCTGGATTTGAGTCCAAAGTCATGACAATATGTTTTATAATTTTTTTTTTTAAAAACAATGAACTTGAAGCTAGAGAAGTTGTTTAGAAACTATAAAAAACGAAAACAAAAACAAAGTCATGTCAGATTAAGGTAAACATGCTAGTTTTGAATATTCACATTTTCTCCATCACTTTCTTAAGTTTGGAAAATCAGAACAACAAATCAAGTTCTGTTTCTTAGTTTTTTGCTTACTTCTTAGGTAGAAATACTTATGGTAAAAAAATCTAACAGTTGAATCTTGAAAGCCCACTAAAGTTTTTCTAGCACACATTACCTTGAATGCCCGATATCCTTTAAAATATCTGCTTTTCAGCTGCCTTGTGTTCTGCCTTAATGAATGTGAGATTCTTAGAAATTCAAGTCTAAAGTTTTTTGGCTTGACTTCAGATTGGGTTATTTGGGGTATCCTTACTTTGTACTTGTGTGTTGTTCTTGTTCTTGGAGAAAAGAGGGCAGAACAGCACCCAGGAGCGAGATGCAGTTCAATGTTAATGCTTTTTTGCACTTATCTAATATCCAATGCTCTTTTAGCTGCCAAAATTCAACCTATTAATGCTATTGCTTATAATGAAGGGCTGTATCAGATGATCTTTTGATGTCTTTTCCAGCTCTAAGATGTATAATTTTATGATTCTAATATACTTGCATTGGCATTTCATTAATAATGATATATATCAAACAATCAAGCATCTTGAAAATCTTGTATGCCCATTCCTATGCTCTCCACACTTGAGAGTAGGGTTGGGAGTTTACTAGGTAAGGAGAAACAATAGTCCCTGATCTCCAAAAGCTTATGCTTTAGCTGAAGAGACAGGGTTCATTTGCTTTGATGATTCTTGGTTTTCTTTTCCAGAACTCTTGCACAGGACTCTCTTCTGACCAGTGCAGCATGGAAGGAAAAAAGGGAAAAAAGAATTCCTTGACTATTTCTAATATGATTCTCCAATGTATGTCCGCCACAGAAATAAGGTGTTTTATGCACTTTATTTACCAAATTCTCCTCTTTCAGTGAGTTCCAACCTCTTTATGTCTCAGAGTGCCCATCAGTAAAATGAGAAGGTTGTATTAGGTTGTTTCTTAGCTACAATGCTATTCTGTGCACCCTTTCTAAAGGTCTTGATGCTTTTCTGCTATTTAGATAGTTGGAGTTTCAAGAGCAGAATAAGGGCTGTTTGATGTGATCTGATTAGTACCCAGTATAGAATTATTTGAGTAGGGTCTTCCTTGTAGGGACTATGGGAGCAGGGGCCCAAGAAATATGAGTCTGAGACATAAACTCTGCTTTCTGAGCAATTGAGTTATGAGCCACAATCTCCAAAGAGGGGCCTTTCTAGCCTTCTCTAGGGCAGATGAGACCAGAAGAAAAGTAGGGGGCAGAAGGTGCTCTGGGGAGGAATTATTTGCAGTATATACTGCAGAGGGGCTACTCATAAACTGTAGATCAGAAAATATATTTCTGTGCTATTTCCTTCCATTCTAATGGAATCAGGTCACTCTTGGAAGAGTGCAGCTGGTTTAGTTTGGAGAGATCAGCTCTATGTGTTCAATTGGGACTGGCAGTGTAGGCTGTGTGGGGAGATTTCATTAGGAGGGGCCGGGCTGAATGCTTGGAGACCCTTGGGTAAAGGGTAGCTGCAGGAGTGCCAGATGTTGCTTATTAAATGGTGTCCTAATAGGCACCAGGGCCATTTGGTCTTGCCTGCTGCCTCCCACGACCTCAGGGAGCCACGACCATTGATGCTTGTAGCCCAGCTGTTTATAGGCAGTGAACAAGCATAAATACCCTTTGCTACTTTTTATTTTTTAAAGTTAGCTTTTCTTTAGAAGAATGAAGTTTCCTAGTGGGGCATGGACTGTATCCTGACAGTGACAGCAAGTCTGAATAGGACCAAGTCCTTGTCTTTCATTCCACGCCCCAACCAGTGCCATTGAGCTAGGGATAAGGTTTTACTGAATTGAATTCTGGATTTGGAGTTAGAACACTACTGTTGGTATCCTGCTCTATTGTCTGTGTGACCATGGGTAAAAAAATGAATCTTTCAGTTTCAGTTTTCTAATCTTTAAAATGGGCATCATTTCAGTACATCACAGGGTTGTTGCAAGGATTAAAAGAGTCAATGAATATTATATGAACTTTAAAATGTAGAGTGTTGTGTATTGTTTGTTATTATCAATTTCTTGTCCACCTGGGTTATAGATGGAGTAACTTTCCAATTGTTCAATGGGCAGAAATGAATAGTTACATGAAAATTAATTGTGGATACCAGATACAGTTTTTCCATTAGCTACCTGAATAAGCATCAGGAGACTTGGAGAATACCTGCACATACACCTAATAGGGAGGCAGCTTGCTCTGAAAAGCATCAATACTGAAGGGACATATTTCTATATTGTTTTACAAGGTATGGCTTTATGGTGGAGCGGAGAGGACTGGTCTAGGAGTGAATTGGGAGACCCAGGTCTTGTCTCTGTCTCTATTAATGAGACCAGCATTGTTGCCTGATGGATGGAGCACTAGATTCAAAAGTCAGGAAGACCTGGGTTCAGATTTTGCTTCATTTGCTCATTAGCTGCGTGATTGAAAGCAAGCTACAGCCTTAACCTCTTTGAATCTGTTTCCTCATCTGTAAAATTGGAACAATTTTGTTGTTCAGTCATTTCACTTGTGTCTGACGTTCTGTGATCCCATTTTGGTATTTTCTTGGCAAAGATACTGGAGGGGTTTTCCATTTTCTTCTTTTGCAGAGGAAGAAACTGAGGCAAACAGGGTTAAGTGACTTGCCCAGGGTCACACAACTATCTGAGGTTGGATTTAAACGCAAGTCCTCCTGATTCCAGGATTGGGCGCTAGATCCACTAGACCATCAGCTGCCCATAAAATGGAAATAATAATAGCACTTATTTTACAAGGTAGTTGTGAGGCTAAGGTAATAAATGTAAAGTGCTTTGTGAGTCTTAGAATTACAGATATGTCAGGTATTATCAGGGCCTGGTATGCATTAAGTGTGAAATAAATGCTTATTGAATTAAACTGGATTACTTTGGGCAAGCCACTCTCCCTTTCTTGCTATCTCTGTTCTTTCCCCTTAATTAAATTAAGGGGTATTGATTTAATTGCTAATGTTCTCTACATTTAGGGTTCCATCATTTGCACTTTTGCCCTCAGACCAAGTAGGGCTCTGATACACATTGGTCCCTTTCAGGTAATGAGGTAGAATTTGCTCTTCAGGCTGTAATTGAAGTGTATTTTATCTTCTTGGTGACCCTATTTTTGTGACAACAGCTGTTGTGAATTGCTTCTTAGGGAGGAGGATCTACAGGTAAAAATCCAGGTGCTGAATTTTTTTTTTTTAAATTAAGGTTATTTGTAAACTGTCTTGATACACTGGAGTAACAGAGAAACTTAAAATTTTTAAATGCCTTTTTGGGAGTCAGGGACATTGTGTTAAGGCAAAACAAACAAACAAAAATTCCTAGAACTCTTCTTGCCTTGTGCCTATCTTCACCTCAGTTATTTGGGGAGAGTGATGGCCTTGCTTTGCCTATGAATGGAAGGAGGATATATCTACTTGGTATTTTTGACAAAGAGAAGCAGTGTAATGTAGAGATTTGGTGTTAGTAGGAAATAGTTTTGAATCCTACCTCTGTTGATAGCTATGCCAGTTGGTCAATAAACAGATGTCAGGCAATGTGCTAAGGGCTGGGGTTTCAAAAAAGGATAAAAGGTAATCCCTATCCTTGAGAAGTTCACAATGTAACAAGGAGGCAAGATGCAAATAGCTACCTATAAGCTTCATATAGGATAAATAAGAAATATCTAGGGAAGGTTCTAGAATGAAGAATTCAAAAGAATTTCTGTACTAATTGTAATTTTGCGTGACTGTGGATAAATTATTTAACTTCTTGGAGTTTCAATTTCCTCTCTGTAAAATGAAGAAACATACCAGGAGTACCTCCCTCATAGAATTGTTGTGGTTTCAAATAAAATAATGAAGGCGAGTTCTTTGCAAACTTTAAAACTCTGTCAGTTATTATCAATAACAATATTAGTAATTTTTAGCCATTCCCATAGGGTAAACTTTTCTACTCTGCCTGAACAGGCTTTAGGGTGGGAGTAAAGTCCTGTTGAATCTTTTATAAAAAGCAGCCTCCTCCTTTCTCTTTTCTAGACTGATTTTGATCACTGTCCACCACAGTCTCTTCTGAACAAGTATGAATTACAGTTTCCTAGAATTTCATATCTCACTGTCTCTAGCAAAGGACTAGGGAGGGATTTGCATATTGCTAATTACAGATGATTTCAACTTTGGAGAAAATCATTGATCCGTTTATAACTTTCAGTAATTTGCAAAGCAATTACCTTCTGGCATCATCTTTCCTTGCTTAAAAATCTTGTCATTATTTATGTTTCTATTTTTATTTGGGGGCAAAAATAACTGCAAAACATCCATCAAGGATTACCCTTTTTCTGTTGGGAGATGGAAGGTGAAACTGTGAGTTCTCTGAAAGCTAGGACCATGCCTTACTGATCTTGTTTTTCCATCTGTTTCCTTGAATTCAGCCTACAGTAGTTATACCACATAGTTATCTAGCACAGGAGCCTACACATATTCCAACCTCATTAAATATTAGTTGAATGAATAAACTGGAAAATTTCCTGCTCAAAGCAGGATGGGAGAAGAGTTAGGGCTGCCACTATCTGCATAATACATAATACATATATATATATATACATATGTGTGCATATATATATATATATATATATATTTGCTGAATAGTTGCTGTTCATGTTTCCCTTTTTGAGATATGATGGATTGAGGCTTTGGGCTATTTGCTGTAATTTAAGAGGTGATTGTTTACTTCTGACCATAAGACATTTCAACTGAAGTCTTCCTGGGAAATTCTAGTGTAGGAAGAAGAGACCAGGAATGAAATGGGCAGCAGAAGTTTACTGTATGTACAAGGCAGAATAACTAGCGAAAGCTAGTGAGCTCCTCCTGATCCCTTAGAGAACCAAGCTGCCAGGACTTTGTGCTTGTGTGTGAATTCAAATCTTACTACCTAGTTAGTGGGACCTAGACCACTTCATATTCTGTTTCCTCTTCTATCAAATGAGGGGATTAAGTTAAATGAATTCTTTACTCCCTGAGTTTTTTTTTTTTTATTTCTATGTTAAATTTAGGTCATTCAAATATTCTCTGCAAAAATATTACAGTTTTAACTTCATGATCTTTCAAAGTCTGAATAAATTATCACATGTCATGCCATTTCTTTGTTTAGTTCTTTTAAAGTTTTCCTCTCATTGAAATGGTATCTCATCACCAAACCCTTTTTAAAAATATTTTTACCAGTTACATGTAAAATGATTTTTGACATTCATTTAAAAAATTTTGAGTTTGAAATTCTCTCCCTCCTTTCCTTTCCCTTCTCATTGAAAAGGCAAGCAATTTTAAAAACTTATTTCTTATTATTCCTGTTGTGAAAGAAAACACTGACAAAAACAAGCAAGAAAAACAAAAGAAATTTAACAAAGTATATTTTAAGTTGCATTCAGATTCCATCAGTTTTTTCTCTGGAAATGGATAGCATTTTCATCATAAATCCTTTGGAATTGTCTTGGATCTTTATGTTGCTGAAATAACTAAGCCAGTCACAGTTCATCATACAATATTGCTGTTACTTTGTATTCTTCTAATTCTGCTCATTCCACTTTGCATCAGTTTATGTAAGTCTTTTCAGGATTTTGTGAGTGCATCCTCTCTCGTCATTTCTTATAGCCCAATAATATTCCATCATAATCATGTGCAACAACTTCTTCAGCCATTTCTCAATTGATAGGCATCCCCTTAATTTTCAATTTTTTGCCACCACAAAACTGCAGCTCTAGATATTTGTACATATAGATCCTTTTCCTTTTTTTAAAAAAAAATTCTTTATGATACAGACTTAGTGGTATTTGTGGATCAAAGTGTGTACAAATTTTATAGTCCTCTGGACATAGTTGCAAATTGTTCTTCAGAATGACTGAAACAATTCACAACTCCACAAACAGTGCACTGGTGTTTTGATTTCCCCCCACCCCTACCATCAATTGTCATTTCCGCTTTCTGTCATTTTAGCCAATTTGAAAGGTGTGAGATAGTATCTCAAGGTTGTTTTAATTTGCATTTTGTCTAACCAATAGAGATTTAGAGAGATTTCAAATGTCTATAGATAGCTTTGATTTCTTCATCTGTGTCTGTTCATATCCATTAATCATTTATTTCTCTTTTTAACAAATAAGACCTTTATCAGAGAAATGATATAATTTTCCCCAGTTATGATTACTATTTTATGTTCAGTTTTACTGGATAGGTGATTCTTGGTTGTAATTCTAGCTCCTTTGCCTTCCAGAATATCACATTCCAAGCCCTCTGATCCTTTAATGTAGAAGCTGCTAAATCTTGTGTACTCCTATTGTGGACTTTGTCTCCACAATATTTGAACTATTTCTTTCTGGCTGTTTGCAGTATTTTTCCCTTTATTGGAGGAGTTTTCATTTTGGGATCTCTTTCAGGGGAGATTTTCTTCAATTTCTATTTTACCCTCTGGTTCTAGAATTTCAGGACAATTTTCCTTGATAATTTCTTGAAAAATGATGTCAAAACTCTTTTTTTAACCATAGCTTTCTGCTAGAAAATTCTTAAGAATTCTTAAATTATCTCTCCTTGATCTATTTTCTAGTTCAATTGTCTTTCCAATGAGATATTTCACATATCTTCTACTTTTTCAATTTTTTATTTTTATTTTTTTATTATAGCTTTTTATTTACAAGATATATGCATGGATAATTTTTCAACATTGACAGTTTCAAAACCTTTTGTTCCAAATTTTCCCCTCCTTCCCCCTATTGGCAGATAGACCAATACATGTTAAATATGTTAAAATATATGTTAAATACAATATATGTATACATGTCCATACAGTTATTTTGCTGCACAAGAACTGGACTTTGAAATAGTGTACAATTAGCTTGTGAAGGAAATAAAAAATGCAGGCGGACAAAAATAGAGGGATTGGGAATTCTATGTAGTGGTTCACACTCATTTCCTAGAGTTCTTTTGCTGGGTATAGTTCAATTCATTACTCTTTTATTGGAATACTTTTTCATTTTTTGATTATGTTTTATTATTTCTCAGCTGTCAATCAGCTTTCACTTGCCCAGTTTTAAGAAATTATTTTCTTCAGTGAGCTTTTGTACTTCCTTTTCTATTAGGCAGTTCTGACTTTTGAGGAGTTCTTTTCTTCAGTTAATTTTTTGTACATATTTTTCCAAGTGGCCAATTCTCATTTTTAAGTAGTTTTCTTCAGTGGATTCTTGTGCATCCTTTACCATTTGACCTATTCTGACCATAGTATCTGATGGTAAATTAGACATTTAATAAATACTAATAGACTGCTATGTGAAAGGTTGCCTCTTCAGTTTAAGTGGTTATTGTAGACTAGGATGCTATGATGTGGACTCTGTGCAGCTGGGATTTAATCCTTTCCACATCAACCAAAAAGCAATTGACTTAGAAACAAAATCTGAGTCCTTATAAAGGCAAAGAATCTATAACAGAATCCTTTAGTCATCTTTCCTTAATGTATCTGGTTTGTCCTCAATAGATTTCAGTTTTTGATGCAGATTCTGTGATCAGTCACTGAGGCTCCAAGGATACCAGCTCAAGTTACCAGTGATATTCTATGATGGATCTCCCAAACTTACACAATTGCCTGAGTGGGTGGAAAGGGCAGGAAAACCAGATTCTTTCTCCAGTCCTAGTAATCTCTTCTCAAGGGCTTGGCTGGAACTGTTTCATCATTGGACTAGCCTGCTGTTGGATACTGAATGCCAGATTGACTTACTGTGTTATCTGTAGGCAAAGTTTTCTTATTTAAAATGATCAGGTTGGACTAGATGATACCCAAATGCTGTTCTATCTCTAACCTCTTTTATCCCATAATCCATTTCCTATATATTACTATTTCCTCTGGTGAATATGCCTTTGATACCTTGTCATACAGTCTTTCTACTCCTCCTGGAAATAGGGATTTAATATCCATTTTCACCCCCTCCCAGATTCTTTGAGTGTGGCTTTAAGTCATTCAGAATAAAGTCATTCAAAATAAATCATCCAGTCACAGGTATAAAGCGACAGGATGTTGCCAATGGCTAATTGTTTTTATGTAGGGACCATTCCTGCTTCCTATGATATAACTTGGTCAGATATGGAGGATTGCTCTTGATTGGGAAATATCTCTAAGGACTTCCCAGGAAACCCTGGGTATATGTGACGAGCTGGTTAATCCTCTTCCTCCAATCTTCTTGAAGTTTTGGAAAAAAAATAACCATCTCTTAATGGAGAAGGTATAAAAGAGTTCAATTTGGGGTAGAAAGACAGGAAGCTCTAAAGCTGTCATTTCATATTCTAGCTCTTATTGTATAACACTGAACTCCATCCTTAGCCTCCCTGAAGACTCAGCTTCATCAACTGGATAATGAGCACAACAGTTACTGGCAAAGAAAAGGGATGGGTCAAAATCATTTACATTTCCTTAAGGCTGGTTCCCAGTGCTTAAAACATAGTCAAGCAAGCTAAATTTTAAGTGCTTTAGGGATGACATAGTGTTTTCCTCATAATGTAACTTGTGACACAGGTAGTGTGGCTATACTCACATTTTTGCTATCGAAGTAAACTTTCAGTAAAGTTGAGACACTTTCCATTTGGTCACACAGGTTTTTTTTTTTTAATTCTTTTTTTATTAAAGCTTTTTATTTTCAAAACATATGCATAGATAATTTTTCAACACTGACCCTTGCAAAACCTTACGCTCCAAATTTTCCCTTCCTTCCCCTCCCCCCTCCCCTAGATGGCAAGTAGTCCAATATATGTTATACCTGTTAAAATATATGTTAAATACAATATATAAACATATTTATACAATTATCTTGCTGCCCAAGAAAAATCAGATCAAACAGGAAAAAAAAATGGGAAAGAAAACAAAATGCAAGTGATCAATAACAAAAAGAATGAAAATGCTATGTTGTGTGCCACAGTCCTCTCTTTGAGTGTAGATGACTCTCTTCATGGTCACACAGTTAATAAAGGTCAGCGTAAGAATATGAACCCAAGGCTTCAAACTCCCAATCCACTGCTCGTTCTTTTATGTTATAGTGCCTCTCAATAGTTTTGGGATTGCGGTTTCCCTATCAAATCATTTAAAAAATTTAGAGCATATTCCAAAAGGAAAAGGAAAGAATCCAAATGCTTTGAAACTTGACTTTCGTATTTATGCATAAAACCTGTTTTCTGCTTTGTCCAAGTTCAAGGAACTAGTAAATGCCTTTCATATGCAAACATTTTTGATGAGCTAATTAGAATAAACAGAAAAATCAACCCATTAGGTACTTCATGCCAGACATTTAAGCTTTGGTAATTTAACTAAGATGACTTTAAACACCAAAGAAAGGTTAATACCACTTGGAGGGAGAGGGGGATTGTTTATTCTTCTATTTAGCTCCATCCCAAAGACAATTTAAAATTTGTGTTATTATTATCCTTCTTTCAAAAATATGTTCAAAATAAAATTGTCTTTGTATCCAAGTGAACTTCTTTGGGGACCCATCCCATCATTAGTTATCAGATATCCATTCTCCTCCAATTGGACTACAATGTTGGAATTGATTAAAGGCCAGTCTTGTGGTCAGAAAGACCTGGGCCTAAATCTTGCTTTAGACACATACTATCTGGGTAGGGGCAACACACTAGAGAAGCCAAAGGTTCCCTCGGTGTATTTGATTCTTAGTGTCAAAAAAGCTCACACATATCCCATTTTCTCATATTGAACAAAATTACCTATAAGTATGGAGAAATGCCTCCTCTCATTTATTTTGGCCCTTACTTCATCTAGAAAGAAAGGAAGCCCACGGGGATTAGGAGTACTGCTATACTAGGAATGGATGTGTTAACATTTAAGCATCTTTACTGGTCTCTGAAAACTTCAATTCCAAGTGAGAAACAAGGTTCATGAGTTGTTCACTGCCTTCTCCTTGTCTAGCCCCTCAAATTTTATTTCTAGGAACTTAAGCAGTACAGCTGGGGACATCATTATATAAGATTGTATAATTCTGGTTTACTGTGAAGTATAAACTTTTTATTAACATCTTGCTTTTCCTTAGAATCAGTTTACATCTTAATTTAAAATATACACTACCTTTCAAAGTAGTCAGATTCCTACACAACTCTTTCCCCTGAATTAATTAGACTGTTCAAACAACAACAACATCTCAATATTTGCTGAATAGTTACTGAACTGCCTTGGGTTATGGAAGTTTTGAAGTATAAGGTTTAGTCCATATCCTTAATCGCTTTTGCTCTAGGTAGGGAGGGAGAACTAACATATATACTCTAAATAAGAAGCACTGTGAAATGATGTACTAAACTGAGCTTTATGGAAATCAAGTAATGTCAGAATTCAAAGGAGGGAGAGATCTGCAAGATTTGCACTTCTTGGTGGGATATTTTCTTGGTGGGGGAGAGAGGGATTCCAGTTGTGCCTTCAATTTGGATAGGCAAGGGAAAAGAGAAAGCACTGCAGGTAACAAGGACTAGCAAAAGTGAAACATAGAGATGGTGAAAGCCATGAAGATACTGGCAAGGCTGGAGTGGAAGAAAGTATATAGGGGTACAGTGGAAAGAATACTTAAACCTCAAGTCATGGAGTCCCAAGTTCCAATCCAACCTCATACTCTTATTGGCTTTCTGATCCTGGAGAAGTCACTTAATCTCTAACTTTAACTTTATCTAACTTTATCTATAAAATGGGGACAATATAGCATCTACCTCCCACGGTTGTCCTGAGGAGAAAGTGAAATAAGATATATAAAGGCCTTTGCAGATCTAAAAATGCTATGTAAAATACTATCCGTATTGTTACTCATTGTCATCATCATCATCATCACCACCATCATTATATAGAGATGGAGGGAAAAGCATCAGAAAGAATTTTTTCCCCACAGTTTCATCTAGAAATAATTTCTCCCTCTCATTGATTAATAATCCTCTAAAAATTCACTGAGATGGATCTGTGTCTTTTTCTTAGAGGTTTTAGCTTTGGAACTTTGACTTTGTTATTTTCTTCTGGGTATGGGTTTTGATTTTCTCTGTACCATAGTAACTTCCTGTGGTCAGAATTCTTTTGTATTTGCTCATTTTTCCAATCTATTTCTTGACTTTTAATTTTTTGGTAAAGTGGGGCTCTGCTTCCAGGATGGAGACTACAGTGTCCCAGACTTTAGGGATTTTGTGCAGCTATTTTCAGAGATCCTTCTAGGGACCTGTGTGTTTTCAGGTCTTCCAAGGTGGTATGACCTGAAGAGAGGTGTGTATACTACTCTCATGGCTTATTTATGCCCTGGTCTGTGAGTAACCACAAGCACTCTTTTCTCCCCTGGAACTGATATGAGGGTCCATACTCTACTGCGGTCACAAGCTTTGTTGTGCTAGTGCTCTTCCTCATCCTGGACTTCTAGCCAGGACTGCAAATGAGATGGGCAAAGCAACAAGTCCTGCCTCAGTGCTAGCAAAGAGACCCCAGAGATCTTCTGACCAGTTTGACCCCCTGATTGTATATGAGCTAAGAGATATGGAAGCAGCAGCCGCTGCTGTTGATTCAGTGATTTCCAAGGCTTGTTCCTGGTTTCTTGGGCTCAGAGTTGTGCTGATATAGTTTGATTTGTGCTCCATTCTCATCCAGATCAGATAGACCTTTCCTGCTGACCTTTTAACTTGTCTTTGGCTGGCTAGTTATTTTACTCCATTCTTTGTGGATGCTGTTGTACTGGGAATTGTTTTATGGCATTATTTAAAAGTGTTCAGAAGGGTTTTGGGGAGAACTCTGTGCCTTTTGTCTGCCATTTTTGCTCTGCCCTGAGCTGCCTCTTTTTAAACTCCTTTGGAATCTCCTGAGGAGGAATATGGAGTGGAGTTATGGCCTATCTGAACCCTGAGGGAGATCTGAGGATGTCTACAGAGGTCCTGTCAGAAGATGGCAGTAATGAATCAATGCCTGCAGAATTGTTGGGGATGAGCCGGTGAGCAAGTTGTTTTTATAGCCTTAACTTGTACATTATACACAAGTGAGAAAGTGAATCAGCCTCCTGCCCCACACCTGTGAGTGGAAGCCATGCAGGCAGCCGAGAATGATGGAGGCAGAGAACCTGGGGTCTACAAGGCTGAATAGATGTGTTGGACTTTGGTGGGTTATGGGAGAGACACACACAGTCTCAGAGCAAGGGAATCAATCTCTACCCTATCCTGTTCTCCCTGGTAGATCCTCTGAGCAAAGTCTCTTGGATTCAAGTCCTTGTTGCTCACTTGGTTGCTCAATCAATCCTTTCATCAATTAGGTTTCAGAGGAACAACTCTATACTTAATATTGGGGAGTGGGGAAAGATGATAGGAAAAAGAGAAGAGACATTCCCTAACTTTAAGGAATTTTATATACTTGGAGAGACAATTAATTCAGATGGAATAATTTGAGAACAATACAAGATGGCCTATAATCAAGAGCTAAACTGGGCTCTTTGTTATAGGAGTCCTGAGGAGAAGAAAAACAATGAGCTGGGGTTCAGAAACATTGATTTAATAAGGTCAAGAAATATCTTAAGAACAGAGCTCTAGGCATGTTAATTGGACTAAAAACTGTAACTGGGATGGAGCAATTGTAGCTTTGTACTGAGGGTAGCCAATCTGGGTTGAGGGGATGCTTCCTTCCTGAAGGATTATTCTGACACAAGGCTCTATCCAGAATGGCACAATTTCCTTTGCCTGACCTGAGACTGAGTGCCACACCATTACTGTGGCACCCCTTTCCCTGGGTTCACTGTCCCTCACAGCCATACTCCCTGCCTGAGGTTTCCCCACCTCCACCCCAAGTGTCTAGGAATTAGTCAGGCTACACTCTCTGCAAGATCTACCTGCCCAACTCTTGGTAGGATTGTATCTGCCACAGGAAACTAGCCTGCATCTGACCCTCCACAACACCCTATAACACACCCAACATTTGATGAGATTTGCTTCACCTGAAGGGGACATAATTCCTTGGTATAGCTTTGAATCAAGCCATAAGCAGTGATACCCCTGCCTTTCTGCCTTCACCTACCCTTTATTCCTCTGGACCATAACTCCCTGTCTCCTAATCTTGTTCCCTATTAGCAGCTTTCACTGGGCCACTTTTCTCCATCTTCCTGGGAACTGATGGTACCCTGTGGGGTATATGATGGTGGATGTGAGGCCCTCAAAATCTGCAGTTCAGGGAAGACTTTTGGGAGGGAGATATGAGGTAAGTTGGGGCTTGATGGAAGACAAGAGGGCATGAGAATGAATGGGGTGGAGGAGGGAGGTCTGGAGACACTTAAAAATTCAGCTTTATATTCTAGGGTTCTAGTTATAAGCCACATTTTCCTCTAAAAGAGATTCTCCAAGTTGAAAAGAATCTTGATCTCATACTCAGTGTTTCTGTTTCTCATCCACTGTCTGACATACTTAATTTTTTATATGAGGGAATTAATAAAGGTTGCTAATAACTTAATGCTTTTTCACCTTCATTCATACTGCCTCCTCTGCCTACAATGCCTTCTCTGCTATTTTCTACCTATTAGAATTCTACCCATTTTCTTAGTCCAGCTCAGATCTTTCCTTTTCTTTCATGATATCTGCTCTAAATACTCCATTCCTTGATGATTAATCCTTCCCTGAAAGTCTATTTTATTTCACAAGGATTGTTTATATCAATTATTTGGTCCCTAGCATATATTGATATCTTTTTTTTCAATTTTTCTTACTTAATAAATTATTAGTTAACTTTTTGTTCATATGTGTCCCTCATCTGCCTATAAGCTCCTTGAGGGCAATAACTGTTTTATTCATCTTTGGTTTTTCCTATATCACTTAGCATGAGCATAATGCATAGTGTGCTAAATTTGGAATGTGGAACATCTGGATTTACATATTGCCTCTGATGTTAGCAATGTGACCATAGGCAAGTCATTTAACTTGCCAATGGCCCAGGCAACTCCCTAAGACTGTAAGTCATAGATGAGTTGCCAGTATGTATTGGTGAAGGAAGTTTCCACACCAAGAATTCCCCACAGGACATAAATCTTATGCTGTCCTTCTCCGCCCCCCCCAAAAAAACCCCAAAAACCCAAAAACAAAAAAACCAAAAACTTGTCTCATAAGGCTCCAGTGAATAATGTATATAAGTGATTTGCAAATTGTAAAGAGATATATAAAATATCAATTACTATTGTTAATGGTAGTTATAAGAATTTGAGTAGTTCACTATGGAATACAACTTTCCATTCTTTTATTCTATCCTCTAATCTTCCTTTTTAAATTATATTCCTTTCCAATTAAATTAATTGGGCAAACATCCATTAGGCACCTACTGTGTGCAGACCCTTATAAACAGAACCATACTTAGTGCTAGGAGAGATATAAAGCTAATAGAATACAAAATCTTTGCTGTCATAGAGTTTATACTTTAGCTTATGCTATCAAACATTCTTTTTGTTTATTGTTTGTTTATTGAAACTTTTTTGTTTGGTTATTTATTGTTTGTTTATTTAAAGAACTGTTTATTGAATGAATGATTTTATATATATAATATACACACACACACACACACTTTTTTTTCCCTCTGTTATGTTCTGCTTGGTGGGCAGGGCCTGTTTTATCTCATTTTACTGCATTGCATGGAGACAGTCTCAGGCCAGCGACTGGGCAGACTAGTGTCTGGTGTCCAGGCCTGGGCATCTGGCCAAAACTGTCCATAAGAAGTAGCATTTCTGTCTTTTGTCCCCATCATTGATTTAATATAACCTTAAATAATAATGGGGTGGGGGAAGGAGAATGGAACTAGAAACAACTGAGCTGAGAGGCGATGCAACAATCTTATCAAACTTGGCATTTCCCTCTTGCTATTTGAGAAGCAATTTTTCCTTTGATGTAAACATTTTTTTTTATTATTATTCCTGCCTGAGCTGTGTGAGCTATTCTTGCTTTGTGACTTCCTCAATTTCCCTCTGGTCCTTGAATGAAGGCAGAATCAGGCTTGTAACCATGGTAATTCTCTAATGTTCTTCTCCTCTAAACCATAAACATAGAGGGAGTCCCTATTACATTTTCTTCAATGAGAAAATAAAGCTTCTTCTGGCTGGGGTCAGGTTAGAAGGGGAAGAAAGGATTTTTTTTTTCATCTAAAAGTAGTCAAGGACAGTCTTTGACAATTATAATCATGGAATCAAATTCATGGAATCTTTATTAAGCACTTACTATATGCCCAACTTTGTCCTGAGTGATGTATAAAGAGATGAGATAGTAAACGGTGGTCCCTGACTACCCTGGGGCAATAGGAAAACAAGCCTGATATATTACCTAACTGTGGAATACTCAATGAATCTTGAATGAATGAGTAAATGCATCTTCATCTAAGGTCCTATTTGGAGATCTCCTTGTAGCACAGAGTTGATTTTAGATTCTTAGAAGCTATGTCAGTGGACCCCAAGTTCTGACATGTCATGTTATTGCTCACTTATTTCAACTGTATCAGATTCATTGTCCCTACTTTGGATTTTCTTGGCAAAGGAGCTGGAGTGGGTTGCCATTTCCTTGTCCATCTCATTTTACATATAAGGAAACTGAGGCACACAGGATTAAGTGACTTTCTTAGGGTCACACAGCTAGTATATGTCTGAAGCCAGATTTGAACTCACAAAGATGAATCTTCTGATTCCAGGTTCTGTCTTCTGTCACCTGTGAGATTAAGTGATTAGCCCTTCTCTTTTTTGTGTTTTTTGTTTCGTATGTGCTTATATATGTACTTTTTGCCTTTCCTTGTTAGAATATAAGTTTCTTGATAATAAGACCTGCATGATTCAATGCATTTGTGCTCCTAGCTCCTACTGCATAAGTGCTTAATAAATGTTTGCTCATTGAATCCATTTCTGCATCTGTGTCCAAAAGGGTTTCATCTTGGTAGATGTGTCAGAGGTGACATAGTGGAAAGAGGGGAGCCAGGAGCTGGGCTTTCCATGGAAGAGAATAACTCTGGACATGATCCCTCAGCACCAAGAACTGAGGCATAAAGGCAAGAATCGAGTAAGGCAAAAGATTGTGCATAACCCTAAGGGAAGGAACATTATTAATCTGGAATGAAGACTAACACTGTAACAGAACAATGGGGACATTGGGTTGCTGTCAGTTATCCCAAAGATTTTCTCTTAATTCTTTCTAACTCTGCTGAGCTGTTGGTTCATCTTAAACTTGAGTGATCTCAGATTTCATAAGAAAGGAGGATGAAATGGCCTTTCAGATTAGTGCTTTTTACCCCCAAGTATTGTCGACTGTCACCATCACCCCGTGAATAACACTGCAGCCTGCAGTTTTGTTTACGTGTGTGAGAATGCAGGGAGTTTGACTTCGATGCCATTTGGAAAATTGGAGTTTTCCATCATTCTGTCATGTAGTTCCTGAGCTTGCTGTATCTATTGAATTACCAGAGGCAGGAGGAATGGGGCATAGGCAGAGTCTGCATTGGGTTTTCTTGCCCATCTGTGGCTGGGAACTCTTAGGAGACATTATTTTCCTCCATACTCTATTGGGCCTCAGAAAAAAATTGGGCAAGAAAGGGAAGTCTCTTCCCCAACCATGTTCCTTTTCTAAATCCAAATAATTCTCCAAACATCTTGCTCTACTAGCCAGTGGAGATAAAGAACTTAGAGGGGAAAAGATCCAAAATAGAGTAGAAATCTCAAGGGGAATAGATCTCAATACCTGCATTTATAGAGTATGTGAGTTAGACTAAGTTCTTCTAGTTATAATACTTTAGGATTTGAGAAATTATGGGGATTCCAGATTGATATAGGAATTTTCAGAGTTACAGAATGTCCGCAATGAGAGGAATATTAATGTGTTATATTTGAGAAAATCCTACTTTAAAGTCAGCTTTCCATGGAAAGTGAAAGGGATTTGAAACTACTCAATTATCAACCCCTCCTGTGGTCATTGAAGTACAGTAAAATTTGCCTTTGATCATGAGGATGATCCCAAACTCGGTAGTTGTTAGGTCAGAAAGGAAGAATATCTGAACCTATACTCAGGGAGAGATATGGAACAAGAAGATTTTCTCTCTTCTGTACCCTTCAGTAAATCATTTCCATATAAGATCCTAAAATTACAGGTCATTGTAGGGCATTATGGAACAATTAGCCATACATGACTAACATACTTTATTCTATATTGAGCGTGACTATATTCCCCACAAGATAAGAAATAGGAAATAAGAATAATATAAAACAAAACAAGAAATAATGGCAAATCCAATTATTAATAGTGCTTTAGGATTTTCAAAAGGTTTTTCTCACTTCAGTTTTGTAAAGTTGGGAGCACATAAAAATGCAAGCAAGATTCTAAGTGACAGTCTAGGAATGGGATGTTATCCCAGTCTTATCCATTCAGCACAATTTTCTGCACCTTTCATAGACCTACTAGTAGTCCTGCATGGTGAGAATCATTGCTATCATCCTCACCAGGCAGTTCGGGAAGAGGACTCCATATATTTTAGGAATATTTTTCATCTCTCCTGGGTCCCAGGGTACCAGATTGGTTTTCTTTTCACTGCATCAACTCACAAACAAATAGAGCGAGAAGAAATTGATGACACACTTCAATATGAATGGAAGATGATCACAGAGTCATTGATTCAGAGTTGGAAAGAACCAGTGGGGTCATTTAATCCTCCTATGACAAAAATGAGATGAGGGGAGATTGCCTGGGCTCTCTGACTCCAGAGCCAATGCCCATTCCTCTATTCCCTGAAGCAATCTTTTGTGAGATGGTCCTGTGCAAGCTCTGAGCACTGTATAACTCATGGTTGAATCATGACCATATACACTGGGGATGATGCTGAGAAGACCTTGTATGAGGTACAGAAAGGTCAGTGCACGCAGAGTGAAGAGGAGGCAGAGAGAGTACAATGAGGAAGCACTTATGTTTGATCTCAAAGCCACTACAGTTTTTTCTTAAATAGAATTATGACTTGATCCTTTTAATAATGTAATGACAACTTACGTATAGCACCTACTATGTGCCAAGAACCACACTAAGAGCTTTACAAAATATTTTATTTGATTTTAATAACAACTTTGAGAGAGAGGTGCTGTATTTTCCCCACTTTACAGTTGAAGAAATTGAGAAAAACAGAAGTTACTTGATTTACTCCAAATCACAAAGCACTATATTAAGTGTCTGCAGCTGGATTTGAACTAAGGTTTTCCTGACTTCAGGCCCAGAAATTTATTTGCATTTAGCTGCCTTTACCAATATTTTATGAATTCTCAGCTCTACTTGGTGGTCTAACATGGTGGTATTGGTGATGAGTCAGAAAGATAAGTTGGAAACCCATCATAATTGAAGACTTTTGTCACCTTTGAATGAACCAGGATATAACATCACTAAGATCATCATCGCACTGGGGAATTGGAGTAGGGATACTGCTGCAGTCGGGGATGCCCTGGTTTTGCTGGACTTCCCCCTACTTATCTGTCTCTGACTGGCTGCTCACATGGTAGTAATATTCATTTAAGGGTTTCCATGGAATTTTGTATTAGGCACCGTGGCTCTTGAGCTCCCTGATATTTTGCTTCTAAAGCCTCTGACCCAGAAAGATCTTTTTGTATGCAATCAGTGGGGAGGAGCAGCAGGAGGAGAACACGTTCGGCATTGTCAAAATGCTGGTTTCTCAGAGCTTATTGAAGAGACTATAGCATAATGGAAAGTATACTGGATAGGCATTTGAGCCCCAACTGACTTTTAATGAGTCATTTCTCCTCTCTTTGACATGAAGAGGCTGAGTCCTTCTCTGGCTCTCAGTTCTCTAGTTTGTAAAATAAAAAGACTGAACCTCTATGTTATCTGTGGAATCTAAGATCTGTATGATTAGTACAGTTGGATTGGACATGGTGGAAAATGGAGTGTTGTGACAACATCTGGGATGTGGATATTCTTCTTCCAAGCAGTGACTGATGTCCCTGACATCATGATCTTTCCTCACCCCAACTCCCATGTTTTATTTTTAATTATTTAAAAAATAATTTATTTTGAAATTTTCTTTTCTTCTTAATTTTGAGTTTCAAATTCTTTCCCTTCATCTCACCCCTTCCATTACCCATTGAAAAGGCAAGCAATTGCATGTGAAATCATGAAAAACATGTTTCCATATTATCCATATATTTCCTTAAGCAAGAAACAAAAAGTGAGAAAATTATATTTTAATTTCTATTTGGAGTTCATCAATTGTCTCTCTGGAGATGGATAACATTTTTTCATTATGAAACCTTTGGAACTGTCTTGGATCATTGCATTGAATCTTTCATCAAGTTTTTCACAATTGATCATCATGACAACATTGCTGTTACTGTACACAATAGTCTTGTGGTTCTTCTCAGTTCATTTTGTATTGGTTCATATAAACCTTGTCATGCTTTCCTGAAATCACCTACCAGTTTATTTCTTATAGTATAGTGATACTCCCTTGTGCCTGTGAAAGATGAAATTATTGAGAAAATAAAGGTTTGATCTTCTGAAAATGTTAATTTATTAAGCACTATATGCCAATTGCCTAACAAAATAATTTATTAAGAGTATATGCCAATTGCCTAAAAATATCATTTCTTTAGCTTAAGTCTGGACCCCAAATACAGAGGAAGACAGACTTTTATATATTAAAAACAATGACTCAAGACCACTTACTTGAAAGGACACAATACAACATCAGGCCATCCGAATTCAAATTGGATGAAAGATTAGGGACTTTCCAAATTAAGAGGAGGGGAGTGAAGAGGTGAAATCCCCTGAATTCAGAAAAAGACATGTCCCTTACCCCCAAATGTCTATAAATAATCAAAGGAACATGGAAATAGTAATTGATCAGTTTGGAACTAGTTTTCAGAAAAGATACATGAGTTGCTTGAGATGTGCATTTGTGAGAAAACTCATTGCATCAGATTGGGTTTTTAGTCAGCATAAACTAGGTCTATTGTTAAGGGTCTCTAAGCAGCAGTTGAGGTGGTCCAGTTGCCCACGTACACAGGACTAGGTCCAAATAATGCCACAAAGTTTTATCTTAGTTCCCATAATTGAATCTCATAGTTCTGAAATTGGACAAGTCCTAATTGAATAGAAAGAGTACTATACTGTCTCCAGACTGAACCATAAAATTATGAGACAATGTGGTTCAATCAAATCTCCATGAGTAACTACTTGCTATCTTAATCCCTTCAATTCCTCCAATTCCTCCTCATTACAACTCAGAACTTGTCCTGCCATTTCTCAAATGATGAAATTTATTTTAAAAAATATCATTTCATTGTCTATGGTATCTTTTAGTAAAATATAACTTTCTGATTATCTCTTTTAATTAAGTCTATTTTTGATTTTGGTTTGTCCAAGATCATGATTTCGATCTTGCCTTTTTTTACTTTTACTGAAGCTTATTAGATTTTGCTCTAGTCCTTTATTTAGATCTCTCTCTGGATCATTCTGTTTCAAATGTATCTTTTGCAAACAATATGTTGTTGAATTCTGATTTCTAATGCATTCTGCTATCTATTTCTGTTTTATGGGTGAGCTCATTCCATTCACACTTACAGTTATGATTATTAACCGTTTGTTTCCCTGTATCTCATTTTCTTTTATTTCTTCTTCTCTTGTTATTTTTATTGTATTCCTCCTCAGAAGTCTAGTTTGTTTCTGACCACTACCTCCCTTAATATGCCCTCCATTTTTATCACCCACACCCTCTTCTCCCTTTCTTCTCTCCTTTCCCTACTATGTAAGGTAGTTTCTATATACAACTGGATGTATGTGTGTTCACACCCTCCCCCCCCCCCCACCCATGCACACACACACACACACACACACACCACACACATTCACATTCTTCCCTCTTTAAACCAATTCTGATGAGAAGAGGTTCAAACATTCTCTCCACTATACAAAACTCTTCCTTATTGCCTCTTTTATGTGAAAAAAAATTTCCTTTTGCTTCTCCCTTTCTCTTTTTCCAATGTTTCTTTTTCTGTCGCTCCTTCATTTTTTGGAGATCATTCCAATATAATCTATTCATATCCATCCCTCTTTCTATGTAAATTTTAATTACTTTAATAATAAGATTCTTAGGATTTAAAACTATGATCTTCCCATATAGGAGTCCCTTTTCGAATCCCTTATGATTTTTCTTGCCTATTTAGCTTTTTGTGTTCCTCTTGAATCTTGTTTTTTAATGGCAGCTTTTTTGTTTATCTCTAGTCTTTTCATCAGGAATACTTAAAAGTCCTCTATTTCATTAACTTTCTATTTCCCCTTTGAAGGCTAATTTTCAATTTTTCTGGGTAGATTATTTTTGGTTATAATTCAAGCTCTTTGCCTCATATTTTTGGTTGCAATTCCATCACCTTTGTCTTTGCTTCATATTCCAATCCCACTTCTCTTTTACCTTGTAAACTTCTTTCTGGCTGCTTGGAATATTTTCTCCTAATTTTACCTAGGAGCTCTAAAATTTGACTATAATATTCCTAAGAGTACATTCTCTTCAATTTTTTTCATTTTTTCTTTGTTTTGTTATTTCTTCATGTCTCATGGAGTCTGCTTCCACTCACCCAATTCTAATTTTTAAGAATTATTTTCTTCAATGAGCTTTTGTGCCTCTTTTCCCATTCAGCCCATTCTACTTTAAGAAGTTATTTTATTCAGCAAGTTTTTGTGCCTCTTTTGCCATTTGGTCAATTTTTTCATGATTTTTTTAAAGTATTTTTTATGTTTCTCTTTTACCAAGCTGTTAATTCTCTTTTTGTAATTTACTTGCCTTATTGTCTTTTCTTTTCCAACTTTTAGTCTATTATTTTTTTCTTTCACTCTTCCAAAAATTTTGTTGAACTTAGGTTTAGTTAGCATTTTTCTTTAAGACTTTGGTTGTATTTAACATGCATTGGTCAACCTGCCATCTGGGGGAGAGGGTGGGGAGAAGGAGGGGAAAATTGGAACAAAAGGTTTTGCAATTGTCAATGCTGAAAAATTACCCATGCATATATCTTGTAAATAAAAAGCTATAATAATTTAAAAAAGACTTTGGTTGTAGCTGTTTTCACATTATTGTCTTCTTTTGAGTTCAAATCTTGGTGCTCCCTGCCATTGTAGAGGCTTTTTATGGTCTTTTTTATTGTTGTTTGTTCATTTTTCAGCTTTTTTCTTCACTTTAAACTTTATAATAAAGTTAGTCTCTGATCACTTGGGGATGGGATGATATTGTCCCAAGCTTCAGGTTTTTTTCAGGCTGTTTTCAGAGCTAGTTCTAGGAGTTTGCAAGTTTTGGGTGCTTCAAAGGTGGTGTCACCCTGTGAAAAATATGGTCACTGGTCTCCTTGTTTGTGCTCTGGTCTTTAGCCAGGAAGGGTCCTTGCTTCCACATAGCTGGGAGCATTAATATTTTTCTTGGCCTTGAAATTGGGACCAGGGGCTCCCTTGTGACCAACCACAAGAACTCTTCTCTGCTCTGGAACTGTGACTCAGAATTACATATAGGCAATAGAATTGCCATCAGTGCCAGCTGCACTTAGTGCTAGAAAGCATCCCTCATATATTTCTGATTTATTTCTTGATTCTTTATCATTTCTGGTTTGAGAGCTTCTCAAAGCTGCTGTGGCCACCCTTCATATGTGTTCTAGACAAGCCTCCACGTGGTGGCTTGCTTATTCCCTAAGGTTTTTTAGGTCTGACAAATGTCTTACTCTGACCTTTTGTTGGATCTGCTGTTCCAAAATTTGATTTGAGGTGTTATTTTAAAGTTGTTTAAAGGGGGATTTTGAGAAAGTTCAGCTGGGTTGTTGCCTCTAATCTGTCATCTTGGCTCTGTCCCCACTTCATGGTCTTCTGCCAGCCCATTTTGGGGTATTATGTTTTCTTCTTCCTTCCCTCTCCTGTGATAGCAGTCATGTTTACTCAAACTGTCCTTTTTGCCTGAGGTTAAAAACCACCAAGTTATGCCTCTGATGATCATAAGAGTAGCCTCATGAATTTCAATCCATTCCAGAGCAGTATTCTTCTTTTCAGCCTGCACTATTGAATTCCATGAATATTTCTAGGGACCCTTTAGTGCAAAGGGACAGCCTAGTGTCCCTAATCTAAGTCATATTGTTGGCAGACCCTGGCTTTCGGGGAGAAGACATTCCCACCCACAACACAGGACCCTGGTTTTCAGGGAATGTCTTCCCTACCTTCCCTCCCCCTTTTTTGGGAGCTAGACATCTGTAAGCCATCTGTGGCACATGGTTAGATGGAAGAACAGAGGGAAAAAAGGTTTGGCAAGAAGGTAAGAATGACCAGTGGAGAGATTATATTTTCATTTTAGAGATGAGAAACCAAGATAAAGAAAGTGACATGCCCAGGATCAGACAGCTTATAAATATTAGTTGATATTTTTCTTGATTCTAGGTCTGAGGTAGGAGAGAGTGTGACACTCAACATCATCAGATTTTCCAGATCAGCAACTAATGAGTGACAAAGGAACACACAAACATAGCAATGAGTCATACATAGAAGCAGAAAGAAGATATTTGTGAATGTTAGATCTGCAAGGTCTCCATAGACATACGTAGAGAATATTTGCACAAGCTCTAAAGTGATTATGTTGCTAAATGAACATGTCCTAAAGAGTTCTGGGGCAGCTACAGGGGTATCCAAGTAACATCTCTCCCAGTGGGATTTGGGAGGATAGTGAGGAACTGAAGTTGTTATTTCCTCCTTCCCTCCCAACCAAAACAGATTCATCTCTTGTAGACAAAGAACCTGGGCCTCGGTGTCCTGGGTTGGGAAGGATGCTCTAATACTTCTTCATAGTAGGTTCCCACCCAGAAGAATATCTGTGCCCTTCCAGACTGGGTCCTGAGAGTTACAGAGATGCTGAATTGCATATGAAGGAACAGGGTGAGGAGCGAAATCTTTAAGCTACATGGTCAGCATCCCTTCCTCCGACATCTCACTTTTTACCTCTTTGAAGATCATTACTGCTCACCGAGTGGGCTTTTCAAGGAATAAAAGGGCCAGTAGGTAGAGAAAAGACATGGTCAAATAATAGAGCAGAGTGAACCTTGAATAGTGATGTGATAAGGCTTCTTATCTACAATGTCCTGGGGAAATGAGAAGCAGGAATCAGGAGGCCTCAGTTTGAATAGCAAATTTGCCACCAAATTACATGTATGATCTCAGTCAAATTATCTCATATGTCTGGTTTTCTTGTATGTGAAATGAAGACTGTGGATTAGCTGACCTCTAAGGGCCTTTTTGGTGCTAACAAATTCTCATCTCTTTTAATTGTCAGTGTAGAATGTTAGTGACATCCTACAGTCTGTCTTGCCCTAGGCCTGAATTAATTCCTTTTCCCTACTCCCTCACCCCATCTCCCTTCATCATTCCACATTTATTGTCGGTCTACCTGATTTCATTATGAACTCTTCAAAAGCCTGGACTATGTCTCATTTCCTCTGCCTCTCCTTTATCCTCACAAAATCAATGCCTGGTACCAAGATCTGTTTATTCAATAAATGAATGTTGAGTGAATGGCCAGACCCTTTCTCTTTTCCTCCCTTTGTGGGATGGTAGTGCCTGACACATAGTAGAAGCTTAATAAATACTTGTTGATTGAGTAAAAAAAAATAAAAACAGTGAAATACCCTGGGGTCTTTGTGAGATTAGAGTTCTACAAGCAATGAGAGATGGGTCTTATATTTTTGATCCCCTTGCTTCTCCTCATTTTAAATACTCTCCACCCCATTCTCTGCCTATTCCAGCAGCAATTCTTTAGTTCAAGATTTGCTTTTTCTATGAAGACTTCCTGAAACTCAGTTTTCTCTTTCCTCTGCACTCCGTTTTGTCTATGTAACATTTCCTAATGGTGAACTCTAGGACATGTTCAGTTTGCATTTCAGTCAAACTCATGGACTTCCCCACTGTAAAGCTTGTGAAAACATCCTCTGTCTACCCCTGTGGGGACTTTGTAGAAATCTGAGCATTCTCAGATATCTTTTTCCTGTTTCTATGTACAACTCATTGCTAGGTTTTGTGTATTTTTTAATCCATCATTGGTTGTCAATCTGGAAAATCTGAGGACATAGAGTGTCACACTTTTTAATAAAAGAGAAAGCTTCCAGGGAGATTTTTTTTTCCTGGAGATGACTTTTGATAAGACAAGCTGTGATTACAGTTTGGGGAATGAACAAAGGAAGAGTTCTTTCAATACCTCAGAATGTTGGAAGCCCCGGGACCCTTCAGATCCTCAGTCCTGAAGTGAAGAGTAGACTTAGCTAGCCGGGCTTGTACTACCTTTTGGTCATTTTGGCTCTTCTTTTGTGTTTCCTTTCCTCTAATAATAATTTTATGAGCATTGAAAGTTCTAAAAGTGTCCTATAGGTATGGTGACAAAAGCAGAATTTATTCTAGTGATTGTGGTAATAATAACTGTACTAAAGTTAGATTTTGGGATAAAAAAGCCTTTGGCAACAGAGAAGGGGACTTCCAGGAAAGAAAATTCTGATTGGATCCCAATTGGGTATTTGATGGGAAAATGCTGACAGCATGAAATGTAAATGACTTAATTAGCTGCTGTGAGAGTGCTTTGTCCAAACAAGTATATTTTATTTTTCTCAGTTACATGTAAAACAAAATTTCTTTGTTTTTAAAACTTTGAGTTCCATATTCTCTCTCTTCCATCCTCTCCCTCCCCCCCCATTGAGAAGTTACATGAGAAGTTTTGCAAAACATTTCCATAAAAGTCATGTTCCAAAAAAAAAAAAAAAAGCACAAAACACAAAACACAAAATAACCCAAAGACTTCCCTTCCCTAAAAAACCCTAAAAAAAATAAGGTTTTAAAAAAGTATGCTTCAATATGTATTCAGACATAAGCATTTCTTTCTTAGGATATGGATAGCATTTTTCATTATAAGTCTTGGATCATTGTATTGCTAAGAATGGCAAAGTCATTCAAAGATGATCGTTTTGCAACATTGCTATTACTTTGTCCATAGTATGCTTCACTTTGCTTGAGTTCATGGAGGACTTTCCAGGTTTTTCTGAAATACCCTATAGAGAAAAGTTTCTGAAAGGAAAGAAAGGCTCTGAGAAGAAGCCAGCATGTAAAGGAAATGACACATTGACCATTATCCTATTCCCAACTTACCAGGCTACAGTCTTTGGGAAATTCTCCCTTTGGTCATGAATGGGTCTGTTTGTCCGTCTGTCTGTCTTACTGGACCCGAGATACCTGATTCCAGTGGTAAAGATCATTCACTTTATATATTGTCTGGTACAGTCTCATCAGTATATTATCTAATTTTCATTTGTTGTCAATTTGGATAAATAGATAAAAATTTGTTATTCATTTGGTATGTTTTTTGTGTGTAACTAATACAAAATTTAAGTAGAAAATCAAACCCTGGAGATATAGCTTTGGGCATTCATTCCTCATTATGGAATAGCAACTGAGAGTTCAATTTGAATATAAAATTTATTTTTCCCAGATTAATAATATTTTAAGAGTGGATAGATGTAATTCTAGCATGGTAGCCTCCTTCTAAAGAAAACAAAATGACCAGTCTTGTAGCTTCAATCTTTTGCTTTCTCTCCTGGAAAGAATCAAAAGCTCCTTTGGAGAAGGGTAGATGGAAAAGACTGTAGTGATTTATACATAAATAAACAGGCATATGTATATATACACATATTATGTACACATATTTATGTATATGTCTATATCTCTATGTGGACCATATATAGAAAGACATATATGGAGATACTTAACCTACATGGGGAGCACATATATTCCTTTACATGTGGGGACTTGCAACTTTTCCCATAATAGCAAGAATAGGATGATGAGTCAATGAATGTGAGAAGAAGGGAACCTACTTGTTTTACTGAGTAGTCAGACAATGCTGGTACAGTTATACTGATAAATAATCCCATGACTAGGTATAGAATTGTGTTGTATTTATCCTGAGACCTTCTGAGTCCCAGAAGTCATTTCTTCTAGCCTCTAAGACAGATATGTACCACTTATTTGGTACAATTTCTCTCTCTCTCTCTCTCTCTCTCTCTCTCTCTCTCTCACACACACACACACACACACACACACATATATATTATATATATAGTGAAACTAAAGTCTAGCTTCTTGGGGGCGGGGAAAAGCAGGTTCTCGGGAGGAGTTTTGTGCTAATAGAGCCCCAGGGACATTTATTATGCATAAGTAACTTTTCTAGCTGGAGCCTATGTATCCCCAAATAGAATAATGCTCCCAATGTCCCTGTGGTCAGAGGCTATGTTTGATGCTTCTGTGTTACAGAGAAAAGCATTGGGTACTGTGGGGACACAATGAATAATGGATTAATTGGCCTCACATATCCTTCTGTTTCTGTGAGTACTTTTTTCTAGGGATTTTGGCAGATTGACCTTTCAAGGGATACCTCCTTCCTTTTATAGAGTTTGATTTCTACTTTATTTATTCTTTAGTCAAAAGATTTGTTTTCCTAATAGTAAAAAATGGAATCCCTTGGACTCAAATGGGACTTTCACAAATTCTTATTTTGACAGGTGTTTTTTAAAATAAGCTTTTATTTATATCTTTGTTTTACATTCCTTCTTTTCCCAATGAATTCCTCCTTCCTTCCCATTTCATAGAGCAAGATCTTCTTATAGAGATTTAAAAAGAGGCAAAAGTAGTTGAGCAAAATTAAACCACATATGGAACAAATCCAACAATATAAACAGTGTTCTATATCCAGTCACCCTCCTATGCAAAGATAAGTTCTTTTGATAAATCTTTAAAGTACTCCTCCTCTGCTAGTCTGTCCCCTATTCCAGATGTACCCTTATTGCTTCTGATTCCCCTACTTTCACTATTTCTATGAATTGTTCATCAACATAGATGTATAAAGAATAGAGAATGGACTTGGAAAGATGAAGCTGAATTTCATTAGTTTTCTTCCTTGCCAGTGTTTATGGCTCTGCTAAAGTCTGGTGTGGGGGAGTGCTTTGTATTGTTGTCCTACAGACAGAGAATTATAGGGGGAATGTGATTTAGAGAGGAAGAGTGATGATATGGACATAAAAAAATGAAGGAGAAGACAAGGAAGAAAATATCTGGAGGTCAAAGTCTTCTCTTTCTTCAGTCTCTCTACTGCAAAAGTATAAAGATAACTCCTGCTTCAGCCCAGGCCCTTTGATAGTGGGAAGGCCATGGTTTCTATCTGCTGTGGGAAGGGAGAACTGAGAAAAATCATCTAGAAATACATTTACTGCTCCTTAGACATTGGTCCACTATATGTGACCTTCCTTATAGACTCTGCATCCCTCTGTCAGAATGCCTTTTTCTCTGGTACTCAGGGCTCAATCCTGGTCCAGAATGTGATAAAGTATGAGAGACACAAAGAAAATTCTAAATGGATTCAGGAGAGAGAGGCATTCCCTGGGGAGACCAGAAAAGGCTTTATGCTGATGTGTGAGCCAGACTTGAAAGCATGTTTCTCCCAATAATACCTTATGAGTTCCATGATTACTCAAAAGGTATTGAAAACATGAATGGATAAAAGCCCCACATTTTCCATATTATGCTATGCAGTTAGATGGCCACAGCATTGAGTTAATGTGTCAGTATGCGTATTTGGTACTGGTACAGTCATATTCCCCTGATCTGCTAGTGAGGGCAGTAACTGTCAAAAAAGAAACGGGACTCCTATGGCATGCTGGCACTAGTGGTCACCCCTTTATTTTTAAGCTAATCCCTTTAATAATATGTTCCAGAATATTTCCAGGAATTGAACTCAAACTAATTAGCCTATAGTTTGCAGATTCCATTTTCTTCCTTTTTTTGGAAATTAGGATCCTTTGCTCATTTCCAGGGCATGGGAGGGCACGTGGAGAGGGCTCCTATACTTCTATAATACTCCTGGGCAACTAATAATAATCATTAAGCATCTGTGAAGTGCCAGCTATGGTGCACAAGTCACAAGGGAAGTGTACAATTTAGCTTAAGTTCCCATCCTCATGGAGCTTCTAGTCTGTAGGGGGATACAATCACAATGCAAACGGTTATAATAAGAAAACATGCATCAGTGGTGGTGATTGTTTTTACTTCTTCATTTTCAAAGAGGATCAATGACATCCTGGACAGTGTCTTGATTTATGCGTGAAATGAATTTATCAGCTAGAAACAAAATACATTATAAGAGACTGATGATGAGTAGGATTGTTTTGATCAAGAGCATCAGAGAAAATTTCCTGGAAGAAGAAGCATTTGAACAGGATTTCAAAGGATAGGAATAATAAGTGAAATCGGTGAATTCGTTGTTCAATCATTTCAGTTGTGTCCAACTCTTTATAACTCCATGGGGGGTTTTCTTAGCAAAGATAACAGAATGGTTTGCCATTTCATTTTCTAACTTATTTTACAGATGAGAAAGCTAAGTCAGACAAGGTCAGATGAATTGCCCAGACACACACTCAGTAAGTGATTGAGGTCAAATTTGAACTTATGTTTTTATGATTCCAGGTCTCTATTCACCGAGCCCCCTCACTGCCTGATATAGGTGAACAAAATGATCATGTAAAAAAGTGCATTGGAATATTATTGTGCTGTAAGAAGTAAGAAAAAGAATGATTATAGAGAAGACTGGGAAGGCTTGTGTAAACTGATACAGAATGAAGTATACATTCTCAGAAAAATGGATACAATAATAAAGTGTAAAGACAAACCACTTTGAAAGACTTAAGAACTCTGATTCCTGCAATGAAGCTTGCTGTTGACTGACAATGGACAACCCATCTACCTTCCAGAAGATTGAAGAGAAAGTAGTTTATCTCCCAGAGGTGATAGATTCAAGATGTAGAATAAATCATACAGTTTTGCACAAAATATTTTGCTTAATTATGCACATTTGTTACAGTGCTTTGTATTTTCTTCTTTTTCAGTGTGTATGTATGTAGACTGGGAGGGAGAGAAAAAGTGAGGGGGAAGGAGGAAGCATTTATCTTAAGTGCCTACTATGTGCCAGCACTGTGCTAAATGCTTTACACAAATAGTATTTTATTTGATCCTTACAACTTTGTAAAATTATTACTATTATCATTCCTATTCCATAGTTGAGGAAATTGAGGCAGAAAAAGTTTAAAGAGCTTAAAGCTAGTAAGTGCCTGGGAGCATATATGAAATCAGAGCTTTGATACCAGGCTTCGTACTCTATCCACTGTACCATCTACATTTCTCATAAACACATTTATATTGAAACAAACTAAAATTAAATTTATAAAAATATCATATATAAATAAATGCAAATATAATATGTAAATAATTACAAATATATACATATATATGTATACAATACAATTTACATATACATGCATATACATATATATGTGTATGTATGTGTATATATAAATATGTATTTATAAAAATATATATTTACATAATATATATGTGTATACATATGTGTATATATACATATATATATATATATATATATATATATATACATACTCACACATGAAGTCAATAGAAGAAAAGAGAGGGAGAGAGAGAGCGAGGTTTCTAGACATAAGGAAATGTGAATTATGGGTTGAGGGCATGGAAATGCAGTATAGAGGGTGTATGGAGTGGGAGGGAGAATGGAGGAGTCTAGTTTAACTGGAGTTACATTAGGCATGGAGATAGCATGCAGAACAGTGGGTGGTCAAACCTTCCTCCCAAAGTGCTTTCTAGGAAAGATTACTTCCTCCACACTGAAGTCTCCTAGATAAAAGAGCAGCTCCCTTAGTGGGTGGTATAAGGCACAGGACCTCTTTGAGACTGTTGTACAATAGAAAGAATACCACATTTGAGACCAAAAGACTTGGGTTTGAGCCCCAGCTATGTCACTTATCAGCTTGTGTGACCTCAGGCTGATTCCTCTGAAACTTCCCAGCTATACAAATTGTACACAAGATTTATGTAAGATGATTGACTCAAGAATTATAAATCATGCAACATTAGGCAACAAAAATTCTTCTGTCAAAGGAACGATCCTCACCTTTCCCTATCCAGGGGTCCTGTATAAAAATGCATTCTTCATTTTGTTTTTTGTTGTTGTTTTCTCTGACCAAGAGTCAGTAATGACGTTGTTTTTCCTACCTGCTTTGGAGAAAGGTTTCAGACTGTTTGTTCCTAAGAAGACCTTACCAAGATGGCACTCCCAAAATTGCATAAACTTGGGTCTCTGTGTTGAGTGAGCAAGACCTTGGGAGGTTTGGCAGGAGGGGAGCTGTGGGTGCAGCCCACGAGCCACATGGACACTGACTGGGAAGTGAGGATTCAGAGGAGGAAAGAATGGGCTTTTGGAATGCAGAAATCCCATTGACAGTCTATGTATCTCGATAATCACTTTAAAGTTGAGTTTATCACAGATCTGGCAGTGTGAATTGGTTTCCAATGTGAGCAGTGCAGCTGCGACTGGTAATGGCAAAAGCTGGGGAAAACAATGAAGGTTCAACAAAACTGAATTCTTGCAGTGACTGTAGATTCTCACAGCTCTGTCAACAAGAAACTGGGGAGATGGCAACAGGAGGGAGCTGTGGGTTTTTTGATATTACAAATCTGAAGAGATAAGTCCAGAGAAGAGGAAGCTATTATTTCCATGACCCCAAATCACCTGGAACTTTACAGAGCACATAACGGATGAGCTCCTGGGATGTTCCCTCATGTTCAGGTTAAAGCAGGCAGCCTTGGAAGTCATTTTTTTTTAGCCCCTAGATGTTTGATTCTGTGTGTGTGTGTTGCTTACTTCTCTGAGTGATTGGTCACAGAGACAAAATAACTTCCTACAGCCAGTTACCTGAGAACGTCCAGGTGATGGAAAGAACAAGAGACCGAGGTTCAAATACTAGCTCCGCCCTTTTCTAATTCTGTGATGAACATGACATTTAACCACTAGTAAAATTTAGTTATCTTATTTGTAAAATGAGGTCATTTGATTCAATGATATATGTAAAGCCATTTCCTGGAGCAGAGCTCATGATTCCATGTTCCTTTCCCCCTTGTATCTCTGTATAATCCCTAAGGCAGGTCTATATTTGCAGTGTATGTTCAAGCACCATTGTTCTAACTGCTAACAGTGGTCTATTTATTTATTGAGGCAATGAATATTGATTAAGCACCTACCCACAGGCAATATGTTAAGCGTTATACTGCAGAAGACAGAGGATGGTAAAATATCTGCCCTCATAAGGTTTATAGTTATTTCCTTGGTTCATTAGTATAGAATCTCGAAAGAGTGTTTCTTTGTAAGAACTTTGGTCTATTCTTATGGGTCTCATGAAGGGAAAAGTTCTTTGCTGGGGCCATAATGTTAGAATGGGGAGAATATTCTTTTTTTCTTTGTCAAGGTGGTCATTGGCTTTTTTCTTGGGCTTACCTTTGTCCATAAGATCCTAAAGGTTTGTCATTGTTTTGGGAACCTATAGGTAAAATTAAGAAGAATGGTTTTTTTCTCTTTTTTTGACTGAATCTTTTCATTTACATATTTCCATATTACCCATGTTGTGAAAGAAAAATCAGAACACAAGTGAAAACTATGAGAAAGAAAAAGCAAACAAGAAAGGTGAAAATAGTATGCTTCTATCTGCATTCAGTCTCCACGGTAGAAGAATAAATTTGCGAATAAGTTTATTCTTGTTTGCTTCTTTTGTTAATTGTTAGGATAGTGGTTAACCTAAAAATACTGGCGGTGTTTCCTAGGTCAAAATTTGCCCATATTTTTCACGGACCAAATGCCTTAGTCACTGCAGCCTGATGACTGACCTCAGTGGGTTCATGGGGTTCCTACTCTAAACTTTCTGACCCAGTTCCTTCTTTCTAATGCATTCTCAGCAAATGAAAGTAGTTTTTTTAAAGTGTTCTTCAGCCTGACAGGTGGTAGGGGTAGTGAGGGAAAGAATGAAGGTTGATGTTGGGATAAAAGGCATTTGAGGTTTGTGGACTAGGATATCTGTCAGGAGCACACACTCCAGGTCCTGGTTACTCTTTTGCATAATGCAGCCTGAAGCGTCCCATTTGGCAAACCCTTTCCCCAGCAAGAGCTCTGCCCCAATAGATCCCTGCTGTGCTGGGAGGGTGAGGTGGGTGCTTTCCTGATCTTTTTTGTTCCCAGTGCATCCCACACACTGACACACTTCTGTTCTGCAAGGGATGGAAAAACAAGATGGGTGTGGGGAGAACAGACTTGAATAACACCTGATCAGCTTGGAAGCTGAGTAAGGACTGTGTTTATTCATTGCATTTACCACTCTGCTAGCTTCCTGAGTGCCCTAATAAATATCCTTTAGTCTCACTAATTGGACCTACGTGTAGGAGGCTAATTTAAAGTAGCAAAAAGTCTAAAGTTTGCAAAGCTTTTCAAGAAATATATTTTTATTTTAAAATAAAACTCTATTGATGTCTTTTGCTTTTATATTGTCTAAATGTCCCCATTATCTCTCTTCCTTCCCCTCCCCAAAATGATGCCCTACAAAAAAGTGTTCTTTTAAAATTAAAAGGCATTTTAAATATTTCACCAACTAATATACATTGCTTAAGCATCTGCTATATCTGTATCCTTGTGCTTGGTCCTAGAGGGGTGATTATCCCAGTCCTTAAGGAGCTTATGATTTATTTAGGGAAACAAGATATTTACAAAAAATAATAGCTGATATTTATGCAGTGCTTTAAAATTTATAAAAAAATCTTCTTCATGCATTGTCTCAGTTGATCCTCCCAACAAACCTTTGAGGTAGGTGCTGTTTCTTGTGGTTGCATCATTTTTAGTCATGTCTAACTCTTTGTGATCCCATCTGGAGTTTTCTTGGCAAAGATATTTGAGAAGTTTGCTATTTTCTTCTCCAGTTTATTTTACAGATGAGGAAACTGAGGCAGATAGGGTAAAGTGACTTGTCCAGGTTCATGCAGTTAATAAGTGTCTGAAGCCAAAATTGGACTCAGGAAGAGGAATATTCCTGACTCCATAGATGGTATTCAATCTACTGCATCACTTAGCTGCTCAGGTGCTATTACTATTTCCATTTTAAAAATAAAGAAATTATGACTCAGAGAGATTAACTGGCTTGCTCCAGGTTCACAACTGTATTAAGTCCTGGAGGTAAGATATGAATCCAAGAGTTCCTGACTTGGAAGTCTAGCACTCTGTTTGTTGTACCATACTGACTTTCAAAAATATGAAAATATATACACAAAATACAAGGCAGTCTAAGCCAAGGACCCAATGTAGGGTGCCAAAGGAGTACAGAAGAAGGAGAAATCCCTAAGCCTGGGAAAGGTGGGAGTTTTGTGGAATGTGGAGGTAGAACTAAGGCTTTGAAGAATGGGAAGGATTTAGAGGAGAGAGGGCATTTCTTATGCATCCAATTATACAAACTAATGACAAAGAAACCATTGTCAAGGAGAGGTCCTGTTGGACCTGCTTTCAAGAAAAGATAGGAATCGTTAGTAACTGTGGCAGCCTTGAGCAAATGATAATGCTGTTAAAGTGGTTTTAAAGTGCTTGAAAACAGTTGGTTTTCTGAAGTGGGCTCAACTTCCCCCCCCACTGTCTGGTTAGTCAGTAGCAAACAGACTAATTTGTGTTCAGATTCTGAACTAATTCCCTCCCCACTCAGAGCAATGCCTCTTTGATTGGGACATTTTATACCTTTCAGGGTACTAGATCCCTCTGACACCCACAGGTTTGTAGCAGGTCACACTGATGGCAAAAATCAGCCCCTGTTCAGGAGGGAAATTGTTCATAGCCCTTTTCACTTGCCAGAGTGAATGCAATTTATGAAAGAAAATCTGATCTTATTCTTGATTTCATGATGACTGAATTCTTGTTCCCCTGTAAAGGGTGAAAAAAATTATAGGAGATAGTATGGGAGTCTGGAAGCATGGCTTCCTGCAGAAGAGAAGGACTTAATAACACTCACATAGAACTGGAAGCTCACAGGGCATTTCAGAACTGTCTTACCTGCTGCTGGCTCAGCATCTGAATTCCAGTCAGCACTTAAGCACGTTAGGATGTCAAACTCCCTGGATGTTCCTGGAGAGCAAGGAATGGTTCAGACATTCCTACATTGAGTAGGAAGATCTGATACTTCAATGGGCCTTTAAAAAGGGAGTGACTCCATCTCAGGCTCTTTCTTCTCTTGTCTCTTGCGGGCAAAGCATACAGTATATTTCATGTTTCTCCTTGGAAATGTGGGAGTCCGCTTAAGTGCCCTTTCCCCACCTCAGTATCACAGCACTTGCTGCCACATGGTAGCTGAAGTAAAGGACTAAAGGAAAACTTGGGCTTCTGGCTACTTTTTATGCTTTCCCTTTCCCTTCCTGAGATGGTGACAATATCAATTTCACAATTTACACTTCTGAGTTCAGATGTTTCCTTGTAAATTCAAGAGGTCCAGAGGAATTTGGTTCATAGGGTGGAGTTTACTGGCAATAGTGGAAGTTTTTGCACTAGAGAAAGTAGCCATTGTCAAGAAGAGGAGGCCAAATTTTGTCTAGTCAGCCAGTTTTCGTGGATTTTAAGGAGCTGGTGCAAAGTCAAGGTGAAATATAACAATGCTATCCTTCGATTAAAGTAATTTTCAAACTGCTCTATTTTCTTTTTTAAAAAATATCATATTTTTTGAAATACATGCAAAGATAGTTTTCAACATTGACCTTTGCAAAATTGTATTCCATTTTTTTCTCCCTTTCTTCTTCCCTGTCCCCTCCAAGACAGCAAGCAGTCTGATATAGGTTAAACTTTTTCAATGCTTCTAAACATATTTTCATTTTCATCATGCTGCACAAGAAAAATCCGATGAAAAAGAAAAAAAAAACTAGAAAGACACCCCCCCCCAAGCAAACAAATAACAGCAGCAACAAAAAGGTGAAAATACTATGCTTTGATTCATATTTAATCTCTATAGTTTTCTCTGTGGATGTGGATGGCATTTTCTATCACAAGCCTATTGGAATTGCCCTGAATCACCTCAGTGGTGAAAAAGAGCCAAATCCATCATAGTTGATCATCGCATAATCTGTTGTTGCTGTGTACAATGTTCTCTTAGCTCTTCTCACTTCCCTTGGGATCAGTTCATGTAGATCTTTTCAGGCTTTTCTGAACATCCTACTTATCACTTCTTATAGAACAATAATATTCCATAACATTCATATACCACAATTTATTCAGCCATTCTCCCACTGATGGGCATCCACTCAGTTTCCAGTTTCTTGCCACTACAAAGAGGGCTGCCACAAACATTTTTGCACATGTGAGTCCCATCTCTTTGGAATATAAGCCCAGTAAAGACACTGCTGGCTTAAAAGGGTATGCACACAAACTGCTCTATTTTCTAGTGAGATTTAAGTATCAATCTGACAGAAGAGTTTAATAGTACTTATGAATTGTCTTTCTATCAGTGCACTCTTATGAGTGCTTTGTGTTTATGCATTTCTGCTGGGTATAGGACAGGAATACCTGTCCCATGCCTGAGTTATATTGTACACAGTGTTTTTTCTATTTTTCCTTTGGGGGAGATCCTTTACATGAACCAAAACCTAAGTTTTTAAGTAAATTGTCTCCAAGATGCCAATATAGGAAATATAATGAGCAGAAGTATGCACCTGACTTTGTCTTTTAGAGGCTAGACTCTCCTTAGGACTAAACCTAGTCACCATATTTGTAGGCTGAGTGAGAGGGCTTGCCTAATGAAGAGGGAACCGGTACAATGCTCAAACCCCCTGGGCCCAGAAGTGCTTATTAAAGCTAGTCATGTTTAGGTGAAAACATGTTGTCAGACACCTCTGGCCCTGTCATCTCTCAAGACTTGGTAATAGCTGTTTTTTTCCTGCTTCATCTATCTCAGATGTATTTCAAATATTTCAAGTTTAAGAAATCCTGACTGATATTGGTTAAGCTCTTTTGGGTGGATGCAAACTTATATGTGTTTACCATATTCTAATTTAAATGTATTTGTGTATCTGTCTCATTCCTTACTATAAGATTCGCACTTTGAACACTCCTCACCTTTTCAGACCTCCCTTTTCTTTCCTTTTTCATTAGTTCTGTTATTCCTTATGTATTGTATAAATTTATCCTGGGAAGGAACAGTCTCCAATTTGCATTTTCTAAAATACAAAAGGGAAGAACTTTCCCTGGAGAACTGAATTGTTTCTCCCATGCCTTTGCATTATAGGGATTCATCCCCAAGAACATTATTTTGAGAGTATCTAAGTTTCAGGTCTTTACATAAAGGAAATGCTAGTCCAATATAGGAACACAGAAGCAACCAATTGATAGAGTAACCCCAGGAATTTAGGACATAAGTTAGGTGAAGTCCTAGCCTAGCAGAGTTAGCTTTTCCAATCTGACTTTTCAAGGACATTGAGCCCTGTTCTTATCAGTGTGGCTGGATCACTGGTCCCTAAATATAACTTTTATATTTTTGCCTCTTCACCTTTGCTTCCCTGTTTGTTTCCTCTGCAAAAAGAATGACTTCTTTATTCCTGTTGGTATTTTTGATTATGTAAAGTTCCACCTTAAACATTGACCAACTGATCAATTTTGGTATCTAGGATAAGCAGCATGAGAAATCCTTTCAAATAAACTTTCAAAGAGAAATCCAATAGCTATAGTAGAGAATTTGAATGTTAGGGGAAAGGGACCTATGTGTGAAAAATACTTTGGGATACGTACTTCAAGCTCCTTTAGAGGGAATAGAATGGGGCCAAATGAGGTCCACAGACAAGAATATCTGACATATGGCTACCTAGGAGAACAAGCTGCCCATCTAATGATTTTCCATTTTAATCAGTTATTCTTGTTAACTAGCCACTGTCTTAAGCTTTTCTTTTTTCTTCTAACTACTGAACGAGTGCATGCACTTTATGCCTTTTAAATTTTAGTATCCTGTCTCACCATACAGTTCTGAAGTCAAGTCTCTAATTCTAGTGAACCCTTTGTAGATTGCCCTAGGCTGTGATAATTTCTTCTTCCTTTACTGACCTCCAGTAATAATCAGTTCCTTTTCTCTCATGTAGGATGGAATCTACCCTCCTTGGTTGCTTCTTATATCCACTTATCTATATATATCTTGCCCCATCAAGACTACAAATTTGAATTCAATATAATAGAAAGTTTAAATGCTGAGATATTAAGTGACTTTTTAATTTTAATGTGTAATTGATGAAATCATATTAGATCATAAACTATGAGAGGGTACCTCTATCTTTCAGAGGGATCTACAACACAGTTATTAGCAAATGTATATTTATCCATGATATCTGCATTGGATGCATAATATCTTCACTGGAGGTGAGGGGAAAGTCACCTTGTGGGCTTTGGAAGTTGTTTTCTCTCTATACTGAATAGACCTTTCCTCTTTCCTCTCCTCTTCTCTCCTCTCTCCTCTCTCTTCTCCCCACCTCCTCCTTCCTTCCTCCTCCCTCCTCGCTCCTCTCCTCTCCTCTCCTCTCTTTTCCCCTCTCCTCTCTTTTCCTGTACCTAGGATCACATCATTACTGAAGTGTTTGCCCTAGAATATCTTTGGAAGGTGGTCATGTCTTCCTCCTCTCTTGTCTAAGCCTATGTCATTCTATGATACTGGTTGGCAGAACATTCGTGTGCCTTAGGCAAGGTTGGAAAATCATGGGATCCCAGAATAGGAAAACATCTCAGAAGCCATCTGGTCTAAGAAGCTTTTTTACAGTATAATCAGCAATTGGTCATCCAGTTTCCATTTGAAGACTTTCACTGAAAAGATACCTCATCACTTTCTTAGGCAACCTATTCTGCTTTGGACAGCTTTGTTTGAAAGCTTTTCTTTCCATCAAGCCTAATTCTGCCTCTCCTTAACTTCCTTCTGCTTGTCCAAGTTCTCCACCCCAAGGGACACAATTATACAATAGCCCTTCAAATATTTGAAGACAGCTATTCTGAATCCCCTAAGTCTTCTCTTCTCTAGGTAAAACGTGTCTAGTTTCTTTAATTAATCTTCATATGGCAAATTTGAAATGTGCTTCTCTTCATTCTGGTTGTCCTCCTCCAAATATCATCCATTTTATTAATATCCTTCCTAAAATGTGAAGCTCAGAAATGTGTACTCAGATATGGTTTGATAAAGGCATTTATATGCCCACCCTTACCCTGTGGGTTACTCATTGAATGCAACTTGAATTATGAGAAAATACAAATATATATACCATGGATTAAGTGATCGCCAAAGTTCCCTCCAACTATTAACTCTATAGTATGTATTTTCCTGTGTTAGAGGTTTAGACATTGATCCAAAAGAAACAGATTTTATGTTTTTGGTAGGACTTCACCAGTTTTGATAGCTTTGTGGGTGGTAGAAGGGCATCATGAAGGTGATCCAAAATGGTGACGTTTCTGAGGGTGATTGATGAGCACTGGCCTAATCTAGGTATAACTAGACTTATATCTGAGAATATAGTACTGAAGGCCACCTGTCTAATGATAAATGAGGAATAATAGGGAAGAGATGCAGTATCTTTCTTGGTTAAGACTATGGGGTAAAAGAATTAGAGATGATGGCCAAATGCCAAAGGAACAGCTTGAAGAAAAAGTTCTTACTGGTAGACTGGAAGCCGAGGTAAAATGTTGAGGACAAAGAAAAATAGTCATTAGAAAAAGAAAAAGGAGGATGGATGCTCCTAAGGCAGGAAGACAAAAGATAGGTCAGGCTCAATTACAGAGCACTAGATGGGGCCAAAGAAAGGGGACTGGCAAAGGGTATGGGACAAATAAAGCAGTAAAAGCAAGAACTGGAAGGAGAACAGAGGTAAGAAAAAGACCTTGACCTGAAACCAGGGAGTGGAAAGCAAGAATGAAATGAGAAGAATGTGGTGAATAAAGTTAAAAAGTGTTATTTAAAATACTGAAGTGCAAGATCCTAAAGGCTACTTTAGATGAAAGATAAAGGAAAAAAAAATCTAGTCCAAACAGTAGAGGCAGGACAGTAGTTCCAGGTAAGGTAAATAGTTGATCAGAGTGAAACATCGAAGACAGAGAGGAAGGGAACCAAAGGGGCACACCCAGGGCTTCTTTTGATAAAAGTAGGTATTTTATTTTCTTCCCAACAATATTTAAAAGTATGTATTTTATAGATGAGGAAACTGAGTCCCAAAAGTTTAAATGACGTCTTCAAGTCTACACAGGTAACATAGATTAGATTCTAATACCAGGGGTAAAGTTCACCACTGTAGGTTTGGTGTTCCTGAGTCTCCCTGATTTATACACCCACATAAATACACACAGAGATCGAGCTCATGCTGGCATATATGGTATAAATCCTACAATTTCTGGAGGTGAAAACCCACGAGTGTGGGTACATCTTAAGTAAGAGGCTGTTTACAGCATCCAGGGTGGAGCTGTCACCCGCTGTCAGTTGAAACTATCACCTAGCAAGGTCTCTTGCTGACACCCTCTCCCTTGTCTCTCAGCTGTGACACAAATCTCATTTCCAGAAAGGTCTTATTTGGCCCAAAGTCTGCCGCCCACCTAGCTAATAATTTCATTTTACAAATCATTTTGGTTCAGATAGCCCTAGGGGGAGTTAAAACCATAGGGGAGGAATGAGAGAGAATTCTAACTTGAGGACAGCTACTTTAAGTGGAATTCCCCTTTCTTCCCAATTTAGAAGCCATGGAAGTGAAGGCAGAACTTGGTACCTTAAGGAAGTAGTGGCAGAAATTACTTTTCATCTCACGGTGTTGTCTGAGCTGCTGAAATCTCTCCCCTCGTCATTGGGAACCCATATAAAAGCTGGTAAAGTTTTACTGCCGGTATATTATAGCTTTACTTTAAAACACTTTTCTCCCCCCTCGACACTTGGCAGCAGCGAGGGATGGATTTAATATGCAGTTTGCAGCTGCCATTCAGGCCGAGGAGGGTGGCCTAGGGGGTGATAACTCTGGGAATCTCTGGATTGTCAGACACTCTCATTTGTACCAGATCCTCCCTTGGAGCACTTTCCCTTCTCAAGCTGCTTCCCAGCCTTCATCTTTGCCAGAGCAGGCCTGCCCCCCTTACCTCTGACAGGCACTTTCTGCCCTACATGATATATAGGACCTGGGGGGGAAGATCAGATGCCCAGTTTGGGAGGGAGGGTTCCCCAAAACCCCAAATCCCAATTCTTTTCAATTTAGAAGCATGGATTCCTTTAGGAGACTTGACTAAGACTGAATGACTGAGTTAAATGAAGGCCAGATGGAATCACAGACAAGCAACACAACTTTGAAAGTTACATGTTGAATGCATGATACTCTTAAAAAGAAAAGCAATCTCTAAATCAAAGAGATTCACAGTTTCATGTGTATCAAGGCTTTTCCTGTGATTGTGTGAAAGCCCCATTACATTTGTATAATCTTCTCCTTCTGTTCTGCAATACACATGGAAATGCTCATTGTATTTGGTGTTTATTAAGTTCAGAATAAAAATAAAATAAAATGAAATTATGTCAAAGAACTATTTTCCTGCCTCACTCTACCTCTTAATTCAGCCAAGTAATTTATCTGTATAGTTTTAGAGATTTGTCAGGGGTACCAAGAGGTTAAGTGCCTTGCTGATGATACCTGTAGCAGGCAGGATTTAAACTTAATCTTCCTGTCTTCATGACTGATCCTCGCTTGACTGTATCATGCTGCCTTTCAATTCAATATAATGGCTGACATTAAAACAGCACCTTTCTATGGTTGCTTACATTCTATCTGCCATCTCATTAGATTCTCATGGTGACTCTTCAAGGTATGTAAAACCAATACCATTATTCCATTTCATGGTTTCTTAAGATTTAGAATGGGAAGTGACCTTCAAGATCATTTAACCCAAACCACTCATTTTATGCATGAGGAAAATGAGGGGAAATGATTTGCCCAGAGTCACCCAGTTAGTTGCAGTAGAGCTGGGATTGACACTGAACCTTCTTGTTTTAAGATTATTGCTTTTTCCATAGTGCATGGCCCTTAGTAGATGCTTAATAAATATTTGTTGCTTGATATTATGCTGCTTCTTTTGGTAGTTACAGAAGATAAAATATAATCTCCTTGAGAGTTAGGATTATTTCATTTTTTTTTACTTGTATACTTTGCACTTAACATAGTATTTGGCACATAGTAGTTGCTTAATTAATGTTTTCTTATTGATTGAATGAAAAAGGTGAGGAGTCTAAGGGTAGAGCATCCTCTCCTTACAGGACTGCATGGAAAGAATTCACACAATGATTCCCATTCTTTAGAAATAGGGAAGAGACATCTCACACCTAACTCAAGTTGCTGCTCCTGCCACATTGTCCAGGTCTCCATGGAGACAGGACAGTTGGTCCCCTAATCACTGGTGATAATGATATCTATATATATGAACTTTTTCTCTTGAATGACCTTTTGTCAAGGATGCTATGGAGAGGAATTCCTCTCCTATGTAGGAAATTAGACTAAATGAATACAAATTCTTCTTTATCCTGCATTTTATGACTCTGCAATTATCTTATTTTAGGAATGCAATTCCAATTCCTTTAACCTTTTACTACACTTTGAAAAATTCAAATTCTTCCAAATTTCTCCCCCTATCCACGTTCCTTGCAAGATCTCCACAAATTGTTTGAGCTGGGGGAATGCCAGATGAAAACATTCTCTTGTAAAAGCATGACAAGGAAGATTATGAGTGTGGAGTGAGACATCTTTCCTCAGGATTTTCAGGCCATTCTGTTAAATGTCTTTTATACACTTGTATTCTAACATATTTATTTGTATATATGCCTAATCTAATGTAATTTCTGTAGGGAGAGAGGTAATTTTTTTGCGTTTAAATCCACAAGTACTTAGTGAAGCAACTTGTGTATAGTAGGCATTAAACAAGTATTAGCTCTGGAGTCAGGGACTTGAGTTCAAATCTCATCTCTGAAGCTGGTATGACCTTAAATAAGTCATTTAACTTCTCTGAGCCTCAGTTTCTTCACCTAAAAAAGGAAGGGAGGTTGGACTACATGGCCTCTGAGGTCCCTTCTAGCTTAAAATCTCTGATTCTATGAAATGTTTACTTCTTTGATTGGTAATGTGTAGAGTGGAGTATGTCTCCTATATCCTATCTGTATATTCATTCATAGGATCCATCTAGTGCAATCAGTCCTCCTTTTTGTCTTCCTCTGTTCATGTGAGGAGTCATAGTCTTGCATGTGAGTGTTTTGTCCAAAGGAATATAAATTTTGATTTCTTACACTTCACTGGGTATCTTGGGATTTGGGGGCTAGATTTTTTTTATTTCCTACTTATTTATTCTTTCATTTTTAAATTGAGATAATCTTTTGCCCACTTAGTTTTATTTGTGATTTCTTGACATACAGCACTGACAGACCAGGATAAAGCCCATTGGGATTCAATAAAGCTACCTAACCACATCATAAACCCAGATCACCCTGACTCTCACTGATTGGTCAACAGTCCCCAGCCCAAGCCTCACTTGGTTATTGTTTAGGTTTTGATGGCTTAGAATGAGTACAAATGGAACTGTTTATGAAACTCTGAAGGTTTTCCCCTCTAAGACCGATTCTTTTGTGAAGGCAAACTATGTCATCTTTTGCCTCAAATCTTACTTAGCCTTTAATCACTGAATGGGTAATACCACAGACGTAGTGCGATCTGGGGAAGACCTTAGCTGAAAAATTAGGCCAAGGTCTCCCACTGGACCATCACCAGTCACTCTGACCTATCTTGCCACTGGACGCCAACAACTCTGGAGGAAAGAGTGCAGTTTATGACTTTGCATAGCTCTGCCTTACTTAATTAAATACAGTTCACTTGCAAGTCAAGACATCACTCTCTTGATGTCATTGGTCTTCTTTGAGAACAAAGGACAAACAGCAACAGCAGTCGAATCAGTAAACAGCAAATATCTCCTGAATACCATAGCCTTCACTAGCTAAAGACAAGTGTATCTGGTACAGAATACCATGGCATTCCTGATTTCTAACTACAATGACTTACAAGGGTCCTCTGATCGTTTTCATTAAATAGCCGGTTGTTCCCAAGCTTTGTATTCTCATTGTTGAACAACCTTGGAGATGCCCACTATGAAAAGGTAACATTTTTGACTTTACATCACTTTCATTTCCAAATATATTCCCTTCCCAGAGATCCATCCTTTATAACAAATAATAAAAAAGAGAGAAAAACATTTCAGCAAAATTAATCAACATGTCAACTGAATCATCACATATATGTGATATTCAGCAGAGCCCTGCCCCTATGAAGAACTTCCCTAGAATTGCTAAATTTTATTTTAAGAGATTGACTCTAAGACGAAAATTCTTTTTTCGGGGGGAAAGAAATTCTGAGATGCTTTGGCTCTTGGATTCCCTTTTGGAGGCTGCCTCTGATACTGACTTTTCCCTTGTTCACTCTCCTGGAAATCAAAGTTGGAACTTCTTCTCTAACCCCCAAGTTTAAATATGGATGACCTTCAGTCAGTTAAAGTATGGTTGACCTTCTCACATAGTTGTGTGAAGAGGATGGAGTGGATGTTGGTGTATATTTTACAATTATTCTGCACTCAATAAAAGCAACTATGCTTTATAAAAGGTCATGGTGATAGGGAGCCAACTCACGAAATTCCAATCAATATTTATTCAACAACATCAGAGGTGAAGGTGAAGACTGGAGAGGAAGCAGGTAAACAGAAAACATTCAAAATCAATAGTAAGAATTTTATCTTAAATCATTGCCTTGGAACTGGAAGAACTTGCAGAGGTCATCTTTACATTTTACAAATGAATAAATTAAAGTCTAGCAGGGGAAGAAGAGCCTACATTACAAATTGATGATAGAGCCAGCTCTAGAACTCAGGTATCCTGGACTCTTAGGTAAGGGAAATAGAACTGATGATGAACATGGGAAACTAAAGATTTAGACATTTAAATCTGGAAAGAGATGCCATGGAGAAACAAGTTATTCAAGGAATTCCACTCCCCCTTTCCAATTTCTAAGGACAGAAATATATTACTGGAGAACTTTCCCTAAAATCATGTGAGTATCTTAAATATTATATTAAGAGGACATGAGTTTATTTTTTTATTTTTATTTTTTAATTTAATAGCATTTTATTTACAGGTTATATGCATGGGTAACTTTACAGCATTAACAATTGCCAAACCTCTTGTTCCAATTTTTCACCTTTTACCCCCCACCCCCTCCCCTAGATGGCAGGATGACCAGTAGATGTTAAATACATTAAAATATAAATTAGATACACAATAAGTATACATCACCAAAATGTTATTTTGCTGTACAAAAAGAATCAGACTCTGAAATATTGTACAATTAGCTTGTGAAGGAAATCAAAAATGCAGGTGGGCATAAATATAGGGATTGGGAATTCAATGTAATGGTTTTTAGTCATCTCCCAGAGTTCTTTCTCTGGGCGTAGCTGGTTCAGTTCATTACTGCTCCATTGGAAATGATTTAGTTGATCTCATTGCTGAGGATGGCCAGGTCCATCAGAACTGGTCATCATATAGTATTGTTGTTGAAGTATATAATGATCTCCTGGTCCTACTCATTTCACTCAGCATCAGTTCGTGTAAGTCTCTCCAGGCCTTTCTGAAATCATCCTGTTGGTCATTTCTTACAGAACAGTAATATTCCATAATATTCATATACCACAATTTATTCAGCCATTCTCCAACTGATGGACATCCATTCAATTTCCAGTTTCTAGCCACTACAAAAAGGGCTGCCACAAACATTCGTGCACATACAGGTCCCTTTTCCTTCTTTATAATCTCTTTGGAATATAAGCCCAGTAGTAACACTGCTGGATCAAAGGGTATGCACAGTTTGATAACTTTCTGGGCATAATTCCAGATTGTTCTCCAGAATGGTTGGATTCGACCACAGCTCCACCAACAATGTATCAGTGTCCCAGTTTTCCCATATCCCCTCCAACAATCATCATTATTTTTTCCTGTCATCTTAGCCAATCTGACAGGTGTGTAGTGGTATCTTAGAGTTGTCTTAATTTGCATTTCTCTGATTAATAATGACTTGGAGCATCTTTTCATATGACTAGAAATAGTTTCAATTTCTTCATCTGAGAATTGTCTGTTCATATCCTTTGACCATTTTTCAATTGGAGAATGGCTTGATTTTTTATAAATTAGAGTTAATTCTCTATATATTTTGGAAATGAGGCCTTTATCAGAACCTTTGACTGTAAAAATGTTTTCCCAGTTTATTGCTTCCCTTCTAATCTTGTCTGCATTAGTTTTGTTTGTACAAAAACTTTTCAGTTTGGTATAATCGAAATTTTCTATTTTGTGATCAGTAATGATCTCTAGTTTTGCTTTGGTCATAAAGAAGAGGACATGAGTTTAAAGACACTTTACTAGCTATGTAACCCTGGGCAAGTCATTTGACCCTAATAATTTTTTTAAAATACCATGTGAGTTCTGGCCTGGCCAGAAGATCATAGAATTGCTACTCAGAAATTATTTTATAACCTGTGGATAGCAGATATTCTGGGGTAGTGCATCCTAGAACACTTGGATTTCTGAGACCACATGGCATAATGAAAGACTACTAGATCATGAATCAGAAGACTTGGACTTAGCCCACTTACTAGCTGTATAATCTTGAGTAAATCATCTCTGAGTTTCTGTTTCTTCTTCTGGGAAATGGATATGCTAATAATATTGGCATTTTAATTCCTTTGGGTTAAGCCATTGTCCAAGTTTTTTTCCTTTAAAATGTAAACTTCCCTGGAAAAATAACAAAAGCCAACATTTTTCAAAGGGAAGTGGATGGAGTCTGCAAACTGTAGACCTGTGAGATTTAGTAATATTCCTTGCAAAATTCTAGACCATATTAATGAAGTCTTAGGAAACAGGATCCATATCCAGTATTACTTTATCAACAATAGATCATATCAGACTAATTTTCTTTGTTGAAAGGATAATTGGGTTGTTAGAGCAGATAAGGCAACAGATTTGGAATACATAGATTTCTCCAAATGACAATATCTCTCATGATATGCTTGTAAATAAGATGAAAAATATGGAACAGTGAGGTGGATTTGGGATAGGTTGAATGACTGGATCCAAAGTATAATCACTAATGAGTTGGCATTAACATGGATCATCTATTCATTAATTATTCATCCTTGATTCTTGAAGTGGACCATGACATAAGAAAGATGATGTTACATGTTACTTACAAATGAATTTGATTTAAATGAGGGAGGACTGTGCAAAGTCAACAGCCTCACTTTCCTCTTTGAAGCCATCTGGGTCCAGTGATAAGACATAGACTGGGATGATTGGAGAGCATCCCAGATGTAGTAAGCGATCTTGACCTTTTTAAGCTAAGGTTTTTTCTCAGATCTCAATATGACTGAAACAACTTCCACTGATTAAGGCTAAGTAAGAAATGAGACAAAGAATGCCTCTTTTACCTAATCAAACAAGTGGATGAATAACAAAAACAAAATCAATCTATTATCATGGAAGGTTTCTAGTGGACTACCTTAGGGAGTTCTCCTTGTCTCTATGATACTTAACCTTTTTATCAAAAATTTGGGGGAAGGCATGTGTCATACTTGTCAAAATTCCTGGTATCATGAAGCTTGAAGGGATAGCTAACAGATGACAGATGATTTAAAATAATATTTCAAAAGGTTAAAACTGTGGGCCAAATCAAATAAGATGAGATATAAAAAGAACAAGCAAGTTCTATACTTGGGTTTCAAATTTTTACAAATACAGAATGGTGTAGATACAGCTTGATAACAGTTTACTGTGAAAAAGATAGGAGTATTTTATAGGACTGCAAGCTCAATTGAGAAGAAAGCCAAAAAGCTAATGTGTACTTAGGCTCCATTAAGAGAGATAATAGTATTAAGGATTAGGGAAGTGAAAATTCTGCTATATTCTACCTTGGTCAGGCCATAGCTGGAGAACTGGACTCATTGTTAAGCTAAAGAGGATCCAGAGAGGGACAAAAGACCTTGAAAGATAAGTCATTAATCCAACAAACACATATTGAGCACTTACTACATATTGGCCAGATATTGTTAGGGCCTCAGACAAGCACAATGTTGAAGGGATTTCAGACACAGGAGATGAAATGGATGGAGATGACTGTGAGTAATCATATTTCAGTTCATTATAAAGAAGAACTCTAGAACAACTAAAGGTTAACCTAATGAGAAAGAGCTGCCTTTTCTACAAGATCATGGAGTTTAAAACTGGGATACTTACATTTTATAGATGAAGAAATAGAGGCCAGGAGAAGGGAAAGGTGACTTTCCTGAAGTAGAGAATTGGGTTGCTGTCCAGGGTCCCAGACTAGACTTCTTTAGATTAAGTATTTAGTTCAGACAGGCAGAGGGAGAAACCAAAATGACTTTTAGCTAACTTTGTCTGGTTTGCAGTTGAATGTTGCAAATAGAATGTATACTTGTTGGGGACCAAGAATGCCTCCTTTTGTATTACCAGAGTACAGTGTTTGCCACATAGTGGTAGGCAATACATTCTTAATGATTGATTTTAAAATAGTGAGCTTTCTGTTTCTGGAAAGATTCGAGCAGAAATGTGTAATCATCTGGCAAAAATATTTTAGATGCTCAAGTGAGGGTAGGACTAAATCATCTCAGACTTCCTTCCAACTCTGAGATTCTAAATCTCAGATTTAGAGATTTGCAACTGCAACTGCAAACCTTGGGACAATCTTAGAGTGTCCAAAGGTCTTTCTAGCTCTTACATCCTATGTATGTGCTAAAGTTTAGTCAGTGATTAGACATAACTGAATTTGCTCAGGAAGCAGTCCTGGGGAGAAAGGAAAGGAAAGAAAATAAAGGAAAATTCAATCCCACTGCAATGCAATTTAATAGAGAGGGAGAGAGAGATTAAAGGAAGGGGGAGAGAAAGAGACTAAGGGAGATAGAGAGGAAGAAAAGAAGGAGAGAGGAAAGGGAAGGAAAAGAGAGGAGGAAAGGGGAGAAAGTGAGAAAGATAAAAATGATAGGAAGGGAAGAAGAGAAAAAAGAAGAGGGAATAAGAGTTAAAGAGGGAAAAGGGGGGAGTAAGAGAGAGAGAATGAGAAGAGAGAACAGAGATAGACAGACACACAGAGGGAGAGACAGAGAGACAAACAGAAGCAGAAAGAGAGAGAGAAAGCGAGCGAGAGAGAAAGAGAGAGAGAGACAGAGAGAGAGAAAGAAAAGGAGAAGGAGGTAAGGAGGGAGGGAGGGGGGAGGGGAAGAGAAGAGGGGAAGAGGAGGGAGAGAGAGTTTTGACTTCTCACTTCTCCCTACTGGCACATTTATTTCTCAAAGCTGCTGTTGGAGAGGTCAGATCCTTGTGAATGTGGTTAATGTAACCTGTGATTAATATTAGGTTTTCATCATAACCTCGGCTGGAGTCTATCTGATCTTCAGCTTGTAGCCTCTGACACCCTCCGATCATCAGAGCCTGTGGATATGGCTTGAAGTGAGCTCAACCCTGTCCTTTCTTTTGTTCTCTTAGAAACACAATTTTTTACTGACCAATCAGGTAAGTAAGGGAAAGGAGGAAGGGATGAGAGAGAGAGATGAAGAGTTTCCATTGACTATCAAGGAAAATCATTTGGGTTTATTTTTGTCAAAACCTTAGACTGAGTTATTAAGTTTTCTTGGCAATTACTCAGCTCCCCTCCCTTTCCTTGTTTGGGAGTCTCCACATGAGAGCCAAGGACCTTGGGCCTTGGAAGGAACAGACTTATGCCTACTGAAGCCCAGCAACAGTCCTAGAGGTAGCACCTACTGGGTTGTCTTCCAGAACCTTGACTCTTTCTCTCACTGACTCCAGTCTTCAAATACTTCAGCCCACATTCTCCTCTGCAGTGCTCCATGACCCATCCCTTCTCCCAGCTCCTGTCCAATTATCTCTTTGAGCCCCACCTTCATTTCCTAACTTTTATGCTGCTCAACATTCTGCTGGTTGTAAGAAGGAAAGCAAACTTATTAAATGTAATTTACACTAAAGTGTAAATGGATGACAGCATCCATTTAACCTAACCTCCTTGGGAGTATTTTCTTTTTAAAAGAGGAGGTTTATAAATCCAAATGAATCTTAAATTAATGAGAAATTAAAGAGAAGAATTTCAATTGAGTTGAATTAACTACATGAGCATCTTCTATTTGTCCCCTTATGCACTTCTAGCAACTGAAAGAAGCAAAAATGTCATTGTTATGTGAACCAGGGAGTCAGTGGTCAGAACTCTGTTCTTTGGGTAAAAAGTAACAAAAGACAGTCCTTTTTGGGTAGCTTCAGTAAGTTTCTAATTATAGTACCCATTTGTAACTGGGGTTTTTGGTCTTCCAAGAAGGCTTGATTATGCCATTCATAATTCATGGGCAGTCATTCCGTGACCGATTCAATGATTTCTCTGGCCAAGGAGAGAATCTTGATACTTTAAAAACGGATTTTTCACATTAGAATAGCAAGAGCAATTAGTTTTATTTTTAGCTCTGTTAACCAAGAGTATTAATGAAGCTGAAAGCACTTTTTTCCTTCCTTTCTTTATGGCCCCAAGGTGCTTCGAGAAAATTCATTCTAGATACTACAAGCTCTTAAGACACCTCTTCTAGGGGTAGATAGTGGCAGATGATATTACTAATCAGGAAAAGCACACTTCTTCTGATGGTAGTGGGTAAATATATGTATCCCCACAAATTCCTCTCTTCAATTTTTACCCCCTCCTTTAGGTGTGGCTATGGCTGTTAGTGACATTGGAGGGTAGTCCATTTAGGGGAATGGGTGGAGTTTAGTTTGGAGGAATGAGAGGCAGTCACAAAACTTCATTTTCATAATTTATAGTTGCTTCAGCAGTGACTAACTCTTTGTGATCCAACTTAAGGTTTTCTTGGCAAAGATACTGGAGTGATTTGGCATTTCCTTCATCTTACAGATAAGGAAACTGAGGCAAAGGGGTTTAAGTGATTTGCCAAGGACCACATAGCTCATAAGTGTCTGAGACTAGCTTTGAACTAAGGAAAATGATTCTTTCTGATTCTAGATCTGCCACTGTATGCACTGTAGCACCTAGCTGCTCGAATTTTCAGAGTTCTACATAATTCATTGTCCTTTATTCTCAAAGAGGACCCAAGTGATTTCACTATGTTGGAATCAAACTACAACATATGAGATTGATCAAACCAATATGAATTGAGTATACTCTCCTCAAGGTTGAGCAAAAATAAGCCATATGAACATTTGGGTAGAGATGTCTCTAAATTTTCACATCTCCTCTTTCTTTTGAGCTATTGTAATTCTGCTTTGCTCATAGAACCCATACAGACAATTAATTAATTTGAGTTAGAAAGGATCTTAGAGAACTATTCCAATCTTTTCATTTTATAGAGGAGGAAATAGATGCTCAGATAAAATGACTTATACAAAGTCACACAGCTATTATGTACTCATATTTAAAATGATTAGCATGAGATTTATCTGGCATTTATGATATGTTTTCAATCTAAATGTAGTTCCCACTATTTCCCTTTTGCTCCAGTCATGCTTGATTGTTTTAATCATGGAAATATCAGATCTTAATGATAGCAGGTGCCTGAAAATTATCTATCTTAAGACATATTTGAACAGTAATCTCATCTACAGCATCCTTAATAAGTGGTCATTCAGCCTCAATCTTAAGATCTACCATGATGATGAACTCATAGTTCCTAAGGAAGCCAAGCCTATTCCCCTTTTGAACATTTTTTTAACAGCCTTTTATTTACAGGTTATATGTATGGGTAACTTTACAGCATTGACAATTGACAAACCTCTTGTTCCAATTTTTCCCTCTTTTCCCCACCCCCTCCCCCAGATGGCAAGATGACCAGTAGATGTTAAACATATTAAAATATAAATTAGATACACAATATGCTCTTTTGAACATTAAACATTTCTTCTACACGCTGGGCACTGTGCTAAATGTTGTGGAAACAAATAAGAAAGATAAAGACAAACCATCCTCAAGGAGCTTACAATCTAATGGAGGGGGATGTTACCAAGGCTATGATGTCCAAATCAAGCAGAATTGCTGATAAAAAATACATACCTGGAAATTTCTGATCTCAGCTCTTTAAAATGGAAGGCATTTTTTTGGAGAGGATGGAGAGATGCTCTACCCTCCAGCCTTCCAATCAGAGTGGAGAGAAATCTGAAGGGGGTTGAAAAGATGCTGAACATCAAAAACTGAGTCAATCAGCATGATGTTGAGATTTAAAGTGATCATTTTGCCCTGGGAGAGAATGTGATGTTCCATTGATTTGAAGCCCAGCAAAGCTGCTGATGGAGAATAAAGAATTACTTGGAAAATTCTGATAGAAACAGTTCTTTTGTTAGGAAATTTTCCTTTAGATTCAGATGAAATCTGTCACTGCAATTTCTAACTGTGGCTCCTTAGTTCTTTTCTCTAGGGTCAAGTAGAAGAAATCTCATTCCTTATTTTTATAGTATTCCTTCTAATCATTAAAGATAGCTATGACATTCACCCCAAGTCTTCTCATTAAATACCCCCAGTTCCTTCAATTAATCTTCATATGCTTTATAATTTCCAATTCTTTCACCTGGTCATAGTCACCTCTGGAAATGCTCCAGTTGGGTATATACTAAAATGAGACTCTCAGAACTGAAGACAATAATCTATGTGTCATCTAGTGAGGGTGAGGGATGGGCAGAGAAGGGGTAAACTGAGGCAAACAGGGTCAAGTAAGTTCTTCAGGGTCACACAGCTAGTAAGTGTCTAAAATGTGATTTGATATAGAATTAACAGTATTGAACACTGAGTCATAAGACCTGAGCTTAAATTTTGGGTATTTTACTTAATATCTTTGAGACCTTGAATAAGTCTCAACTTCTCTGGGCTTCAGTTTTCTCGTCTCTAAAGTGTGGGGTATAGGCTAGATAGTTTCTATCCTTCTGGCAGCTGGGTGGTCCAGTGGATAGAATGCCAGATCTAGAGTTAAGAAGACTCATTTGCTTGAATTCAAATATGGTCTTAGAAATTTAATAACTGTGTTATTAAACTGTGTTAAATAAACTGGGCAAGTACCTTAACCCTGTTTGCCTCCTCATCTGTCAAATGAACTGAAGAAGAAAATGACAAACCACTTTAGTATCTCTGTCAAGAAAACCTCAAATAAGAGTCAACCAAAGAGCTGGACAAGACTGAAACAACTGAATAATGAAGGTTCATTCCATTTGCAATTGCCAGATTATATAAAATAAATGCAAACTGATAATATTGTTCTAGGATTTGGGATTATAATATTTTACATTTTTAACATCCTCAACTAATAAAAAGGAAAAAAGATGAATTTTGTACTGTTTGTGCCATTTATTGCAATATTTTAGATGAGTCACTTAATCATTGTTCTGTGTGCAAGGCACAATTCTGGGCAATGGGGATGTAGAGACAAAATGGTAAATAGTCCAAAGAGTTTATTGTCTTTTTAGTTTAGTTCTCTGGGTCTCAGTGACCAAATCTGTCAGATGAGCAGGAGAAGACAAATATAGACATAGATTGTTAGAGCTGGAAGGACTCAGTGATCTAGTCAAACATCACCTCATCTTAAGGAAGAATAAACTGAGGCTTAGCAAGAAGAAGCAGTTTACTTAAGGTCATTTCATCTAAGTGGAGGAAGAGTTAAAATGTCCAATTCTGTGCTCTTTCTACTACTCTAGTATCGAAGATCCCTTCAAGCCCTAACTTTCAATGATCCTTTGAAAAGTAGTGCTTTGTATGGGAAAGACTTTCAGAGGCATCTCAGTTTCATTGTTCTTGGGAAATTTGAGGCTTTAGGCTTATGTATTTATTCCCTTGATTTGAGGCATATAGGATGATGATCCTTGTCCCCTTAGGAACTTACAGTTTAATTTTAGGCAACATAAGAGAAACAAATAGGGACCACAATATGGAGTTAGAACAGATATTTTTTTAAAAGTATTTTTTAAAAAAGTGCTTTTTAAAAAAAAATTCATCTGGTCATAACCCATTGTAATGACATGGACAAATTGGATCCTAGGATTCAGAATTGGGAGGATTTTTATAGATCATTCAATTCAATCCCTCTTCCCATGTTTTGTGGAAGAAAAAACAGGTCTGTGGAAGGGGTACTTCCAGATTCTTAGGTCATAAGTAGTACAGCCAGATTCATAGAATCATGGGAACCAGAGTTCTAGAGTTGGGAAGGACCTTAGAGGTTAGCTAGACCAACTGCCTCATTTTATAGATGATAACACAGGCTCAAGGATATTATGTTACTTGCTCAAAGTCACATAGAAGATTCAAGAGCAGTTTTAGAAGCTAAAGCTTCTGAGTCCATTCTCTTTTTATTACCTCATAGTGAATGGTCATCCTACCTTATTATGGAGGGCAAGTTCCCCGGTTCTAGGATATGTTTCCCACATCACTACCCTCTACAGCATCCTTTGAACAAGTTATTTGAGTTGTTTTTACCTGTTCAGCCTCCTAAGACAGAATAGCCTCAGTATGAAAAAAACCTAGCCCTTGGGTCCCTGAAAAAAGATCTTTCTTTCCCACACTGCCCCCTCTCCTGTGCTCCTAGTCCTTTCCCCACTCGAATCCCAGTTCAACCCTTGAAATGAGGGATCACTTGAGAGGCTTCCAGGCAGTCCAGGGCCCAAATGATTTCCTGTCATTCCATACGAGGGTGTTTTAAAAATGAGGCCCCCATGGAGAGTGGGTCTAGGATGTTAGATGGGCCTTAGACAAGGGATATGAATCTTGGCAGAGGGTTCTTGGTGAGGGATGAGGGGCTGGCATGGGTTCATCAAACACTCCTCCACTCTCAGGTAACAAATCAATCTCCTTTCTCTAGCCTCTGAGGAGATGCTAATGAGGCATGTGTCTCATATACCATCCAGGGCTAGTCACAGAAAAAGCCAGGGACAGAGAGAAGGTGGATCTGCTGGATTTGAGACATGTCTTAAAGGAGGAAAGGAAAAGAGCAAAAGGCTCAAACCCACAGCCCAGTCATAGATTGTAGCTTGTGGTAGGATTTTAATTATATTATTAGCATTGTAGGAAATGCCCTTTGAAAGTGCTGACCATTTTCTATAAAGATAGTATGAGAATCAGCTCAATGGCCCAGTGGATAGAGTGCTGGGTGTGGAGTCAGAAAAAGCTGAGATCAAATCTGCCCTGGGACACTTATTAGCTATGTGACTCTGGGCAAATACCTTCACATCTGCCTACCTCAGTTTCCTCTACTGTAAAATGAAAATAATAGCATCTACCTCTTAGGCTCATTGCAAAGATCAAATGAGATATTATTTCTGAAATGCTTAGTATGTCTCTCAGAATATAATAGGCACTTCTTCCTCTTTCCCTCCTTCCTTCCCTGTGTCCCTCCCTCCCTCCCTCCTTCCTTCATTCTTTCCCTCCCTCCTTCCTTCCCCCCTCTCTCCCTCCTTCCTTCCTTCCTTCCTTCCTTCCTTCCTTCCTTCCTTCCTTCCTTCCTTCCTTCCTTCCTTCCTTCCTTCCTTCCCTCTTTCTTTCTCTCCTTCCTTTCTTTTTTTCCTTCTTTTGACCCACTGCCAATAGAATGTGTCCTTTGAATTATTATCTTTTTCTACTGGGGATGGGCTGCACTGTATTCCCACTCTTACATAATGATGATGTTCCATATATGCATAGACTTGTTCTTCACCACAGCCCCATGAGGAAATGAAGCCAGGTGTTAACATACCTATTTTAGAGATGAAGAAAAGGACTCTGAACTGTAGAATGGGGCAGACCTTCAGATTCTTAAGACCAGCACTTAGTTTCCTGTGGCCAAGGGCATACACTTACAATTCAATTCACTTCAACCCAATTAAACATTTATTAAGCACATGCCATGTTCTAGGTGTTGATACAAAGACAGGAATAAAACAATTCCTATTTTCAAGAACTTTATATTCTAGTGAGATAGAGAAGGGACAAGAGAGAGTCCATACACAGTTTAATACAAAATAATTAACGTTAAATCCTTCTTGTTGTTGTTTGTCCTTCATTTTCTTTCTTTTCTTTTCCTTTTTTTTTTTTTTTTTTTTTTTGGTGAGGCAATTGGGGTTAAGTGACTTGCCCAGGATCACACAGCTAGGATTATATAGCTGAAGCTGGATTTGAACTCAGATTCTCCTGACTCCAGGACTGGTTTCTTTATCCACTACACCATTGAGCTGCCCCTGTCCTTCATTTTCAAAGAGGACTGGTGACATCATTGGATGATGTCATCACTTGATCATGAATTGGATTGAAGTGAGAGAGAGTTGCACTAAGTTATCAGCCTCTCTCTCTCTCTCTCTCTCTTTCTCACATTCTCTTTCTCTCTCTCTCTCTCTGTCTGTCTGTCTCTCTCTCTCTCTCAGTTATCAAAGTCCAGTGGCAAGAGAAAGGCCAAAGGTGATGACCAGGGATGCAGTAAATGACCTTCATCTCTGATGTCTGACCAAGCTCTAAATGCTCCAAAGCACCTGCTTCAGCCACCATCGTGGAACAAAGTGTTCTCACCCATCCTTTCCACCAGGGGAGTCTTCACGTGCTTGGGGTGGAATCCCTTAACTCACTGACAGGAGACCTGTTGATTACTCTTAACCTGATTTAGTCCATCTACTAAGGTGGATTCCCAAGTTGTGACTACTATACATGCTACTGCTTCTCCGAGTAATGGGGAAATTTAGTTGAAGGTGAACACCAAAGGTAGATGAATAGTCCTGAAAAGGCTTTGGCAAGCCTTCACACCTGGGCTGGTAGTCCTTCCTGAGCACCCCAAATACCCTAAGACAAACTGGGGGAAATCAGGAAAGAAATGTACTCAAACTGAGTTTTGGAGGGGGCTGGGAGTTTCAAGAGGCAAATCTGAGGAAGAAAAGCATTTCCTTTGTAACCTATGGAGAAGTGTTGGAAACAAGGAATATCATGTGCAGGGAACAGTAAGTGGGTCATTTGGTGAATGTAGAGTGCATGGATGGCAGAAATATATAATTGGCTTGAAAATATATGTTATAAATGCCAAACAGAGGAATTAACATTTTATCTCAGTGACAAGAGGAACCCACAGAAACTTCTTGAGTGAGGGAGTGATGTGATCATTGGGCTTAATGACTATTGATTTTCCAGATGTGTAAAACACATCTGGAAAGGGGAGAGGCTAAGTGCAAGGTGATCTATTAGAAAGCCAATGCAACAACAAAGTTCTTGTAATTTCTAAGGTTGGCCTATTTTGGGAGATGCTGTCTGGAAGGAGAAGATGTTTTCCTTGTACAAAATTAACTATCCCCCAAGGGATCAAATTCCCGGAATTGGCCTTATTAGCACCAATTTTTGACTTATAGGGAAGCAAGGGGATTTTGGTGAGATGGATTTTATCTGCCTATGGCATTGTAGGCAGCTGATTTGTTACTTTGGATGTGTCCTTCAGATGGGGGGACTAGGAGAAGCTGTTTTGGGTAAGATAGTCATAGCCTGCAGGATGAGACTAGTTTATTTGGGTGCCACAGATAAATATTGAGAATGTTTCCTAGAGCAAGGTGTGAGGGATATGATTCACCGGGTTCTTCCCAGGGCTCTTTGGTTGACTAACTGCCTCAAGAGATGGTACCATGTTGTGAAGTAGCAAAGTTAATGTATTGACAGTTAGAAAACTTGGGCTCTAGTCCTGACTCTGCCAATCATATTTCCTGTGTGACTCTGCACAAATTACTTAACCCAGATGTATTAAAAACTTAGCCCTAGCAGCCCGCTGGTGCCTGAAATAGATTAAAATATAATTGGGAAATATTTAATAAAATCAATAAATAAACAATGAAACATAGATAAAATTATATTTTAAAACTAAGCCAATTTATGGCCTACAGGGATCCTTAGATATAAATTAGTACTGACTTAGGTACAAATTAGTACTGACCTCCAATTCCCTCATCTAGAAATAAAGAATAAGGTAGTTAAATAATAAGATTGTTTTCAGAGTCTATGAAAAATAAATTTTATATATCAGGGGGAAATATTATTGGTTGAAAGTGAGAGGTAACTTCTTATGGCACTCACAACTCATTAGTTTTCCATTTAAGAACTGCTGCCCCTATCTACATTTTTGACTAACCCTCAGAATTTGCTATTTGATGAGGATTAAAGTAGGGTGATCCAGGGAAATCTCAGCATTGTTCCTTATGCTATCAGAAGATGTTTGAGGAGTCATTGGCTAAGAAAATCCAGAGCTTGAAAGCTACCTGATCTAAGCTTTTCATTTCATAGATGATGGAAGTGATGTCCACAATGGCTCAATGAATTATCTCAAGTCACATGGAAATTTTAAGTCAGAGCTGGGACTAGGCCCAGGGTTCCCAACTTTCAATCTAGGGCTCACCCAGAAAGGAGCTTTGGTTCATTCAACATGCATCCTATTCATTAGGAAAGAAGCAGGTGGCTGACATTTCCCCAGCCTCAGCTGTGTCTTCTGCCCACACACCAAGCCCCAAATGTCAGAGTGGGCAGTGATGTGCAAGCAGAGAGAGAGTGGGTAGGGAAAGCCCACTTACTTTTATTAACTTGATTAAATAAATAAGCTGAGCAGATATGAGGATATGAAACTTCAGTGACATGTTGTACAACAAAACAACCTCCATCGAGTTGAGAACTTTGTAGGTTAAGTGAATAATGTCTCTTTTCTTTATGCCCAGAGACTCCTGACACTGATGTTAGTGGCTCTGTTCTTGACAATGGTGAAGGGATTCCATGGACACAGATATGTGGGGAAGCTAATTTAGGCTGTGCCCCAAATGTGGATATTGATATGAAATTTTAACTCCCCTATCCACTGCCCAATTTCCTATGAGAGACCAGAGACATAGTTCAATAGAATTATGCTACTACAAGAATTACAGTGATCCTGCATTTGGTTATAATTTCTCCTGACAAGTCAGAAAGTCGTTTAGAATTAGAAAATTGCAGTTATTAGTTCTGTCTTCCTGTGTCAGATAGAAGGGCTATGGAAAAATCAAAGCCATTAGACACCTTTTAAAGGTGTGGGAGGGGAATATTTTCTCTGAGTCTCCTAATTTTTTTCATTCCCTCCTCTCCATCTTATTCAAGAAGTTTATTATATTCTTTGAAATTTCTAGAAAACAATTTAGAGATATGCTAGAAAAGGCACTGAACCATACATATATTTTCCCATAGCAATACCAAAAGGAAAAAGGGAAAAAAACCCATATATACAATATTTACAGTAGCATTTTTTGGGGGTAACAAAGAACTAGAAATTAAATTTATTCCCATTAACCAGAAAGTGGATGGGTACATTGTGGCAAATGAATATGATGGAGGCTTGAAAAATTAAGAGAAACTCAATTAGAGACTGAACTAAGACTTGAATGTAGGTCTCTTCACTTTCATTGTAATGCTTTTTGTATCTTACTAGTATAAGAGTATTCTTTTTTATATTATTGTATATTATATTGAGTGAATCAATCAATTATCCCATCCTACCTAAAGTAATTGATAAAATGTTAACTAACCTTTAGCTTGGTGGGAACATACTTAAAGTGAATCTAATCATTTAAAGACATTTCACTTTTGTCAAAATGCTTTAATCAATTTATATGTCTTTGTTGAGCCAATGGAGAAAGTAGAAGTGATGTTGCACAGGAAGAGCATTTATATTGATTGAAATTCTTGGTCACATCCTAGGGATTGTCTGTAAAATATCAAACCAATTTTGCTTGGGAGAGTTTTGATTCCACTGAGTAATACCTTTGAGAAGGAATTGCTTAGGGTAAGAGCAGGAGGGAGACTCTGATAATCTCAGTCTTGGTGATTCTCTCTGATCTTGTTCCCTTGGCCAGAATGTTGTCTTGGGAACTTCAGAGATACTGAGGATTCTTCATTGCTGTCCCTAGAACAGTTAAAGAAGTGGCTATATTAGGAGCCAAGGGTGTATTAGATAAAGATTTACAGTTCTATAAAGCTTCCCCACTAAAAAACTACCTTATCTAATGAGAATATCTTGAAGATTCCAGTAAAGGGACTTGTAGGAGCTATGTAACCCCTTTACCACTCATGCTTTCTAAGCCCGACTTTCCCTGGGACTCTGGGTATACTTGAGGGAGGGTGTACCATAAACTTCTGGGGAAATGCTTTGTACCAACTGTTTTTTGCTGTACCATCTTAGAAAAGATCCTTTAATGAAAGCTACTTAAATGATACCAACTAATAATTACAAAGCCCCAGTAGGGGTTCATGAACTATAGTGCTAAAAACAATAGGTCCTCTCTTCTCAAGGATAACTTTAGAGCTTTGAGGAGATGTACTGGCTGAATTTTGAGAGCCCATTCTGCACAGTAGGAGTAGATATGGGGATAGTCATCTAGAGTATGCACTAGACCTATCATCTTAATATAGAAATATGTTTGATAATAAATAACAATATTTAGGTTTCTGTTAATCTAGTATCATTTCCCTCCTTATCTTCCTCTCTACTCCTTCCACTATAGTAGGGGTCTTTGTGCTTAGTCCACATCTGTGAAGTCTTTGGAGGCAGCTAGATGGCTTATGCAAGGGTCCTCAAACTTTTTAAATAGGAGGCCAGTTCACTGTCCCTCAGACCGTTAGAGGGTGGGACTATAGTAAAAACAAAAACTTTGTTTTGTGGACCTTTAAATAAAGAAACTTCATAGCCCTGGGTGAGGGGGATAATCGGCCTCAGCTGCCGCATCTGGCCTGTGGGTGGTAGTTTGAGGACCCCTGGATAGAGTGCTGGGCCTGAGGTCATGAAGACTGAGTTCAAATTTAGTCTCAGAAACTTAAGCTCTGTGACCCTGGGCAAGTCGCCTAACTCCTGTTTGCCTTAATCCACTGGAGAAGAAAACCATTCTAATATCTTTAATAAGAAAACCCCCTATCAATAATGAAGAGTCTGAGACAAGTAAAACTAGTGAGGACTTTATGACCTTAAGTACTGAATCAAAATCCAGTACTCTAGGATCTGATTGTGGGGAAAAGCAGACTGTCAAGAAGGGTTCTTTGAACTGTGATCTTGGTGGATCATTGAGTTTCAGAGGGAGAACTTCATAAGCTTGGAGATCTCTGAACTATTTCTTGAGGGTGAAGGGGAGAAACTGCCTATCTCCAGTCTTAATTAGGTCATAGACAATGCTGCCCTTTCTTTCACTCCATGATGAGAAGATAAGAATGTGAAAGAGAGGAGACCTATTCATGTAGTTAAAAAGATCTTTTCTAAGGGATCGCACAAATGCTTGCCAAAGCTAATGCTTAATGGGAAAATTCTTTAAGAGAGATCTGAGTACTAGGAGGAGGTGGGGTGAGATGAACAGTCAACTGATATACACAATTAAATTATTGAATTACTAATGACATTTTTTAGGATTGGGAGAATTTAATTTTCAGATTCTTATAATTGTTGTTTGCAATAGTATCTCTACATATGTAGTAAAATGTTGTATCTTTTACTTTTTCCTTTGGGAAAAGTAATTCCTTACATCTCTATATGAATCAGTTCACTTCTAACTAGGAGCATGTAAGGGACTGGGGAGGACACTGATGTGAAATACATGTAATCCCATTACCCTCAGAATGGTTGCAATGACCTTCCAGCTAAATTGTCATAGGTACTCTATTTGAGATGCTACCAAAAGTACCAAAAAGTACCTAAAACAACTCTCAAACCTTAAGGAACCTGAGCTTAATCAAGGGAAATAACATATGGAATTACATATATATATATACATGCATACATACATATATATATATTATAAATATACATATATATACACATATACACTGAATACAAGATAACCTCAAAGGGATGCACTAGGGACTGAGGGCATTAAGACAGATCTCATATTGTAGGTAGCTCTTGATTGAGCTTTAAGGAAAATTAGGGATTCTATAGAGGGCAAAGGTGAGGTGGTAGGAAGCTTTCCAGGGCAGATTGTGCAAAGTTAAAATGATTTGAGATTGAGTGTTATATGTGAAGTCACAGCACAAAGGCCAGTCTGATCCCCAGGAAGGGAAAACAGGTGTGGCTAGATTGACAGGAGCCAGGTTGTCAAGAGCTTTCAAGGTCAAACAGAGGAGTATGTATTTGATGAGAGAGGTAATAAGGAGCATTAGCGTTTTCTGAGCAGGTTTGTGACATGATTAGACTTATGCCTGGGGAATATCATGGGCAGCTATGGAGAGGATGGATTGCCTGACTTGTTCCTGATGCTTAGATGAATGCATTTTGATTGATTAGAGAGAAGAGAAACTTGAGGGAGAGAGACTAATTAGCCTTGATGGAGAGCGTACCTCCACAGATGAAATCATCAGTCTTCCAAAGTGGATCATATTAATAGCTTACATGTACATTCTTTACAGTTTTCAATCTATTTTACATATGTAATAGGAATGATCAGCGGAGCCATCTTTAGTCTTCTCCATCTGGAGTACTTCCCATAGAGATTAGCATGAGACCAGTGGTCTCATGATTGAGTCACTTCTGATGACATATTTGACCTGATTTCTAGCTAAAGGGAATATATGAACAAAAGTGCCTTGTTGTTTCACTGGTCCTTATGCTGAGGGCAGATGGAAAAATGCCAAAGAATTGATTTTGCTTTTTCAATAGACTTTAAAAGGAAAGAGAATGTCTGCAATAATCTCTTCACATCCATTGAGAGGGTCAGATCTCCTTGGGCTTTCCTTAACACTTCCAAAGGGGGAGGAAAGATATCCGCTCTCCTTCAACCTCCTACTCCTAGTAGTTGTGCTGACTGTTCACACTCAGCAGCAAGACCATGTGCTTGTCCAGATGAGCCATAGACTGGATGTTAAGGTCCTCCATTTTGCATTTCCCTAAGGTGACCAAACAGTGGACCTGAGTTGGACCTCTATCGTCTTGGCTGCTCCCTCAGGAGACAGAAGTTTGGGAGGTCCAGCATCAGTTGCTGGTTGCCCACTAGGATTTGCTTCCTTAAATGCACCTTTTTCAGAAGATATGACCATTGCCAAATTATTACAGATGAAAAGCCTAAGAGAAGTCCCAAACCATGTCCTGGATTGCCAGATGATATAAACCTTGAATGAATTGTTCATCTGAGTACATCTGAGGAGCTAGTTGAGATGCTTATTCTGCAGTCTGATGAAATGTTTCATATCAGTCTCCTGGGAAACTGTAATGTATGATGGGTATCATACTTTATCATGTTTTAAATATTTATCACTTCACTTAGGAGTCTTTTGTGTTTTAAACATTTCTATGTGGTGGAGGAATAAATAGCCACACTATACCAGAGTTACTTTGTATATTGAGTACCTTTCTAGAAGGGACACTTTTCATCAGTTTTGAGAATACCCCAGATATAAACTACTCCTAAGCTTTTTTAAATAGATTTTTCCTGGAGCTCTTCTTTGGGATAGTGGTACAATGTATCAGAGAGTATATAATAAGTCTCAGTCCTGGGAATGAGCCTGGTCTACTTGAGCCCAGATGTATGTGGTAGTAGGACATCCCTTGACCCTTGGGGTCTTGGCTTTTCATGTACATGATTACATTTGATCCTCCCAGCAACCTTGTTACATAGGACAGAAAATATCTCCACTTTAAAGATGGGAAAATTGATCTTAGAGATGAAATGACTTGCTCATTCATAAAGCACGAGCTAGAGAATTACTTTTCAGACTCTTGATTCCCACCAATTGTAAAAGTTCTCTTGTTCTCCATCTTGTATTGAAATGATTTTAAAAAGTTTTTCATACTTTATTTGTGGATATCCATTTTTTCTATCATTTCCCATTCTTACCCCTACTCCCACCTCAGGAGAGTGTTCATTCCTTGATGGTAGGGGACTGTTCTGATTTTGTTTCTGTATCCTGAATGCCTTATTAAATACATTAAGTGTTAAATAAATTCTTATTGAATTGCATTCTGAATATAGTTCACTTTTCATGGAACCACGTTGGACTTCGCTTCACAATGGCCACTGTGCTGAGAAACAGAAACAGAGCTTTAGATATATAATTCTTTTTTTTTTTTCCTGAGGCAATTGGACTTAAGTAACTTGCCCAGGGTCACACAACTAGGAAGTGTTAAGTGTCTGAGAGCAGATTTGAACTCAGGTCCTCCTGACTTCAGGGTTGGTGCTCTATCCACTGTGCCATCTAGCTGCCCCTGATGTATAATTCTTTATTGAAGCAAAATATGATTGGTTAATGGTGGATTTTAGTCATATACCATGGTAAGTGTTTTTGTCAGTCTGGGGATGGAATTCCTATACAGGATCTTAATAGCTTAATGATGGCTGCTTTCGTGTGGTATGGTTGAACTGTTAGAGTTGTTGGGGACTTGTGAGTCTTTAACAGGAAAAAGATCCTGACATTCTAATAACCAGGCATTTGCCAGTGTCTACGAATGAAGTCTTTCTTTATAGCTGGTCATGGGCTTTTAATATATTGCCCTTAAATCATTTAACGTTGGACTCGACTGAGCAGGGGAGAATATGTTGAGTCTGTTGGGAGCAATCATGCACTGGGGCGGGAGGGGTGAGGAGCAAGAGATGATCCCGTAGTCTTGTTTCATCTCTTCAAGTCTATCCTTCAATTTCTCTCCTCCTTATTAAACCAAAGGCACCCCCTTCAAACCAGGAAATAAAACTGCTAACTGATATTTATATATCTTCTGAGAGTTGTGTGATTTGGAAACCAGAAAGAATTGCTTAAAGCTGTTTATTGAAAAAGAGACTGTTTCTTGCATGAAATCATCTTATTGGAAAAGTTACCTTATTTTTTTCAGTCATACTTGGCAGCCCCAGTTGTTGTCTAAGGACACAGCAGATATAGATCATGGCCTGCTGGTTGCTCGTGTATCAAGCCACTGTTTCTATATTTGGGAAGATTTTTGCAAAAGTCATAATAGCTTCCCAGAACTCTGATGCTTTTCATATTCATATTCACTACTGAATATGTATTGTGTAGGTATGTGTATGTGTGTGATCCTTCCATACTCCCTTACTCAGTAAATCACAAAGAAAAGATTAACCTCGCCCTGAGAATATTTTTGTGAAATGAGCAGAACAAAGAAGATATTGTATCTATAGTGATATTAATTTAAAAACAACTGAGTGAATAAGTCATTTCTGACTATTATAAATACCCATATTAACTATAAAAGACATTTGAAGGAAGATGCTATCTGCACTTGGAAAAAGAACTGATAAATAGAAGTACATGTAGAATGATTTTACATATACATGCATATTTGTTTCTGATGGTAGCCATGGGGATGTGTGGAGGAATAAAAAAAGAAAAAAGAAGAAATTTACATAAAAACCTTATTACGCATTTAAAGGAAATAGTAAGTTGTACATAATAGATTTGCAGTTTCATGTGCAGTAATCTTTAAAAAATATATACCATATTATGCAAATGCTTGTTTTATTCCATAATTAAAACTAAAACATATTTTAAAAAAGAGCAAATCAGCAAATCATCCCATACATCAACTTTTTCCAAGAGCATAAGTAGTATTCCATACTTATAGTCCTCCATCTTTGCAATGAAGGAAGGGAGATACATTTTCTTAACTCTTCTTCAAATCCCCAAAATAGGAATTATAATTGCAGTGTTCAATTTAATTTTATTTTTCTATTTACGTTGTTGTAGTCATTTTGTACATCATTTTTTCAGGGTCTACTTTACTTTTTATTAGATCTCATAGCAAGATTTAGAACTGGATGATACTTCAGAGCTCACCTAGACCAATCTTCCCTTCCCCATATCATTTTACAGTTGAAGAAACTGAAGCTTAAGTAAAATGACTTGTCTAAGGTTAGTACAGAGTAGACCTAGGACTTGAACCCCGGTCCTCTAAACTTCTTAGTTCAAGAATTTTTCCTATACAATTGGTACTTTGCTAGAACAATAGTCTCTAAAAAAGGAGCCAGTACCTTTTGGGGATTGTAGTTTAACCTGTCAGGGGTACTACCTTGATTTCAGAGTCAGCTGCTGGTAAAGCAAAGTCAGGTTAACCTGAGTTCAAATCCAGCCTCAGACACTTACTAGTTGTGTGACTCTCAGCAAATCACTTAGTCTCTAGTTTCCCTACTTGTAAAATGGGAATAATAATAGCATCTTCCTCTCAGGATTATTGTGAAAATAAAAGGAGATAATAATTTTAAAGTGCTTATTTATTACAATGCTTGGCACATAGTAGGTACTATATAAATGCTTCCACCCTTCCCTTCCCTTTCTTTTCTTATTTTTCAAGACACTGAGAGTAGGAAAATTGTCAGTGTCCTGCCAATCATCAAGATTATCCAGAATAATCCCATCTTCCTTTCTCCCGTTTGAGCCTGATACCCCCTCATTTACTTTCTTCTACTGATGCAAAAATTATCAATATTCCTCCTTCCTCTTCCCCATATATAGCAGGAAAGGAAAAATGTAACAAAACAAAACATGCTAATGTTGGGCAGGCATGATTTTTTAAGGGGAAAAATGTGTTTGGAGATCACTGCCCTAGACTAGGCTTTTTCATTCTATCAAAAAATGAAGTGGAAAGTGTTTGCACTGTAACCAGTGGAACTAAATAGTGCTTTGGTGAGAATATGAATTTTACCATGAATAATCATGCTGCCATTTTGGTATGTGGAGGCAGCATTGGGGAATTTAAGGAGGAAGGCAGTGATAATTGTTAGTAGAGTCAAAAGTGGCTGCAGTCAGTGGGCAGAATAAGGTTTATCAGCAGATTGATTGAAAACTCTCCTTAAGTAAACTTCTGTCCTCTAGGAAAAGGTACAGTTTAGTCTTCCCTTGGGAACTTTTTGGTGTTGTGTTTAAGAGACCCACAGCACATAGGAAGAAATATTCAAGGTTCAACTTGAAGAGCTATTCTAGAATGGTATGGAAATCTAGAGATAATCCAGATTTTGTTCTATAAAGATGATTGAACTGAAACTCTATTCCAGGGGTTCTTAATCTTTTTGTATGTTTCAGGGACCCCTTTTAGCAGTCTGGTGAAACCTGTGGACTCCCCAGAATACTGGTTTTAAATGTATAAAATAAGTTATTTAAGAATACAAAGAAAAATAAAAATTAACAAAAAAGAAAGGCATATTTTCCCATTCAAGTTTACAGACTCCTTGACTATCTATGGGCCCCAAATTAATCCCTGCCCTACCCATTCCATTAATACTCTGGGAGTTTTAGAGGATCTTTAAAGACTGGAAGAAGGGGCAGCTAGGTGGTATAGTGGATAGAGCATGAGCCCTGAAGTCAGGAGGACCTGAGTTCAAATATAACTTTAGACATTTAACTTCTTAGCTCTGTGACCCTGGGCAAAGCATTAAACCTCAATTGCCTCAGGACAAAAAAAAGGAAGAATCAGTGAATGAATGAATTGAGGGCCAATTGCAGCTTTGTTGGAAGTTTAGCCTTCTAAGATGACTATTATGAAGTGTACAATAATCATGGGTATCTAAGATCTTGTTTGTTGTTCTTTTAAATCAGCCTCACTATGGTATAATCTCATAAAATATGTATTTAATTATATATGTATTTGAATTGTATAAATTACAGGAATGAATAAATATACTTAGTCCCATGTACTAGACTTTTTATCCTGAGCTTCTCTAGTTCAGGATTGAGCTACTCAGTTATGATGCTGGATCCTTCTAAACTGGATTATGCTATTAAAGCTGAACATGATAATTATAATTTTTAAAAAGAAAATTAAGTTATCCAAAAAGATCCCTTTGACTCACATGTGCAAAATTTTTTGTGGCAGCCCTCTTTGTAGTGGCAAGAAACTGGAAGCTGAGCAGATGCCCATCGATTGGAGAATGGCTGAATAAGTTATGGTATGTGAATGTTATGGAATATTATTGTTCTGTAAGAAATGATCAGCAGGATGATTTCATAAAGGCCTGAAGAGACTTGTATGAACTGATGCTAAATGAAATGAGCAGAACCAGGAGAACATTATACATGGCAACAGCAATATTATAGGACAATCAATTCTGATGAAAGTGCCTCTCTTCAGCAATGAGATGATTGAGGCTTTTTCCAATGATCTTGTGAGGTTGAGAGTCATCTACACTCAGAGAGAGCTTTGTTATGGTTTGCTTGACTTTCATTTTATTTCTCTTTTTTTTAAACTTTTAGATCTGATCTGATTTTTTTTGTGTAGCAAGATAATTGTATAAATATGCATGCCTATATTGGATTTATCATATATTTTTACTATGTTTAACATATATTGGATTACATGCCATCTAGGAGAGGGGGTGGGGGGAAAGGAGGAAAAATTGGAACACAAATTTTTCCTTTTTTTTTTTAAGCTGAGGCAATTGAGGTTAAGTGATTTGCCCAACGTCACACAGCTAGGAAGTGATAAGTGTCTGAGGCCAGATTTGAATTTAGGTCCTTCTGACTTCAAGGCTGATGCTTTATCCACTGTGTCACCTAGCTGTTCCAAACACAAGGTTTTTCAAGGCTCAGTGTTGAAAAAAATTATCCTTGCATATGTTTTGAAAAGTGAAAACTTCAATAAAAATAAAAAATCACATGAGATCACAAAACAAACCAAAAAACAAGAAAACTAACCCCTAGTCCCCTCCAAATCCCTTTATATCCTTCTGGTGGAAGCAGGAAACCAGGTGTGTCTTTGAGTAAATAAAGAGTCATAAGCAGCCTCTCTTTATCCTCTTGACTTCCTTGGCAAATGCCAATGTCTGCCAATGTCATCTCTCTGTTTACCTCCCAATGGCTAGACCTGTATTCTGAAATAAGATGACTTTTGTTTGCTCTAGTGCAGTCTGGGTTTTTGGTTGTGCCCCTAACTCTCTGTATAACTCTGAGTAAACAACATTATTGCTCAGGGTCTTAGTTTTCCTTATCTATAACATAGGGATGGCTAACAAGACCTTCTTTACCTGGTGATTCCCAAGATATTTGAAAAATTCAATTTGATAATGTCTGTGAAAGTATTTTCAAAATGTACAAAATTCTGAATGACTACAAGGCATTGTTTCTGTGGCTTCACTATTATTATTCAATTATGGGGTATAGTGAGATAACTTTAGGAGGATTTGATAGTATGCATTAGATAGTTAATCCAAATGCCATCTACCAGAAGTTTGGAGAAATCTCCTTTTCTTATCAGACTCCATCAGATATCTGTTTATTGTGGACATTCTTACAATTTCCACCTTGGAACATTACAACTTTTGGCCATTTATAATGGCAACAAAAGTGGTAGTTCTCTCTTGTTTTAAACAAGTATTAGCACCTACATCCCTGGGTTATTTCAAAGATAAATTGAGATCACATGCTTTGTAATCCTACATAAATGCTAGTTGCTGTTATGTTGTTATTATTGAATTATCAGTTCAGTTATAAGTTCTTCCATTAGATTGTGGTCTCCTTAAAATCAGGGACTATCTTTTGCTTTTTTTTTTTTTTAAATTCCCAGCACTTAGTTTGGTGTCTAGCACATAGTAAGTGCCTCATAAATATTTACTGACTGACTGGCCCCTGACGTTCTTTCCAGTGCTAGATGTATGATCCTATTATACTTTTCTCCAAGTAGATCTAATTTGTTAGCTTTAAATTGATTGGGTGAGCCCCAGACTCTTTGATTTCAATCAATCAATCAACCACTAACCAATGACTTTTGTGCCTAATATGTGCCAGATTTTGTGATAAGTTCTAGAACATAAAAAAGGATGACAGACAATCCTTGCACTCAAGGAACTCACACTCTATTGGAAGAGACAACACATGCACCCTCACACACACACTCAGGATAATAGGAAATAATGAACAGAAGTAAGACACTAGAACTAAAGAGGGTTGGCAAGGGCTTCTTGAAGAAGACAGGATTTTAGTTGTGACTTAAAGGAAACCAGGAAAACCAGTATATGGAAATGAGGAGAGAGAGCCAGGCAGTGGGAGAAAATGTCTGGAGCCAGGAGATGGGGTTTTTGCTCAGGAAACAGCAAGGATACCAATGACACTGGATCAAGGAGGATGTGTCAAGGAGTAAGACATAAGAAGACTGGAAAAGTAGCTCTTAGGAAGGGATTTGAATGCCAACTAGAGGATTTTGAATTTTTTTTTAGAGGCAATAAGAAGCTCCTGAAATGTATTAAATGGGGTGGTGACATGGACAGACCTGTATTTCAGAAAAATAATTTTAGGGCTGGATGGAGGATAATTGGAGTGGGGAGATAAGTGGGGCAGGTTGACCCACCAATAATCTGTTGTAATGGTCCAGGGGTGAAGATTTGCAGTCAAAGGAAAAGTTGTTCCTTTATATACCAGAGGTTCTCTACATACCTTGTCCCTTCTCAAAAGTGTTTGCTTCTGACTTTTACTTTTGCCAAATAGCCCTCCCTTCTAACAGAACTCCCCCGCCTTTTCTCATTCCCTTTCCTTTCTCTTTTTCTGTATGGTAAGATAGATTTCCACACCCATATTGGAGGGTGCATATTACTTACTCTTTGAATCAATTCCAATGACATTAAGGTTCATGTCCCTGACACCTCCTCCCCCATTTCTTCCAGTTATTAAGTGGAGGGGACCCTGTTCCAAGCTTTAGGTTTTTTGTGCAGCTATTTTCAGAGGAAATTCTGGGTATCTGTGCTCTTCTAGTCTTTGATCTAGGGAATGGTGTGTTTGCTTCTCTCCTGGCTTATGCTCTGATTTGTAAGTATCCACAAGCGGTCTTTTCAAACTACAACTGTGGCTAGGTTCCCTGCGCCCCTGCAGCCACAAGCTCTGCTGGCCAGTGTTCCTTATTGTGCTGGACTGAGACCCAGTACAGAGGATGAGCAAAGCAACAAATGGACCCCTGTCAATCTCCTTCTAACCTCTTGTCCTGTCCTCTTACCATTTAGGGGCTGTGAAGTCTAGAAACTGCCACCATTGATTCAGTCACCTGAGACCTGCTCTTGGTTTTCTGGGGTTCAGTCTCTCTGGCACAGCCTGAACTGGACAACTCTATTCTCCCATGCTGGTGCTAGAGGCTTTTCCTGCTGAACTTCTAACTTGTCCTGGGCTGGCAAATTGTTTTGAAACTATTTTTTGTGGGTTCTGTCATTCTAGAATTTGTTTAGAGTCATTATTTAAAGACATTTGGGTGGCTTGGGGGAAGGTTTGGCTAAGTCTCTGCCTTTTCTCTGCCATCGTGGCTTTGCCTCCTCTCTAATTTTTTTAAATAATATTTTATTTTCCCTCCCAATTACATGTTAAAATAATTTTATTTTATTTATTTATTTTTGCTGATGCAGTTGGGGTTAAGTGATTTGCCCAGAGTCACACAGCTAGGAATTGTTAAGTGTCTGAGATCAGATCTGAACTCAGGTCCTACAGATTTTAGGGCCACTGTACCACCTAGCTGCCCTTAAAATACATTTCAAGATTATTTTTTAGGTTTTAAGTTCCAATTTCTATTTCTTCCCTCCCTTCCCCTTTCACCTGAGAAAATAAGTAATTTGATACAGCAACCTTCTAGCTCTAAAGCTAAATGCTTCAGTGAGGCCTTCTGGCCCTATTCAGCAATAAATCAATTGAACAAAAATTAAACAGCCTTTGGCTTCAAGGAGTTTATACTCTTCTGGTGGAGAAAAGAAGGAAATTGCAGTGGGGGAAACATTGGCATCTGGGGTATCATGGTGGACCTCATGCAGAAAGTGCTACTTGTATTGAGCTCTGAAGGAATCAAGTGATTCTAAGAAGCAGAAATGTGGAGAAAACATATTCTGGGCAGGCCGGAGACATGGAATGATGTTATGCCTGAGGAATACTAAGAAGGCCAATTTTGCTGGACCAAGGAGTACATGCAGGGCATGAACACGTGTTTGGATTTCTCAGAAAAGAACCAGTTCCAAAGCACATACTTAGCTGAGCTAATAGTCCTAATGAAAGCAGAAGCCCTTCACATTGGGAAGTAAAAGCACAAAGAAAGGTATGCTGATTGGTCTTTTTTCATTTAGAAAAATTGGGCCTTCAATTCAATTCAATAAAAATTTATTAAGTGCCTACTGTATGAGGAAACAAACCCAAAATAATGAAACAAAAACATTTCTTCAAGGAGTTTCCTTTACGGGGAGAGGTTTTAATTACTGAAATGGATATGTAGTTAAAATCTTCCTGTTTTAGGAGAAGTCAAATGAAAAAAGGACAGTTCTTTAATGGTGAATCAGCATATTGTAAATTGATGAACCCTGCTTTTGGAGTTCTATACTTATTAACTGTGTGACTGCACATAAGTCATTTTCCTTCTATGAATCTCAGCTGTGAAATGAAAAATGGAGTCTAGTTTGTGTTCGGGGAAGACTAGTACCTCTGGTGTGAAGGCTGCTGAGTCCTTTGCAGGACTGCTTTCCACCTTTGGTGTCCACCTGATCCTCTTAATTCTCACCTGTGGCTCTAAAAAGCTGTATGTAGCATGTATGGTGACTGCATCTTGGTGAACCATTTTGACAGACAGGCTGACCCAATTTGAGGTAACCAAAGGGTCTTCAACCCCATGATGAGTTGGGGGGGGGTGTCTACGCCAGTCAGTAAAGACTTCCTCTGATGGAATGGGGGATGAGAACAATTTGTTCCAATGGCCATGAAGGCAGGTGAAGCAGGTGTGGTGGAGCGAGTGCTTAGAGCTTGATTAAACATTGGACACCAAGGTCATTCACTGAAACTTGAGCCATTGCTAGTCATTTTGACTCTGTCTTGCCACTGGACAATGGTGGCTTTAGGAGACAGAGTGAAGCTGATGACTTCATGCAACATTGCCTCATTTATTCCAATTTACACACAAATCAAAGGACATCACCATATATAGTGATGCTATTTTGGTCCTCTTGGAATATAAAGGACAAAGCCAGTCAAAATGAAAAATACTTTTATTATCTCCAAGTGTTGTTATATATACCTTACTTCTTAAAGGTAGATCTGATAGAGATATAATTAACTCTTCTAACTGATTTCATAACTTGGCCAAATTACTTCCCTATTCTGACTTGCAGAATCCACATCTATAAAAAGAGTGAGGTAAACCAACCAAAAGATCTCTAAGGACACTTCCACCTCAAACAATTTGTGATATAATGACAGGTCCTATTTGCATAAGGAAAAAAAAAAACATTTCCAGATTGACCTTAATAATTCCTGGTCAGTTATTATGCCCACAGGGGACTGAAATTCCCAGCCAAATAAGACTCCTTTAGTTACCTGGGCAGCTCATACTTTGTTGTTTATCTGGAGGGATACTGATTGGCTCTTGTGATCCTACCCCAAATGGGTTTTGAGGAAAGTGGATTGAGTCTATTTCAGTTAATGGCTATTGTTTGCCCATCCTATTCTGTCCTTTTCTTTTTCCCCTTAATTGTTTTTCTTGATAATAACTTAATTTTGTTATTGTTCAATCATATCTGACTCTCTGTGACTCCCTTGGGATTTTCTTGGCAAAGATATTGGAGTAATTTGCCATTTTCTTCTCCTGCTCATTTTACAGATGTGGAGACTGAGACAAATAGGATTAAGTGACTTGCCCAGGGTCACACAGTTAATAAATGTCTGAAGCTAAACTTAGACTCAGGCCTTTTGAGCTCTAGGCCTCTATCTAATTCACTTAATTTACTTATTTCTAACTTCATTTTACATAGAATTAGACTCCCAGACATGGAAAGAACCTCAGAGGTCATTTTATCCACTGTCTCATTTCATAGATGAAGAAATAAGAAAAGTGGCTTGCCCAAGGTCATACAAAATGTAAAAGATAAAGATAGGATTGGAACTTAGCGCTTCTCATTTCAAACCCAGTGTTCTTCTCAAATCACCATCATTTTTGGGTGAAATTTTGGAATAAATATGAAGACAATCCATACTCATGAGATGTACAATAGCTGTGATTTGTGCACATTATAATATGTACTCCCTCAAATTCTTTGCTCCATACAAAAAAGTTCATACATTTCTATTAACCTGTTTTTTCATCTGTGAGGTGAAGAAGTTGGATTGGCTTGGCCTGTTTTGGGCCCTTTATCCTATGATCTGGATAAATTAGTGGTTCTCCAACTTTTGTTCTCAATATCTCTTTATACTCTTAAAATTATTGAGGGTCTAATAAAAAAGTTTTTGTTTATTTGGCCTATATTTTTAGATATTCCCCATATTAGAAATAGAAATTAATTTTGAATTTGTAGACCCTCTGAAAGCATTTCAGAGATTCCCAGGATTCTCTGGACCATACTTTGAGAACCCCTAATCTACATCTATGATCCATGATCTCTACCACTATATCTATGCTTCCATAAATTCAGAGAATTCTATATTGAGCTTTCTTAAAGTGGGGTTCACCTATATTTTGTAATGTTTTATACTTTCTCTTTACCCTTTCTTCTTCTCTTGGCTGTCATTGTTAAATACCCACTCAGTCTCATTAAACCTTTTTGCTTAAGCCACATAAGGCTCTTTATTCCCTCTCCTGCTACTTGGCCAAATGAAAAGGGTAACAAATCTCTTTCCCTGGTGCCTCACTCAGGACCAGCTGTCAGCATGTACAGATTCCAGCATCCATCTGGGACTTAGACCAGTGCATAAGTCTCTGCTTGGTCCCCTTTGCCCCTTTTAGATTGCACAGGGTGCCTTCATTGCCCAACGTCCAGAAGGAAGCTAGCAGATGGCGTATCTGCTCTTTTACAAATGAAACCTGAATGAAACTGAGGTGCTGAGTTTGGTTCCCAGCCTCATGTCAAGTGACTGGTCAGAAGAATTGAAGCAGACATGAGTGGCTACAGAAACCTTTGGGCCAAATGATCCTGAAACTTTCCTAAGCAGGTAGGTGAATTAGGATATGGATGAATTCACTTCCAGGAGAAGTAAGATATGGAAAGATCACTGCATGGGGAGTCCCAGCTCAGTCACTTGCTCAATGCACTTTTTGGATGTATTAGTTACTTCCTCTCACTGGGCCTCTATTTCTCCATCCATTAAATGAAGATTTAGATTAGATGATCTCTAAGGTCCCTTCCAGCTTTGACATCCTATTACTCTAATCCTTTGGGAAATAGTCAGCTCCCCATTGTTTGGAATGATTTTAAGGCCAAATGTCAAAAACAATCTTAAAAGCTGGTGAAAGACCCTGGAAAAAGAAACTTAACAAGGGGACCAGAAGTACTTGTACCTTGGGACTCTCTAAATGCACTCTAATTCTGGGGACTTCTGACTGGAGTGAGGTAAGGGTAAATAAAGAGGACTTTGAAAAACCAAATTTTTTTTGGATCCAGTCCCAGAAGGATAGAAGTAAGGAAATCAGTCTCAGTGATTGTAGATTATTTCCACCCCAGGCAAAGCTTCCTGTGCAGGCCACAGCATCTGGCAGTATTACTTGGTGACAGCTCAGAGGACTAGTCTAGATTTATCAGATGCAGTCATGATAAGGCACTGGAAAGGCTGATTCTGGTCTTCTGAGATTGGGCTCCCTCTCCAATGTGATCCCTTTAAATTTTTGAGGTACCCTGCCAAAGTCCTCTGCATTTGAGAAGAAATAGGTGGTGATAGTGGTAGACATGGTGATGGTGATCATATTAGGATGGGAGAAAAAGGTAAGAACAAAGATTAAATTTCAGGGGCAGAGGCCTTGGGGAAGGACATTCTCTGCTTTTACGGAGAACTTAGCTTCTAGGAGATTCTGATAATCATCCCCATCTTTCATCTCCATCTCACCATCATAAATCAACTACAGGCATTAATAGATTGTAGTTATATTCTCAATAGTGTTCTCAGCTAAAAAGTTTCTGTTTAACTAATGACTACTCTTGTAATTGGAGGTTTCCAATATGCTTATTGATTTTCTTATTTAAACTCTATTGAGACAAAGACTGCATTTTTCCTTGGTAAGCCCAAAATTTTCAACAAAATGGAAACTTCACAATAATGTTTGTTTCTTTTAGAACAGGAATGTCTTATTCCTCTAGGTCTTCATTCTCTCAATAATTCTACCGCCCTCTCAAAAGTTGTAGTTTACCCATTTTACCTCATCTCCATTTAAGATTGGAAACAACTAGACTCTTCTCAAAAGAGTTGATTGTTAAATCTTCAGTAATCTTGAGTAAAACAAACAAAAACATACCTGGATATATAGCTCGGATTTTTAATTTTGACAATTTAACTAATTATCTTCAATGCTCTTAAAGCCACCATTTTAGAAATTCAAAGTGTGTGGTGTAGTCTTGGAACTAGGACCCATGTTTTGATTCTGTCTCTGACACATATGTGACTCTTGGAAAGCCCTCTATTATTATTATTTATATTCAGGAGGCTGTTCTGCAAATATCATTGTGATGTTGAGAACGGATAGGGAATATGGTCCATTTTCCCAGATTAAAAAACCAAGTCCCAGAATGGCTTAAATATTTGCCCAAAGAAACAGCCAACTGGGAAAAAACAAATCTGTGCAGCAATTTTTTTTCTGATAATGGTCTCATTTATGAGATCTATGAAGAATTGATTCAAGTTCCTAGGAATTCTAAGAGCTTTTGACAAGTGGTCAAAGGACATGAGGAAGAATTTCTCAAAAGACCACATCTGAGCTAGCAACAGTTATTAAGAAAAATGCTCTGAATCACTAGAAATTAAAGAAATACAAATTAAAGCAACTCTGGGGTTCCATATTTGCTAGTCATCAGATTAGAAAAATGACAAAAAAAGGGAAATGATAATTTATGAGGGGAAATATATGAAAATAGGCATAGTACCACCTTGGTGCAGGTCCTCATAATTTCCTGCCTGGACTATTACAATAGCCTGCTGGTTGATCTGCCTGCTTCATCTCTCTCCCAACTCCAGTCCATCCTCCATTCAGCTGCCAAAGTGTTGGTCTAACCATGTCACCTCCCTCCTCCAATAAATTCCAGTGGCTCCCCATCCCCTCCAGGATCAATGCAAATCAATCAATACAAAATCCTCTGTCATTCAAAGCTCTTAATAACCTAACTCCACCTCCATAGCCCTCCCTTTCCAGTCTTTGACACTGGTTTCCTTGTTTCATGATTAAGGTTCTCTATCTCTTGGCTTTTTCTCTGGATGTCCCCCATGCCTGGAAGGCTCTCTTCCCTCATTTCCAGCTTCTTACTTCCCTAATTAATTTTTTTTGAGTCTTAGTTAAAATCCCAATTTCTACCAAAAATCTCTCACAATCTCTCTTAATTCTGGCATCTCCTCTCTGTTATTATTGAAGCTCCTTTGGTGCAGGAACTGTGTTTGTACATATTTGTTTGCTAATTTTCTCCCCCATTAGATTGTGAGCTACTTGATCATGGAGAGCTATTTGTGCCTTTCTTTGTATCCCCAGTGCTTAGCATAGTGAATGACACATAGTAGGTGCTTATTGTATACTTATTGACTAACATTAATGTACTGTTGGTAGAACTGTTCATTGGACCAGTGATTCTGAAATACATTTTGGAACTATGACTCCAAAGTCACGAAATTGTAATTACCCTTTGACCTAGTAAAACCTCTCTTAGGTCTATAAGGAAATCAAAGAAAGAAGAAAAGGAACTACAGGTACAAAACTATTATAACAATTGCTTTTGTAATGGCAAAAAATTAAAAACTAAGAAGGAGCTCAGTAATTGAAGGAATGGCTGAACAAATTATAGTATGAATATAAAGCAATACTTTTATGTTCCAAGAAAAGCAGTGTATTCAGAGCAACCTGGAAAAGACTTGTAGGAACTGATATACAATGAAAGAACAATTTATATAATAATAAAATTGGAAAGACAAATAACTTTGAAAGCTTTAATAATTCTAATCGATACAATAACCAATTATGATTCCCAAGGACTGATGATGAACCTTCTACACACTTCCTGGCAGAGAGGTGATGAACTCAAGATGCATAATGAGACAATATTTTTGGACATGGACGATTTGGGAATTGTTCTCTTAACTGTATATATTTATCATAAGGACTGTATTCCCTTTTAAATTGGAGTGGGGTAGGAAGAAGAGAAAAATACTTATTAATTGAAAAATGATATAAAAAAAGAAATTTGTCCAGGGTTACCTTGGGCCAAAATACTTTCAAAGACAATGGCACAGAGAGAAAAGAATGCTGTTTTTTAATTCAGAGGAGGTTGGTTTATAGTCTTAGTTCTGACAAGTATTATATAATTGGTTGCCTATTTTGGGGGGGTGGGAGGAGGGGAAGGTGATTCAGAATGTGATCTTTAGTGTCAAAGACCTCTCTCCTCCATGTCCCTCTTCCTCTCTGTGGCTATAATAGCAATATCTGGTTTTTAGTCTAGGGCAGTAGAATGGTCCTCAGTTATCCTCTTCCTTTACTATTTTGTGTTTATATAAACTTACATAAGATAAAAGAAGTAAATTATCACAATGGTTGGAATCCCAAGTTAGGAAATCCCTAACATTCAAACAGAGGTTTTGTTTTTATGCTTTAATTAAAATTTTGTCTATTTCCAGCTAATCCTTATCTTCCATATACTTGAAGCAAAATCAAGATACTGGAGATGCTTTGATAAGAGAAGTCAGTAAAATACACTGGAGTCCCTTTTACTGGACAGGAATGGGGAAGAAAGGTTGGAGAATGAGAAGACCTTTTGATACTTCTCTTAGTCCTTAAAGAGGTGAGTTCATTTGCAAAATCTAAGTCTGAGATGGCAACAAGGACCTGATGGGCCACCTCCATCCAGGGATGCACTGGAAACAATTAAACTCTTCTTAAAAGAGTTGATTGTTAAATCTTCAGTGTAAGCATTTATACCTCTCACACTAGCTAATATTACAAATCAGGATATGGTTTAGATTCTTTAAATGGAGAAAGTGTTAATAACCTCAAAAATGTTAAGTTACTTAAAGTGTATTGTCAGTACATATTTTTTTTTTCCTCCTGTAGGTTCTGTTGTTAAATATCTACCAGCACCCTTCTACTTATACCTCCCCTTTTCCTGTTGTAGTCCATCTTCCCAAAAAACGTTTTTAGTTTTTCTTTTAGTTTTTAGTTTTAATTTTTCTTTTTCTTTTACTTTTTAAATTTTTCTTTTTACTTGGTGCTCTTACACTATGTGTCTATTTCAGCATAGCTTGATAAATTCTAGGCAAGTGGGGATGCTATCTCCCTTTTTATTGCTGCTGCTCAGCTCATGTGGTCCTATTTCTTTTCAATTTCTTCTTAGTAAACTATAAATCTCTTTCAAAGCTTCAGGGCAAAAGTCAAGTCTGCCTTTTGGTTCAAAAATCACAACAATCGGATCCCTTTTAGGTCTGAGGGGAAATGTCTGTCCCTTGGAACTACACATCCCAGGATGCCAATTGGTTCTCAAAGTCCTGTCACACTTCTAATAACTACACAATGTTTTGGGGTTTTTTTTTGGAGAAAACACAAGAAAACTGTATTAACAACTAATTTTATATAATACTTTAAGGCAGTGGTTCTCAAAGTATGGTCTAGAGAATCCTGGGGATCTCTGAAACCCTTTTAGAGAGTCTACAAATTCAAAAATAGTTTTTATTTCCAATATGGTAAATGTCTATAAATATAATTCAGATAAACAAAAACGCTTTGGAGAGATCCTCAAGGATTTTTAATAGGATAAAGATACTGAAAACAAAAGTTTGAGAACCAACTGCTTTAAGGTTTGCAAAGTACCATCTATATAATATCTCATTTCATTTTCTTAACTGCTATTGAGGTAGGTCCTATTATTTCTCCCATTTTATAGAAGAAAATAGTGAAGATGAAATGTTAAGTGAAAACATCTGAGAAAGAATTTCAAATCAGGGTCTTCTTGACTCCAAGTGCTACATTCTGTTGACAGTACACTATAGTTAAAATCAAGAAGACCTGGGTTCAAATTTCATCTCTTACACTACTTCCTGTGTGATCCCAGGATAGTTACCTAAATCCTCTCAACCTCAATTTCCTCATTTGTGTGTGGATAATCATAGGCCCCCACCTCACAGAATTGTTGTGAGGATCAAAGGAGATAACATATGTAAAGTAAACATATGTAAAGGTTTACTTAGTAAACCTTAAAGCCATATATAAATGTTAGCTGTTATTAGATCTTATGCAAATTAACATTTTTATAAATCGTAAGACAATGCAGTTTAGGTATTGAGATAGAGAGGAAGAGAACAAGAGAGAGACAGACACAGAGACAGACACAATAGAGAGATAGAGACAGAGACAAGAGAGAGAGACACAGATAGACAGAGTCAGGGACAGAGAAACAGAGATAGAGACAGAGATAGAGACAGAGACAGACAGACAGAGACACACAGAGATGGACACAGAGAGAGAGACAGAGACAGAAAGAGAGAGACAGAGACAGAGAGACAAAGAGAAACACACAGAGACAGAGAGACAGAGACAGAGAGAGACAGAAAGAGACAGACAGAGACATACACAGAGACACACAGAGAAACACAGAGAGAGAGAGAGAGAGACAGAGAAAGAGAGAGAGAGAGACAGACAGACAGACACACAGAGAGAGAGAGAGGCAGAGAGAGAGAGAGAGAGGTTAAAAGATTCTAAAGTATTTAATTACAGGAAGTTCTTGAATGAAATGATCTTCAGGTACACTCAATGTCCCTGTGTTCAGAGCTTCCTGCTAGGCACTGGTGGGTTATGTAGTTTAGAGAAGGCACTGGTAGGAATTGCCTTAATGAAGTTTCTAGTCTACCAGGATTAAATATGAGGTATAATAAAGTCTAAATCCCATAGAAAGGGACAAAAAAAGTGCTGATGTGAAATCTGAGGAGGAAAACTTATAGATAAAGAATCAGGGAAGGGAAGGAAAGGATTCTTGTAGATCATTTCCTCTGAGTTTGATTTTAAAGGATGGATCATATTTCAAACAGGTAAAGACAGGAAAAAGGACATTCTAGGCATAAGAAACTAAGTAAAGGCATGGAGGTGGGAAAGTATTTGAGGTGCAGAGTCTCATCCAATTTAGGTGAAGTAGTTCTCATTCTTTTTGTTTTCTCTACAACCTTTTCCTGCAGTATTGGAAATGTATGTATGTTGTATTTATTTATCTGTGTGTTTTCCTCTTCATCCAGTAGAATGTGAATAGCTCCTTGATGGTAGGAATTAATTTTTTTGTTTGTTTTTGTTTTCCAGCACCTTATACAAATTTTGGCACATAATCTGGGTTTAAATGCTTGTTGAATTCAACTGAATACACAATGTGAGAGGATAGTAACTTGAAATAAAGTTAGGAAAAACAAAATGGTAATGGACAGTGGTAACTGAACAACTAGGTGGTACAATATAATGTTGGGTTTGGAGTCAGGAAGACTGATTTTCCTGAGTTCAAATATGACCTTCGACACTTACTAGTAGTATGACCCTGAGCAACTCACTTAATCCTGTTTGCTTTAGTTTCCTCAGCTGTAAAATGAGTGGAGAAGGAAAAGCAAATAACTTCAGTATCTTTGTCAAGAAAGTCACAAATGGAGTCATGAGGCATCAGATATGATTGAAAAACAACTGAATAATGACAGACAGTGAAAGTTTTGAATGTCTGACAAAGGAGTTTGAAATTTGCTAAAGTAAGGACTCACTGTAGGTTCTTGAGAAGAATAGTAACATGACTAGTTCTCTATATTAAAAAAAAAGGAAAAAAAAAGATTAGTTTGGTGGCTATGTGCCAGACATTAGGGGACAGAAAGGAATAAGAAAGGATTAAGTAGATTATCACAATAATAATAATATCCATAATTAGTTTATTTATTGCTTTAAAGTTTCCAAAGAACTTGCAATGAGAGCTTGGACAAAAGTGGTGGTACCAGGGATAGAGGGAAGATTTTTGAGTAGAAGAGTTACATATTTAGAACATTTCATGAAGTAAATGAGCCTAGCAGTAGCATTAAGACTTGATTAGGGAGTTCCCCTGGGAAGACTTGTCAGGAGGCTGTTTCAAAAGTCTAGGCTGATAATAATGAGGTTGTATCCTAGGTTGATGGCAATAAGAATGAAGAGCACAGGAAGGATTCAAGAAATGAGAAGCAGTTATACTTGACAAGCCTTGCTAACATAGTGGAAATATAGCTTTTAAATATGGGAGATTGAGGACCATAGAGAGAAGTAGCCTAGTCAGAAAGAGGAATAGTATCAGAGGAAAAAGATTTTGAATTCAGTCTGATATGTAGGATCATAGATTAAAAATTGGAGAAGACCTCAGAGATTATTTAGTCAAACTCCTGATTTTATGGAAGAAGAAACAAAATTCAGAGAAGTTAAATGACTGTCCCACACAGGTAGATAGAAGAGTCTTTAATCAACAAGCTCTGAACCCTTTCCACCATGCCACATTTCCACATTGAGCTTGAAGTGCTTGTAGACATTTTGTTAAGTAGGTAGGGATGTGGATCTGATGCTTAGAAGAGAGGCCAGGATGTCAGAGATTTTTTGGGAATCATCACCTAGAAGACATATTGAAGCCCTGGATTAAATGTGATGGTTGAAGGAAAAAAGAAGAGAACCAAGGGAAGAGTGTTGGGAAACACCCAACTTGAAGAAACCGAAGGAGGATGAAAAGCCAGTTAAGGAGAAAAATGAGTAGAGAACGAGAAGAGCTCTTCTCTGAAGCTAAGAAAGGAGACAATATCCAATAAGAAGAAAAGCTTGATGGATGAATGAATGGATGGAAAAAGTCATTAGAAAAGATAATTAGGAGGCACTGGATGACCTCTGCAAAATCATTCTCAATAGTTGTTGAAACAAAAAACCAGATGGAAATAATATATGTAAAGGGATTTTTGTAAAATTTAAAACACCATACAAATATTATTATTCAGAATAGGAGTAGTCATGATAGAGGTTTAGGAGAGATAATGAGGAAATGTAGGCATTAAGTGTAAATAAGGGGTTATTTAAAATGTTAATGGTGAAAGGGAGGACAGGGATAGGATGGTGAATCAGAATTAGGGTGAGATGACTGGGGTTTTGCCCAAGCTTCTCAGCTAATGGGCCCCAGATTTAGAGGGCATGAAAAGTATCTAAAGTACTTTAACTGCAGAATAAAGCAACATTTAGCATTTAGTTAGCACAGATTATTTGAAATAGGAAACTATCAGCTAGACTGAGCTCCCTCTCCCCACCTCACTCTCAGTCCTTTATGATGAACATCTCTTCCCACAACTCCTCTGGGAGAGGTTGAATTTTCCAAAACATCCCCAGGGTGCTGTTAAGAAGTGCATACCTCAAGCATAACAATTCCTAGCTACAAATTTGCTGAATGGACAGAGAGCTTTTTTAGGGTTAGAGAACTGCAAGGCAGGTGGAGGGAGCCAGGAGCTAGTAAAAAATTGAAAATGTGTGCGACAAAAGGTAGGAGTGAGAACATGAAGAAAATAAGAAGGAATAGGATCAAGAGTTCCTTGATAGAGGAATTAGTCTCTGTTCTGGGCAAAGAAACCTCTTCTGTGATCAAAAAGAATAAGGACAGTGTATGTCACAATGCTGAGAATTTGAAGTTGAAGTTCTTTCCACATGGCTTCCTTCATCATTATATCATATTACAGTGAAGTAGGTCATCTGGTTTGTGTATAAGTACGATGTTATGGACTTCATGAAGGATAAAAAATGTTTCTAAGGATAGTCATCATAAGAAATATCAATAAATATAAAGAATCAAATGTAGAAAAAAATCAAAATGTCCATTAAAAAGGACTTGGGGATTCATTGTTTCATGTACCTAGTCTATGACTTTTTTCATACAAATCAACCATTCCTGAATCTAGAATTGGCACTGGAAATGGAAGAGACATCGAATTTAAGGGGAAAAGAGAATAGTTCTGAACTGGTCAGACCTCTGAAGGTCTGGAAGAGGTGCCTTCCCAGATTAATTTCAGTCTCACCCCTGTAGATTGTCCAGGAACAAACGTGCACACATCTCCTCCAGTCTTTCCTTTTCTACCACATGGAACAATTTATTTGACAGGACTTTTCATTCTTGGCCAACTCTACTTGACCACAAGGGAGCACCAAAGACTTTTCTGTTGCTTTTGTGTACACTGAATGAACATGTGGTCCATAGCTTTAGGTGAGTGTGTATGTGTGTGTGTGTGTGTGTGTGTGCGTGTCTGTGTCTGTGTCTGTGTGTGATAAGTTCACTAGGTAAAGGCCACAACTATGTGGCAGGGACACAGTAGAAACAAAAATAAGGATTGTACATCTGAAACTAGACCCTGATCCCCAACCAGAAAACTCCTATAACTTGGGAGAAACTCCATAGTCCAGCAGAAATCCAAATGGGAGAAATTCTTGATAAGCCTTCCATATGAACATGGAATCTTGGATCTGGAAGGGATATCAGAGCCTATCTAGTCCACTCCATCCCCCTTCTGTTTTACTTCTGAGTAAATAATACCCAACAATGATAAGTGTGGTTTATCCAAGGTGGGTATTGGAGAGCATAACTTCTGACTATAGTACACCTTCATAAGTCAATTTTAGTTTTTTTTTAAAGAATTCAAAATGCTTCACACTCATCTATCTCTGTTCCTTCTTCTGATTTTTAAAGCATTTATTGTTTGTCTTACTCAGTTTTCTAATGTTTATTATCTATATCACTCAGGCTTGTTTACCAGAATGAGGGATGAGCTCAGTCAGGAGACCTCGATTTTAGTCTTTGAATTAAGTTATTTTGCTTCTCCATACCTCAGTTTCATCATAAAATATCTCAAGGAAAGCATAGGCTATCAGACTTGAAGAGACCATAGAGACCATTTGTCTAACCCTCTATTTTCAATTACCAAGAACCTGAAGCTAAAAAGGATTAACTATCTTGTCCAATGGCATCCAGGTAGTGAATAGCAGAGCTAAGATTCAAGCCCAGGTCCTCTGATACCAGAGCTCATCAACCTGGAGAACCTCTACTGTCACAAGAAGCTCTGATCTTCTATAAGCCTGTGATTCTAAGATCTCTTCTATGAATCTGTGGCTGAGGTTTCCCTTGTAAGTTCATTACAAGTTCATCTTCAAAGGTGTATAAAAAACACCTTCTTCTTCTGTGCCACAATGTGGGATGCTCCATCAAGGGAACCCACATAAATTACTCACTATTCTGCAAATATTTAAACACTGGTTGTGTGAAAGGCATTGTGCTAGAAGTAGTTGGGTGGGGAGGGAGTCCAGTCATTTCTAAGAACATTTAAGCCCTCTGCTAGTTCACGTTCTAGTTAGGGAACCCAAACTAGACAAACAAATGATAGTATATGTCATACCTGATAGTATGTCACAGGGTACGCGGTTGAAGGTTCTAGGCTGTAAGAGAGGCAGAAGAAAAGGAAGTTTCCATGGACCAGGACTGTCAGAGAAGGAATTATGGAGGTAGAGGGACAACTAATATTATGAATGACAGAATCAGGACTCCAAAAGACCTCAGCCGATCAAACTATGGATCAGTTGGAAGACTGAAATTCAATGGGGAGAAATTGAGAATTTTATATTTGGGTGTTTAAAAATGTATAGAATTAGGGAAAATATGATTGGAGAGGAGTTTACTTGAAGGTAACTGAGAATTTTGGTGAAATTTAAGCTGAAAATGAGTCAAAAGTGTGCTTATGCAATCAAAAAATTAATGTGATCTTAGCTTGAATGAAAACCAATAGCTCCCATTATACTCTGCACTGGTCTGATTACCATTGGAAAATTTTGTGCCCTCTTTAGTATTACCTTTTTTTAATAGTTTTTTTTTAGTTTTCAAAACACATATATATGTAGTTTTCAAGATTCACTCTTGTAAGAACTTATATTCCAGATTTTTCTCCCTCCTTTACCCTCACACTCTCCCCTAGATAGCAAGTAATTCAATATATGTTAAACATGTGAAATTCTTCTATACATATTTCCACAATTATTATGCTGCACAAGAAAAATCAGATTAAAAAGAAAAAAAATGAGAAAAATAACCAAAATGCAAGTGAACACCATCACCAAAAAACTGAAAATACTATGCTGTGATCCACACTCAGTCCCCACAGTCCTCTCTCTGGGTGCAGATGACTTTCTCCATCACAAGACCATTGGAACTGGCCAGAATCACTTTGAAAAGAGCCATGTCCATCAGAATTGATCATTGTATAATCTTCTTGTTGCTGTGTGCAATGTTCTTTGTTCTACTTACTTCATTTAGCATCAGTTCATGCAAGTCTCTCTAGGTCTTTCTGTAATGATTCTGATGATTGTTTCTTATAGAACATTAATTTTCCATAACGTTCATATACCACAACCTATGCAGCTGTTCTCCAACTGATGGACATCCACTCAGTTTCCGGTTCCTTGCCACTAAAGAAGGGCTGCTACAAATATTTTTGCACATGTGAGTCCTTTCCCATTTTTTATGATCTCTTTAAGATACAAGCCCAGTAGAGACATGCTGGATCAAAGGATATGTACAGTTTTATAGTCTTTTAAGCATAGTACTGTGTTGCTCTCCAGAATGGTTGGATCAGTTCACAACTCCTCCAACAATGTATTAGCATCCCAGTTTTCCCACATCTCCTCCAACATTGTCATTATCTTTTCCTGTCACTTTAGCCAATCTGAGAGATGTGTATTCATACCTTAGAGTTGAATTAATTTGCATTTCTCTGATGAATAGTGATTTAGAGCATTTTTTCCTAAGACTGGAATGGTTTTAATTTCTTCATCTGACAATTGTCTATTCATATCCTTTGACCATTTATCAATTGGAGAATCGCTTGTGTTTTATAAATTTGAGTTGATTCTCTATACATTATAGAAATGAGGTCTTTATCAGAACCCTTGGATATAAAAACTTTCCCCCAGTTTACTGCTTCCCTTCTAATTTTTGCTGTACAAAGACTTTTTAACTTATTTTAATCAAAATTATCCATTTTGCATTCCATGATGTAATGCTAGTTCTTTCTTGGCCACAAATTCCTTCCTTTTACATGAATCTGAGAGGCAGACTATCCTTTATTTTTCTTATTCAGCATTACCTTTTAAAATGACCATTAGAAAGCTGCAGAATCCTCAGTGAGGGGGAGGAAGGTGAGAAGACTTGAAACCATGCCTCAAGAGAAAGTGTGGTATTTTGGGAAAATTCCTGGTCTTAGAATCAGTGGACATGGTTTTAATTCTTGGCTTGGTTATTTACTATCCATATGACCTTGGGTAAGTCTCTTGACTGATCCTAAGTCACTAAACTTCTCTGAGGTTCAGTTTTCTCATCTCTAATGGGGGTAATAATATTTATGATTACCTCTTAGAGTTGGGAGGAAAGGGTTTTGTAAAGTGAAAAGCCCTGTTTAAAAGGAAACTGCTATCATTATGAGGATTGGTTCAGGGAGCTGATACTGGCTGTTTAGCCTGGAGAAGAGAAGACTTAGGCGGGGACCAAATGGATTAGACATTCAACTTGCCCCCAAGGTGAGGACAAAATCAGTGGATAGTTGCTACAGGGAAGGAGGTTTCAGCTCAATAGAAGGAGAATTTCCTAATAATTTGAGCTGTCAAAGAATGGAATAGGCAGCCTTAGGAGGTATTGTGTTCCCTAATGTTGGAGGTCTTCAAATAGAGACAAGATAGAAATAACTCACATGTATATAGTACTTTAAAGCTTACAAAGTAGATGGCCACTTGTGTCGAATGTTGGATGGGGCATTTCTACTTCAGTAAAAGGTTAGATGACTTCTGAGATCCCTTCCAACTCTGGATTTCCATAATTCTATGATTCTATGTATGCCTTATGCTGGGCTTTGAAGGATGAATAGTATTTAGGTGGTCAGAGAAAATGTCCAGTGTCCTCATTGTTGATGGAACAAAGGTGAATAGCAGTCAATAAATGTTTGTTGATTAACTGATCAATGATGGGGATAAAATTCTATTTAGCACAGAAGAGAACAAAGCATCTAAACTATTGATCTAAGTAAGTCAGGGTCATGTAGTGCCTAAAGCCCTTTTGTTTGAGCTTCTGATTTTCCTCTTCAGTGAAAGTTAAAATGTACTAATCGTTTGAACTGTCAGCTGTGGCCACCTGAGTGTCACTATTCAGGAGAAATGGCCCATCATTGCCACCCTGAAGTTGAGCTTTTCATTTTTCTGAACAATGAAGATGTGACTAGACAGGATTTCAAGTGACTTGGGGGTTTTAGTGGAATGACTACATGTTTAAATCGAAGCAATGGCATAAACTGTCAGAGTCAGTGTTGTCTGAAAAGGATATTCATAGAAGCATAGTGTCTGAAGTGGGGGTGGGGTGGGGCTGATAGCTCCATTATACTTCCCTGGGAATTCAGAATTGAAAGCCTTTATTAACATAGGCTGGCTCTCTCTCTCTCTCTCTCTCTTTCTCTCTCTCTCTCTCTCTCTCTCTCTCTCTCTCTCTCTCTCTCTCTTTCTCTCTCTCTCTCTCTCTCTTTGTTGGTGGGTGGGTGTGTACAGGTAAAGCCTCCCTCAGTTCATCAGAGTATTCTACCTCTCCTTGAGTTCACAACAGTATGAAGTCCCCAGGGCTATTATTCTCTGTTTCATGTTATCCCTTCTTTGTTCCTTACAGGGAGCTCCTATCGCTCCCCTGCTACTGTAAAATTCTCCTTCTGCAGCATAGGACCTTTTGAACCTACCCCAAACTATCTCAGGACTTTGTGCGGAGTGAAGAGTGTATATAATGGGGGTGTGGAGGTGGTGGTATACTTCTATTTTCCCATTATTGGGAAAACATAAGACTTGAGTAAAGATATTTTCTTTTTTGGTTTACAGGAAAAGGCCCTGATAATATGTTATTTCATAGAATTATAAATTTGGAGGTAGAAGTGATCTTAGAAGCCATTTAGACAAATTCTCTAATTTTACATATGAGAAATTGAGGTGTCTAGAGACTGTGACTTGCTTAAGATCATTATGGTAGGAAGTAGGAAAATTAGGATTAGAATCAATGCAATCCGAAGGGAGGTTTTATGATGAGGGGACTGTTACTCTCTTAAAGTATTTGAAAAAATGTCATAGGGAAATGAGTTTAGAGTTGTTCTTGACTCTGTAAAACTATGGGCAAAGAAATGTATGAGATGATTCTTGTTCCGACATTCTGGGATTCTATGGTTCATTAGGATGCTGGTGGCAAAGCTGAGAAGTATGTGCAATTCCAGCCATATTCTCCCCAAGTCCTGATATCTCTTTTCACTCTGGATCTCTTTGCCTGATTCTTGTAATCCTGCTCTTAATTAAGGGGCCAACCAGTTTTTGCTAAATTGTTGGCCGATTATGTTAAGAATCAGGGAAAACAATTAGCAGGTGAGCCAACAAGTCTCTACAGAAGGACCATGAAATAGCAGTGAGCAGAGGATACATATTTGGATTAGAGGCTCCCTCTGTCCTTCATGAAGCTTGGCTTTCTCTTTAGGCTACTCTTAGGAAACTGGGAGCTATGGGAGTATAATGTTGTCGCTTTTGGTGATGAAGATTATAGTAAAATTAACTACTTCCCAGCTACCTTCTCAGCTCAGTCTCCTATATTCTGTCCAAACTGTATACCTTCTCATATTTTATGCTTTTCTACCTCTGTATTTTTTATTATTTGTTCTACTCAGAATGTCCTTTCCCATCTCTTTCTATCAAAATCTTCTCTACCCTTCAAAGGCCATATTTACTTCTCCATAAAACATTCCTTGATTTCTCCCCCCTTCCTAACTCCAAGATTGTTTTGTTAATATTTCTCTTATGCCTCTTGACTCATGGTGTTTTGTCTTTCTTCATCCCATATTATAAGCTCTGTGAGGTCAGAGATTGTGACATTCATCTTTCTGTCCTTCATGAGTCCTTGTCCACAACATGAGCTCAAGAATTATTGAACTGAATTAAACAAAACAATTCTGAAGAACAAGAAAGCAAGATGTCTGAGCTCTTTGAGCAGGCAGTAGGTGGCATTTTCTGACTAAGCCCTGGGGATGTGCAAATAATACCTGGGAAACTGCTCTCTGGAGATATATAATTCCATTTGGGCCTCTTGAAAAAATAAATTACAAAAGGAAAATGAATATGTGAATGGGGCAATGATTGTTTCATTTCAAACTTTGTTTCTCTAGTGACTGGCACAATGTCTGACCAAAGTAGGTGATTAATAACTATTGATTGAATGATTGATAAATTAGGGGTGAGCAGATTAGAAGAGTCCAGTGGTGGTGATTAAGAAGGCAAGCCAGTGTTTTCCTGTTTGGAGATAATCTGTCCAGAGGAGGAATGGGACTATATTCCTTGAGCTTTCTTCTGGTGTCTGCTGTTATGTGTGCCCTGAGTTCTCTGTTACCTCCCAGTCCTTCTGCGGAGACCTGTTGGTTCATAGGCTAAAGTTGCTTAATGTCTTTAGGATGAGACATAAAATCTAGGTCCTCAGTAAGGGCCCATGCCAAGAATGGCCCCTGCAGCCCTTTGTTGCTGTAATAATCAGAGTCGATGCTAGTGGCTCTGATTCTGGCCTGGCTCCAGGTTGGGTAATTGCAATCTGCCCATCTGAACTCTTCTCTTGGGGACACAGTTGGAAGAAGTTGGACTCAGCCTCATGTTAGTGCTCTCTTTCAGCCTTATGCTAATTTAGCTGCAGGGACACTGCTGTGGGAAAAACTGCAGCCAGGCCCTGGGGGTAGGGGGGGTGAAGAAAGGAGGCTTGAATTTATTCCTAAATGTCTTGGGAATATGGGCAGCTTCTCCAATACCCTGGGGGATACAAAGGATGATTTCATCGAACAGGTGTTTCTCAGTAGGATGTGAAAGCACTAAGGAACCTCCCAAGAGGATCAAAAACCCAGCATGTCCTCTGCAGAAACTCAGCCAGCCCCCTCCATCCTTGTTGGTCACCTTGATACAAGCCAGATAAAATGTGTTAGCCTCTATTGGGCAGAGCCAGGGAATGCATGGAAGCAAAGGCATTATGTACCTAAAAGACAGTAGACCAGTCTTGAAAAATGATGCCCCAGGGACTGCAAATAGGTACTGTGGAGCCCTTTCCAGCTGTCTCCTGCTACTGGAATGATGCAAGACCTGGCAGTGTGCACGCGGGATTTTCTAGGAGAATGTCATCTCTGCCACTGCTCCAGCAGGCCCATTGTGTCCTCAGAAAGGTAGTAAGATAGATAAATATTTGGGAAGGCAGTGAGGAGGAGAGATGAACTATCTGGAAGTGTATGCTTTCGTAAAATAAAGAATGGAATTTTCCCATGAACCTTCCTTTGACTTTGCAGCAAGATCATGCATGACTGGGAATGGGTTTCTTGGTGCACCTCCACCAAAGTGGCATTGGCTTTAAATGAGCTCCTTCTGGTAATTTTCATTGGGAAAATGAAATAGGGCTGGAAGGAAAATGACCTGTTCCTTCTGATTGGGATCAGAGTAGAGGATGTGAAATCTTGACTATTGTTAATTGTCCTCTTCTTTCTGTGTTAAAGGATGATTCTCACTTAATCAGCAAAGGACATGATTCAAAGGGTTGAGGGGAGGTAGGAGGTAAGCAGATCGAAAGGTCTGCTGTGACTTCCCTTATAAAATCCCTGCTTCTGAAGGTTTTTTAAACAATCAAGCAATTAAAATTCAAACAAGTTTTCTTAACTGAATCCAAGCCCTTTATTGCCTACCACTCAGAAAAAGAGCCTGGTGGAGTTTTGCTTGTTGTTGTGCTTTAAGGCTTCGTGTTCAGATTTCTGGATACTAGAAGATGTCTGATTACCACATTGTGTGTGTGTGTATGTGTTTCCTTGCCTTCTTCTCTTTTCCCCCATCCCTGAGTTCTCCACAAAGAAGAAAATAAAAATTCTGAAAGTAGGAGGCCATTGGGAAGAGAAGCCACTATCCACGAAAATGATTTTGTTGATCATGACATTGTATGTCATGGTTTTTTTTAGTCAATATTTAAATGGTCGGCCCGGAAATCAATGCTTCTCCTATTCCCCTTCTCCCCACCCTCCCCCAGTCTCTGTCTCTCTGTGTATCTCTGTCTGTTTCCTTCTATTTCTCTGTCTCTGTTTTTCTCTCTCTTTGTCTCTATCTCTGTCTCTCTCTGTTTCTGTCTTTGTGTCTCTCTGTTTCTCTCTGTCTGTTTCTCTGTCTCTGTCTCTGTCTCTGTCTCTCTCTCTCTCTCTCTCTCTCTCTCTCTCTCTCTCTCTCTCTCTCATCTTCTCACTCTCCCCTCTTCTTTTTCTGAAGATATGCCAGAGGTTAGGATCAGAGAGTTGCATGCTACTTAACATGTGAAATATGATTTGTCTGTCTGGGTATATATAAAAAATCCCAATCCTGCTGTTGAGGAGTTTTGAAATGTAAATGTTTGCTAATGCTTTTCAGAAGACTGCTTCAGCGGGGCTCAGGGCTATGTGTAAAGAAATGTTGAAATGCATCATTTGTACAGGGCCAGAAGTCATCTGCTTGCTGATATTAATGCCCTTTAAAATAATTTGACAGTGTGAAATCAGAGCATGCCTTGTACAGGGGAATGACTCTCACCAGTTTTTAATTGCTTTTAGATCTAGCAAAAAATGAAAACAAGAGGATAGAACTATAATCCATTCCTGACTCAGCTATCAAACTCATCTTCTAAAAGTACATCTGATCATGTCAACTCCCAACCCCCACTCAATAAATTTATATAGGCTTCCTATTACTTACTTCCATAATCAAATATAAAACACTGTTTTGTATTCAAAAGTCCTACATAATCTGGCACAATCTATACTTTCACAGTTTTCTTATTCTTACTTATCCCACATACTTTGCAGTTCAGAAACACTGGCCTCCTTGCTCTTCCTCAAGCAAGATACTCCATCTCCCAATTCAGTGTATGTTCATTGGCTGTCCTGTATATCCGGCATATTCTCCCTCCTCTCTTCTTCCTTCTGATTCTCTTCCTAGCCAAAATCCCACCTTTTAAAAGAAACCTCTCTGGATACTACACTTCTTAATAGAGGATAATTTCCTGCTATTGATTATTTCTAAATTATCCATTATATATTTTTATATGTATACATATGTATATACATGTATATACATATGTATAGTCATTTGCATGCTGTCTCTTTTCTCCATCTCATTCCCTTTTAGACCATTAGCTTCTTGAGAGCAGGGACTGTCTTTTACATTTCTCTGTATCCACAGCAATTAGCATAGTACTTGACATACAGTAGGAACTTAATAAATGTTTAATAAACTGACTATAACAAGAGGCCACACACATATATAATACTTATATATTAATATAATATATATATATAATATATATATATAATATATAATACTTATATACATATATGCATTATACATGCATATATTTTTGTAATAATAGGCTCTATGTTCTAGGCAGATGCAAAAGTGAAGATTGTAGATGTCATCCAGTGATGGGGCACTGGTTTTGCAATTTAACTGGTCACACTGGTCCAGCTGATAGGTCCCTATTGCAAACAGTCAGCAAGGCCACCACTGGGTGAAGTCTGAGTAACAAATGGATACACATTTGTTCAAGTGGAGTTCAGTTGAAAGTTGGAAAAGATGGGACAACTAGGTGGTTTAATAGATAGAGCACCAGCTCTGCAGTCAGGAGGACCTGAATTCAAACCTGATCTCAGACACTTAACACCTCCTAGCTGTGTGACCCTGGGCAAGTCACTTAACCCAATTGCCTCAGGGGAAAAAAAAGAAGAAAGAAAGTTGGAAAAGACAGTGAGAGATCAATGAATTGACTAGTCATCCCATTCTGATTCTAGAGCTTAGCTCCCAGGATCAGATTTAAATAACTCACCCAGAATTCTATCACCTCCACTAGCTTTATTGTTAGTGATGCTTTCCCTGAACTTTACTCTTCAAGATCTATAACCACAATAGTGTGGTTATGGATCACGTTAAGATCTTTCTTGTATTTTTTTGTATTCTTGCCATTTCTTCTTAATATCTTCTGCTTCTATTAAATTCCTTCTATTTTTGTTTCATACCCATTTTTGCATGAAATCCTTCTTTGATATCTAATTTCCCTGGAGAGATGTCTTGCCTTTCCCATTCTAGAATTTTCTATTTCTTTGTATTGTCCATTTAAAAATTCAATTGGGATATATTCCCCCTTCCTTTTTCTTTCCTTAGCTATCTGTAAAGCCTCATCAGATAACCATTTTGTTTTCTTGCTCTTCTTTTCCATTGTGATATTTTTGTTTTTGTTGATACCTCCCATAAAATATTGCAAACCTCTTTCCATAGTTCTTTTGGCACTCTATCTACTAGATCAAGTCCCTTAAAATCTATTCTTCATTTCCATTTCATATTTATAAGAAATGCTATTTAGGTTATACTTATATGATCTGCTGTTTTTCCCATAGTTTCTTCAATTTAAGTCTGAGTTTTATAATAAGAAGGTCATGATCTGAGCCACAGTCAGCTCCAGGTCTTATTTTACTTGACTATCTAGAAGTTCTCCATCTTTGGCTGCAAAGTACATAATCAATCTCACTTCAATATTGACTATCTTATGAGATCCATGTGTAGCATCATTTTAGAGTGGTTTAAAAGAGCATTTCATGTTTGTGGCAGTCCTGTTTGTAGTGGCCAGAAGCTGGAAAATGAATGGATACCCATCAATTGGAGAATGGTTGAGTAAATTGTGGCATATGAATGTTATGGTATATTATTGTTCTGTAAGAAATGACCAGCAGGATGAATACAGAGAGGATTGACGAGACTTACATGAACTGATGCTGAGCGAAATGAGCAGAACCAGGAGATCATTATATACCTCAACAATGATACTGTATGAGGATGTATTCTGAAAGAAGTGGATTTCTTCGACAAAGAAAAGATCTAACTCAGTTTCAATTGATCAAGGATGGATAGAAGCAGCTACACCCAAAGAAAGAACACTAGGAAATGAATGTAAACTGCTTGCATTTTTGTTTTTCTTCCCAGGTTATTTATACCTTCTAAATCCAATTCTCTCTGAGCAACAAGAGAACTGTGTGGTTCTGCACACATACATTGTATCTAAGACTTACTGTAACCTATTTAACATGTATAGGACTGCTTGCCATCTGGGGGAGGGGGTGGAGGAAGGGAGGGGAAAAATCAGAACAGAAGTGAGTGCAAGGGATAATGTAAAAAATTACCCTGGCATGGGTTCTGGCAATAAAAAGTTATTTTAAAAAAAGGAAAAAAAAAGAGTATTTCATATACCATTGAGTTATTTTGACAAAACTCTATTAGTCTTTGCTCCACTTCATTTTGATTTTAAGGCTAAACTTTCCTGTTATTCCAATTATCTTTTGATTTCCTACTTTAGGATTTCAATTGCCTATAACGAATGTGACATCTTTTTTGAGGGGAGGGGTGTTATTTGTAGAAGATGGTGTAGGTCCTCAGAAGTGATCAACTTCACTCTCTTTGGTATTAGTGATTGGAACGCAGACATATTTCTCTGATGTTGAACGTTTGCCTTGGATTCAAATAGATATAATTCTGTCATATTTGAGATTTATATCCCAGTATTCCCTATGAGAACAATTTTTAACAGTAACTTTTAAAAAAATTAGTTCGAGATTAATTTCTTCCCTTCACTTTCTTCTTATTTATAAGGCATACAATTGGATATGTCATTTGTGTGCAGTCATGCAAAACATGTTCATATTAGTAATTTGTGAAAGAAAATACCCCCTCCAAAATCACAAAGAAATAAAGTTTTTAAAAAAGTATACTTAGATCTGCATTCAAACTTCATCAATTATTTCTTTGAAGGCGGATTGTATTTTTCATTATAAGTACTTTGGAATCATCTTGGATCATTGTATGGCTGAGAATAGCTAAGTCATCCACAGTTGATCATCACAGAATATTGCAATTACTGTATACAATGTTCCCCCGGTTCTGTCCATTTCATTTTGTATCAGTTCATGTAAATCTGTCTAGATTAAAAACATTATCCTGCTTCTCATTTCTTATAACACAATAGCATTCCAACACAACCACTGTATATATTATTTCAAAAAAAAGGCCTGGGTTTTTTTTTTTTTTTTGTTGTGTGCATTATAAAGTCAAAATTAATCAACAGTAAAGAATAATCTAGTATCTAGGCTTAGAGAGTTTTGCTTTATCCCAATAATAAAAACTAGTATTTATATAATCTTTAAGGTTTGCAAAGTGTTTTGTGCATACTATCTCATTTGATTGTTTCAACAGCCCTGAGAGATTAGATGTTATTATTATTTTCATTTTACAAATGAGGAAACTGAGGCAACAAAGTTTAGTGACTTGCCCAGGATCACACATGAGACATACAAAATGTCTCAGCCTGGATTTCAACTCACGTCTTCCTGACTCTAGCCAGTGCCACTTAATTGTATGCCATGTTTTAGGAAAGGTTTCTGAAGTTGGAGAATATTCCAAGGAGCATGTTGAGAAAGATGAAAGGATTTGAGAAATCATGAAATTTGAAAGTCAGGAGAGGGGACTAGGGGGATAGAGTTAGAAGTAAGATTGTAAATTGAAAGAAAATACAGATTTAGGCTTAAATTTGGGGAAAAATCTTAATTAGAACTTCTCAAAAGTGGAATGTGTTATCTTGAGAAGTAGTACATTCCCATCACAGGACCTTTTCAAGCAAAGATGAATGGCACTTTGTTGTTTATATTGAGGCAGTTTTTGGCCTTGTAGGCATAGGATAAATGACCTCTGAGGTCCCTTTTAATTGTGCTTTTCTCTGAAATCTGGAAAACTGAAAATGAAGCAGAATAAAGCTTAGCTTTTAGGGAGTTCTAGGAAGAAATGAGCAAACCAGGCTCTTGAAGTCTGGAAGGATGTGGATAATTCCATGAGGCTCAGTCATATAAGATAATCTCCTTAGAACTCATGGTTTTAGTATGTTTCGATAGACTCTTAAAAGAGAAAAATAGAAAAATAAGGAACTCCTGTTCCCCTTTCTCTTTTTGATCCTTAGTGTGCGCATGCACACATGCATACAAACATACACACACACAATGTGAGCTCAGCACTAGTGCTCAAATTGCCTTGGCTAAGTGGGATTACCACTAATGTCACATGGCTCAGGAAATCCCTTCTCTTTTTCCTTAACTAGCTTAGTGCATATTACCAAAAAGAGAGAAGATATCTTATCTCCCCCCACCTGTGTGTGGAGAACTTTTCCATATGGTTCCATTGTTGGCTTTCATGGATGTTTGGAGAACGCCCTATGGATACATGTTTCCTCCTAGGTCTAGCACCCCAGAAGTTCTTGCTTCCTTCTCAACTCACATCATCTCCAACAGTGCTGTGGTAAATTTCTCACTAAGGTTGTTTCCTTAAACCAGGAATACTTCCTCTCCCCCTCTCACACCAGTAAGTTGAGAAAATCATGTCACTTTCCCATCATATTTGCAACAACATTGGGAGTTTATTCCAACTTCCATTTTGCAAATAAGGAAACTGAGGCTTAGAGAATATAAGTGACTTTCTTAGCAGTTACTTAGCTAGGGAATAATAGAACTGGGACTTGAATTCATGTCCTCTGATTCCAATGCTCCTTTCACTTTAAATTCAAAACTCATTCAAGCCTCACCTCTTCTTTGAAATTTTGTTGACTTTTTTGACCTTCATAGCCCCTGCCCCTTTTTTTGAATTTGCAAAGCACTATGGTCCAGAACACTCCATTTCCCACAATTATTGCTCTTTATAGTGTCTTGTACTATTCTACAATTGTTTCAATTGCATAAATCTTAGCTCCCTAATTGGACTTGATCTTCTTTCAAGACAGGAACTATGTCATAACAGGACTGGGTACTTAGGAAGTACTCACTAAATGTATCCTCATTGCCCAATTACCAGTAAGTGATTGATCCATAGAAAGAACATTAGATTCTGAGTCAGGTGGTCTACTTCCAAGTTGTGACTTTGCTGTTTCTTCTACAAGACACTCCATCTCCTCACTGGCATTTTTACTGGTTATCTCCCTCTTTTCCCCACTTACAGAATACCGTAATTTTTTTTAAGTCCCAGCTGAAATCTCACTTTTTATCAGAAACTTTTTCCAATCTCTCTTAATTCTATTGTTGTGGAGGGAAGCGTTCGTTGATTATTTTCAAATTTTCCTATGTATACCTTGTTTGTACATAGTTGTTTGTCTCTTGTCTCCCCCATTAGAATTTGATCTCCTTAAAAGCAAGACATTTCTTTACATCACCAGCACTTAGAACAGTACCTAGCACATAATAGATAACTGGTAACTGTTTATTGACTGTAACTAATAGAAAATATTCATAGGGACCTGAGCTAGAGCTGCAAGGCTATTCAGAGGTCATTGAATCCATCCCTTTTAATTTTATAGATTAGGGAATTGAGGCACTAAGATGTTAAATAATTTGCCATAATCACAAGGAAGCAAGTGGCAAAGTAAGAACTGATCTGAGGTCCCATGATTCCAGTGCACTATCCACCTCCTCAAATGAGTAGAAGTCAACCTTAAATGAAAGTTAGCACACTGACACTCTGGCTTATGACACTATATAAAAGATGTGAGAGTGTTATGATCTACAAAGGATTAAACTGATTGGAATGTGTGAGGTGACTAGACAGACACAGACAAGAGCTTTCTTTGGTTCAATTAGCACCTTCTTGAATGTGCCCTCTGGTGGTAGTGGGAAGATCTTTTATTCTTTATCAGGTTGTTTGATTAAATGTCTTCTGCTTTGAAATAATGTGTCTTTTGTTTCATTGATAAATAGTGAATATTGTGATGGGGACCCATGAGTTATGGTTTTGAATGACTGCCTATCCACCGAGTATCTCCATTTTGTGATTGTTTACTGAGAGGGTCCCTGTGTGAGGAGGATTCCAGATGCTACATTACCATAGAAGAGAGACTTCTCACTCTCTCACAACCCCCATTTCAAATTCTTATGTATTCTGTTTCTCTAACATCTTTTGTATATTCTCTCTTCTCTCCTCTGAACTACCACCCTAGTATAGACTCTCATCTCTTTACATCTGGACCATTTTAATAGCTTCATGGTTGGTCACCTGCATCATGTCTTTCCTATTCTAGTGTATCCTTCATTCATCTGTCCAACTGATTTTCCTAAAGTGTAGAAAACACCAACTTCCTATTCAGTAAAACCGGAGACTCCCTATCATTTCCAGGGTCAAATCTAAAATCCTGTTTGATTTTTAAAGTGAATCCTAACTTGGTTCCTTTTGGCCTCTCCCCTTCATTGTCCTTCCCTCTATGTATTCTAAAATCTAGTGACATTGACCTCTTGACTGTTCTTCATGTGTATAAGGAGCATTCCAACTCCCAATTCTGGACATTTTCACCCATTTCACCCTCATGCTGGGAATTTTCTCTGCCCTCATCTGTCCCCTGACTTTTCTGGTTCCCTTCAAGTTTCAGGCGATATCCCACATTTTTTAAAAAAGCCTTTCTGGGACCCACATGTGCAAAAATGTTTGTGGCAGCCCTTTTTCTAGTGGCAAAAAATTGGAAACTGAATGGATGCTCATCAATTAGAGGATATCTGAATAAGTTATGGTATATGAATGTTATGGAATATTATTGTTCTGTAAGAAACAACTAGCAGGATGATTTCAGAGAGGCCTGGAGAGACTTACATGAACTGTGTAAGGTAGTTCATGTAATAATTCCTGGCAGAACCAGGACATCATTATACACAGCAACAACAAGCTTATATGATGATCAATTCTGATGGACATGGCTCTCTTCAACAATGAGATGATACAAACCAGTTCCAATTGTTCAGTGATGAAAAGAGTCATCTACATCCAGAGAGAGGACAATGGAAACTGAATGTGGTTTACAACATAGCATTTTCACTCTTTTTTTGTTGCTTGCTTGCATTTTATTCTGCTTTTTTTTTTTTACTGTTTTGATTTGGTTTTTCTTGTGCAGCACAATAATTGTATAAATACATATGCATATATTGGATTTAACATATATTTCTACCATATTAAACATATATTGGACTACTTGCCATCTAGGGAAGGGCATGAGGGAAAATTGGAACATGAGATTCTGTAAGGGCAAATGTTAAAGAATTGTCCATGTATATGTTTTGGAATCAGGAAACAATGTGGGTTCAAATCTTGCTTTTAATACTTAATAATTTGTGTCACTATGATGAGTAAGACATTTAACTGAGCCTCAGTTTCCACTTAGAAAATGGATATAATATATCCATTTATATTGGATAAAAATATCCACTTAGAAAATGAATATAATAATAATTATAGAACTACCTGGGAGGGTTAGTAAGAGTCATATAACAGATATTTTATTTAAAGTGTTCAATGAATATTAGGCATTGCTTATGTTTGTTATCTCCATGTTTATGAATTTACCCTTCCTTTCTAGAAAGGAGAGAGAATTAGATTTTTTATTTAAGTACGAGGACTCTTGTCCCATCTCTTATCATTGAAAGAGTGGCTAAGAGGGAAGTCATTAAATTAAATAAAACTATTAATTAGGTTCATTTGCTAGGAATAGTAGAGAAATAAAAATAACCTGTCTGTCAAGGAACTTACATTTTTTGGAATAAAAAGATATAAAGATGAGTAAATATAAAATACTTTTAGGATAGAGAAAAATTAACCACTTGATGGGGGATGAGGAAAAATCAGGAAAGATTTTATTTAGAAGGTCCTACCTGAGCTAAATCTTGAAGTAAGTTAGAGATTCTTTTGAAATAAATTTTTTCATTGATCTTTTTATTTTAAAAATCACTTTAATTTCCAAATATATCTCTTCTCTTTCCCTACTACAAAGCCACCCCTTGTAATATGAATAAAAAATATAAAAAAGAAATGATTTTCTGAGACAGATGAATTCATTCTGGGCATGGATGCAGGGCAAGTCTCTGCAAAGACACAAAAGTGGGAGATAGGATGTCAAGTTTAATGACTACTAGTGGTAGGGCAATTTGACTAGTATGGAAGGTTCATCAAAAGGATTATTACAAAGGTGGGGAGGAGCCAAATTGTGGAGTGCTTTTAAGTGCCAGGCTGAGGAACTGTATTTTATCTTAAAAGAATTAGGGAGCCACTGAAGTTTTTCAAGTAGAAGAATGTCATAGTCAGATATATGTTTAGAAATATTAATTTGGTGACTTTGAGAAAGACAGATTAGAGGAAAGGAGAGATGTTAGGGAGGTAGAATTAGCAACATTTGATAACTGTTTGGATATAGTTTGGGGATGGGGTGAAAGAAGGAAACAAGGATAATTCTGATCCTAAGAAATTGACTGGCTAAAAGTGTGCCAATAAAAACTGGGAATTTTGGAAAAGGGGATAGACTCTTCACAGGGAGAGCCTTAGCCCATTAAAAGTCAAACTTTTTAGCAGGAGGAATCATGAGATCTACTTTAGGCAAATTGAATTTGAGATATCTTTGGAACATCTGGGTCGAGAATGTGATGCCAGCAGCTGGCAATACAGGACTGGATCTTAAGAGAAATTTTAGGGGTGGGAGCATGTCTAGGAGGAAGGTTAATTGACATTGTCCAAAACTGCAAAGTAACCAAGTTGTGAAGACTAAGAGAGGGAGTTTGGGGTTTAGGAGTTGAGATTCTTGACAATATTAAAAAAATAGCAGTTTTAGTTGAGTGATGGGGCTAGAAATCAGATTACAAGGTGGTGAGAAGTGAGTGGGTGGTGAGAAAATAGAAGCAACAAATGTCAATGAATCTTTCCAGGAATCTGGCTGTGAAAGGGAAAAGAGATAGAGGACAGTATCTAGAAGACATGACAGGATCAATTGAAACTTTTTTTTAATATATGGGGAAAATCTTGACATATTTGTAGATGTGGAAAAGAGCTGGTAGATAAAGAGAGAGTGAAGATAAAAGAGAGAGGAAGAAATTTGTGACCAAAGATAAACTAGAGATTATTATTGATCACAAAATAGAAAATTTTGATTATATCAAATTCAAAAGCCTTTGTACAAACAAAACTAATGCAAACAAGATTAGAAGGGAAGCAACAAACTGGGAAAACATTTTCACAGTTAAAGGTTCTGATAAAGGCCTCATTTCCAAAATATATAGGGAATTGACTCTATAAGAAATCAAGCCATTCTCCAATTGATAAATGGTCAAAAGATATGAACAGACAATTTTCAGATGATGAAACTGAAATTATTTCCACTCATATGAAAGTGTTCCAAATTACTAGTGATCAGAGAAATGCAAATTAAGACAACTCTGAGATACCACTACACACCTGATTGGCTAAGATGACAGGAAAAAATAATGATGAATGTTGGAGGGGATGCAGGAAAACTGGGACACTGATGTATTGTTGGTGGAGTTGTGAACGAATCCAACCATTCTGGAGAGCAATCTGGAATTATGCCCCAAAAGTTATCAAACTGTGCATACCCTTTGATCCAGCAGTGCTTCTACTGGGCTTATACCCCAAAGAGTTACTAAAGAAGGGAAAGGGACCTGTATGTGCCAAAATGTTTGTGGCATCCCTGTTTGTAGTGGTTAGAAACTGGAAAATGAGTGGATGCCCATGAATTGGAGAATGATTAGGTAAATTATGGCATATGAATGCTATGAAATATTATTGTTCTGTAAGAAATGACCAGCAGGATGAATACAGAGAGGCTTGGAGAGACTTACATGAACTGATGCTAAGTGAAATGAGCAGAACCAGGAGATCATTATATACTTCAACAATGATACTGTATGAGGATGTATTCTGATGGAAGTGGATTTCTTTGACAAAGAGATCTAACTCAGTTTCAATTGATCAATGATGGACAGAAGCAGCTACACCCAAAGAAAAAACACTGGGAAATGAATGTAAACTATTTGCATTTTTGTTTTTCTTCCTGGGTTATTTTTACCTTCTGAATCCAATTCTTCCTGTGCAAGAAGAGAACTGTTTGGTTCTGCACACATATATTGTATCTAGGATATACTGTGACATATTTAACATGCATAAGACTGCTTGCATCTGGGGGAGGGGGTGGAGAGAGGGAGAGAAAAAGTCGGATCAGAAGTGAGTGCAAGGGATAATATTGTAAAGAAATTTTTTTCAAAATAAAAAAAATACAAAAAAAGATAAAAGAGAATAAAATTATAGACCTGGATCTGGGGAGGGACTTTATAAGTCATAAATCCAAACTCCTAATTTATAAATGAGTTGTAGAGAGATTAAGTGATTTCTCCAACATCAGTAGGCTCAGAGTTAGGATGGCTAAAGTTCAAGTTCTAAGAGAATATGGGAAGGAATGGAATCAACGGCTCAAATAGAAGATTCTGCCTTGGTAGGGCTTTTCATGAGCGCTTGGGAGCAAAGAAGGAGAGAATGCAAAACAATGTAGAGGGGTTTTGAGATTGCAATGTTATGGAGGGTATTTAAGGACATTGGAAAATAGGCAATAGCAAGACCCCCTTGGGGTCAATAGGATGGTTTAGTATTGGAGTAGAATAAATAAAGAGACGAATATAAACAGAATATAATATTAGAATAGGTATATTAGGAATATAATAGGTATATAATACCTATTCTAGAATATTCTAGAATATATTCTAGAATATATATATTCTATAATAGGTATTCTAATAATAATAGGTATATTCTATAATATAATAGGAATATAATAGAATAATAGAATATAAACAGAATATAAAAATAGAAATATCGTGGAAGTAGAACTGTCAGTCCTAGGTAATTAATTGGAGTGGTAAAGATAGCAGTACCTTCAATAGTAAAAGTGTGGAAAAAGTGTGAATTTGGGGAGAAAGACAATGAACTCAGTTTTGGATGCTTTAAGTTTGATATAACTATGGAATATCAGATTCAAAATGGTCACATTTGGAATTCAGGAGATATTATGAATTATTATGTAGAGATGGGAGCTATCTCCATAGAGTTCATAATGGAACCCATAGAATCTGATGAGATCACTAAGAGTAGAATACCAAGCAAAAAGTTATCAGGTTTCATACATAGGAGACTGAACACATAGAGGTGCTAGACACAGAAATAGTGAGAGAGGAGCAAGTTTAAGGGGAAAGATATTCAGTTTGTGAGGTTCCTGGTGGATATATCCCATAGACAGTTGAATATGTGGATCCAGAGCTCAGAAGAGAAGCCTAGTCAAAAAGAATCTGTTAAACATGTTCCCTAAGAGAAAAAAAAAGATATAAGTTTGGTGAGTCATATGCATGGAAGGGGCAGTTGAAGTTTAGTTCTATGGAGAAAGGAAAGAGCATAGAGAGGAGGGCCAAGGATGGATCCTTGTTGAATATGCACATTAAGGAATTAAGAAAAGATCAAGATGACAACAAAGGAGATATAGGAGAAGTAATTAGAAAATTAAGAGAATTAGGAATCTTATGTTCCTGAAAAAGAGGCAAGAGAAAGTCAACCACTGTTAATGTGTCAGAAGTTAAAATGAATCTTCCCAGTCACCCAAGCTAACAACTTCAACATCATTCTTGACTCATCACCACTGCAATTAATTGCCAAAATGAACAACAACTCCTCCCACAAATAAACAAAAGAAAACAACTCCTCTCCTCTCCCAAAATTTGATTGGATAATTAGGTCATTGGTGAATTTTTTGTGAGAACTACTGCAGTAGGTCTATTGGATAGAATTCTGATTCTGAGGAGTTCGGGAAGTGGTGGCAGTGAGGAATGGTATTGGGTATATATAAATTTTTCAAGATATGTAGCAATGAAGGAGACAGAAGAGGAGAGAGATGAGTGAGCAAGGAAAATCAATGGAACATTCTTTTAGGATTGAGGAGGTAAGCAAATTTGTAGGAAGATAGGCATGAATCAGTCTCAAGGAAGAAGTTGAAGATGAATAAAGGGATAATTTTAAAGGTCCTGAAAAGAGGGTTGGAGAAGGAAAGTGATCAAAACTTTAAGGTGCAAAGAGTAGTATAGATGTCTTTTATTAGCAGAGAGGAGACTGGGGATACTTAAAAGGAATAGAAGAAGGGTATTAAGGAAGTTTCTCTCAGATGCCTTTTTTTCACCAAATGAAATAGGAGGTCATAGCATATACTATGAGCTTGGGGAATATACAGATGAGAGGTGAAAAGATTTGGAAGAGGAATAGAGAAGGAAAAGGAATTTAAAAGGTAGAATAGGAAAACTATTGAACTGCCTGAGGCCCAACTGAGGTTATGTATCATCAATATGTAATGAGTGAAATCAGTAGGATTTTATGTATTTTTCCCCAGTGATAGTCTGCATCACTGCTACCTTGGAGCAGAAGTGAAGAAATAAGATGGTAGGACTCAGTCAGGAATGAGGATTCACAGTCTAGGAACAGTGGATGGTTAGAGAAAAAAAAAGCATTTTAAGGTAGTAGCTGATGAAGTATTAAATTAACTATCTATGCTCTGATTTTAGCTGAATATGGAGGTAAATAAAATAAGAGTGAGTGAAGAGGATTGGAAGACCAGAGGTGGGTCCAAGAACTAATGTTCTTTTGGAGTAAATATTGGTTTCCTTTGAGTGAGAGAATGGGAAAGATAGAAGAAAAGGAAGTTATAGTCAAAGAGTAGTGTTTCAAAGTTCTCTGATTTGGGGATAGCACAATTTAATTTAAATGGTAAGTATGTCTATTTGAACTGACTGAAATGAATTGTGGAAAAGGAGGTCATAGTCATTAAGAAACTGGGTTTTCACCTTGCCATTTTGATTTTGGGGGCTCCTGATGATATAGTAGGGGATAAAGAAAAGATCTTCTTTGCAAATTCATCGAAAAAATTGAGAGACTGAAGTTTGTGGGTAGCAGAAATAAGGATGTAAAAGGCAGTTTTGTTATCTAAGATGGTCTCTTTGTGATCCATAATACTTAGCACAGGGTATTGGAAACAACAGATGAATAATGTGATCAATAAATGGTATTATATTGAAATAAGTTAAAACATTGAAGCTTTAATGGTGTAATAGCTAGCACAGGGCAATAGGGGATGGCAGCAGGGGAAATATTCTTGAAATGAGAGAAGCCTTTCTCAGTGTTCCTCACATTTACAAAGGTGTTGTATATTCTTCCGTTGTGTAAAGCTGGTCTATTCATGAAAGCATCTGTTCCTCTGTATTTACATATCAAGAGGTGCTTTATGTTGCCAAGGAGATGAGGATATTGGAGATAAATGTTCACTGGTCTCGACATGTTTCTTTCCTCAATCCCCAGTGGTCAGTGTCTCACAATCCCAAATTCCTTGGCAACATTAAGACCACACTACCCATATATTTTGTACCTACTTATTAGGTTGCTTGTTATTTCCTCTGATAGAATGTAAACTTTTAGAGGGCAACCAATTTTCCATTTTGTTTGGTCTACCTGGATTTTGATACAGTCCCTGCCACATAGTAACCTAAATAAAGTCTGTTGATTGGAGTTCAACTGTCACCTAATGAGTGAGAGCATTTTGGGTTGAATGAATCAGAACTCTATTAGAAATAGATCCAGAGGCTGCTTGGGCCAGAGAATCTGCTCTAGAGAAGAAGCTCCCTCTCCTGGTATAGCCCACTTCTCCATTCTTGACCCTAGTTTCTGTTATAAAGAATCCATCTGTCTTGGGGAGGGTGGGAAGGCACAAGCTGGACATTTCCAGAGGCTTCCTCTTCCATTTCTTAGTCTAGAGTGGTGAAGATGATAAAGAGCTTCTTTAAATACCTGTCATGAATTAAATCATTTACATCAGCAGATGGTAGGGGAGAGAGGCTAATTAGAAACTCCTGTAGCATATAAAACAACAACAAAAAGGCAAACTAAATGATGTCATTATCAGGTGCGTAAAGGAAAGCACCGTCTGTCTCTGGGCAGACCTGGGGACTGTAATGGCTCAGAGAATAGGGCTGTTTCCCATGACTTAAACAGGATGAATTCTTTCCATAAAGCAAAAGAAGTAGTTCATTAGCAATTGCTGCTTGCTTAAATCACCCGCAGAGAGGGACGGTATAGGAGAAGAAGAAAGGGCTAGGTACTCACCTTGGATTTTAAATATTTAACAGATATTTCATGCATCCTTCTGTCTGTTCTTGGATCTTAGTAGAGGATTGTGTTGTGATTAAAGTTTTCTGAGATCAGAAGTTTTAAATAAATAATTTTAGTGCCCCTAAGTGATAAGGCCTAGGGTGATAACTATACCCTACCTATATCTATTGCCATAATATCCTAAACATTCTAATATAAACCCCTTTGGTAGTCTTATGAAATATGCAGACTCCTCAGAATAATGATTTTAAATATATAAAATAAAACAATGGAATTACAAAAGAAGACAGTTAAATTGAAATATAATTATAAAAATACAACTTAAAAACAAATTCATGGACCTCAAATTAAGAACCTAAGTTAGACTAAGGGTCAGGAGGATTTTGGTCTCAACCCTACTTCTGATAATTAACTGGGTAAATGTAGGCAATGACATTTACTTATCTGGCTGCAATTTTTGGAAAATGAAGAGGCTGGACTGTTAGGGTCTCTGATATCCCTTATAAATCTAAAAAATATTGTGAGAGCAGGAGAACTCTTGGAGTAGCTCAAGAAATGGGAGAGTGGGTAGAGGTATACCAAGACATACTCTGAAAATGGTCATAGATATATAGAATTGAAAAGAACCCAGAGATGATTCAATTCAATCTAAACCCGATGCATGAATCCCCTAAGTGGATATGTAGCCTTCCCTTGAAGCTCTTTGGTGATCTCCTGAGACAGTCAATTTTGCTTTGGGGGCAAATTTCATTCTTAGGAACCTTTTCTTTAAATGGAACTGAAATCTGTCTCTGAAATTCTGCCCTATTGCTTCTAAGTCTAGATTTTGAGGTGAGACAAAAATCAGTCTTAATTCCTTAATTTCACACAACAATCCTTTAATTAAGTGAGGACAGTTATCATTCCCTCTTCAGCCTTCTTTTTTCACACTAAACATACCTAGTTCCTCAAACTATTCTTTGTATGGCATAGTTTCTGGATTGTTTATTGATCTGGTCATTTCCCTCCATCTTGGTTCAATTGGTCAATATGTTTCCTGAAAGGCCATAGTTAGAACTGAACATAATACTCCAAATGTGTCTCACCAGATCAGAGTATGATGGGATTATTTCTTATCTAATTCTGCAAACACAATTATAGTGAGGGACAGCATAATCTAATGGTTAAAGATCAGGAAGGAGATTTCTGTTCCTCCTCTGACATTTAATGACTTTAATTTTATCTTCTTATATTAGGTCATTACTTGGGCCTGTTCTTTCTATCTTTTTACATGCTAACTTCTCTTGATTTTAATTTTTCTAATAATCATTTCATATACTTTTATACTACCTAATCTGAGGCTTATTATACTTGGCATACTTATTATTACTCTATTTCTATTTTTGTATGCCCAGCAATTAGCCCAATGTCTGGATTTTTGTTATTGCTGTTGTTGTTATTCAGTTATATCTGATTCTTTATGACCCAATATGGAATTTTCTTGGCAAAGATACTGGTTTTCTATTTCCTTCTCTATGTCATTTGATAGATGAGAAAACTGAGGCAAACAGGGCTAAATGACTTACCCACACAGATAGTAAATGCTTGTGGTTGAATTTGAATTAAAATCATCTTAATTCCAAGTCCAGGATTTTAGAAGTTACTGATCCAACTCTTTTGTTTTTTTTGTTTTTTTTCAGATAAAGAAACTGAGACCCAGAGATATTAAGTTAAGTGATTTGAACAACTGCAGAGATTGGATCTTCCTTATCAGTCCATTCATATACATTTTTTAATAAATGAGAAAATAGTATTCATTTATTTCAAATGAAATTACCACAGACTACTCTACTCATCTCTTAATGAAAGATCAAATGCATGAAATTGATGGTTTGTCTTTCGCTTCTTGATAAACACCTTGCCAATCTGTTTCATCTAACTCCCCAAAAGCTTCTTGTGTTTTCTATTCCCATGAGATTTGTCAAATTTGTGACTTCCATGATACACTTTAATTTTTGCAGAAATCAAGGAATTCCTGCTGCAAACAGATTTACAAAAGTAGCTTAATGGCCCAAACAGTATTATCCTTGTCCATAAAAATAACAAGCCAAGAGGAATTTGTATATTTTTCCTCTTTTTTAGTCATCAGAAAAGTACCTAGTGATTTTAAATGGAACAGTCATAGGCCTGGTGGTAACAGGCAGTATTAAAAAGGAGCCACTGTGGATATAAAGGGCTTTTAGAGCAATCAGGGAGAAGACTGGCAGAGGTGAGAAATAGTCTTTGGTCTCACTTTTTTTTTTTTCTGAGGCAATTGGGTTAAGTGACTTGCCCAGGGTCACATAGCTAGGAAGTGTTATGTGTCTAAGACAGATTTGAACTCAGGTTCTCCTGACTTCAGGGCTGGTGTTCTATCCACTGCACCACCCAGCTGTCCCAAGAAATAGTCTTTGGAATAGAAATGCCATATATGAAGATGATCTGAGCATTTGTAAAAGAAGAAAGTGTTGATTCTCTACAGCATTAGTTATTCTGGAATCAAGGAACTTTTGAAGAGAATGTTCCCTGTTCAGAAGATGAAATCATTATTACTCAGAGAATGGAAGCCACTTGCCCAAGGTCACACAGTAAATTATTGATATTTTGGTGACTTAATGAGAGACCTGGGACAAGAATTCAGAAAAGTTCTAGAGTAGAGGGATTATTGAATCTACAGTCAGAGGCCATGTGTGTTTATTACTTCTTGTGTGACCTTAGACTTTATTACATCTATTTTTTTTTCTTTTGGTAAGATGAGAAGTTTAATTAGATCAGAGATTTTAAAAAAAATATACATTTAAAAATACTTCCCCATTACATTAAAAATTATTAACGTTAATTTTTTTTTTACAAATTCTCATTTTCAATTTTTTTCCTCCCTTTTGCTCCCATCCCACCCCTTGAAAATGCAAACAATATGATATAGATTATACATTTGAAGTTATATGAAACATATGGTCACATTAGGCATGTTGCAAAAGATTACACAGAGAAAAAAACACAAGAAAAATAAAGAAAATTTAAGAAGTACACTTCAATCTGCATACAGAGTTCATCAATTCTCTTTCTGGAGGTGGATATAATTTTTTATTATATCTTTGGATATAATAGTTCTTTGGAAATATCTTGGATCCTTCTATTGATCAGAGTAGCCAAGTGTTTAATAGTTGTAGATCATAGGATCTTAATTTTTTGTGTGTCAAAGACCCCTTTGGCAGACTGGTAAGATCTAAGGAACTTGAGTTTATTAGGTAAAATTTTGGACTTAAAATTGGTGATAGCTGGGTTCCAATTCTGCCTCAGACACTTTTAACCTTTGTGACCCTGAATAGGACACTCCTCAACTAAATTTTCTTGAGTTACAAAAAGGGGATGATAGCACACTAAATAACATGAAGAATGCTTTGCAACTTTAAAGGACTACATAAATTCTATTGTTATTTAAAATGAATAATTGAATGAAATGTTAAATTTCAATTAGTGTTCAGTGAAAATAAAAATATAATTTGTTTCCTTATCCATGTTTAGCAGATTCCCTGACATTTATACATGGACTTTAAGTTAAGAGCCCTTGAATCAGATGATTTCCAACTCCCAACTCTAATTCTCTGACCCATCAGATTCTGATTCATAGTTCTATTCTTTACTGTACATAATCCTTATTTTCATTATGTTGTGAGTGCTATTTTATAGTACATATTTCTCAGTGCATGATATTAAGCCATGGTCTAGAAAGCTTGATCTTCAGTTTATTCCAGCTCAATTTTTTCTTCTTCTGAAAACATTATACAGTTCAGATTCTTTGCTTGTCTCCTAGTCTTCTCTTCCCTAGCCCCATTGGTCTGAAGATGAAATATTTCTACTACATGGTTTTCATGTCTGTTTGTTTCCATCTAATGGCCATCCAGCTAACTAGTCCATATGGGACTCTCAGTATATCTTGTAGTTGGTCTATGAGCAGCAGATAGAGGTTTGTTCCCAGAACTGTATATAAACTCGTTGCAGCTTGATATAACCTGTTAGCACTTCTGCTCTCCTACCAGAGCCTTCAAGAACAGAATCGTTTCCAGTCTATGATAGAGTAGGACAGATCTAGATTTAGGAAAAAAGCAAATGCTTCATTGTTACTATGCTCCATTCAGAATGCAACATGGTGACCAATAACAAAATCTTCCCAAATCCTAGATTCTCAATATGCAAGAAAATGGTGACTTACATAGAGGGAGATGATTTTATTCAAATCTTATGCTTCTTGTTCATTCCCCAAAACCAAGTTTTAGTAAGTTCATGTGCACTTATGGATGTATGTGTTCACATGTATGCATGTGTGTATACATGCAAAATTATCTGATATCCTTAGAGACTGAGCTGTTCTTTATTAGGGGAATTTTCAAAATAATTAAAATTAATGCCTGTGATCACCCAAATTTGTTATTTTAATTATTTTCTAAAGAGTATTTTATACACCTCTGCCTTCTACCAATACAGAAAACTACATACATATATATGTATATATGTATGTATGTATGTATACAGAGAGAGAGAGACAGAGAGAGAGAGAGAGCGTACAATGCTTAGCAGGCAGTTGGATTAAGTTGTAAATGCACTTGATGTATCTTTCTACCTAAATCTTTGCAGTAGGTTTTATGGGGCCTGTAAATATGAACTGATTTTCTTTTACACATGTGAGTCAGCCTCATTTTCGTTTAAAGTGGACTTTATGAACCTGCACGAATTAGAATAAACACTGAACCCAGCAATCAGTGCTATATTTAGGCAGTAAATAGCTAAGCTTTTTGGTATGTGTGCAGAATATTAAAATAATATATATTAAATTCGAGCCCTGCTATTATTCCTGAAGCTAGTTGATCTAATGATAATGCTCATGTCATCTTCTTGAGCCAGTGGGTATCCCAGGTATCCTCCATTTGAAGTAGGGCTTGGTCTGACAGATAAAGAAATTCTTTCAGGAATCATTTAAAATCCTGAAGTCATTATCTCCTAAATCCTTTAAGGCCTATCAAAAATTTTCCACCTCCATGAAGTCTTCCCTGCTAAACTTCAACTAACATTAATGTCTCCTCTGCCATAATACTCATTTCTAAGACCACACAGTTGGCCACTTAATTACATACAGTTTAGCCCATGGTAATGTTCCCACTGCCTTGCCTTGAATCCCCCTCCCTCCCCTTAGTAATATATATTTTTTCTAATTACATGTAAAGATAATTTTCATCATTCATTTTTGTAAGATTTTGAGTTCTATTTTTATCCACCTTTCCCTTCTTCCCTCTCCCCAACACAGAAAACAATATGATATAGGTTCTGCTTGTACAATCACTCTGAATATGTTTCCATTTTAGTCATGTTGTAAAATAAAAATGAGAACAAAAGCAAAAAAAAAGAAGAAGAAAAAAAGTGAAAACAATATACTATGAACTACACTCAGTCTCCATGATTCTTTCTTTGGATGTGAATGGTATTTTCTGCCACAATTCTATTAGAATTGTCTTGGATAATTGTATTGCTGAGAACTAAGTCAATCATAGTTGATCATCAAATAATTTTGTTGTTATTGTGTACAATGTTTTTCTGGTTCTGCTCACTTAACTCAGCAACTGTTCATGTAAGTGTTTCAAGATTTTTCTGCAATTAGTATGCTCATTATTTCTTATAGAACTAAAATATTTCATTCCATACATATACCACACCATATTCAGCCACTTCCATACTGATAGACATTCCCTTGATTTCTAATTCTTTGCCAACACAAAAAGAGCCGCTACAAATATTCTTGCACATATGATGTATGATCTCTTTGGGATACAGACCCAGTATAGACACTGCTGGATCAAACAGTATTCAGTTTGATACCCCTGTGGGCATAGTTCCAAATTGCTCTCCAGTATGGTTGGATCGATTCACAACTCCACTAACAATGCATTAGTGTTTCAGTTTCCTCACATCCCCTCCAATATTTATCATTTTTCCTGTCATCTTAGCCAATCTGAGAAGTATGAAATGGTACCTCAGAGTTGCCTTAATTTGCAGTTCTCTAATCAATAGTGATTTAGAGCATTTTTTTCCCATATGACTAAAAATGGCTTTAATTTCTTCATCTGAAAAATTGTTCATATATTTTGACCATTTATCAATTGGGGAATGGTTTGTATTCTTATAAATTTGAGATAATCTCTATATGTTTTAGAAATGAGGTATTTGTCAGAAACACTGGATGTAAATTCTGCCTCCCTCCCCTGCCCCAGCTTTCTGCTTCCCTTCCGATCTTGGCTGCATTGGTTTTATTTGTACAAATCCTTTTTAATTTAATGTAATCAAAACTGTCCATTTTGTATTTCATAATGTTTTCTAGTTCTTCTTTGGCCATATATTTCTTTCTTCTCCACAGATATGAGAGGTTGACTAACCCTTGCTCTACTACTTTGCTTGTAGTATCACCCTTTATGTCTAAGTCATGAACCAGTTTGACCTTATCTAGGTATGAATGTGAGATGTTGGCTTGTACCTAGTTTCTGACATTTTCTAGCTTTTTTTTTCCTAGCATGTTCCATTTTCTAGCAATTTTTGTCAAATAGTGTGTTCTTCTCCCAGGAAGTGGAGTGTTTGTATTTATCAAAGAGTTTTGGCTTTTGTATCTAACCTATTCTACTGATCTTCTACTCTCTTAATAAGAACCAAATGGTTTTGATGACTGCCAGTTTAACATTTAGTTTTATATATAGTATGGCTAAGGTCACCTTTTTTTTTTTTTTTTTTGCATTTTTTTCATTAATTTCTGTGATATTCTTGATCTTTTGTTCTTCCAGATGAATTGTGTTATTATTTTTTTCTAGCTCTATAAAATATTTTTGGCAGTTTGAATAGTATGGCTCTTAATAGGCAGACTAATTTAGGTAGAATTATCATTTTTATTTAATATAATAAGCTAATATGTTTAGCCTATGAGTAATTGATATTTTTCCAATTGTTTAGATCTGATTTTATTTATGCAAATAGTGTTTTGTAATGGTATTCAGATAGTTCCTAGATTTGTCTTTCAGATAGACTCCCAAATATTTTATATTATCTACAGTTACTTTAAATAGAAATAGTAGTAATAATGGGCATCCTTGTTTCACTCCTGATTTTACTGATAATGCTTCCGGCTTATCCCCATTACATATAATGCTTGCTAGTGATTTTAGATAGATGCTACTTATCATGTTAAGGAAAATTTCATTTATTCCTATACTCTCTAGTATTTTTATTGGAAATGGGTGCTGTATTTTGTAAAATGTGTTTTCTGCATTTATTGAGATATTCATATGATTTCTGTTAGCTTTGTTATTGATATGGTTAATTATGCCAACAGTTTCTCTGATATTGAATCAACCTTGCATTCCTGGTATAAATTCTATCTGGCTGTTGTATAATCCTGGTGATAAATGACTGTAATCCCTTTGCTAATATTTTCCTTAATATTTTTGCATCATTATTTATTAGGGAAATCAGCCTAAATTTTTCTTTTTCTATATTGACAATTCCTGGTTTAGGTATCAATATCATATCTGTATGATAAAAAGAATTTGGTAGGAATCCATCTATTTTTCCACATAGTTTATACAGTATTACAATTAATTTTTCTTTAATGTTTGGTAGAATTCATTTGTAAATACATGTAGCCCTGGAGATTTTTTTCTTAGGAAGTTCATTAATAAATTATTCAATTTCCTTTTCTAAAATGGGACTATTTAAGTATTTTATTTCCTCTTTTGTTAATCTGAACAGTTTATATTTTTGTAAATATTCATACATTTCAATTCAATTATCAAATTTATTGGCATTCAGTTGGACAAAATAATTATTGCTTTAACTCCCTCTTCATTTGTGGTAAATTCACCCTTTTCATTTTTGATATTGATAATTTGGTTTTCTTCTTTTCTTTTTCTAATCAAAATAATTAAAGGTTTATCTATTTTGTTGATTTTTTTTGATAAAGCCAATTGTTACTTTTATTTATTACTTCAACAGTTTTCTTACTTTCAATTTTATTAATTTCTACTTTGATATTCAGAATTTCTAATTTGGTATTTAATTGGAGGTTTTTAGGTTTTTTTTCCTAGTTTTGTTTTTGATTTGTGTGCAATAAATTCATTGATCTCGTCTTTCTCTATTTTTTTCATGAAAGCATCTTAGAGATATAAAATTTTCCCTAAGTGCTACTTTGGATGCAAACCATAAATTTTGATAGGTTGTCTCATTATTGTCATTCTCTTGGATGAAATTATTAATTATTTCTATGATTTGTTGTTTGACCTACTCATTCATTAGGATTAGATTATTTTCCAAATTATTTTTGCCTAATTTAACATTGCCTTTTATTACACATATTTTTAATTGCATTTGAAAAGGATGAATTTAATATTTCTGCCTTTCTGCATTCTATTGTGAGGTTTTTGTGCCATGTGGCTAATTTTTGTTAAAGTGCCCAATACTACTGATAATAAGGTAAATTCCTTTCTATCCCAATTTAACTTTCTTCAAAAGTCTATTGTGCCTATCTTTTCTAAAATTCTATTCACATCCTTAACTTGTTTCTTGTTTGTTTTGTGGTTAGATTTACCTAGTTTTGATAAAAGGGAGTCAAAATCCCCCATCAGTACAGTTTCTTCCTGAAACTCATATAATTTCTTCTTTAAGAATTTGTATGGTATATTACTTGATGCATATATGTTTAGTAATTTCATTATCTATAGTACCCTTTAGCAAGATGGAGGTTCCTTCCTTATTCCTTATTTTTTTCTTTTGCTTTGTCTGAGACCAGAATGACTATCCTTGATTTAAAAATAATAGGATTCTGAATTTTAATACACTCAGCTATCCACTTTCATTTTATGGGAGAATTCATACCACTCACATTCATAGTTAAGATTACTAAATCTGTATTTCCTACCATTCTATTTTCCCCCATTTATGTTTCTCTCTCTCCTTTCACCCTTTCACTCCTTACCAGTGCTTTGCTTTTGACCCACACTTCCCTCAATCTGTTTTTCCTTCTATCAGTACCCCATTTCTTACACCCTTTTCTTTCTATTTTTGACCTCCCTTCTATCAGCCTTCCCTGTTCTCTTTTCTTTGTTCTTTCCTATGAGGTAAGATAAATTTCTATACCTGATAAGATGTGTATGTAATTCCCTCTTTGAGCTAACTTTGATAAGATTAAGGTTCAAACAGCTCTCATCCTCCCTTCTTTCCCCATATTGTAATAGATCTTTTGTGCCTTTTCCTGTTATGTAATTTACCTCATTTTACCTCCTCTTTCCTCTTTTCCCAGTGCAATCTCTTTCCCAGCTCTTAATTGTTTTATATCATTGTATCAAAGTTAACATATCTACACCCTCTATCTATTGTTCTTCTAACTGCCCTAACAAAGACAAAGTTTTCAGGGGTTACAAGTATCATTTTCCCATGTAGGCATATAAATATTCTAACCTTCAAATAATAATTTTCTTTCCAGTTTACCTTTTAATGTTTGTGTTGTCTTTAAAATAAAATTTTCTGTTCAGCTCCAATTTTTCCATCAGAAGTGATTGAAACCCCACCTATTTTACTGAATGTCCATTTTTCCCCTTGAAAGATAATGCTCAATTTTGTTGGGCAAATAATTCCTGGTTGTAGTCCATATTCTTTTGTTTTCCAGAATATATTACAGGTCCTCTGATCTTTTGATGTGGAATCTGCTAAATCCTATATAATCCTGATTATGGCCCCCCAATATTTGAATTGTTTCTTTCTGGCTGCTTGCATTATTTTCTCCTTCACCTGATAATCCTAGAATTTTGCTGCAATATACCACGAAGTTTTCATTTTGGGGTTTCTTTCAGATGATTCTTTTTTAAAAAAAATTAAAGTATTTTTTATTTTCAAAATATATACATGTATAATTTTCAGTATTCACCCTTACAAAATCTTGTGTTCTAATTTTTTTGCTCCCTTCCTCTCACTGCCTCTCCTAGATGGCTAGTGATCCAATATATGTTAAACATGTATAGTTCTTCTATACATATTTCTACAAATATCATGCTGCATAAGAAAAATCAGATCAAAAAAGAAAAAAACACTAAAAAAGTGAAAATACAATATTGTGATCCATACTCAGTCCTCATAGTCCTGTCTCTGGATGTAGATGACTCTCTCCATCTCAAGACTATTGGAACTGGCGTGAATCACCTTGCTGTTGAAAAGAGCCATGTCCATTAGAATTGATCAACCTATAATCTTGTTGTGCTGTGTATAATGATCTCCTGGTTCTGCTCATTTCCTTTAATATCAGTTCATGTAAGTCTCTCCAAGCCTCTCTGAAATCATCCTGCCAATCATTTCTTATAGAACAATAATACTCTATAACATTTGCATGCTAAAAATTATTCAGCTGATGAGCAGCCATTCAGTTTCTAGTTCTTTGCCACTATAAAAAGAGCTGCCACAAACATTTCTGGACATGTGGGTCCCTTTCCCTCTATGATCTCTTTAGGATATAAGCCCAATAGAAACATTAATGGATCAAAGGATATGTACACTTTGATAGCCCTTTGGACATAGTTCCAAATTGCTCTCCAGAATGGTCAAATCAGTTCACAACTCCACCAACAATGTATTAGTGTTGTCCTACATTTTTTCTACATTTCCTCCAATATTTGTCATTATCTTTTCCTGTCATCTTATCCAATCTGAGAGATGTGTAGTGGTATGTTAGAGGTATCTTAATTTGCATTTTTTTGATCAATGGTGATTTAGAGCTCCTTTTCATGTGAAGAAATGGTTTTAATTTCTCCATCTCAAAATTGCTTGTTTATAACATTTGACCATTTATTAATTGGAGAATGACTTGAATTCTTGTAAATTTGAGCCAATTCTCTATGTATTTTAGAAATGAGGCCTTTATCAGAATCTTTGAATGTAAAAAAAAAATTCCCTCAATTTATTGCTTCCCTTCTAATCTTGTCTGCATTGGTTTTGTTTATACAAAAACATTTTATCTTAATGTAATCAAAATTATCCATTTTGCATTCAGTAATGTACTTGAGGTCTTCTTGGCCGTATAAACCCCTTCCTTCTCTATATTTGAACTGTTTCTTTCTGGCTGCTTGCAATATTTTCTCCTGAATTCAATAATTCTGAAATTTAGCTATGATATTACTTGGAGCTTTCATTTTGGCATCTCTTTTAGGAGGTGATTGGTGAATTCTTTCAATGGCTATTTTACCTTCTGGTTATAGGACATCAGGGTAGTTTAATTTGATGATTTCCTGAAAGGTGATGTCTAAGCTCCTTTTTTCCCATCATAGTTTTCAGGAAGTACAATAATCCTTAGATTATCTCTCTGAGCTATTTTCCAGGTTGGTTGTTTTTTCCAATGAGGTATTTTACATTTTATTTATTTTTTTCATTTTTTGGATTTTATTTGACAGATTCTTAATGTGTCATTTACTCATTCATTTCCATTTATTCAGTTCTAATTTTTAGTGAATTTTTCTTCCATTACATTTTTTATCTCCTTTTGTATTTGGCCAATTGAATTTTTAAATGAGTTGTTTTGTTCAATGGATTTTTTTTTCCATTTCACAAATTCTATTTTTCAAGGAATTGTTTTCTTTTTCCATTTTGTCAAATCTATTTTGTAAGGAGTTATATGCTTTTTCCATTTCACTAAATCTATTTTGTAAGGAGTTTTTTTCCAAGATAATATCTGTGTTTCTTTTCCAAATTCTGCAATGTTCTCATTTCCTTTCCCCATTTTTCTTCTAAATCTCTTTTAAGATCCTTTTTGAATTCTTCCAAGAGAGCCTTGTGAGATGGGAACCAATTCATAACATCCTTTGGGGCTTCATCTGGAAATAATTTGCTTTTAGTGTCCTCAGGTTTTGAGGTCTGTTCTCTTTCTCCGTAAAACTATCTATCATCAGAGTTCTTTTTGCTTTTTTGCTCATTTTTAAAAAGGCTGAAATCTGCTTTTTGGGCAAAGGGGATATTGTCCAAGCATCCTCTACAAGTGAAAGTAACTGTGCTGGGTCAGTGCTGCTGACTTCCAGTGCTGGGTAGGCGTGGCCAACTTCTATGTTATTCTGGGGTTCAGAAGCTGACTATTTGCCTCTTGTATTTGTGTTGGATGCCTCACAACTAATCTGCTGATTTACTGGCTTACAACCAGGACAGAGTAGTTAACTGTGCTGTAGATTCCTCCCAGTAGATTCCTGATGCAGGAATCCCACACTACTCTGTTTTCTGTACTCTGCCTGCGCTCGGCTGCCTCCCTCTGTGTCTTATTGAAAAAAGACGTTTTCTGAAGTTCTTCCACTATATCTTCTGTTGGAAATTTGTTACACTCCAAATATTTCTGGATTCTGTCTCTCCAAAACCAGTCCCGAGGCTTCATTTGGTGTTGATCTGAGGGATATCAGAGAGAGCTCAGATAAGGACATCTCTCCTCTACTCCATCTTGGCTCCAGCCCCTGGGTGATTCTTTCAATGATTATTTTATCCTCTGGTTCAAGGATATTAGGGCAATTTTTCTTTTTTTTTAATTTTTATTTTTATTTAATAGCCTTTTATTTACAGGTTATATGCATGGGTAACTTTACAGCATTAACAATTGCCAAACCTCTTGTTCCAATTTTTCACCTCTTACCCCCCCACCCCCTCCCCTAGATGGCAGGATGACCAGTAGATGTTAAATACATTAAAATATAAATTAGATACACAATAAGTATACATGACCAAAACATTATTTTGCTGTATAAAAAGAATCAGACTTTGAAATATTGTACAATTAGCTTGTGAAGGAAATAAAAAATGCAGGTGAGCATAAATATAGGGATTGGGAATTCAATGTAATGGTTTTTAGTCATCTCCCAGAGTTCTTTCTCTGGGTGTAGCTGGTTTAGTTCATTACTGCTCCATTGGAAATGATTTGGTTGATCTCGTTGCTGAGGATAGCCAGGTCCATCAGAACTGGTCATCATATAATATTGTTCTTGAAGTATATAATGATCTCCTGGTCCTGCTCATTTCACTCAGCATCAGTTTGTGTAAGTCTCTCCAGGCCTTTCTGAAATCATCCTGTTGATCATTTCTTACAGAACAGTAATATTCCATAATATTCATATACCACAATTTATTTAGCCATTCTCCAACTGATGGACATCCATTCAGTTTCCAGTTTCTAGCCACTACAAAAAGGGCTGCCACAAACATTCGTGCACATACATGTCCCTTTCCCTTCTTTATAATCTCTTTGGGATATAAGTAGGGCAATTTTTCTTGATGATTTCTTAAAAGATGGTGCCCAGACTCTTTTTTGACTCCCCCTGCCCAGCTGTCAACTCCTCTCCCAATTCTCCTGCATAGCTCTCATTTCTTTTCCCATTTTTTCTTCTACCTTTCTTTTTTCATTTTAAAAATTATTTTTGTGCTCTTTCAAGAAAAAAACTTTTGAGCTTGGGGCCAATTCATACCCCCCTTTGAGGCTTCATTTTGTCATTATTGTCCTTTCTGTGTTTGTGTTTTGATCTTTCCTGTCACCATAGTAGCTTTGTATGGCCGGAGGTTCTTTTTTCTTTTTTGCTAATTTTTAAAAATTGAATTCTGCTCCTAGCGCATAGGGGAGATTGGCCTAAGCTTCTTTTGCAGAGTGACAGGATCCTTTCACTGGTTTCTTGTGCTGGGGCTAGAAGTGCTGCCGGCTTTCCCACTGTGCTGGGTTGGCCTGGCTTAATCTTGCTACGTTTTGCTTTTTGCACTTGAATTGGAGCAACTAGCTTGCTGGGCCACTGGCCCACTGGGTTAGGACAAAGGGATATTTGCTGATGGTCTCTGTTATTGCTAAGAGCCTTCTGCTAGATTCTCTGTATTGGTTCTGCACTGGATCATGGAGGGCATTGCTCCCCTTTTTTTACCCAAGTGAGACAGACCTTTCCTGAAGCCCTTCCAAGATATTTTAAGCTAAAAAATTGTTTCACTCTGAATTTTTGTGGGTTCTGTTGCTCCAGAACCAGTTTAGGAGTTTGATTTAGCATTGTTTTGAAGGGAAACTTGGGGAGAACTCAGGCAACTTCTTAGTTTTGCTGCTCCATCTTTGCTCTGTTTCAATTCCAGCTTCTTAAACTGTGGTTCATGACCATGTATGGAGTCTTATATATTAAGGTGGGATTTCTGAACTTGTGATTTATTATCAGTAAATGTTTGATTTATATACTTATTTTATATACTTGTATACCTGAGGTCACATAAAAATTTCTTAGGTGAAAAATCCCTGGTCTAGGTGGTCTCTGATGTCCTTCCTTTCTCTAGATTTATGATCCTAGGAACCTATGATCATGCTTGCTTTATATTTTGAATAGTGTTGAAAATGGGAACTGCGTCTGCAATAAAATGAGAGAAGGAAAGTACCTGATATGACCTTCTGGAAAGTTATTTTAATGACTTGTGTCATTAAGACACAGGCTTATTTTTTTGATAAACAAATATCTATATCTTTTGTACTTATATCACCAATGTATCTTTGCTCCCTTTTTCCCTTTTCGAGATCCATATAACATATATGTTTCCATTTCTTTGATGTACTGGAAAGTGCTGCCATAAGTATATATATAAGTATTTTTTTTTTATCATTGACCTTTTTTATCATTGACCTCTTTGGTAGTCCTGGTAGTGAAAGCTCTAGGTCAAAGGATATGGCCATTTATTTAATTTACTTTTACAATTCCGAATTGCTTTACAGGATTATTTTTAATAGTATAAAAGTAAACATCATTCAGCTGAAGAACCACCAACTTGTGGTATTATTGCTCCTGACTGGGCTCTCTTAACTTTTTTTGTGTGTCATGGATCTCTTTGGCAATGGATAAAGCTCTTTCTCTGAATACATTAAAAATAATACATAGAATAAAATATATAGGATTACAAAGGAAATCAAATATGTTGAAATAGTTATAAATTTATTTCTTGCAGCTAGAAAGCTCATGCTTCCCAGGTTAAGAACCCACATTTTAAGGTCATTTACCTACTTTTATATTTTCACAGAAATAATGAATGAATTTAAATAAGGTTTAACTGAAATGGGCATTGCCAAAGGAAATGTATGAAAATATAAAGAATGTTTTGATGATTTGAGAGGGAAGCAAGCAAACAAATTCTTAAAAACATGTCTATATTTGGCCCTAATTTTGGAAAGGATTCACAAAGCCATCATTGAAGAGCTAAGAGCCGTCCAATCTCTAACTTCTACTGCACAAAAAGATTTGCTCTGTTGAACCTGATTCTCACAAGAAAGGAGGAACTGATTGCTGAAGTAGAAATAATAAGAGCCCTCACATGACATGACTCTTCTACCTTAGAATTTACTATCAAGACTTAAAGGACTATTGGGAAGAGTATGAAATGAAGGGGCAGATTTTCAAAGAATAATTAGTGTCCCATATCCTAAAATTTTAAAGAGAATTTCAGTCTAACAGTGATATGGAAGTTCTCAAGAATAAAATTTTGAAGATGCAAAGAAAATTAATTCTAAGAAGAAGGAAAAGTTTGGGCATTGTTGTTTTGCAGAGAAAAATGCAGCTGAACAGAGAAGTCATTGACCAACTTAGATTATGAAAAGCTATAAATGGGAGTTAATTGTTATTATTATCCCCATTTTACAGATGAAGAAACTGAGACTGAGAGAGATTAAATGATTTGCCCAGGGTCACATCATCAGCAAAAATCTGAGTCAGAATTTTAACTCAAACTCCAAATGCCAAAGTGTATTCACTATATCAGTAAAGAATATAATAAATGTAAATTCTTACAAATTGATAAATAAAAAATGAACTTCAAAAGTATACAATGGGAAGGCATGGCTAGATAGTAGTTTATCTGAAGAAGACATGGGAGTTTAGTGAGCTGAAAATTTCATATATGTCAAAGATATTAAGCATTGCTCAAGAAATGTTCATTTTCACACACCACATTTTGTGTGTGCATTGAAAAACTAGAGGGAATCCAAAGGTTTATAGTATATGAGGGTCAGATGAAAGAACTGAGAATATTTATTCTAGAACAAAAAAAAAAAACTGAGGGAATATGGTACCTGTCTTCAAGTATTTGAAGGGCCATCATTTAAAAAAGTTATTGACCTTGTTCTGCTTGGCCTCAGAAGGCAGAATCAGAAACAATTAGCAGATGTTAGAGAGATATAAATTAAATATAAGGCAGGACTTCCTGCTAATTACAGGTATCAGTTAGGTTTCCTGGGAAGGAAATGCTTTCCTTCACTAAGGCACAGGCTAGGCGACCATTAATCCTGGAGATTATTGAATGAATTCTTTTTTTTTAATAGCCTTTTATTTACAGGTTATATGCATGGGTAACTTTACAGCATTAACAATTGCCAAACCTCTTGTTCCAATTTTTCACCTTCTTACCCCACCCCTCCCTAGATGGCAGGATGACCAGTAGATGTTAAATACATTAAAATATAAATTAGATACACAATAAGTATACATGACCAAAACATTATTTTGCTGTATAAAAAGAATCAGACTCTGAAATATTGTACAATTAGCCTGTGAAGGAAATCAAAATGCAGGTGTGCATAAATATAGGGATTGGGAATTCAATGTAATGGTTTTTAGTCATCTCCCAAAGTTCTTTCTCTGGGCATAGTTGGTTCAGTTCATTACTGCTCCATTGGAAATGATTTGGTTGATCTCGTTGCTGAGGATGGCCAGGTCCATCAGAACTGGTCATCATATAGTATTGTTGTTGAAGTATATAATGATCTCTTGGTCCTGCTCATTTCACTCAGCATCAGTTCGTGTAAGTCTCTCCAGACCTTTCTGAAATCATCCTGTTGGTCATTTCTTACAGAACAGTAATATTCCATAATATTCATATACCACAATTTATTCAGCCATTCTCCAACTGATGGACATCCATTCAGTTTCAGTTTCTAGCCACTACAAAAGGGCTGCCACAAACATTCGCGCACATACAGGTCCCTTTCCCTTCTTTATAATCTCTTTGGGATATAAGCCCAGTAGTAACACTGCTGGATCAAAGGGTATGCACAGTTTGATAACTTTTTGAGCATAGTTCCAAACTACTCTCCAAAATGGTTGGATTCGTTCACAACTCCACCAACACTGCATCAATGTCCCAGTTTTCCCACATCCCCTCCAACAATCATCATTATTTTTTCCTGTCATCTTAGCCAATCTAACAGGTGTGTAGTGGTATCTTAGAGTTATCTTAATTTGCATTTCTCTGATTAATAATGACTTGGAGCATCTTTTCATATGACTAGAAATAGTTTCAATTTCTTCATCTGAGAATTGTCTGTTCATATCCTTTGACCATTTTCAATTGGAGAATGGCTTGATTTTTTATAAATTAGAGTTAATTCTCTATATATTTTGGAAATGAGGCCTTTATCAGAACCTTTGACTGTAAAAATATTTTCCCAGTTTATTGGTTCCCTTCTAATCTTGTCTGCATTAGTTTTTAATGAAAAAAAAAATCAAATGAAGGTGGCTTAGCTGTACCAGATCTAAAACTATATTATAGAGCAGCAGTTACCAAAACCATTTGGTATTGGCTAAGGAATAGATTAGTTGATCAGTGGAATAGGTTAGGTTCGGGGATAAAAAGTCAACAAATATAGAACATCTTTGAAAACCCAAAGACCCCACTTTGGGATAAGAATTATGTTTGATAAAAATTGCTGGGAAAATTGGAAACTAATATGGCAGAAACTAGGCATTGATCCCAATTAACACCCGTACAAAGATAAGGCAAATGGGTTCATGGACCGGATAAAGAATAAAATTTTAAATAAAATTAGAGGAACCAAGGATATTTACCTGTTGGGAAGAGGAAGGACTTTATGACCAAAGCAGAACTAGAGATCATTACTGATCACAAAATAGAAAATTTCGATTATACCAAACTGAAAAGTTTTTGTACAAACAAAACTATTGAATGAATTATTGTTCAGATTTGATTTTGACTACACAACCTTGGGGTTCCTCCCAATTTGGAGAATCTGTGATTCTGTGATACTGAGATGTAGAGAGAATAAGTTCCCACATACACACTTTGTCAGTTTTCATTCAAGCAGAGAAAGCCATTTTAAGCCTGATGTGTGATGCTGAACATGCCCTTTTAAAAAGCCAGAGCTGAGCAGTGATAGAATTACAGACATTGTCCATGGTATTTAATTTTCCTTCTCCCAGGCCCAAATTCTTTCTCAGGAAAGACCAGTGGGATCTTATTCTTCATTGCTATATAGTGATGATGGCAGCAGGAGGCAGTCTGAGGATGGGAAATCCCTTTATAACCTTCCTAAGCAACCACTAATTTAGCAGCTAAGTCCTAGGGAAACGCCTTAAGTAGATAGTGGTTAAGTGACTTTCCAGTCATATAACCACATAACCAGTAATTTTCTGAGGCAAATTTTTTTTTTGCACTTTATTTTATTTTATTTTTTTCATAACTTTTTATTGACAGAACCCATGCCAGGGTAATTTTTTACAACATTATCCCTTGCACTCACTTCTGTTCTGATTTTTCCCCTCCCTTCCTCCACCCCCTCCCCCAGATGGCAAGCAGTCCTATACATGTTAAATAGGTTACAGTAGATCTTAGATACAATGTATGTGTGCAGAACCAAACAGTTCTCTTGTTGCTCAGAAAGAATTGGATTTAGAAGGTATAAATAACCTGGGAAGAAAAACAAAAATGCAAGCAGTTTACATTCATTTCTTAGTGTTCTTTCTTTGGGTGTAGCTGCTTCTGTCCATCCTTGATCAATTGAAACTGAGTTAGATCTTTTCTTTGTCGAAGAAATCCACTTCCATCAGAATACATCTTCATACAGTATCGTTGTTGAGGTATATCATGATCTCCTGGTTCTGCTCATTTCGCTCAGCATCAGTTCATGTAAGTCTCGCCAATCCTCTCTGTATTCATCCTGCTGGTAGTTTCTTACAGAACAGTAATATTCCATAATATTCATATACCACAATTTATTCAGCCATTCTCCAACTGATGGGCATCCATTCATTTTCCAGCTTCTAGCCACTACAAACAGGGCTGCCACAAACATTTTGGCACACACAGGTCCCTTTCCCTTCTTTAGTAACTCTTTGGGGTATAAGCCCAGTAGAAACACTGCTGGATTAAAGGGTATGCACAGTTTGATAACTTTTTGAGCATAATTCCAAATTGCTGAGGCAGAATTTTAAACCCCAGTTTAGAGATCTCACTGGTAGGCCAGGTTGCCTCTCAGTCATAGCAATCTATATTGCTATAGGGAAATAAAACTCATCATCAGTTCCATGGAAGAGACCCAAGCTTTAATATAGAGACAGGTTTGTATTTAACATTGTTCCAGGCTGGTATAAAGATGAACATAATTCAGTTGCTTCCACTTTGATGAGCCCTCCCCCACCTATTGGCAGCTGCCAAAGTCCCTGATGATTTCTGTGTGGGTGATAACGTCTGTCTCCCTCCACATGCTGACTTATTGTATATTCCTTTCATCCACTCGGAATCTGATTTAAATATGAATCAACGGAACACAAAGCCGCCAGACACTCTTAAGAATTGTAACTTTGTCATATTTTGTCCAATCACAACAGTTGTCATATTATTCGCTTCAGCCTAGAGAATGCCTGTCAGATGAGACTGAGTGACAATGTTTGGGAATATTGTAACATTAATCAAATGAAAGTGATTTATTTTAAATTTGGTACATTGTGGCTGTCCCCCAGATATTTGTGAATATATATTGAGACCAAACCTTGAAATTCTGATAATTGGTTTCTTGAAAAATGACATATATCTTTTCCCTTCTCCTCCTCTAGCCCTCCTCTGCTGTTTGGATAAACATGGAAAGTTTCTTAACATTTTTTTGCCTCATACATTCGTAAAACCCTGACAAAATAAGGAACTGGAAGGGACCTTAGAGATTACCAGTCCAATTCTTCATTATCCAGGTGAGATGATTGAAGCCTGGAAAGGAGAAATGATCTCCCAGATAGTCAGTGGTAGGACTGAGCATAGAACTCAGATATCTTATTTCAGACATGGTTTAGGACTCATTTTACTCTTGCTCACTGGCTCTTCATAGAAAGCAATCATCTCCTTGATCTCATTATGGAGATCCAATTAGTCCTACACAGGAAAGGACCTTGGTTTTTGTTTTTGAATTTTACAACTTCTCTGTATTAAAAACTCTTCCTTCATCTATTCACAGCATTTTTATGCTCTCTTCCTCATTTTCCCTCCCTCAATGTAAAGGATCTTCCAGGTTTGTGCTCAGGTCTCTTTTCCCTCCAACCTAAAATAGGTGAACCTATTTTTATCTCCCTAAAAACAAACTCTTGTTTTCTGTCTACTGAGAGAATACTGTTTTTTCTTTATATTTCTTTTTATATCCCACCTATTTATGAAGACTTACTTCATCTTAGAGGTTTACTTGTATTTTGTAAGACTATAAGCACTTGCAATGGTGGTGTAAAAATGTATTGTATATGTTGGTTTTGTTTCCTTCAGGAGTGCTTTCATCTTTTTGAGTTTTGCATTGTACTGCCTCATAGTCTCATTCCTGGCTTCTTCTCTCCACTACTATAGCTCTGGATTGGTTAGTATTTTGCACATAGTAGAAATACCATAAATATTTGCTGAACCATTTGTTGCCTGTGTAAGACTAAAGGTACCATTTTTCTCTACATGTGACCATGTATAGTTGATATTGTTCAGTGATGATTTCTCACAAAGCCTCAGGCACATAACTCAAGTCTTGTTTTTTAAAAGAGCAGATGTTCTATATATTCAGTTAGAAAGATAAAAAGGTTACCCTAAGCTCATGCTTCTGTGGACCACTTAGAACTTGCAATGATTCAAATCAAGTAATTTATTAAGCACTCATTCAATTCCAATAACTTCCCTAGCTGCTTGGACATACATAGATAAGAATAAAATAGTCCTGCCCTCCAGGAGCTTATCAGGGAAGATAACATGTATATAAAAACCTATACAAAAATCAACAAAAGGTAAATTGGGGAAGGAGATAATAGTGGTTTTAGATATCAGGAGAGACCAATTAGAAAGTGTCTCTTGAGCATTTTGGAAAGAAACAAGAGAGTATAAGAATCAGAGGTGAGGTCAGGAGGCATTTGAGGGATGGGGACAAACAGTACAGTGGGGATAGAGTATCCATGTGAGGAACATCAATGACACCAGTTTGCTACATTGTAAAATGAGATGTATGTATGTCACAGAATACAAGTAATACTGAACATCCTTCAGAGCCTTCTGGGCTGGGATTCAGAAGACTCGGTTTTGAATTCTAGCTCTAGTACTATGTGGCTTTGGGCAAGTTATTTTTCTTTTGGGTGTGTCACATTACTATTTAAAATGAAGATATGGGGCAGCTAGGTGGCACAGTGGATAGAGCACCAGCACTCAAGTAAGGAGGACCTGAGTTCAAATTTGGTCTCAGACACTTAACACTTCCTAGCTGTGTGACCCTGGGCAAGTCACTTAACCCCAATTGCCTCAGCAAAAAAAAAAAAAAAAATATATATATATATATATATATATATATATATATATATATATATATATGCCCTATCCTATTTGGAAGATTCCTTTTAGTTCTGGGTTTCAATCATTTTATTTATAATCATGAAGCAAAGCCCTTGAGATTCCCTTTATGGTTCTGAGAAATAAAGGCTCAGGTCTCAGTTTCTACATACTTGATTCTAGACTTGACTATATCACTAAGTCAAGGAGTGAGAAGTGAGCTGCACAATTAGAGGCTATTATAAGTCTGTGGTTGTCAAATAACTATGAAATCAGGATAGAGACAAGGAGAGTAAAGAATAAATTCTTTGGCTTCCATTTAATTGCTACAGGACCTTTGGCTGAATATAATCTCTTCATACATATTGTTAATTAAATATGCTGATTATTGACAATTTAAAAAAAATAACTCAAGCTTATTACATGTCACTGGAAATCTGACATTTAGAACTGACTTTCCTGATCCCCTAAATTTTGATTAAAGTAATTCTGTTTCTAGCAGGAGCTATACTTTCTATTCTCTGCATGCTCATAGAGAGGGCAAGGAGAGGAGTTCAACTCCAACTTATCCTCCTACAGGGTTAGAGTATCATTAACAGGGTTCTCTTTTTTCCTAGGTTGAAGATTGCAGCTTACCTCTTTATGCTTCACACACTCCACTTCATTGATGAATACCCCCGTCCTTGCTGCATTCCTTAGTAATGAAAATGGAGGCAATATGCATGACTATGGCAAATTACTTAAAAGAGGCTTTGGTTTTGCTTTTTAAAAGTGTTGTAGTCTTCCCGAACTGATCAGCTGCAGGTTAATTTCAAATTGATGTCTTTTCAGAACAAGACAGAATAAAGTTTTCTCCTGTACTTTCAGGCATAGACTAGATTTTTCTAGTTAATTAGTTTCACTTGTCTTAAAACTGGCTACAGAGAATAATCAGGCTGGGCTTCTTTTCTGTGGATTAAGCACATAATCTGATAATTAGTGAAAACCAAGTGAAAATTAAAAATTAGTGAAATTAAGCACAAAATATTAAATTGGGGACCATTTATCAGAATTCAAATTCCTCTCCCCTTTTGTGAGGTTATTAAGAAGCTTATAGTTCATCATATGAGATTTTTTCCAGTACCTTAACTACTCTGAAAGGACTATTCTTTGGTTGTCCCACCTACTGCTAGATGCAAGTAAGATCTCAGAATATAATTTCAGAAACCCATATAATAGACTTTATTGAGTTCAGCTTTCATTAGTACTCACCAATTCTTGGTAAATTGACTAGCATAGAAAGATGATAAAAGACAAAAATAACATATGCTGGATGGATTGTAGGAAAATGGGCACACAAATGTAACATTGGTGGAGCTGTGAATTTTTCTATAGATTCTGGAAAATAATTTGGAGTTATATCAAAATTGAGACTAAACCATATATACACCCTTTATTACAGGGATATTTCTACTCAGCATGTGTCTCTGAGAGATCAAAGAGAGAAGGAGAGGCTATGCATATATACATGTATATATGTGTATATAGTTATAGATGTGTACTATTTGTAGTTTAAAGAAATTGGAAAGTACATAGTTATTTAGTGGGGAATGGTTGATTAACTGTGGTGCAAAGATGTAATAGAATACTATTGAGCCATAAAAAAGTATGTATATGAAGAAATTAGAGAAACTTGGAAATGCATGTAGGAATGGGCACAAAAAGGTAAACAGAATTGAGGGGAAATTTACATGATTACTAAAACAAAATGAAGGAAAACAACACTGAAAGATTTCAGAATTAGCATCAAATTTATACCAATCAAATCATGATAACAGAAAAGTAATTGTAAAACATGTTTCCTACTTCTTGGCAGAACAGTGATAGATTAAAAGTGTAAAATGAAAGAATGATTCAGTTTTTTGGAAAAGATCAAAAGATTTATTTTGTTTGTAGAAGATAGCCAATTGTTGGTGATTTTTAAAAGTCAGTCTAGGTGGGAATAAGACTTCTCTGGCCTATCAGCATAAAGAAAAATAATCTGTTTGAAATCAAAGTTCCATCCCCCAATCTTCTAATCTTTTCCTATTCCAAGGTGATAATCGTATCACTTTACTAGCCTTGATTTCCTTAAAGTCAGAGGTATCAAACTCAAATAGAAATAGATCCCTGTGGGCTGTGTCTTGACTTGGAAAACCACAACGGATCACTTTCTTTGCTGTACTGTATTGTTTTATATTTTGTTAAACATATTCCAATTACCTTTTAATTTTGTTCAGATTTTACCAGGGCATTCTCAATAAGTAAACACAGACTATCAAAGACTGGTGACTAATATTATTTATAATAGTAAATATTTAAAACCAAAGAATTTTATCACTCAGAGAAAAGACTTTAGGATACAGATAACTCCCTATATTGCTGAGAAGAGTGAAGTCTATTATAATTGATCATCATACAATCTTGCTGTTACAATATTCTTGTGGTTCTGTTCACTTCATTCAACATCAGTGCATGTAGAGGTTTTTCTGAAATCATTCTGCTTGTCATTTCTCATAGCACAATAAATATTCCATTACAATCACATACCACAATTTTTTCAGCCATTCCCCAAATGATGGGCATTCACTCAATTTCCAATTCTAAGCCACCACAAAGAGTTGCTATAAATGTTCTTGTACAAGGAGGTTCTTTCCCTCCTGCTTTTTTATTTGAAAAAAAAAAAAAACAGAATAAGAAGAAAATAGAAAAAATAGAAAAGGAATATAAAAAAATAAAATGAAACAAAAGAGAACATTGTCATGTACCCCGAAGAATATCAAGGAGGATTCAAAATTTATAACAACAAATCTCAGATCAAGAAAGAATATATATTAGTAGAAAAAATTATATTCATGAATGTCCATTTTTTTTCCTTGGAAATTACTCTTTTGTTCTCTATTGTATATCTTATTTACTTTATTCTTTTTTTCCCCCTTTCATACCTCTCACCACTCCCAAGCAAGCTATAGTTAAAATGATATATTTATGCATAATATGTAGAGCTATACATACACACATACACCCTACACACACACATATTTTTCCTATCCCTGTTAACTCTGCTTTAATTCTGATCCTTAATTTGCCTATTACTTAACCTCCCCCCCACCAAAGAGTCTATTCCTTGTCATCTTCCCTCACCCTTTGCTTCCCCATCTGCCCATCTCTTTCCCTTATTTTTAAAATAGATTTTAGAGGATACTATACTCTTTGTGGTGTATATGTACTATTGCCTAATTAAACCATTCTCAATGTGAGTAGGTTTAGAGTAAGAGCACTCCTCTCTTCTCTAATGCCTCTGTGTTCTTTTTCTACACTTCATTTCTATAACATAATTGCTATTAGTACCTTAAGTCTGCCAATCTTTCTTTTGAGCTACCTTATTGTTGATGTGAATCATAAATATATAGTATACCTTTCTCATATAAAAAAAGCATAAACAGTTTGTCCATGTTGAGTTATTTGAAACTGATCTTTGATATTGGCTCTTATATGTTAAATTTTCTAATAAGTTCAGGTTTGGTTCAGATCAGCTTCATTGACTTCCCCTTGCCCGATTCTAATTGTCAAAGAATTATTTTCATCTTGAGGACTTTATATATCCTTTTCTAGATGGTTAACTTTTTTTTTCATATTCTTCTTGTTTTTCTTGGATGGTTTTAATTTTTAATTTTTTAGTTTTTGCTCAATGTCTCTCATTTGGTTTTTGAATTCTTCTATAAATTCTCTCTGGGCAAAGTGCCATTTCATGTTACTCTTTGGGAGTAGAAGTTTTTTATTTTACTTCAGTGTTCTCCTCTGAAGATGAACCCTGATCTTCCCTGTTCCTATAGTAACTTTCTACGGTGGAATTGTTTCTTTTTTGCTGGTTCATTTTTTAATAAGAGGTATTAGTGTAAACACATGTTGCTTCAGCTGTCCACTCTGACTAAGAACCCCAAACAAGAGTTCCACTTTCCTGCAAGTGAACACCAGGAGCCAGTTGCATCTCTGCCCCATTGTTTCTGCTTTCACAGTGTGCTGGTTCCTTCTTGTCCAGTGCTGCCCTTCATTATTTTATTATTGCCTAGTCTAATTCGATTGATTTCTTTTTTTCCCTATTATTGCTGTAGCTAACATTTCTAGTACTATATTGAATAATGTGGGGATAATGGGCATCCTTGCTCTACCCCTGATATTATTGAGAAGGCTTCTAACATCCCCATTATATACAATGCTTGCTGATGGTTTTAAATAGATTATGCTTGTCATTTTGAGAAATAGTCCCTTTATTCCTATTTTCTTTAGTGTTTTTAATGAAAATGGGTGCTGCTTATCATTGATTGCTTTTTCAGCATCCATTGAAATAATCATATGATTTCTCTTAGTTTTATTATTGATATGGTCAATTATGTTGATAGTTTTCCTAACATTAAAGCAATCCTCTATTCCTAGTATAAATCCTACTGGTTATAATGTAAATAAATCCCACCTGACTGTTATATAATCTATGGGACATATTACTATAATTGCCTTGCTAGTATTTTGTTCAAAATTTTTGCATTAATACTCATTGGGGTAAATGGGTCTATAATTCTCTTTCTCCGTTTTATCTCTTCCTGTATCACCATCATATATGAATCATAATAGAAAGTTGATAGGACTCTTTATTTGCCTACTTTCCCAAATAGTTTATATAGTGGGAATTAAGTGTTGGAATTAAGCGTTCTTTAAATGTTTAATAGAGTTCATTTTTAAACCTATCTGGCCCTGGGAATTTTTCAAAGGGAGTTAGTTAATTAATTGCTTGTTCAATTTCTTTTTTAAATATAGGTTTATTTAGGCATACTATTTCTAGATCTGTTTAAGTAATTTATGTTTTCATAAATATTCATTAATTTTACTCAGATTATCAGATTCATTGGTACACAATGATCAAAATATTTCCTAATGATTAGTTTAATTTTTTATCCATTGATGTGATTTCACCCTTTTAATTTTTGATGCCAGAAATTTAGTTTTCTTCTTTCTTTTTCTAAAAATCAAATTAAGTAATGGCTTATCTTATTGTTTTTCTTTAAAAACATCAGCTCTTATACTTACTTATTATCTCAATAGTTAGAAATAGTTGGTGCTCAGTTGGGGCTTTTTAATTTGTTCTTTTTTTGTTTTGTTTTTTTTTTAGTTGCATGCCCCATTCTTTAATTTGTTCTTTTATCATTTTGTTGATGTAAGAATTTAGAGAAAAAAATTTCCCTCTAAGTATTTCTTTGACTGCATCTCATAAATTTTGGTACGTTGTCTCGTGCCATTCTCTTTCATGATATTATTGATTGTTTTTATGAATTATTGTTTTACCTACTTATTCTTTAGAATTAGATTACTTAGTTTCCAATTAATTTTTAATCTATCTTTCTATTGCTCTTTCTGAATGTAATTGTATTAAATTTTGATTGGAAACAATATAGTTAATATTTCTGCTTATCCATATTTGATTTTGAAGTTTATGCATAGTTTTTTTTTGTGCAGGTGCCATGTAGTGCTGATATAAAAATTTATATTCCTTTTTGTTCTCATTCAGTTTTCTCCAAAGTCTGTCATAGCTAACTTTTCTAAAATTCTATTTATCTCCTTAGTTTCTTTCTTGTTTCTTTTTTTTTCTTGGCTTTATCAAATTCTGAGAGGGGACAGTTGAGGTACCTTAATAGTATAGCTTTGTTTTCTATTTCTTTTTTGTAACTCACTTAACTTCTCCTTTTAGAATATAAATGCTATACCATTTGGTCCATATATGTTTAGTATTAATATTGCTTCATTTTCTATGGTACATTTTAGAAAGATTGTCTCCTTCCTTATTTAATTAGGTCTATTTTTGCCTTTACTTTGTTGGAGATCAGGATTGCTATCTGTCATTAAAAAAAAAGAACAGAATAGATTCTACTCTAGCCCTTTACCTTTTCTTTCTTTCTTTCTTTCTTTCTTTCTTTCTTTCTTTCTTTCTTTCTTTCTTTTTTTGAACAAGTATTTGTTAAATTTTATTAAGTAGATACTTTGTGCCAGGCACTGTGCTAAACACTTTAAAAATGAAATTTAGAAATATAATTTCATTTGTTCCTTTCAATAACCTTAGAATATAGTTGCAATTATTATACAGTTGAGGAAACTTAAGGCAGACAGAAGTGAAGTGACTTAATAAATATCTGAGACCAGATTTGAGCACAGATTTTTCCTGATTCCTGATATCTCTGTATCCATTGGGTCATTCTACTGTTTCTTGAAGGAGAAAAAGAAACAGATTTTATATTGTTGTATATATTTCAATAGAAAAAGGTTTTGAGAGGGTAAGTATTAAAGGGAGTGGCTGGAGAGAATCTCAGCCAATCAAGTGTGTAAGAAGGAGTAACAAGTCTAGTCTGAGGAGTAAGGATGTGTGCAGTCCTTTATTTTTACTCTATGTGTGTCTCTGCTTCAAGTGTGTTTCTTGGAAACAACACAGTGTAGGATCCTGTTTTTTTGATCCACTTTGTTATCCACTTCCATTTTATGGGAAAGTTCATCCTATCCACATTCAAAGCTATGATTACAACCTGTGTATTTCCATCTGTCTTATTTTTCTTCCTGTTTGTCCCTTCTTTCTCTTCACTCTTTCCCTTTACACCAATGTTTTGTTTTTGTCAACCACTTCCCTTGATCTGCTCTTTCTTTTGTCAATTCTCAGTCTTCCTCTCCCTCCTTTATTTAATCTTTTCCCTTTCTACTTCCCTGTTGGGTAAGATAGAATTCTATATTCAACTGATTGTGTGTATTATTCCCTCTTTGATCTAATATTGGTGAGAGTAATGCCCATTGCTCATGTTCCCATCTTTCCTTCAATTGTAAAAGATCACTTCCACCTCTTCATATGAAATAATTTACCCTATTTTACATTTCCCTCCCTTCTGCACACAGTGTAATCCTTTTTCTCATCCTATAGTTTTTATGTCATTCCCTCAACTTCACCTTATATGCAAAACCTCTGTCTATGTATATTCTGTCAACCTGTACTATTAGTGATACAATTTTTAAAATTTACAAGTATCATCTTTCCATGTATAGGGATATAAACAGTTTAACTCTATTGAATCCTCTGTATTTTCTTTCCTCTTTTTACCTGCTTATGTTTCTCTTGGGTATTAATATTGGAGATCAAATTTTGGTTTAATTCTAGCTTTTTCCTTAAGAAAGATTGAAATCCTCCTGAACAACTAAATAAACATTTTCCCTTTGATATATTATGCTTACTTTTCCTGGATAAGTAATTCTTGATTGTAGTTCTAGCTTATTTGCCTCCAGAAATTTTATGTTCTATGGCCTTCAATATTTTAATATCGCAGCTGCCAAGTCCTGTGCAATCTTGATTGTGGCTCTCTGATATCTGAATTGCTTTTTTATAGCTGCTTACAGTATTTTCTCCTTGATCTGATAGCTCTGAAACTTGGCATAATGTTCTTTGGAGTTTTTATTTGGGGATCTCTTTCTTGAAGTGATCATTAGATTCTTTCAGTGTGTACTTTGCCTCTGGTTCCAATAAATCAGAGCAGTTTTCTTTGATGATTTCTTGAAAGATGCTATCTAGATCCTCCTTTTGATTATGGCTTTCAAGTAGTCCTATGATTCTGATATTTTCTCTCCAGGTCAGTTGTTTTTCCAATGAGATATTTTATATTTTTTCTAATTTTTTATTCTTCAATATTTGTTTGATTCTTGTTGTCTCATAGAGTCATTAGTTTCCCTTTTTCCAGTTTTAACTTTAAGGCATTTTTTTTTATCAAGTAGCTTTTGTATCTTCTTTTCTATTTGACCAGTTCTACTTTTTAAGTAATTGTTTTCTTTTTCCAAGCTGTTGACCTTTTTTTTTTTTCATAACTCTCTTGCATCACTCTCATTTCTTTTCCCATTTTTTCTACCTCTTATAAGATTTTAAAGTCCCTTTTTGAGCTCTTCCATGAGTTCTTTTTGGGCTTGAGCCCACTTCTTTTTTTTTTTTTTTTGAGGTATTACTCATAGGTGTTTTGGCATTATTTCCTCTTTTGAATTTGCATCTTGATCTTCCCTATTACCATCTGTAAAGGGCTGAAACACTGAGTTGATGCACTGAGGTTGGACAACTGAGCACTTAAGGCTAATTACTGATTGGACAAAACTCTATTAGCATATGCTTGGAAAATGGCCCTTCCCAATATTCTGTGCTGGTTTGATCTTTTGGTGTATACAGAGAATTGTGGGAAGGATTAGGGGGTGCAGTAAGACTAGCCAGAGTCACTTTGGCGGTAGACGAAGAGAAGGAAGGTATGGAGATCCTGCATCCATCATGTTCAGTTCTACCTCTAAAGACCAAGAATAAAGACCAAGGACTTTTGCTTATCTTAACTCTGGCTGATTCTAAGGCACCCAGGGTACTAACTCGGTCTTCACAACCATCTTAAATTTCTATGGTCAGATACTTTTTAGATTTTTTTTTTTTTTTGCTCATCTTTTTTGTTCTTCTTTCTTGTTTCCTGGAAAGAAGTGGTATTCTTTCAGATTTCTTATGCCAGGGGCTCCTGGCACAGATTGTTTTCCTAGTGCTAAACTGATATTGCCCTGAAGCCCACAGAGGCCCCTTGCGTCTGGTACTGTATTGAAGGGCTGGAGCCACATGTGGCTGGAAGGCCATAGGGGTCTGGTAATTTGCCTGTTGCTGATCTGAGATTCTAGTTGTGGTGTCTTGCATGTGCTGAGGCTAGTGGAGCTGTTTTTGCATTTCTCTGGGCCTAAACACTTGGCAGTCTGACTATTAGTGGCTGCCTATTTGACCAGGCTTATGCTAAATCACATGACAGGGATCCTATCTATTTGGTTAGGCAACGCAAGGGTTAGTATTTATCTGTTTGCCCAGGGGTACACTGAAACATGTGAAGTATGGCTGCTGGAAGTTTCCTCTTTGCCTGGGACTATGCTGAAGCATGTGGCACGTGGCAGTTCTCAAAGCTGGAGTCTGCCAGTTTCCTTGTGCATTACCTTGGGGCATGTAGTGGGATTATGGTGTTGGTGTTTGCCTGTCCATCACACTGAGACTCAGGATCTATCACTGGCTTGCTGACATGGGGCTTGTTGCTGGCTTGCAAGGATTCTTCCTGTCCTTGACTCTGCTCCTCTTCTGCCCCAGTGAGATAGAATTCTTCTGCTAATCTTCCAAGCTTTTGGGGTTAAAAGATTGTTTTCCTTTCATCTTTTTTTTCTTGTACTGCTACTTCAAGATTTGTTTTGGGGTGCCATTTTATGGTTGTTTGGAAGTGAATATGGAAGAGTTATGCAAGTTATTGCATTCTTTACCATCTTGGTGAAGTCTCCCTATCTATAGTTATTTTAAATAGAATTTCTCTTTCATCTCTTCTGGCTGAGCTGTGTTGGTAATATATAGAAATGCTATTAATTTTTTTCAATTTTGCTAAGGATATGAATTATTTCAAGTACTTTTTAATTGATACTCGAGAATTCTTTAAATTTTATCTGCAAAGAAATCAGATGATTTTGTTTTCTCATTGCCTAGTCTAATTCCTTCAATTTTTTTCCTTCTCTTGTGACTAAAACTAATATTTCTAGTATTACAGTGAATAATAGTTGTGATAATGGCATTCCTATTTTACCCTTGATCTTGCTGGGAAGGCTTCTAGCTTATATTCATTACAGATAATGCTTTCAGATGGTTTTAGATAGATACTACTTATTATTTTAATGAAAACTCTATTTATTCTTATGCTCTCTCATGTTTTTTAATAGGAATGGGTACCGTATTAAGTCAAAAACTTTTTCTGCATCTGTTGAAAGAATCATATTCTTATGAAAGAATCATAAAAAATAACTTTTGTTATTGATATGGTCAATTATGCAAATAGTTTTCCTAATATTGAACCAGTTCTGCATTCCTGACATAAACCCCACCTGGTGATAGTGTATTACTCTTGTGATAAATTGCTATAGTCTCTTTGCTAATATTTCATTAAAAACATTTTTGCATAAATATTCATTAGAAAAATTGGCCTATAATTTTCTTTCTCTGTTTTGGCTCTTCCTGGTTTTTGATATCTGCATCATAAAAAGAGATTTGGTGGATGTCCTTCTTTGCTTATTTTTTCCAAATGGTTTATTTACTATTAGAATAAAATATATTCTTTAAATTTTTGGTTGAATTCACTTGCAAATTCATCTGGCCCTGGAGATTTTTTCTGAAGGAGTTAATTAATGACTTGTTCAATTTCTTTTTCTAAAATGGGATTATTCAAATATTTTATTTCTTCTTCTGTTAATCTGAGTAATTTATATTTTTGCAAATATTTACCCATTTCAATTAGATTGTCAAATTTATTGGTATATAGGTGGGCAAATTAGCTCCTAAATACTGCTTTAATTTCCTCTTCAATGGTGGTGAATTCACCCTTTTTATTTTTGATATAGGTAATTTGGTTTTCTTCTTTTTTTAAAGATCAAATTAACCAAGGATTTATCTATTTCATTGTATTTTTTCCAATAGTTTTCTTACTTTCAATTTTATTAATCTCTTCATTGATTTTCAGAATTTCTATTTTGGTATTTAATTGAGGTTTTTAATTTGTTCTTTTTTCTATCTTTTTGAATTGCACACCCAATTCATTGATCTGCTTTTTCTCTATTTTATTAATGTAAGCATTTGCAGATATAAAAATTCCTCTAAGTATTGCTTTGGCTGAATCCCATAAATTTTGGGAGATTGTCTTATTACTGTATTTCTCTTTGATAAATTATTAACTGTTTCTATTTGACTGGTTTGTTGTTTGACTCTCTCATTCTTTGGGTTTATCTAGTTCCAATTAATTTTTAATCTTTCCATGGTTTTTTATTACATGTAATTTTTTTTATTATATCATGATCTGAAAATGATGCATTTAATATTTTTGCCTTTTTGTATTTGATTCTGAGGATTTTATGCCCTAATATGTGGTTGTGTTGGTGCCAAGTATCACTGGGAAAAAGGTATATTCCTGTCTAGCCTCATTCAATTTTCTCTAGAGGTTTATCATATCTCAATCATCTGAAATTTTATTTATCTCATCATCTTCTTTATTGTTTATTTTGTAGTTAGGTTTATCTACTTCGGAGAGGGGAAAAGTTGAGGTCCTTAAATTGTCTTCTACCCAAGCCTATTATCCATACCAAGGGTTTCTGTAGAATGTTTTTTTTCCAGTGAAAATATTTTCTTCATGAAAGAATATTCTACCTGAGAGAACCCCTCAATCAAAAAAAGGAAAAAAATCTTTCACTATAATCTCATCTCCCTTTATCATTTCTTCCTTTCCCCTAACTTGCTATAACCAATTATCTTCCTGACTCTATTTAGCATTCTATGCTTTCTATCATGCTGACTCTCCAATGCTAAAATAATTCAGTAGTTGAGAATTCTAGACAATGGATAGGTAATGTGACCTGTTTATATTATTTCACTCAATAAACATTTATTGAGTGACCAACAGACAAGTCTTTTGCATGTATTCATGTGTATAAGTGTCTGTGTTCATAGACTGCATGTGTTTATACTTTTTCAGCCACTATTTCATTTATTCCTAAAAATACTTAAGTTCAAGAGGCTAGATAAGTATTACTAAACCTAGTGTTCAGAGGAGGAAACTGATGTGAAATGACTTGATAAAATTGATAGCTGGTTAGCTCCAGAGTCAAGACTCTGAACCTGTCTTTTCTCTTCAAGAATAGTCTTTTTTTTTCACTACTGTAATATCCTGTTTCATAGCAAAGCATTATTTTGGTCAACAGAAGATATAAGAATGAATAAAATGTGGCCTTTGCCATCATAGAGTTTATAATATAGTAACAGAAATAAAACTCCTATAATATAGAATAAAATAAAAATGTATAAGAGAAGTGTCAACAACATACTGTGGAAATTCATAGGAAAAATATTATATTTGGTTGGTGGTCTTGAAAAGCTTCAAAGTGGTAATATCAATCGAGCTGAGTTTTGAAGAATATGATGGATGTCAGTAGCAAGAGATGATAGAGAAAAGCATCCCAGGAAGTTTGGTAAGAGCAAAGGGTAGTAAGATGGTGCAGTAGATAGAATGCTGTTTCTGGAGTCAAAAAATACCTGAGTTCAAACATGACCTCAAACACCTATCAGCTGTGTGACTCTGGACAAGTCATGTACCTTCTGTTTGTCTCTCATCTATTGGCAAGATAGATGAAGCTATGATATTTTGGAGATTGGATGGCACTCCAGCCATCAATTTGGTTGAATGTTAGAACTTGTGAATATGAATAGTGTGAGAAAAGGCTAGAAAGATAAGCTAAAGTTAAATTATGGAAAAATCTGAATGACAGGTTGAGGTATTTGAGATTAATTCAAACTTCAGATCACATAAAAACTCCCAACTTTGCTGATCTTTTCTCTAGCTATTAATAGAACACTCATAATTGTCTCAATGGGGCTTTGGATTAATCCCCTTATATTGTGCTTCCAAAGGAACATAAGAGTTATTTAACACTAGTTTGTCCCAGGTTTTATTGAGGCTGTGTATACACTGGCATAATAATAGGAGAGGAAAAAATATTACTTCCTAAACTGATATCATTTGAGAGATTCTGTAGTATCCCAAACCACACTAGAAGTTATCATCTGGATAAATTTTAGGAAAATCCCTTGGTTAACAACAGAGCATATCCTGTCAGCCTTCCTCTTATGCCAACAAAGGAGTCATATTAATTTGAAAACCTAGAGGGGACTGTCACTTTTTTTTGGAAGTACAATAAAAGTATTGCCTACATACTCAAATCCTCTAACCACTTTGATTCAATTTTTCCAAAAGAGAAATGGAAAGAAGGATCTAATTTTTAAAGCTGGAGGGTCCAGGAATCATAGCAGTGTTGGAATAAAAGGTCCCTTATAAATCCAACCTTTTCCCAGGAAGATATCTTTCTCTACAAGATCCTTAACAATGACCATCTAGTGGCCACTTGAAAATTCCTGGAACTTCTAGGATCAGATTATTCTATTCCAGATCATGCTAGTGGAATAATCTCTCTCCAAATTCTTTGGAGCCAAGAAAATAAGTCTAATTTTTCTTTTCTACAACAGCCCACAAAGACTTTTCAAGCTCAACTATTATGTCTAGTCTGTCTTTTTTTTTTCCTGCAAGCTGAGGAAACCCCAATTCTTTCCATTGATCTTTGTGTAACCTGGCTTCAAGTCCTTTCCCAGTTGTCCTCCTATGAAACATAGTGTGGAGACCAGGTAGGAACCCAATATTTTAAATGTGGTCTCACCTGGAGAAAATATAGTATTGACTCATTCCATCAAAGCACTCCAAGATTACATTAGCTTTCTTGCCAGCCAGATGACTGGTAATAAGTTTGTAGTTACCTCAGGCCCATATCATATGAAGCCCAAGGCTTCTTAAACTTTTTCCGTTCATGACCCCTTTTCACCTAAGAAATTTTTATGTGGTATAAAATATACCTGGGTATATAGGTATGTAAAATAAGACAAACAATAACTGATAAAAATAATAATTTCATGGACCAATATTCAGTTACAGGACCCCATATGGGGTCTCAATGCAGAGTTTTAGAAGCTGGGATCTATACAAGCTATTTTGGATTGTTGTGAGGAAGGCATTTTGTAAACCTTAAAACACTACACAAATGTGATCTGTTGCTTGCTATATTTCCTTCCTTTTGAACTTGTGTAATTAGAAATTGGAACTATCTTTATTGAACTTCATTTTATTTTTTTTTTATTTTTTATTTTTTTTTATTTAATAGCCTTTAATTTACAGGATATATACATGGGTAACTTTACAGCATTAACAATTGCCAAACCTCTTGTTCCAATTTTTCACCTCTTACCCCCCCCACCCCCTCCCCTAAATGGCAGGATGACCAGTAGATGTTAAATATATTAAAATATAACTTAGATACACAATAAGTATACATGACCAAAACATTATTTTGCTGTACAAAAAGAATCAGACTCTGAATTATTGTACAATTAGCTTGTGAAGGAAATCAAAGATGCAGGTGTGCATAAATATAGGGACTGGGAATTCAATGTAATGGTTTTTAGTCATCTCCCAGAGTTCTTTTTCTGGGTATAGCTAGTTCAGTTCATTACTGCTCCATTAGAAATGATTTGGTTGATCTCGTTGCTGAGGATGGCCTGATCCATCAGGACGTCATCATCTAGTATTGTTGTTGAAGTATATAATGATCTCCTGGTCCTGCTCATTTCACTTAGCATCAGTTCGTGTAAGTCTCTCCAGGCCTTTCTGAAATCATCCTGTTGGTCATTTCTTACAGAACAGTAATATTCCATAATTTTCATATACCACAATTTATTCAGCCATTCTCCAACTGATGGACATCCATTCAGTTTCCAGTTTCTAGCCACTACAAAAAGGGCTGCCACAAACATTCGTGCACATACAGGTCCCTTTCCCTTCTTTATAATCTCTTTGGGATATAATCCCAGTAGTAACACTGCTGGATCAAAGGGTATGCACAGTTTGATAACTTTTTGAGCATAGTTCCAAACTACTCTCCAAAATGGTTGGATTCGTATTGAACTTCATTTTGTAAGATTTGGTCCATCATTTTAATCTGTTGAGATATTTATATTGCTATGATATAGAATGTTGGATATTCTTTTTAGCTTCCTCTCATCTGAAAATCTAATAAGCATGTAATCTCTGCCTTCATCCGAGTCATTGGATACATATGTTGAACAGAAAAGGGCCAACCATGTCACTCTACTAAATACTTCCTCCTTCCTTTTCTAAATTGACATCAATCCAAAAATAATCACTTTTGACCTGATTTGTTTAATCACTTCTGAATCTTTTTTGTTGTTTAATCGTTTAGTTGTATCCCACTCTTCATGATCTTGTGGGATCATATTATTGTTTTTATGGCAAAGATAACAAAGGAGTTTGACATTTCCTTGTCCAGTAGAGGTAAACAGAAGTTAAGTAATTTACCTAGAGTCACACAACCAGTAAGTATTTGAGGTTGGATTTGAAAACAGGTCTTTTGACTTCAGATCTGGTGCTCTATTCAAGTTGTGTCTGGTGCCACCTAATTGTCTTCTGTTCTGAATCTACTTAATTGTATTATAATTTAGTCCACATCTAAATACCTTTCCCCAAAGATAAAATTAAAGACATATTATTTGCTAAAATCCAGACATACTATATCTAAGATATTCCTCTGAATTGACAACCTATTAAACTTGTAAAAAAAAAGCAAGTTAACCCAAAGTGCCATATTTTTAAGGAAGCCAACTGCAACATTACCAGTAGTCCCTCCTTAATCTCCTGGGCTCCTGGGGAGCCCAGAAACCCCATAGTGCTATCAATGGGAGCAAGAAGTATATTTGAGTGCAAGATTCCAGGTAGATACCCTCCAAAACAACAGAACTCCTTATTTTATTTCTAATAGTGGCAAAAATTTTCTATTGGCTAGAAACACAATAGGTTACTTCTCTTATGTTGGTGTCCCATTTCCAATCATGCAGCCTCATAATTTTATGATGCAAAGCACCAAGTCTATTCTAATGAGTCCCACTAATTCTCTTTCTCATTTATTATAGTTTACTCATCTCATTACTCAAGATTTTCCAGTCTTTTTTGGTCTTTTCACCCCTTGTTTTTCAACAAACTCTATATTCAATAGGAAAGAAAATAATTAGCATTTACCATGAACATATATATATATATATATAAGAAATTAAAACTGATTAATTTTACATTAAGGAAAACTTTATTTGGTATATAACTTTTTAGTCAACCCTATTCTTGAAATATTTCAATAGAATAATATAGGCACTTACTAAATAATCCTTGTACTTTGCTGATAATGATCTTTTACATACATGTATACATGCCAATACATATTTATATACATGTACATATACATAGAGGTAGCTAGGTGGTACAATGGATAGAGCACTGGACTTGGAATCAGGAAGACTCATCTTCATGAATTTAGATCTGACCTCAAATACTTCCAAGCTTTGTGATCCCAGGCAAATCATTTAACTCAGTTCCTTATCTATAAAGTGAGATGGAGAAGGAAATGGCAAACTATCCCAGTATTGTTGCCAAGAAAACCCCAAAATGAAGTCACAAAGAGTCAGACACAATTGAACAATACACACAGAGATAAATACATATCTATAAATCGATCTACCTATATTTCTTTTTCTTTCTTTTTTCTCTCTCAATTTCTCTTCATGCCTTTCCCTTCCTTCCTCTTTTCTCTTCTCCTCTCCTTTTCTTCCCAATAAGATAACTCAAAGAATCAGGGATAGGGTTAGATTATAACCCTTGCTTTATGCTACTTATTCTAAATCATTTTTCTACTTGTACTATCCTGCCCTCCTGCCTCCTTAACTTTCCTCTTTTGAAATTCATATGCAGCCCTCTTCCCTTCTTATTGCTGTCATCTACAAAAGTTCAATTCACTCTCCCAACTTTCCCAATTTAGCATCTTTCTTAGTTTTTATTTCCATTCCATTCACTATCACTGTCATCATCACAGACTAATATTCATTTTTGACAGTTCCTTTAACAATCTAACTTCTCAATTCCTTATTTTCTTTTACTCCTTTTCCCCTCCCCCTTTACTGGCACAGTCATGTCTTAAACCGTGCTGCCTCTTAGAATGTAACCATCCCTGAAATCCTGAACTTTGAAACTTTACTATCTGACAACATCCTTCTATTCTTCTCCCTTTGACTTTAACTCACATTTAACCTACTTGTCTCTAACCTATTTCTATTCTTGTATTCAATTTCCTCTGAGGTACTTTAGTTTAAATTCATTCACAGCCTTAATTCTGTGCTCTACCACTTTAATTTTTCAAAATTTAGTTCTCTTGACTCACTTACTTCTTGGATTTCTGCTGATCCCAAATTTATAATCCCATCCCTAGATACTCTCATTTGCTTTCTTTGCTCCTGCTCTTGGGATGCTGAATATCATCAAAGAAAGTGAAAAATGGACATGGTTTGAGCCACTTCAAGTGTTATATATAACCTGATATGGTCTTTCACTGCCATTTGACAACCCTTATACTTTTCTCTACATCTCATTCTTCAATAACTTTCCCAGACATTTTCTTTTTCCTCCTAAAGGCATGTCACTTCTCAGTTTTATAGCAGATTGAACTAGTTTATCTTTTGGAGAAGATAGAGGCCATTTAATGGAAGTTCCCTCAATTTTCTTCTTCAGTTCCAGAAAGCTTCTCAGCCACATTGCTCGCTCTTTCTCCTTTTCCTTTGGTCACAGAATAGGTATCCTTAACCTTTCTGTAATACTAATCCATCTTCCTATATCCTGGATCCTCTTCCCTTTTGCTTCTTCCAGGAATGATCACCTTTTACCTCTCATCCATCTTCAACTTTTTCCTTATCACTGATTCTTTTGTTTATTAACATACTCTGGTCTCTCCACATTAAAAAAAGTTATGTTTTGATTATTGAACTGAAACAAAATTGCCTACTTACTGATGCCTGAATTTTCACTCATTCTATCCTCATTGTCCTGTCATTTGACTTTACCCCAACTATTCCACTGAAAATGTCTCACCAAATGTCTCACTCAATGATACCCAAATCATCAAATCCCTTTGTCTTTTATCAGTTCTAAAAGTCACTGAATTTTCTTCTCCCCATAGCACTGTTGACCACCCCTTCCTACTAGACACTTTCTCTTCTGTGGCTTAAGACACATCACATAATCTTTCTTTTCATCCTAAAAACATTAGCTCTTCCTTCTTTATCACTTTTGCTTCCTCTTCTTGATAATTTAAGGTATCCAAATACCTAGAGTCCCTAAATCCTTTTGAACTTTTTTCTTTCTTTCTTTTTCTTCTTTTCTGTCTTTCTTTTATTTATTCTTTTCTTCCTTTTCTTCTTTGTTTTCTTCCTTCTGTCCTTCTTTTCATCCTCCCTCCTTCTCTCTCTCTCTCCCTCTCTCTCTCTTTTCTTTTCTTTCTTTTGCAGCCCCATCCCCCCTTTAGTTCTAGCAGAATTAGACTTCATCAGGCTTTGTCACAGACCCTGAGATGAGCAGCCTCAGCAGTAGAAAGCCAGATAGGGACATGGGGAACAAGTCTTTTACACCACAGGTGCTCTAGTCAATGAGACTAGAACTTCCCTCCTCCTCCCTTCGAAGTCCATAAAAATCGGTTGTGGTGCAGAGAAAGCCCTGGTCTCATTCTCTGCTAGGCAGTCTCAGATTCTGCCGCCTCACATCCCAGGAGACGAGTTTATTTTGCAACGGTATCCCTCCGACCTCCAAAATCCAAGAAGCCTGGTCTCCAGCCGGCCAGAGCCCCTGTTTGGCCCCCAGCTTGCCATGCAGAGCTGTCAGTACCCAGCAGGGGCGCTAGGAACCTGTGTATGACAAGTCTGCATTGCTCACATGAATTCTAGTCTTTCTAAGGGGCTGCACTTTTTTTCCCCTTCCCCAATTTAAATAAACTTTTCTTTCTGCTGATAGGGAACTCTCGGATTTAAACACAATACACCCGAACATCTTCTGAACTTTCAGTGTTCCCGTCCAGTGTTTTTCAGATGTCCCGGCTGGCCTACATAACAGTATTCTCTCCCCTCCCCCCTCTTCCTACTCCAGGCCACAGAAAACAAGTTTTTATCGAAGACAAGTGGAGATTCTGGGATTCTAAAGTACCGCACCCCTGCAATATTCCGAGAAAGAATCACTACCGCACTCCCCCTCCCTGTTCCAATTCAAGATAAAATTCTAGAAGGTCATCATGGTGTAGTGACCTTCTTAGGACCCCTTAGAGTTATGAGCAAAGCAAGGCTTCCAATTATACTTGTCAATTTTCTCTTCTATAAAAAAAATCATCATCTCTGAGGTATCTACCATGTGGAATCGTTAAGGATCAAGAATACAAATGACATCACAGATTTATTTAAATACCAGATTTTAATATTTAATAGAGTAGGGCACTAAGTCTCAGAAAGAGGGAACTTAAGGCAATATGAATTAGTGATTTTCAGCTCAGAATTTTTTCCAACTATACTTATCATCTACTATCTTTTCTCCTTTCTAGTTTTAAATTCTGTGATCCTAATCCTGGGTCTGAAGTAAATTTAGAGATTGTTTAGACCTACTCTTGTTTTATAGATGAGGAAACTGACAACTAAGAGGATAATGTTAATCATGAAATGACAAAAATGTAAAGACCTTGGGCTAGTATCCTTAATGAGAACTGGAGTCTTGGAGTACCTTTAATATCATTCTTGATGTCCACATCCCCTTCTCACTCAACCCTTCTCCATTGTCAAACATGGTAATTCCCATTTGTCTTCCCTAACATGAAACTCCTTTTATACTTGTGAAAGGTAGAAATTAACCAAAATTCACTAGAGAAGAAAATCTTCCTGTCGAAGATGAGTTGGGATGCTTTGAAGAGCTGGCCAGTCACAGCTGTTTTTTTTAGGTAAAGTAGCTATCATCCAGAATCTCTCTCTTCCATCTCAATTACATCTAACAAAGTTTGAACACTTTTCCAGTGCAGACGAGTCCAGTGAAGGATTAAACTACACTAACACTATCATCATCAAACTCTTTACATGCATTTTAAAAGAACCGCTTTAAATGAAGGAAATTCTCTTTTGGAAAGGTAGAGACAACCAGGATTGATAACAATCGCTTAGTTACTTGATGGCTAAGACTAGAGGGGTCCCAAAAGGAGAAGGGGGTGGTGGAGACAATGGGGAGTTCTCAGAGTTCCAAGGGGATAGTCCTGGATTCCTAGTTTGGCCTATGATTTGTGATAAGAGGGACATAGGAAAACTGGGAGGGAGGATACTTCTATTCCTCTTCCCCTTCTTCCTCCTCCTTCCCCTGCTCCTGCTCCTGCTCCTGCTCCTCCAGTTAGCCTCTCTGTGTCACACAGTGACTCTGAGATCTCTCTCCACTCCTTCTCACATACTCTATTCCCTCCACCTTTCCCATTATGGTTAAAAAAACAAACCAGGAAACATGCAAAAATCCCCTGAACTAGGTCTGTGTCAGCAACCTGTCTGGTTGGGACTCCAGTGTCCTGTGCGATCTGGGAGGAGAAGTGTGGAGATACGGAAAGGACTTCTAAAGAGCACTGGGTCTTGAGAGGAACACCTCGGAGATTCTCCTCCTCCCCTTCCCCCCTTGATTTGTATAGGGTAGCTGGAACCAACTTTGTATGGGTTGTATGGCCTTTTGCACATAGCCACAGTTCTCCTCTCACCTGTTCCTCCTCTCCCCACCCCGTTCACCCACGTGCACTCTCATGTACAAACCTCGTACACACGATATACACACCACACATACATACACACATACATACATACATACATACACAGGTGTCCAAACACCTAAATTTTGTTCTCATCGGCGCTCTCGCGCTCATACTCACACCTGCACACACACACACACACACACACACACACAGCGCTAGACTCAGCTTCAGTCTCATGCTTATTCCTTTACGAGTACAATCCCTGGGGACGCGTGGGGCTGGGGGTGGGGGGATGGGAACTGGCCGCAAGGTGCCCCTGGGTGAGTGGAGTTTCCTGGGTCGATTTCAGCGTTCGGCTCTCGAACAGCTCCACCCCCGCTCGGCTGCTTCAGTCACTCGTTCAGCATCTCAAAAACGAATAGTTTCGCTCAAAAAACACTTTCCTCCTCCCCTATCCAGCATTCTCCCACCCCATTCATTTCCCACCGCCTGCACCAACCCTCCTCCCTCGCACCCCTCCCCCTCCAGCGCCAAGGGGGGAGATCCCACGGAATAGCTCAGGAAGCAACCTCTAACTGTGTCGGGGAGAGAGAGGAGTTATATAGCTTAGATTAGGGGAGGGGGAGAGCTGCTGTAGGTCTTCCCCGCGCCCGCTCTACCCCAAACTCCGCTGATGTGGGCGCTTATTATTCCTCCCTGCCCCTCCGGCTGGCCGGGATATTTTTTTCTTTAAACACGAAGTAGCATTTATTTATTCCTCTTCAAAGAGAGAAAGAGAGAGAGAGGAAAGGAGAGAAGAGAGGAGAGAAGAGGAAAGGAGAGAAGAGGAAAGGAGAGGAGAGAAAGAGAAGAGAAGAGAAGAGAAGAGAAGAGAAGAGAAGAGAAGAGAAGAGAAGAGAAGAGAAGAGAAGAGACACAGAGAGAGAAGAGAGGAGAGAGAGAGCGCGCACAGAGGATCTCCAGGCGGCGGGAGACACCCTCCTTCCCCCGCCTCCCCCTCCCCCTCCCCTTCCCACTCCCCACACGCGCGCGCACATTTCACTCCCCCCACCCCCCCACGCCGGACCCCGCACCTCGGCGCCAACGGACCAGCCAGCCCAGCAGCGGGAGCCGCAGCGGGATGGAGGCGGCAGTCACCGAGCGCCCCGCAGGCTGGCCGGGGGCGCCCATAGCCAGGACTGGGCTCCTGCTCCTCTCTACTTGGGTCCTAGCTGGGGCCGAGATTACTTGGGGAGGCGGTGGCAGCGGCAGTGGCGCCCCCGCCTCGCCGCCCCGGCTGCCGCTGCTCTCACCGCGGGGAATAGCGGACCAGTGGCCGGAGCCAGCGGCGAGAAGAGGTGGGGGTCTGGGGCGCTGGCCCCGGGAAGAGATACCTTATCCTGGCGGTAACGGCGGCAGCCAGGCGGAGGAAGAAGAGGAGGAGGAAAAAGAAGAAGCTAGGGGGCAGGAGGAGAGAGCGCCCTGGGGCCATGGTTTTCTGGAGCTCAGGGGGTCTACCCCAGAAGTGCAAGGAAAGCTTGGAGCTAAAAGGAGTCGTAGGGCGCAGCCCCCGGGCTCCCTGGCCCAGTGGGGCAGCCGGGGAAATTCCCCGGCGGACGGATCGAGAGGGAGCCGGGCACCTGCTAAGGGCTCTCAAGAAGAAGGGAGGGGGCCGAGGGCTCGGGGAGCGGCGGCAGAAGAGCTCAAACTGACCAGCACCTCGTTCGCCTTGACCGGGGACTCGGCGCACAACCAAGCCATGGTGCACTGGTCTGGATATAACAGCAGCGTGAGTACCTGCCTGTCGGTTCGCCTGTGTACGTGTAGTCTGTCCATCTGCTTGTGTGTCAGTCTGTTCACTTGTGTGCATGCTTGTCTCTCCACCTGTCCATCTATATACCTTTCTGCCTGTCCTTACGCCTGATCCGCTGGCGCCGGGGGCCGACTTCCTCAGTTACGCCGGGACGCCGAGAAAGGAAGAGCAGAGACTTGCTCGCTTCACTTTGGGAGAAGCTTGATTGTCCGGCTTTTTGATCAGTCTCTCCCTTCCCCTTCTCCGCACCCCTAACAGGTTAGCAGAGTTAGAGGGAGGAAGGCGTGTGCGTTTGTTTACCAACGACCCCCGGGATTGAGGGATTGAAGTGGATGCTGGGTGAGGTCTCCGCGCTCGTTTTTAGACTGGGGGGTGGGGGGAACAGGCGAGGCTGTGACAACCCAGAGAGTGTGAGTGGAGTGTGTGTGTGTGTGTGTGTGTGTGTGTGTGTGTGTGTGGTTTGTGTATGCGCGCGCGTGTGTGCGTGTGCTCGTGTGATGGGTGAGATGTGTGTTTCCCCGAGTGTGTGGAGTGGATCTGGAGTAGGCACAGCTGGACGAACTGACAATTGTGATAGACTTGGCTTTTCCTCATTCGAGAGGGTCAGGGGTGATGGATGTAGTCCCCAGTCTGTCTTTCTGGTTCTGGCTCCCCAGTCCCTCTACTGGGGGCGTGGGTATTAATTTCGCTGCCCTAGACAAACCCCGTTAAGAGCTATCCTAGGTTAGATTAGGCAGCAGACAAGGCAGAGAGTAAAAGTTTGAAGCACAACGGGAAAAATGCCTCTATCTCTCCTTCCTCCCTGGAGGAAAAAAGAAAGGAAAGGAAAAGAGAGCACTAAGGAAAACTTTCCCTTTGCTAGTTCACTCCTTCCCCCATTCTTCACCCCCTAGAATCAGCTGGTGGTACTGAGGCTAGCAAGAAGGATGTTGAAGCCTCTGACCCACTGGTCCCCTTTTTTTTTTTTCTGGGATAGCTGCGTTTTGCCGGACCCTGTAGCATCAGGAGGTGGCGCCATTGATGTCGCTTCTGAGCCCCCTAGCTCTGTCTCCCCCTCCCCCGCTCACCCCACCTCCAGCCCATCTACACTTCCCTCCCTCCGCGACAGCTGCAGCGGACAGGCTAAGCTAAGACGCTTCTGGTCCAGAGGGCTGGTCCTCCCAGCATTCCCGATTCTTAAGAGATTCTGGGCTTCTCAAATTCTACCAGTCTCTACTTTACCCTTTCCTAAGACCGCTTGAAATACCATTGACCAAAGTACCACCTCTGCCCCAACCTGACATAACTCTTTCCCCTTCTATCTGATTTCTCGTTCGGGTTAAAAAAAGATTTTTGCAAAAGATTTGGGATACAAATATTTTCTGGTGCTAGCGGCTCATTTGCTGATCCATATTTTAGGGGGGTAGGTATGCAGATAAGAGGGGAAATATTTTCTCCCTCTCCTTAAATATTGATTTTTTTTGCCTTTCCTTTAGGAATTTATTATTATTTTTTAACCACCATTTCTAATTTGAAGTGGATGGGGTTGGATTGGTGATATTAAAGTAAGAGATTCCGCAGAATGGTGTTTACTGGAGAGCTTTTTCCTTTTGAGCTGGGTTCCCTTCTTAATGACACATAAATGAACTGGGTCTGGATTTTTGAAATAAATGTATATTTAGAAGGTTGGCTATGAGTAAGGTCATCTTCGTCTGGGTTTCCAGTATAATAGTTGGTTCTTTTCCACAACCATTTCTGTCAGCCTCTTCCTTGTGAGTATGGTAGGCTCTTAAAGTTCCATGGGGGTTAAATCTGTTTCTAGGCTGCGAGTGAGGAGCTGCTGGCTACTTAATGTCTGTGTGCTAATCAGTTAGGTTAACTACCAACCCAGGGATGGTTCAGCAGGAGAGAGTGCAAATCTAAACTTTCCCCTTGTTTTTATTAGAAAACAATGAAGTCTCTCTCTCTCTCTCTCTCTCTCTCTCTCTCTCTCTCTCTCTCTCTCTCTCTCTCTTTCTCTCTCTGTGTGTGTGTGTGTATAATGAGGTACACATTTTGTAGAAGTCATATCACAATATGAGTGTGGTGTCTTGGGTTCTGCAGGGAGTACTTTCTAAGGGTCTGTTTCCATTAATATTTTTCTTTGGACAAGCAAAGCTATGATACTGTTTTTCATTCCTACTCACCTACCCATTTTTAAAAACATGTATTATTGAAGAGTTGATAAAACCTGGAGAACTGCCATTTGTAGGAAATATTTTCAGAGAAGACTGATTAAATGCCATGCTGCATTCTCTCTCTGCAGACCTGTCTATTCAGCTGTGTAGCTGGTTAGGAACAAGGCAGTCAAGTACCTAGCCTGAATCACCCAGGGAAACCACCCTGGGAAATAGTAGTTGGGTTCAGATGTAAACCAATGGGAGTATTCAACTTGTCTTATCAGTGAACAGTCCTGAAGAGCTTTTTTCATTATATTATTCCTAAACATGTTAGGTCAGGAAAAAAGATAGTAAAATCATAGGTATGTTTTGGGGTCCCAGGCTTACTCATCTTTGGGGTCTAGGAGTGCTGCTTGTAATGCTTTTGGTCCTGATTTTCAGATGCCACAAGTACATATTTGTGGGAGTCTACTGAGACTAAGTGGATCTGAGCACAGGAAAACTATTCCCTTGCCTGTAGTAGTCTTCAGGGAAACAAACCTGGAAAGGATGATTTGGATTGTTTAACAGTTTCTCTCTCTCAGTTGGGGGAAAATAGATATTGTAAATAAAATCATTTTGAGGCTGATGGATTATTATGAGCTCACGTGAAACTGCCTTTTAAATCAATATAAAGGGAAGAAGAAAATAACACAATAGGAAGATATTTAGCATGGCTGTTTTCAAAGAGATATGGACAATTCCAGATCTCATTACAGTTTTCAAAGAGTTAAACTTTTTATTCTCTAGAAGGCCAATAGTCTTATTTTTCCAAATATAGAGATCTCCCTGTTCTTGATGCAAATACATTTGGCCTCACTGACTTTACTCCCCATCTGTAATATGGGTATTTTAGGTTCCATTGTATAAACATCAGTGTAAATCAACTGATTTACTGAATAAAACCCTGAGCGGGTTTGAAATAAGAAAAGAGAAAAGGGTAGGTAAAAGAGAGAAAGGAAAAGAGAATCTGCTGAATCGCTGTTGAGGATCATCAGAGCTAGTTATGTTTGAGAGGGGACCTCAAAGCCCCAGAAGAGGGAGCCTCTGCTTCCACTATCTCAGGGTTGGATTCCCTTTTTAGGGGGTTAGGAGAAAAGAATCTTTAACACAGGAAGAAAAAGGAATGGTGTCATATGAATGGACTCTGGTCCCTAGTCTTCTAAATTTTTAAATAAATTATTAATCTATTCTTGTGAAGGGAGGTGGGAGAGAGGAAAGGAAGGAGGAAAAAAGAGAGATGGAGGGCAAAGAGGCAAAAGGAGAGGGAGAGAAAAAAGAAAATAAGGGAGGAAGGAGGAAGGGGAGGGAGTAGAGGGAGAGGAAGAGAGGAGGGAAGAGAGAAAGGGAAAGAGAGGAGAGAGACAGAGAGAGAGAAAGAGAGAGAGAGAGAGAGAGAGAGAGAGAGAGAATATGAGAACAATATATGTCAATAGGGACTTGGGTTCAGAAGAAAGGCATTTGAGGTCTTTCCAGATGCCTTTAGTCTCCTGGAGCTGGGATTCCTTTGATGTCTTTGGGAGTGTTAAATATTTTTCTTGTGGGCCATAGACCCTGTCTGGAGAGCTCATATGGAAAGAGACTATCACATAGCTTTTCTTTTTTCTTTCAACTGGCATCTCTGCTCAATAGATTGGCAAATGACTCTTGAGAATGCGAAGTTATGAAAGTAAGCTTAGCCTTCCCTTTTATTTTTCTTCCTAAAAACATCCCTAGCACCTTGTTCTTTCTTCTTCCAATCTCTCCTAGATTCTGGTGAGAATGCCATATTTTGCTTTATAATTGTTGATGTTCACTTCAATGATGGTAAATTTCACATAGCACAGTATTGAGCACAAATTTTAATAAAGACACTGAGAAATGCACATAGGTGAGGAAAATAAAGAAGATATTGATAATTGTAAGTGTCAGGTCTCTGTTCCTCCTGGGAGCTGTCTCTTAGGAGACAGATACAGTTTCTCTTACGTAGTCTCTCACACACAACTAATGCAGTTGGAGTGTGCTCTAAAATATTTACCCCTAATACTCAAAATAGTGACAAGTTTGATCAGATTAATTGTATTCTTTGGATGAATATTCTAATTGCAATTCCCAAATAGATTTTTCAAATATTTTTTGGCTGGATTATCCAATCCTCCTTGCCCCTATGCACAGTACTGATGTCACAATCTCTTAATGCATTTTCCTTCTTGGAGACTTAATAATGAAGCCTGCCTGACTCAGAAACCATTCTTTAGGAGTTTGCCAAAAAAATCTGTTTTTAATTAATATTACAAGGAGAGCTATTTCAGCTAAGATGTCTCTGAGAAATAAAGTGGGATATTGCAACACTAATTGCTCCTGATAGCTGTCTTCCCTCTGGTCAGGTGGGAAGTGAGGGGCATCCTTGGGGGTGGGGGAGCTGGCCAAAGCCAGTTTGTCCCCAGGGTTTCAGTTTCATCCAATGCATTAGCATAACTGGAAAACAGAATAATATTCCCTCCTTGATTTCTACAGCATTTTTAATGCAAATAGAAGTTGCAAACTAATTTAAGTGGGAGTCCCTGCTAATGGTTGCAGAAATGGAATAGTTGGAATCAGCTTTATTGCTGGCAAAGGAAGGCAACTGGAAAGTGGTCTTTCCAACATTGTTGGGTTAAGTGAAAGCTAGAAATTGGGAGGGAGAGAAGAATCTGGAGGAGCTATTTTCTTTGGACTTCAAACATCAATTAAAATGACCAGAGTCACTTTAGTGCTCATTAATCTGTGAGACCATCCTCATCCCTTAAAGAACAACAGAATAAACCAAATAGCTTGTGATGGAAAAACCTATCTAAGGTAAGCAGTTTATCCAAGGACAAACAAGGACCAGAAAACTAAGCTGAGGATTCAATTCCTGTCTTATCTGCTGAATTTTTTAAACTTATTCGAACTTTTCTTAAAGGGTAGATGGGTAAGAGACCCTGAGATATTTTTGATTAGCTCTTGTAAAGGTCTGGTTGAAGGAACATTTGAAATGTGTAGCCAAGGAGAGATTTGAATGAATGAATATTATTTGTGCTATTGTACATATTGTTTGAATTCTCTGAATTCAGTGGAAGGAGAGGATACTGTGCATGGAATAGCCTGGTAAGGCTTTATATGTGTGAGTCTGGAGCTGAGTCTTATAGTCAGAAAGGTTTGTGAGCAGTTGAATAGGTTAGTTTGGCTTATCAAATATAAATACCAGTAACCAAAAAGTCATAGAGGATATGTAATTACTGTTAATTGGAAAATATTAAAAAGCTCACATGGGTTATCACAATAGTTAACTTTTAAGAAATGAAATTTTAAAAATAGGGCCCATAGAGGTCATAAATAGAAAGTTTTCTTTAGCTACGAAGGACTGCTATGTGTCAAATTCTATTGAAGGAGGAAAACTAAACATATGTTCCAAAGCCTCGTCTAGGTGGAGTTTCTGGCTTTAGTGAGGTCACATCTTAATACATAAAGCAATGGCTTCACAGGGACCTGAATCCCTGGTGATGAGAGATAACAATAACAATGAAATAAGTTTGATTCTTAGCAGGGTTTTATGACTAGAACATGGTTCATACAGGTACTTGTCTGAACTTGGAGATCATCTGAAACTGATGTAAAACAGTTCCAGTATTTTATCATGGCAGAATTCATCCAGAGGATCAGTGCAAAGGATTGTAGTTAAGCCAAGCTCAGCATATAGTTTGATAGTTGGGCTTTAGTTATAGAAAACAGCATATAATAATAAAAAGGGAGAAGTGGTGGTGACAAGGGGATCCTGAGAGGGTGGAGTAGAGAATTCTTTAAGGGATATAAGGAATTAAAGTTGGTTACTGGTGGCCCTTGTTGCTAAACCAAAGAGTTCAGACTTTTGAGCTGGGGAGTGACATGATCAGAGATGTGATAGAGGAAGATCGAACATTGGTTATGTATAGAATGCATCACAGATAAAAAATCTAGATGCAGAAAGATCTGTCATGGAGTCACTTAACTTCAGAGTTGGAAGAAATCTTAATGGACATCTAAATGCTCTATTTGCAAGTAAGGCAGCTGAAGCCTGAAGAGGTTCTTATGGTCTGTAGGAATAAAATATATTTATACTTATTTATCTCTTCTGCATTTTCTTCCTTTATGTTTCTTTATTTAACCTCAGCCAATCTCTACTTTTTTATACCCTCTGCTTCTTCCTCAGAAGATCTCTTTTCAAGGGGATCAACAATGCTTTCAAAAAGATGAGGCTGAATACTTTAAAAGAGTTGGCAAAAACTGAGGTATAGAAAGAGTATTTCCAAGGTCTTATGGGGAATCTATATTAAGTTTTTAATTCAAATTACTATGTTTTGTTCTTTGGACTGCCTTGCCTTTCCATTCCTGAGCTTACATGTGCAGATTTAATAAATAAAAGTCTTGTTAGCATTGGGTGTGCTGAATCTTACTCACTGTTGTTAATGGGGGCCTCATATGAGTCACCTTGCTTCTTGAAGGAGTGAGTGAATCAAGGCTGGTTGCATTATGAGAGAGTGTTTTGCTCATTTATTTTGATAAGTGTGTTTGGGTTTAATTATTTATGGTAATGTTGTTCCTCATAGTACATAACTAAATGTGCAATAGTAAATTTGGAAAAAGTAATGAAGTCTGAGTAATAATAGTTCCTGTTAAAGGGCTTAGCTCTGAATTCTTTCACCGAGGAGTAAGATTGTTCATTCAGGGATGGGATGAAAATTATAGGATCTGCATAGAATCAGAATCACTATAGTCAAGTGCTAGCTAATTATAATTGATTTGGTAAACCTTGGTCTACTGATCATAAGGGCAGTCTTTAAAAATTAGGTCAAGTGAAGAACTGGAAGGAAAAGAGAAATGGTAAAATAGGAGACCAAGATGTTAGTGGTGCCAGTCTAATGTGATTGGCTAATCTCATGGAGTTAGAATTCTTGAAATGAAAGGAAAACTTTCATATACAAGACACTGTAAAGAACTGATTAAGAATAGAAATAAGTAAAAAAGAATATAAATAGGTTGAAAGAACATTAGAGATGAAAAGGACCTTATTAGTAATCTCATTTGATGGAAGAAGAACTGATGCCCAGAGAGTGAAGGTGATTAGCCCAGGTTTCAGGTGGTTTGTCAGTGACACAGCTGAGTCTTCTGTCTCCCTCCCACTGAAGTGTTCATCTACTATATCCTGTCATCTAATAGTTTATATATATATATATATATATATATATATATATATATATATATATATATTGAATAAGCTTCTCATGAATAAATCAGTATTGTTCTGAGGATGATAGGGAGATGTAGAAGCTGGATAATACACACTTCTAGTCTCCATGGAACTAACAGTCTGTTTCTAAAGAAAGAAGAGTACATGTAACTTTACTTCTTAATTGGGTACCCATGCTTTGCTTTTTAAATTTCTTGGAGAGGAGAATTGATAAACCAGGGAAGAAATTTAGGTTGTCCATCTTTGGATATTCCTTACTCTAAATCATCAGAGAAGAGTTCTTAAAGTAGATGAATGATTATTTTTTTTAAAAAGAAAACAAACAAAATTTGGCTTTCAGACTCCTTTGGCAAGCATAATATACAGTTGTCAGCAGAAGGCTCTGTAGAGATAATGGGATAGACCCCAAAGTTCCTATTTTTGTCTTAATTCATTTTCTCTGAGTTCTTTCTTAATGCTTAAATGTGAAGTAGGGCTGGCATCCAGAACAATCTACTGAATATATTTAGCTTTCCACTGAAAGGGAGGGTACCTGCAATATTGGCTAATTAGCTTTGGAGTAAGATACAACCCCTTTTAGCCTAAAGCTCAGGTTTCTCTCCCGTAGGAGGAGAGTGTGCATGATGTGTGAAGCCTCAGATCCTTGACACAAACACTAGAGGGAGTGTTGCCCTGGGAAAGGAAGAAAAATAAATAGAATAAAATAATAATGATAAAGGGAGGTTGACACCTTAGTTAATTTCAAAGAGCAGAAGGGGGGGGATGGGTTTTGTGAAACATATTATGAAGTTGTATTTTATTTTGGGTATAAATCTCAATTAATTGTATCCAGAGTAAGAGAGAATATAATATAATTCTGACAAAGTCTGCCCTGGTCAGACAACAATTGGAGTATCATATTTAATTCTGGGATATATTCATATTTAAATTTATTTAGGAATATGTTTATTTAGGAAGTCCAGTGCCAGGTTGGAGTATTTCCATAGAAAAATGACCTGGCTTGGTCTAGTAATAATATGATTATTACTAGATAGAACTGAAGTGGAGTGGTGGCATTAGCCTAGAGAAGATAGACTTAGAAGGAACATAAAAACTGTCTTCAACTATTTGAAAATTATGTGCTATAGGAAATAGACTTGCTCTGTTTGGTTCCAGAAGATAAAACTTGTTGAGCAATGAGTAGAAATTGAAAAGAAGCAGATTTAGGCTTCTTGTGATGAAAATTTCTGACACTGTTATCTCAAACTAGAATGGTCTGTACTTTGAAGTGATAGTGGATTCTTTCCTTCACTAGAGATTTTTAAACAAAGGATCTGGGTAACCAATAGCTGTGTTTGTTGTAAGGGGGATTTTTGTCAGCTCTAGGTCAGACTAAATGACCTTTGAGGTAATTTCCACCTTTGAGATTCTGAATTCATGCCCAGAGTGCTTTTCTTCTTACCACAAGTCTTTCTGATATCTTCCCAGTGATGCTCAAGTAAGATAATGGAAATAAAGTGCCTTGTAAACTGCAAAGTAAATGCAAGACAGATCTCTCTCTCTCTGCTTTTTTGTCTCCAACTCTCTCTCTCTGTCTGTTTATGTCTATCTTTCTCTCAATCACACACATACATACACACATATAAAATTGTTGGATTAAGAGGAAGAGCCCTTCAGCAGACACAAATAAATTGATGCTCCAGGACCTCGGATAGCTCTCTGTCCTTTTCCCAAGATGGTTGCACTGCTCTTTTTTCTCAGGTCAGAATCCATTTGGGATAAACAGTATTGAGGAGCTAATCACATAGGTCTAAGTTTGAACCAATGGCCCACTTCATTCCAAATTAAATAATTAAAATTCCTAGATATTAGCATGATTTCGATGATTTCCTTTTAGTTTTCTGTTGCAATATTCGATTTTAATGTCCCTATTTTTTCTCATTAAATTCAATTCAATAAGGATTCATTTACTGGGCACCTCCTATGTGCCCAGACCTATGCAATGTTCTTGGATTAGGGGGGAGGGATGGGAAATATTTTCCATTCTCAATCCTAGATTCTCTTGGAAAATTTAGAAAATATAGAACAATGATTTATTTGTCCTTTAATACTTAAAATGCTTACTGAGGAAAAGGTACTAAGTTATGCCCTGAAGGAAAAAAAAACAAAATTAAATAATAATTTTTGCCCTTAAGAAGCTTATGAGCTGATAAAATGTAATACACATAATAATAGCTAACATTAGTGTGGTGGTGTAAGATTTGCAAAATGCTTTATATTATCTCATTTGATATTCACAACAGACTTGTGAGATGGTGCTCTTATTTCCATTTTACAAAGAGGAAAACTGAGGCTCAAAGAGGTTAAGTATTTGCCCAGAGTTTCTCACAGTCATTATGTATCAGAGACGGAATTTTAATTTGTCTTCTTGATCCCTAATCTAAACATATCCATTATGTCACCTAGCCTGCCAAGGAATATTATATTATCATATGTTGTAATTTACTTATTCTTGCCTCCCCCAACCCTCTTTCCCCCTTTTAAACTTATGTACCCCTCTTGTATCACAATACTTATCCTCTTTATAATCCCTCCTTCTTGAGTCTTCCCTTCCTTCCTTATTACTTTTTTCTTTTCCTTTTCCTCTCCCCATTTTAATGAGGCGAGAGAAATTTTCTTAAAACAAATGTCAATTATTTTTTCTTTGAGCAACTCTGATAGGTAAAGATTCACACATGTTCCTCCCCTCTAAATTCCTCAGATATGATAAGTTTCCTTAGCCTCTTTGTGGGATGTCTTTCCTCTTTTATCCCTCCTTCCCACCTTATTCTGCCATCATCCCTTTTCCATATCTACTTCCCTTTTTATGTTATACAGTACAATCAAATTATGCATGTATTCTTTTGTATATCCACAACAGAAATACAATTCTCAGAGTTATTTTTACCTTTCTGCATCTCTTGGTCTATGCTTGGAGATCAAATTTTGTTTAGTTCTGTTTTTCTTCAGAAACAAATGAAGTTCATTTGTTTCATTAAATGTCCATCTTTTCCTTGGAAGAAAATGTCAGCTTAGCTGTAGTCTTATTTTTGGCTGCATCTCAAGTTCTTGTGCCTTTCGGAATATCATATTCCAGGCCCTTCTTTCCTTTAATGTAGAGGCAGCAGATCTTTGGGTGATCCTTATTGTGGCACCTCGGTATTTAAATGGTTTTGGCTGCTTGTAAAATTTTTCCTTAATCTGATAGTTCTGAAATTTTGCCACATATTCCTTGGGTTTTATTTTAGGGTTTCTTTCAGAAAGTGTTCGATGAATTCTTTCAATGCCTATTTTACCTTCTGATTCTATTACATCTGGGCAGTTCTCTTTGATGATTTCTGTAAAATAGTATCTAGGCTCTTTTTTTCATCATTAGTTTTCAGAAAGTCCAATAATCCTGATTATCTCTCCTAGATCTATTTTCCAAGTCTGTCATTTTTGCAAGTAGATAATTCATGGTTTTTCCAGTTTGTCATTTTTTGTTTTTGCTTGACTGATTCTTGCTCTCAATGAATCATTAGTTTCAATTTGTTCAGTTCTAATTTTTAAAAATTATTTTCTTCATTAGCTTTTTTACTTCTTTTCTGTATATGTCCAATTGAGTTTTTGAATGTATTGTTTTGGTCTGTGGAATTTTTTTTCCATTTCACTAATTTTTTAGTGATTATTTTCTTTTCCAATTCACAGATCCTACTTTTCTTGGTGTTCTTTTGTCTTTTCCAATTCACGGATCCTACTTTCTTGCAGGTTCTTTGTCTTCAATTACAAATCCTACTTTCTAGTGAATTCTTTATTTTTCCAATTCACAATTCTTACTTTCCTGAGATTTTTTACTTTCCAATTCACCAATTTTGTTTCCTGCACTTCCTGGAATTTTTTAACTTTTCCAATTCTTATTTCAGGAAGTTGTTGCTCTCTTGTAAGGCTTCTCTTTCCTTTCCCATTTATCTTCTAACTCTCTTTTGAGACTTTTAATGGTCTCTCTTCTATGAGAGCATCATGTAAGGAGGACAGTCTGATGCATTTTTTGCTGTTTGGGTCTCTTCAGGTTTGCTGACCTGCTCTTTTCTGCATAGCAGCTGTGATCGTTCTTTTCATCTTTTATTCGTGTTTAAAGCCTTTAGGGTAGGTCTCCTAGGCAAGGGGTTACAGCTTCCTCTGCAGAGCAGGAAAGATGTAAACCGATTTCCGGCTCTGAGGTATGGGAGTGCTCCGAGTGAGAGTTTTCCCTTCCCCCAACAGGAAGTGGATTCAGCACTGGCCGAGCTATCAAACTGCTTAGTAGGGCTGAGTGGTTTAGCCCCCTCGGCTAGAGACTAAGGGGTGAAAGTGTCACTGCCCCAGGCCGGAGCCTCTTGTGGGACTGTGAGTATTAGCAGCTGACCACAGACCGCAGACCTCCGCAAACTCTGCCCCAGTGTCTCTGCCCAATGCAAATCGGCCCTGGAAAAGCTCTATGGCCCCAAGCCGAGCTCCCCACTGCGCAGATTGGAGGCTAACCTGGCTGCGTCCTCCTGCCGTGCAGGGATCACAACTGGCCTGAGGAAAAGTCCGTACGGGGTTGGGCTGCGCGCTTGTGCTGAGATCTGTGCCTTCACCCTCGGTTTGAGGCTCCTTCCTCGGAACCTAATTTCTCTCCTGTCTGCTGGATCTCCCCTGGCCCTGGAACCAACCTTTTAGGAGACTGCAGATTTTTCGGCCGGGGAGTTGTTCTACTTTTATCTTTCAATTGTAGCAGTTAAGACTATTTTTGAGGCTCGATATAATATTGATAAAGAGGGTAAGAGAAGAGCTTAGAAAGTCGCGTGTGTCTTCTCCGCCATCTTGGCTCTGCCCCATTATCATATGTTGTAATAAGAGTGTTAAGTTTAATGTTGTTAGGTGATAAAAATGAGTATAATCAAATATGAACTATATTATGTGGCCATTAAATTCTTAACAATTAAGAAAGGAAATGATAATGATAACTGCGATGATTAGGGAAGGCTTCTTGGATAATTGACTTCCTTCAGGTTCTAGATAGGCATCTGGAAAAGTGATTTACATTTTTCTCTCGTTACCTCATTACTTGTCCATACTCATACATATGTATATGCACACATATGCACACACACAGACACACATACCTTTACCCTGAGTGGGATGCTGGCAGACCTGATCTGGAGAAGGGAATGCATTGGCATTACATTCAAAATGAGGGACCCCCTTAATATAACGGTTCCACACTCCCTCCCTACCTCCAACCAGGAATGTCTGTGGAACCTAATAACTTGAAATCTTGGACTTGAAGTCAGGTACAATAGCTATCTAGAATAAACACTAACAACCAGTGAAATGCTAGCCTGAGGCATAAAGAGGCAGCCTGCTGCAAAGGTGAAGGAGCAGGACAGGATTCAGAAAACCTAAATCCATCCGGGTTCTACTCTTAACTTGCTGTGTAAACTTGATCAGTTTACTTTGTTTTTCTAGACCTCTTTGTAACATAACAAATTTGGACCAGGTGATTTCTCTGGTACCTTCTTCCTCTAAAATTTGATTCACATTTTTCCCGAAGTTCCCTTGCCATCTTCTACTCCTAAAATCCATGGGAATATTTCCTTGAAGTTTGAAGAATTAGCCAATCACTTGGGCCCAATATAGCTAATCTTCCCTTCTTATTCCTTTCAATCTTCTCTCTTTAGCAGCCTAATCAGGTTCTGGCTGTGTCCAACTGGTGAGTGTATTCCAGGTCCATCCAAGGGGGAACTTTTGAGCCTTAATAGTTAGGATATAAATGTTACAGTTGAACTCAACTTCTGATTGAATGCTTACGATGTAATTTCATTTGAAGGGGGAAAAATGCAGGGCTGGGGATTTCAGTGGTCCTAGCTGATTATTTAAAATATATTAGTTCCAATGAAATATTTAGCTTTTAAACAACAAATTTAATATGGTGAATTGCATTTTACTTATTAATGGCAGTTGCAAGGAGATTTGTAGGAGTTGTGCTAAAGTGCACTGTTGTGATATTGCAAAGTATAGTAATTACTGTAATATTTTGTTGAATTATTAATATCTACTATGCCTGCAGGAATAGCAGCCTCTGCAGCAGAATACGTTTTAAAATTGCCTTTTTCCCTCCTGGCTTTGTTTTGTTTTTTAGGCATTTATGAATTTTTTACGGATGGGTGGGAGAAACTGGAGTCAATTACATCATGCAAACTACTCCGCATGCCCTGACAAAAAGACCTGGTGCCAAAGCAGTTCACAGCCAGTCCACCCCCACCCTCAGCCAAGCCTATTTGCAAAACTGAGAAGATCATGGTTTGAGGAAAAGGCCAAAATTGATCTTTTTGCAGCAGCTAGGATTGGTAGAAAAATTTATCAATAAGGTGGTGCGTATATAGTGTTCTATGCATTTGTATGCAGAGTTAGCTTAATACATTTGAAGATAAAGGGGTTTACTTACATCCTATCATTTGTGGACATCAGAAATTGACTCCATAATATCTTCTTGATGATTGAAAACCTACGATAGTCATGTTGAGTCCAATCAAATGAAAATTCAACAGATCTGTTCTGACCGTACAGTGAAATATGTTATACTAGAAAGGGTTATTATACATCCTATTTGAAAATCTTGGTTTGTATGTTTCCTAGTAGTGTAACACTAGGCAGGTCACAGAAGCATAGAAATTGAGTAGGAACAGACCTTTGAAGCCATCCAGTTTAACCTTCATCTTGACCAAAAACCCTGTTGTTAACATTCTGAGGGCAAGAGACCAGATTAATTAGCTTGATTCATCCCAATAAATTTAAAAGATATTTTATTGTATGCATTGTATGTTAGATTATATGCAAACTCTGTGGAGGATATAAAGATAAAATACAGTCTATCTCAAAGGAAGTTTTGCTTTAGAGTAGATAAGAAGTCATGTATACAAATGAGTATAATGAAAAGCAGCGTATTATCAATGAATGTTATACAAGAGATATGAAGATAGTTCTAGGGGGCATTGCTGAGGAGAGGGCTAGGATGGAGTAGATTCTGTCTAGATGAGGTGAGTATGATTTGAGCATGCACAGATTGCCCTTTATAAACTCTTTAAAAAAAGTCTGACAGGTAATGAATTAGTGTCCTTAGTGGGAATGAATTTTTCAGATCTGAGCCAGGAAGGGATGATAGCAGGCAGAGAGGAGGAGAAAAAAGTCTCTTAAAAAGGTTGTCAGTGGGAAAGGGTCTAGAAATATTTGACCAATGATCATGAATTAAAAGGCAAAGATTATTTACTCCTTTTTTACTGAAAGGGAAACAGTGATACTGAGAAATTGGAAGTGACTTGTCTGTTACCAGCAAATTGTTTGTGGAGGCAAAACACATACCTTGGTACCTTTCAGCCTGGGGCCTTTCCCCTAAGACTTAACCTTTATAAGTTACTGGCTATTAATTGCTCCCATCTGAAAGAATGGGGGGCATTGAGGTAACAATGCTAGCTTCCTGCATCATTTCATAGCCATCTCATCCATCCTTCTTGCTGCTGTTGGAGTTTTCATATAATTAAAGGAACTTACTAGAGGTGAAGATGGGAGAGGCAGTGTCATTTGCCAAGAAAGCCAAGCATACAATTTCTCATTTGAATTTACCACCAAATGTCTTTGATTAGCACAGAGATATTATTTCCTAATTCCTAATTCTGTCATTAAACAAATTCACAGGATAGTTTAGGAAAGTGGATTAAGTTACTTGTGGGTTTCTAGGTAGTGGAATTTACTTTTTGCCATAATAATGACAGCTTTCTCTATACCTGTTGATCTTTGAAAACCTCCAAGCACTGCATTTTTGTTTTTCTTCCCAGGTTATTTTTACCTTCTTTATAAATCCAATTTTTCTTGTGCAGCAAGATAACTATATAAATATGTATACACATATTGTATTTAACATATACTTAAACATATTTAACATGTATGGGACTCTCTGCCATACAGGGGAGGGGGTGGAAGGAAGGAGAGGAAAAGTTGGAACAGAAGTTTTTGCAAGGATTGATGTTGAAAAATTATCCATGCATATGTTTTTTATCAATAAAAAGCTATAATAAAAAAAGAAAACCTCCAAGCACTTAGAATTATAGAATGCTAAAACTTGTAGGGAACTGAATTCACTTAATCCAGCCTTTTTAATCAAGCATAGGAGTCCCTTTAGAGGCTCCCTGACAGGGAATTAGATACTCACGTTATGGAAGGAAAGATTATATAGTTTAGGATAAAGTGGTCACCTAACTGGGAAGTGTCCAATTAATTCATTAATCCAATTAGCCCCTTGCTCTCTGAAATACTTTCTGTTGGTTGCCCAGCAACCAATATAGACTTCAATGTATTACTGCTGGTGAATGGAGCAGTAGCTTTTATTTCCTATTGGCTCTCCCTCCCAGCCCTTCTCTCCTTTTTTGGTGGGTAGGGGTGGGATATTTATTTTCAGATTCATAGTAATGAAGAGCAGCATCATTCCATCATTTCTCAGTCTCTCTTCTTACCCTTTAAAAATTTCAGTTTTCAGTTGCACAACAATGAAGAACATATTAATTCCCTGGCTTTCATTTCTTCAGGCAGGTTCTCTTTAGACTTTCAAGTCTGATTTTTTAATTTTGTATTACTCTTCTGAATTTATTATATTAAAATTGGAATTCTTTGCTTACTAAACTACAAGATATTTGAAAGCAGGAATCATGACTTACTTTTATATCCTTATTTACTGGACTCTGTTCCTAGCACAGTGCATTATACATAACAGGTGATTTAAAAATGTTTGTTGCATGAAGGACAGGGGTGTACTGGAGGCCTTAGAACATTTTCAAAGGCTATTCCTACACCACTATATGGATGGTCTATATCAGAAAATATTCTTCACACAAAATAACACCAAACTCCAGTGTCAAGTAAATTCTGTATTCAAAATGGAATGAGATTGCCTCTGAAAAACAAATAAAAACAAAAACAAAAAAGGCTTCTTGTGGGAGGGGAGATTTTTACTGGGACTTGAAGGAAACAAGGGAAGGCAGGAGATTGGGATGAGAATAGTTTTCCAGGTATAGGGGCAGTTCAACTCCCTAACAAAATTAAGCCATGAAAGAATGGAGTTGCTTAAGGGCACATAGCGAGTTTCAGGACTAAAACTCAGGGGTTTGGTGATTACCAAATCTACTTGTCATATGAGATCACTTAGATATTCTGTGAGCAGTGTCAATAAACAAGGAGATACAAAATATACAGTATTATGTATATATGACTTTGCACATTTACTGTAGCTAGAGGGTTCCATGTTAAGGCAATGGAGTCATGGGGTTCATCCCAGAATGTGCCAGTTAGCTCAGTTTTACTGTCATAACTTTGTCCTGTGTGATCTATAAGTATGGTCCACCATTAATCTCTAATTCTTGTCCCAGACTGATCTTGGAAGAAAATATCCCTAACCCTGGCCATGGATAAACATGTAAATATGACCATCTTGATTGCATATTTATTGTTAACACTGGCCTCAGACTGCCACCTAAACAAAAAACAGAACTTTAATTATAATTAGAGCCTGTTCTGAACCTAGTTGCAGAAGAATCATTAATCAGGCCTCCCATTTATTCTCTAGCCCAACATTAGTTGAGCTAGTTATCTTAAAAATGCAGCTAATATCTTTTTTAAAAAGTGAATACTTAGTCCCTAGAGGAATGTGCAAGAATATCTACTTCGCCCCAAACAAGTCACACTTTTGGGTAACTGATAGCAGAGTAGTAGGATTATCTTTGTATATCAAAGAAACATTTTCCACTTTGCATGACCAAGAAAAAGCACATGTGCTGCCTGCTCAGTGGAAACTGTTTTCCTATGAAATTAATTCATATCCAGTAGAGATATTTCTAAAGTGCGTTAAGACCAGCACACTTGTCTGTCTTTGTGGAGGGTGGCTTATTGTTTGGTAATTCTGCTTCAAGAAGACACAGAAGGAGGAGGAAGATGATGGGCACTGTGAGCAGTATGGATTCTCTCAGAGCATCCTGTGGGACATTGGGAATTAATTAGCTCCCTTTGGCTGAAAAGTGCCAGCTTCTTTGGCACGATTCTTTCCGGCTACAAATCACTCCACTGTCTCCAGCCACCTTCAGAAGAGGGAGCATCTCAATTGAGCTGCTGGCGACTGCGCCTCCCTCTCAAGGGAGACTCTTTCTGATGGCAATGCATCTGTTCCTGCATTTCCAAGGACTTCGGACCAAGGTAGTGTTTAATTTTGCAGCTACTGTGCCATCAGGCTATTTGACAGTCTCTCCCCCCTTCTCAGAAGGCCTGCTTGTTTCAGAGTAGACCACCTCCCTAAAGCCCAGTCCTATGGAACTCTTCTGGGAGGGGTTTTGTAGGTTTCTATCCCCTCTAAAAAGAAAATGTCAGGGTGAGGTGACAGCTCTTTCTAGACAGTAGAATTGTGGTGATGAAAATGGCTCTCTTACTCATGGTCTGTTTCCCTTTGGCATTAATAGGATATGTTATAAACTTACAAGAACTTTGATTAGGGTCCTCAAACAATGCATGTCAATTGGAGAGCAGCCACTATCTATTTGGATCTTCCCAGACTCAAGGATAGAATTACTGTTGCCCTTGCTCCCTAAACCTTAAAGGACTGAGCTAATTGGTGTTGTTGGGACCTTTTGAGCCCCCTTCTTTCCAAATGTAATCAAATAACCATGAAACTGCCTAGAATTCTTTTTACTTCTTCACTTCTACCCTCAGAATGTGAGTTTTTCATTCCCTGGGACAGGCCTGCAGGGAAGCTCTCGCCTCACTTTAATCTCTGTTCAGGATGCATCTGGAGCCAGATTTCATTCAGCCATATCACAATCCCTCCTTTATGACATCATTGCTCATCACCATGGAAACATTTCCAGAGTCACAGAGACTGGATTGTAGCATCATTGAAAGCATCAGGCACGAGGAAGAGAGAAGAGGAAATGTAGGGTGGGGGCGATGGGGAGCTCAACCCATAATAAACATGACATGGCAGGAAAAATACTATTTTTCTTTTTTTTTTTTTGATATTTACATATTGGAGTTTCTTGCCACAATAAACCCCCTAGGATGTAAGGAAAAGGATGTTTTCAGAGTGAGAACTTCTACCCGGAGTCAGTTTTGACTGCAAGACTTTGAGATGGACTGGATCAATACTTTTGCTAGTCAAATAAAACTCAAAAGGGTGATATATTTTGGAAGCACAGAGTAATAAAATATTGACTCTGGGAGAGACTTATAAAGACTATTCAATTAAACTGTTTTATAAATGAGGAAACAGAGGCCTAGGGAGGACAAATGGGTATCCTAAGTGACACAGGAGTTAGTAGCAGAGCTGGATCTTCTGATTCTTTGTTTTTTTTTTCTGCTCCTATGTATGTATGGTTCCTGGATTCTGTAACTGTAAGGAACAATAGAACTAAGAAATAGGATTCTTGCAGTGTGTACTTGCCTCTGGCATATAAGAATGTTGGAGGTGAAAGTGCCCTAGGAAACTGAAGGAGAGAGAAAAGGTTTGGCTTGGAATGTTCTCTCTTCTAAGGCAAGGTTAATTGAGCAATGGAAAATTTGAAGCTTTTTTCTCTAGTAAAACTCTTTTAGGAATCCTCCTAGTTTGACCCATATCCCATTAGGTACAGTGAATGCTTACATGTTGATGAATTGGTAGTACTGTTTATGCTATGTAAGATGGTGGAAAGCACACTCATAATAGTATATTAAATTGTGATTATTCTAATGTTTATATGTCTTGTCTCCTTTGCTGAACTCAGTTCTCTGAAGGCAAAAATTATGCTTTCTTTACCATATGTTTCATATAGCATCCTATATAATAAACCCTTAGTAAATGCATGTTGAATTAATGGAATTGATTAATTAAACTTGGTCCTATTCTCTAGGTGGAAAGAGGTCAGAAAAACTGCTGAATTCTTGTGTCCATTACTTACAAAATTTGTGACCATGAACCAGATTCTTTAATTTTTTATTCTCAATTTTCTTATTTGCAAAAAATCATTATATGTGTTGTTAAAAGAGAAAAATAGAAAATTATAGAAAAATGGTCAGCAAACTAAAAATTCCACAGTAATGTCAGCCATTTATAAGAGTCGTTGCTGGAGCACTGGTTTCTAGAAGTTTGCTCTCTATAAATTAAAGGAATTACCTCCAGATTCCTTTGGAGTCCACCTTTCTTAAACCAATCTGTTTATAAAACCAAACAGACTCTTTCCCTTGTTGTCAATGATATCTTCACTGACCAGCTCTGAGGAAGCTGGATAAAATGTTTTCTCAGCAATGTTGGCTATTAGCTGAACCTCTTTTGATTTATACAACTATTTCTCAGTTTGGTGTTCCCTTCCATGAGCATTTGGGTTTTTAACCCTGATCTTAAAGAGAAAAGGCAAGAAGCAGAGTCCCTTGCCTAAGGATGTTGAGATCAGACTATTGTTCTGAGGTGGGGGAGAGTGTTCTCTTTAGAGACATCAGCAGAGACAGTATATAGTTTATGGGGAGGGTCCCTTTTCCCCTTGGTGGTAGGATTCCCATTTACAGCTTTGGGTAGAGGAAAGAAATGAAAGTTAAAAAATAATTTTTTGTAAATATGAGTGGTACTCTATCTTGCAGCATTTTAAAATATTCAGAATGTCTCAACAACATTAACCAGCCTGTCAGAGTTGCCTGTGGAGCTGGTGCCACTGTTGTATAAAATATTCTGTAGTGTGTGTGTGTGTGTGTGTGTAGTGAGGGGTGGAAACAGGTTGAGGCCTGGGAGTTTGCCTGAGCATTTAGTCAGTATTCAAGCTGAGCAAACTTCTTCTTCTTCTTTTTTTTTACCAAGTGCATTTATTAATCTAAGCCATGGAGAGGGTAACAAGGTCTATTTTTGAATATGTTTGGAACATGGTGCTAACCAAGGTCCTGAGTCTGATTTCTCCTCCTTCAAAATTCAGCACATGTGATTCTTTCTGGACACCATTCAACCTTTTATATGGTGCTTCCCTTATTCAGTTGTAAGATCCATGTGGTCAAGGACTGTTTTGATTTTTATTTGTATCACCAACCCATGGCACATGTGTGTGTTGTTGTTTTTCAGTAATGTCGAACTTTCTGTGACTCCATCTGGAGTTTTCTTGACAAAGATGCTGAAGTAGTTTGCCACTTTCTTGTCTGATTCATTTTATAGATGAAGAAACTGAGGCAAACAGGGTTAAGTGATTTACCTAGGTCACACAGCTATTAAGTATCTGAGGCTGGATTTAAACTCAGAAAGTTGAATCTTTCTGACTCCAGGTCTGATGCTCCATTCACTATGGAGCTGCCCCTCCATGCATATAATATGATTTTCACTCAATACTGATCACTCTAGGTGGAAGGGGGCTCCTTTTCCTCTGAGCTCCAGAATGCTTTCATAAATTGATTATTTTCTAATTAAGGGTACCTGTAGACATTTCTTATCTACGTTATTAGACTATAAATTCTTTTAAAGTAGGTACTGGACCATATTCATCTGTACATATTACCTAGTACCCAGAAAATTCAGTATTCAGAAAATGCCAGTTGAATTGAACTGAAGTTATTGAATCTGTCTATTAAGAGACCTTGTGGTTTAGTGAAATCAGAGGATTTGGGTTTCAATCCTAGCTCTGCTTCTATGTTTATGGACAAGTCAAATTTTAGAAACCTTTGTTTCCTGGTGTGCAAAATGAGAGAAATGGACTAAATAATCTCTAACAGTTCTATCACCACTTCATCCAATAGTTACTTTAAAAGCAACTTAAAATAGTAGAAGGGTGGATTAAGTTCCAGAATCTTCATCTGTTGTTTATGATCCCATATGGACCCTTATAACTGACTGGGGGGGTCATGCCATTATTATTTACTATCAGTAAATATTTGATTTGTATACCTATTTTATGTACCTATATACATGGGTTCACATAAAGTTTCTCAGGTTATAAGGAAGGGGTCACAAATGGAAAAAAAAATTAAAAAGCACTAGACTAGATACTTTCAGAAGCTTCTTCCAGTTCAAGAATTCTGCCTTTCTTGGGTGTGTGATGATCATCTTTGTGTATGAAAGATGTTGCTGGGCACTTTTTAAGACAAGTTAAATAGACTTTACCTTTGCTCTCTAGTGGCTTACAACTCAATGCTCATGATGCTGTTATAGGATGAATGATGGGATTGGTTATAATAATCTCACACATCAAAATAGCATATCTTATTCACTAAGTACTTTGTATAGGTTTCTCATTATTTACTCTTGCAATTATTCTTTGTAAAATGAATTTTTATCCTCATGTTACAAATGAGTAAATTAAGGCTTGAATAATTTGAGGGACTTGTTCTAGGTCAATGATAGAATGGAGACTAGAAGCCATGTCTACTGATTACTAGTACCTAGTGCTCATGGAGACCAAAGCAGGAGAGAACATGTGATGCATGCTTACGTTGGTTTGAGCCTGTGACTCTGGTTGCTAAGCCAGTCTTATTCTGCTCATCCTAAGTACTCTCTTGTGTCAACCCTTTTTTTTCACTATTTTTTCCCCTGGCCTAAATAGTACATATAAAGGGACACTGCCAATGTTCCCATCTCTAAACCTTCTTGTCCTTTCTTTGGGGACATTGTCCTCCCAACACCAGTTTGTGCCCAGTCAGCCAGGACCTTTTTCCCTTGTCTTGCAAAATCTTGGCCAAAAAAGCTCCGAGGGAGTGGATCTCTGAGTGCCTGGTCTTCTCTTAAGTCACTGAAGCCAGAGAGTCTTCTGTTGACCTTCTTTTAATTGCTAATAATTATTCAGTTTTATGTAGCCTAGGGCGATAAATATTCATAAATGGTGTCGTGCATTAGTAGTAGGTCCTTTAGGCCATTGTATTTTTAATTAAACTGAAATATGGAATTAAAAGTAATAAAAGGAAATGGCAAGATGAGACCGTATATGTGTGTATATGTTACTATCTTGTTCGTCCTAATATAGTTTGTCCTTGAATATAACTCACATCCATGAAAAGAAAATAATGCAGGTATATCCTACCTCTAATCAAAATAACATTAATTATAGATTCCACTTAGATTTTATGTAAGTTAGATATGGGGAAATATGTATGGCCAGATTTGTTTCAATATGGCATTCACCTCTCTCTCTCTCTCTCTCTCTCTCTCTCTCTCTCTCTCTCTCTCTTTATACACACACACACACACACACACACACACACACACACATCTCTTTCACTAAAGTCCAACTTCAGAGTTGCATTGTGACATGGAGGTGAACCTGGGTTCTGAAAAGCTCTGCTAGCAAAATGTAAATGATGAATGAAGTCTAGATTTTAAGTTGGAGAGGTTTCCAGTTAAAATTCAATGCAGTTGAGTTTGGAGAAGATCATTGTTAAGTTGGCTTTGGAGAAAATTAATTTTTAAACCACCAAAGCTCTTACAGACCATTGGTTTTAGTGGAACAACAGCTTATGTCTCCAAATAACAGATTTTTTTTTTGTTTTCTAAAGAAAAGACAAAATGAGTAGATTTAATTCAATTCAAGTTATTTAATGAGTTTTTATTATTTGAGGGTTCTGTATTAGGTACATTTGGTTAGGGGGTGGTGGTGGTGGTGAGGTGGATGATGCAATGATGAATATGACAGTCCCAGCCTTCTCATAGTTTAGGAGAAGAGATGACATATGTGAATGAATAGACTATAAGCAAGAAGTGATAAATACCAGAGGAGATGTTCAGTGCAAGTGATGTCAATAGAGGGAAAGATCATAATGAACTAGAATTGAGTTCTCCATTTTTTGTGTCCTACATCCCATGGGTAGTTGGTGAAACCTATGTACCCTGTCCCAGAATCACGTTTTAAATGCAGAGAATAAAGTAACTTCATCAAACCAATTACATTGAAATAGTTATTGACAATTTATATTGAAACCATATTAAATTATATATGTAATATATATTGAAACTAGGTTGAAATATAGCTATCAGAATATAGATAGTCTATGTTTACATATATATTTTACACACACACATACACACATACTACACAAAACCAGTTTATAGACTAAGTTAAAAAGTCTTTAGATTAGAGAATCAGGTAATGCTTCACAAAACAGCAGATAGTTGTACTGGGAGGGGCCTTAAAGATAATTTAATACAATTCTTTCATTTTAAAGATGAGAAAAGAGGCTCAAAGACCTGTAGTAACCTAATCAATGGGCACCCAATAGTATAGTTACGTGTGCAATAAAGGTCTTCTGGCTTCAAGTGTTCTTTCCATTAAAATATGGGGCTTCTCAGTCTGGAAGAATAGATTGAATAGTTGGATTCCAGGATAAAACAATTAAAAATTAGAACTACCAGAAGTATGTTTGGAGGCATGTATTTTCCTTTTTTAGTAAGTCTTCAGACGAAGCCTGAATGACCACTTGCTAAGTATGTTGAAGAGAGTTATGAATCCTTTCTACAACACATATATGTTGGACTAAATGGTTTCTGGGATCCCTTCCAACTCAGATTTGGTAATTTTGTGCTCTTAACAGGTGGACATTTGATGGAGACAGCATTCTCAGTGAAGGAAACAAGGACTTTGAGGTGGAAAAAGTTCATCATGGCTGGACGGTGGAATGCACATGGGAGCAGGACAAGATATGGCTGGGAAGGGAAAATTATAATGGCCACCTATACCAGGCAAAAGAGTTTGGATTTTATTCTTTAGGCAATGGGGAACCACTGAAGAAATTTAATTTTTTTTTTTTTTTGCAGGTTAGCTATATGATCAGAGCCATGCTTTAGGAAGATGAATCTGTTAGGAAGGGACAGAAACTGGATGTAGGAAGGACCATTGCAACAATTTGGTTGAAAAGTGTAGTGTTCTCTCTGTTCTCTATTGAGGTTTTCTTGGGGTCTCTGGAGGCAGCCTTCATTTCAGTTCAGTAATCACAAGTTAAGTACTTTCAAAGTCTTGTCTCCTTTCCTGGGGCCCAGTTAGCTTTCTTAAGGGCCTATCTCTCTCCTTAGTTTTGAGAGCTTGAGCTCCTTCCTGTCTTCTCTGGATTCTGAATTTCCCAAATCCAAAGGTTTGTGCTTCAGCCTCCAGCCTCAGCATCAGCCACAAAGGTGGACGATGGAATGAATCTGTCTCTGCCTCCAAGAGCTTTTGGTGCGTTTGTCTCCTCTGGCCCTGAGAACTTCTTGCTTATATGCTCTACATTGAGTATAAACCAATCATTATATCACTAGGAAACCATTATTTGTTGTAGGATTAAATCACTGCTAAACTAGATTTAACCATTGTCTCCTCAATTCCACTTAGTACCTTGTTTCAAATTCTGGCCCATAAGAGAAGGAATTAAGACTTCAAGTAGAGGCAGGAAGTGAGAATGGAATTGAGGGTAGATAGGTTGAAGGTAGAGTCTTCTATCCTATCTTCCCTTGGTCCAGTAATGCCAGAATTGCATCTATCTGAAGGAATGAATTCTTTTGTTCAAAGGCCTCACATCACACATATTTTCTGGGGGCTTCTTATTGTGATCTTTTTTCTGGCATTTCTGAAGGGCCCTTCTGGGCTACTGTATGTAATGAGCATTGCAAGCTGCAGGTGAGCAACTGTCAAGATTTCTGAAATGCTCCTGAGAGCACTTAAGAAGTATCAGCAAGAGTGAGGGAGAGGTGAAACCTTAACAAATTCCCAGCAGAGCACCAGCCCCCAGATCAAAGGGGCACAGCTTGAAACCTGTGGTACATCTGGGGGAGGGAAACTGGGAGGGGGGAGAAGAAGAAAAAACCTAACAAAAACAGTTTTAAAGTTCCTCTGATGCCTCTGCCTCAAAAGTCATGAGCTGTTCTCTCTCTAGGGAAACAGCAATTCTCATGTGGGTGTCATACCTGCTGTGATTGGTGGCTTGTGTTCTTGGTTTTAAAATGAGAGATATAAGTAATTTCTTTATAGCTCTTACATGGTGAAATACTTGTGAGGGACCTGAGGGACTGGGAGAGGAGATGGTGGTGTCTGTCTCCTAGTAAACAATTCAGTTTCCCTGAGGTGTATAGTTTTTGGTTGGGAAAACACTCAACCAGATTTAAGAGCTAGATTTCCCACCCTCCCTTCTGATCTGCAGAATATATGGGATTCTCTTGCTTCTGGTCATATTTCAATAACCTCTTCATCCCCTCCTTTACTGATTAGAGAATTGCTCCTGGAATAGAAAGTTTCCTATAATCATTAACTGACATTTCAGTTTTAAATCCTTAACCATATGATCTTGAGCCTATCATGGGAACTGGTCTTTCTAGGACAAACTCTATCCTGGCTCACATTTAGCAGCACTAAGCAAGGCCAGGGATTGGTACATTGTGGGCCAATGGTTTCTTCAGCTTTCTGGAAAATTTTGTCTCTTAAATGATCAGATGATGGATAATTAAGTTGTAGATGTGGAGAAGGGGAAGGCTACATCACAGAGTAATGGAAAGAACACCAACTTTGGAGCCAGGGCACCTGGATTTAAAACCCAATTCCATTGTCTGTAGTCTTTCTGACTTTTTCCGTCTCTGGGAATTAATCACCATCATATGTAATATGAAAGGATTGGATTCAATGCTTTCTCAGGATCTTCCAGCTCTAAATCCTTGGCTACAATGACAGAAAGTCTGTAGTGCAAGAAAGCAGTGGGATGATCATATCTGACATTGAAATCACATAAAAGAGAGTTTTCATTATACCAGTTAGCTGTATTAACTGTCATTGTGCCACTTTAGCATCATATAACAACACTTTTGGAACAAAGAGCTAGATAGTCATCCTTATCTTCTAGATAGGGAAACAGAGTCAGAGAAGTGAAGTGACATCTAAAATCATTCAGCAAGTATTTTTTAAAGCACTTACTATGTACTAGGTATAAACAAAAAGAAAATAGCCCCTGTCATTAAGGAGCTTACATCCTGAGATAGTCAACATTTACGTTGGTTGATTGTGTAACCTTGGGCAAATGTGTTTACTTCAGTTTCCTATTTATAGGAAATTTATTATATTATTATATATAATATATTATTGTCATGTTCAGTTATTTTTCAGCCATGTTTGACTCTTTGTGACCCCTCTTGGGGTTTTCTTGGCAAAGATACTGGAATTGTTTTCCATTTCCTTTTCCACACATAATATATGTGTGTATGTTTGTGTGCAAAATATAATATTATAAATTATATAATATAAAATAGTAATATTATATATAATATAATATATTATATATATATATAATATAATATATATTATATAATATTATAAATTATAATTACAGTACTGTAAAATGGGGATAATAAAAGCATCTAACTTACAGGGTTGTTCTGAGGATCAAATGAGATATTATTTATAAGGTGCTTAGAACTTTGCTTAGCACATTGTATTATATAAATGTTAGCTATTATTATGTTATTATATAATATTATATTTTGCACACAAACATACACACATATATTATTGTCATGTTCAGTTATTTTTCAGCCATGTTTGACTCTTTGTGACCCCTCTTGGGGTTTTCTTGGCAAAGATACTGGAATTGTTTTCCATTTCCTTTTCCAAATCATTTTACAGAAGAGGAAATTAAGGCAAACACTTCACTCTAGAACTCTATCCATTGCACCACTTAGCAGTCCTACATCTATGTTTATATATCATTTATAATACATGTCATATATTATAAATAATATATAACATGAATACAGAACAAATAAATCACATATATACATACATGTATATAAGTGTGTCTGTGTATGTATTAGGATCCAGGACTTCAAACCAAGTTTTTTATCTTCTGGCTCTTTCCCCCTATACCATAGAAGTCATGAGAATGGAGACTGCATGTCTTTATCTGGCATTATTTACCAACACCTGCATATAATTGCAAAGGATTCTGGAAAGGAATGAATGTCAAGAAGAAAGAAGCTGAGGAGGGGAAGAGATTTGAAGAGTTCAGGATAGAGTAAAGTTGAAGTAGTGAACTATATGATGTCAAGATTGTGAATTGGGAAAATGAAAACATTGTAGGGGTAATGGTCTGGAAAAACAATGAAGAATAAAGTGATTGAAAATATTGATATGAGAGTGAAGAATAGCTTTAAGAAGAGAAAGGCCTAGGGAAAGATGACATAGTAGGAGCTCATGATTGGATAGAGGAATTTCAGAATTCTTGATAGAAGTGAAACATCTTTGGATGATGTTGAGATCAGTGGTATGGTCATCCCTGTGGGTAGCTGAGTTATATTGAAATAATCATGGGAGTTGAGAAAACTGATGATGCAGGAGTCCAGAGTAGTTAATAGAACATCAATATAATGTAAGAGTGGAATCCTTGGTATGAGGGAGAGGTTGTAATCAAGAGGAAGATTGTGTACCAGTTTCAGAACTCCTTTAGAAAAGAGGGAGAGTGATCTGGGAATTAGTAGATAATAGGCATAAGAATCTGGATGGAGTAACATATATGTATGGTGTAGACCTCAAAGGAAGGGAGAGGCCAGTGAGTGATAGAGGAAGAGAGAGAAGAAGAGAAATCTCTCTTGGAAATGTTTTGGGATCACATCAATAGGAAACAAAGAGTATGTAAATTTCATCTTCTGGATGGCATAAAATGAAATGTCTTCTGGATATTGGTGGAAGGGTGAGGGAAGAGCTAGACCTCTGTGAATCCCAAAATATGAAAGGAGAATGAGAAGAAGATGGCAGGAAATTTATTAAGATGGATAAGTTGTCCTCTGGGACACAATGGAAAGGCAGGCAAAGTTGTATAGGGACTTATATTGATATATTGGGTAGGTAATAACCTAGCACAGTGCCTGGCACATTTTGGGCTCTTGGTTATTGGTTTTCTTGGGGACCATTAGGGCTGCTGTGATAGAAAGGGAATTGAAAATGGCAAATATGGGAGGAGTGGTTTTTTGCTTAATCAGTTGGGAATTCTGCATTACTGAGATTGGAAGAATTAATGATAGGAAGATATAAGACATTTTGATTGGGGCTTCTACTCTTAAAAATTTTGTGAATGGAAGAGGTCTGAATCAATCATTACAAATGTTCAAGAGCAAAAGGGATATTTTGTTTAGTTAAGGGCACTTCCTGTAAAGGAAGCCTTGTCTTCAATATTTTAGATGTCTGTATTTTTGGTTTTAGACCAGGTCCTTGATTCAAGGACTTTATATTTGGCATCTCTGGTTCTTTTGGGCCTGGTGCTGGTGCCTGGGGTGCTTTTTCTAGAATTAAAAGTCTGGTGTCAGGGGCATGTCCTTGTGTTGCGTTTTATGCTTTTTGGCACAGCCTACCCCTGTTTTCCAGCTTGCCCCAAACGAGTTGCAGCTACATTATTCTCTTCCTACTGTTAATGCTAGCAGAATTCTGTTCTAAGAAAGTGGACTTTTTTAAGTAGAAGGAAGCATGGAATCACCATCTTTCTCTTATAGACTTGAAAAACAGATATTTCATTGAATTTCACTAACCTCTACTTTGCTAATCCCAAGAGATTGTGTGTGTTTATATTAAATAAATGTGAATATATTTATAATTATATTATTAATATTATATATAAAATATTTATATATATATTTATTTTAAATATAGGTGTGTGTCTACATATCTATATCTATTTATCTACCTAGCTATCCTAAATACTTCTCCAATACATTCCCCAAGGGCTTATTGTTATTTACTTAGTGAATAACAGAGGAAGTGATGGGTAGAACTAGTTCTTGAACTTACTGGGAAAAAATAATGAAGTTGTAGCCAGAGAAGCAATGGCATACAGCAGAAAGAGTCACATTAAAAGGCCTGGATTCTAATCCCAGATCTACTATTTTTATAGTCTGAATTAATATGAGCAAGTCAGGAAGTTGGACAAAATAGTCTGAAAAGATTTTCCAGTTCCAACATTCCATACTTAATTGAAGTTTCATTTTCCTTTCTACTTTTAGTGGTTTGGGCCTCTCTATAGTTAGTTAAACCATTCATCTTGCCAGGTTGCCAGCAAGTACCCATTTGAAAGGCAATCATGAGACAAAGGAATTAGACTTAGTAGGTTTGGCCCTAGATAATAGATTCATGAAAAACAGGTAGAAAGTGAATAGGAAAATGTAGATTTGATATCAGGAAAATTTCCTAACAATTGGAGCCAAGTAGAATGATTGCTTCAAGAGGTGATGGCATCTTGCTTCTTGGAAGTCTTCAGGGGCAGGCTAACTAAACCACACTTGTTATATACATTAAAGGAGGATTCCTTTCAGGTATAGTTTGGATCAGATAGCCTTTGAGGTGCCTTCTAACTCTCAAAGTTTTTGATACTATGATTTAGCTGAAAGAGATTTTTTTCTTTTCTCCTCACAGTTTTATTCATCCCCTTTCCCCCTTCCCTACCAACTCTCTCTTCAGGGAGCCAATTCTCAAAATTGAATTGTCACTTTTCTCCTGGTCTTAGCTTTTACCTCTTTTTCATTGTGCTTGGTTTTAGTGAAAAAAAAAGGGAAGAGTTAGAGAGAGGAGGAAAGGAAAACACAAAGAGAGGAAAAGTTAGAAAGCGGGGAGGGAAGGAAAACTTGATAGAATAAGATGAGAGCAGCTCAGTCTATGACACCAAAGAAAATCTGTTGAATGGAATCCAATCTTTTATTTAACCTCCAGATCTTGGCTTCATAGCTGCCTCTATTGTGAAGAGAACACAAAGGGAGATGGCTCTGTCTCCCTCTGAAGAGGCTCAGAGAGCATTTTGAATTTCTCAGAAAAGGAATTTATGGCTCTTAAGTTCAGGCTTTCTCTGTATCTCTGAGACCTTGCGTCTCACTTCATGGGCATAAACAGGCTGATTTCTCAGCCATAGCCTATGAGCCTATGAGGAGTAGCACCCCACAAAGAGGTGAGGTGGTAAGCCATGGAGGCAAGGTGCTAACTATAGCAGACTATAGAGGATTAGGTTCCTTAGCTGTCATCTCTCACTTCTCTTTCTGTGTCTCTATCTCTGTCTCTCCTTTTTTTCTCCTTCTCCTTCTCCTCCTCCTCCTTCTCCTCCTCCTCCTCCTCCTTCTCCTTCTCCTCCTCCTTCTCCTTCTCCTTCTTCTTCTTCTTCTCCTCCTCCTCCTTCTCCTTCTTCTTCTTCTCCTCCTCCTCCTCCTCCTCCTCTCTCCTCTCCCACTCCTTTTCCCATTCTCCCTGCCCCCCTCTGTTTCTTTGTCTTTTCATCACTCTTTACTCTTTTTCCTTTCTCTGTAAACACAAAACTAAGTAGCCTAATCATCACGACTTCTAAGAAAACCCATAGTAGATAAAACTGAAGAAATAGGAAGAAGAAACAACCCCCACCCAGAAGCATCCCTGTTTTTAGTGAAGTGTCTTGTCAGAGAATTGTTGGGACCCCCTGACTGAACCAAATGTCTTTGTGGTGCTGACCATGACAAATTGCTCTTTTCTTCTTATAGAAGATATATCTATATCTATTTATAAATATACACATACATATACATATATACATATATATGTATCTATTAGGTGCCTTAGCCACTTTTTTGACAACTGAGGTAATCAAATGTTTGGGAGAGGATACTAACAAATGATGTCAATATCACTTGAAAATGTACAAAACATTTTTCTCAACCCTGGGAAATAGCGGAGGGCTTTATTTTCCCATTTCACAAATGAGCAAAATAGAACACAAAGAAATTAAGTGACTTGAAGATGGTCATGTTGATATAATAAGTGTCTGGGCTAGAGCTCAGTGGATCCAGGTCTTGTGACTCCAAATCTAGCATTCTTTCTAGTATGCCATGCCAAAATAATTCCTCCCCCCCCCCCACTCCTACTCCTTTCTCAGGGTTAACTTGGGCTCTCTGCCTAAGGAAGGAATAATTAACATGGAGATCCTGTCATTTCTTCTTTTGAAACTCTGGGGGAGGGACATATTTAAAGCACTGTGGTCTTAAAAGCAGCTACCATGTAGTCAGAAGCCTTTTAAATAAGGAGCAAGAAGACTGGTACATGAGCTGCCCAACCCATGTAGAAATCTCTTCTCCATTTGGTCCCTTATGAATACTTATAGGGATTCTTTCAGGGTTTTTTCCTGCCTCTGCTTTTGCTGGTAGTGTAGCTGATTTGGCTTGAATTGCTTCTCTATTTCACTCCCACCACTGGCATAGTTTTTTCTTGAAGGAGCTGGGGGATGGCTTGGAAAAGCCATTGCAGAAGGAGAGGAAATCCCTCTACTATATTATAAACTGAGCTTCCCAAGAAAGGAGCCAAGAAAAGAAGCTGTATTGGCTTTATAACCTTCCTTGCTCAGGTGATGATAGAGCTATCCTCAAAGAGACCCAAGTTCAGGGAAAGTGATCCCATCTTGTAGATAGTGGTATTTGTGGTTCAGGGGTTGGTTTCATGAATCACTTTCCTTTTATTATACTCAATTCTGACTAACCTTCAAGGCCTATAATCTGATATTTCTATCATTGGAATTTCTATGATTGTAATATCAATCAGAATGCCAATTCACCTGACACTAAGCATAGATTCTGTTATCACCAGTTCTTTTAAAAATACATTAGTGTTTTATTTGCTAATTCTTTTTTTATTAGGCAGTTAAGTGGGTCAGTACTTAGAACACAAGACTAAAATGAGGGAGACCTAAGTTTAAATCTTGCCTCAAATAATTTCTAGATATTGGTAACTTACTTAATTTTTGTTTGTTTCTTTCTCATCTACAACATGGAATAATAATAACACCTACCTCCTAATATTTGGTAAAGTAGTCTCCATAAATGCTAGCAGTTAATTACTATCACCAAATCATGACCTACATCTACACATCATTTTACAGCTTATAAAGTACTTCACATATTGATTTTATTGATCTTAACAATAATCAACTGTGGAAAATAGGTAGTAGAGATCTTATTATTTCCATATTATAGATGAGAAGTCAGAAGGTGAGAGAAGTTGACTTTGATATGATCTTATTTCTGTTAGTGGAGGGTTTTAGACATGTTGAGGGACTTTCATTGCATTGGATTCCTTTGTAACCTTAGCATTGCGAGAAAGAGACATCATTTTCTGGGAAAGAGAATGTTGACTAAAAGAATTGAATGAATGGGATGGGTGAAGCATAGATTAATAGGAAGAATTAGCACTTGAGCTCTAGGCTAGTGTTATTCCTGCTCTTTTTCTTCAGGATCAAGAACTATCATAGGTCAATGAAGGCTTTGAAAAGAGGCTCTGGGCTGAGGGATCCTCAGAATTGTAGTGGCTGTCAAGTTGGCTTGAATGCACTGTTTGGTGGGGGGTGTTGGAAAGAACTGTTTCTAGGGAGAGGTTATCTTGGTGAATTTGAGAAGAATCAAACACATTGTCATGGAATAATATTTCAGAGCTGTAAGGGTCTTTAATGGTCATCTGGTCCAATTCTTGCATTTTATAGAGGTGAAAAATGAAACCAGATAATTTGTTCATTATTCTATCTTTAGTAAAAGAATAATGGGTATTAGAATCTAATTCTCTTAGGCCAGGATTTTCCACTTCCATCGCACCTCACTATTTCCCCCCTATTCTTTCCCCCCCTCCTTGCTCTGTCTCTTTTTCTGGTATGTTTGTAGGGCAATGTTCAGTCCTAATATGGAGAGTGTGATTTGGCAAATACAGAAAGTGATTGGAAATTAGTGCATTCTGTAGCTCCTGCCAGCTGGCCGTGGGTAGAGGGAAGGTAGCAGCATGTATGTGGATGCATAGCAGGGCCCAATGTATATTGGTAAAATAATAAAGCAGGAAGAGCAGTGGAGGATTTTTTCCCTTTTTTATTTCAATCCAATCAACAAGCTTTTTTTTTTTTTTTTTTAAAGGGTATTGACTCTAAGATAACATAACTTTCTCACTGCTAAGTCATTTTTTGTCTGTCTTCAATTTCAGTTCACTCTGTTATTTTTGCTTTTCTCTTCTCCACACTAACCTTTTTGGGAGAGCTGGAAGGGTTCTTTGGAGTGGGAGGACTCTGACGTATTGTTCGTTACCTGCTATATTCCCTGTGTGACTAATAAGTGGTGCCCACAGTATGCTGCTGCTGTCTGTCTCTACATTTTCACACTTGGAAGCCAAGTTATGTGGTGAAGAGGATGTGGGAATGACTTTTGGGCAGTAGATTCCCAGAATGTTCAACCCATGTGCCATTACAAATTCTGAAGCTGGCATTGCTTTGAGATCCTAGAGAGTGGGCACTGCCTCTCCTGTTGGTTCTTTGTGGCAAGAAAGTCCTGTCCTTTTCAGAAGAGGTAGTAGTAGTAGGAACAACAATAATATTAATTCCTCACTTCTCTATAGTTGGGAATGAATAGAGGTTCTATTCCATAAACTAATAAATTTCCAGGAACAGGAAAATCTCAGAATGTCGTTAGGAATTAGAGAAATTCATTAAATGTGGAACATAGCATTTTCAAAAGGGAATAGGAAATAGTGGGAGAATGCAGAAGTAAAAGTAGGAAGTGTTGAATGCTAGAGTAAGGGTTTATATTTTGCAATGGGCTTGCCATAGTACCTTGCACATATACTTGAATACTTCAAGGATCCATGATTATATCTATTATGTATTCTCTCCATGGATACTGTTCAGACAATTCCTCTCCCTGCCATACCAGACCAATATACCTAACCAGATGGTTTTTATTATTTGCATTCAAAGAAAATTTATCAAGTACCTACTTGGTGTTGGACACTATGCTAGAGGATGGGGATACAAAACACAATTGAAACAGTCTCTGCTGTCAAGAGGTTTGCATTCTATTGAGGGAAATAACTTTTAAACTTATAAGTAAATACAAAATAAAACAAGATTGGGAAAGAGTGAGGGAAAACAATAGCAGTTTGGGGAATGAGGAGAAGCCTCATGTAAATTCATATGATCATAGATGTAGATTTGAAAGGATCCTAGAGCTAGTAGTTGAGGTGGGTCTTGAAGGAAGCAAGGAACTTTATTGGTATGGAGCTGAGGCAGTTGAACATCTCAATTGTGTGGGATGCTGCCAGTGCAAAGTCATAGAGGTAGAGAGGGGAAATGGGGCACTGTATGTCAAGAACAAGATGGTCAGTTTGACAAGATCATACAGCAGAAAGAGCCTCATGTGTTAGGAGACTGGAAAGGTAAGTCATGTCCAGATCATGAAGGGCTGTGAAATCCAAACAAAAGAGTTTGTATTTTATTGTAGGGGAAGAAAGAAGGCACTGGAATACATTGAGTAGGGTAGCTGACATTGGTCAGCCCTGCACTTAAGGAAAACCTGAAGATTGAATATAGCAGACCTTCTGGGAATGAACTTCTTATATTTAGTCTGATCCTTGGATGACAGACACACAGATCATCACAAGACCCAGGACCAGTTTTTCCTACTTGCTAGGGTCTTTTGAAGTTTGCCTTCTCCTGGCATTACTATAGAAAATCTAAGGTCTCTTTTGTTCTAGGATAATATGGAGATAGCACATAGCAGGAGCTTAATAAATACTTGTGATGGAATAAACCAGATCTTACTAAATATTAAACAAAATCAAAACTCAATTTAACCTGTGGGTTTCTCAGGGACAGGAAGTGTCCTATATATTTTGATGTTCTTCACATTTTTCCAGTGCAGGGTCCTGGACATAATAAATACTAAATACAGATATTCATCTGCGGAAAAAAAAGAAATGAAAAGAGCAGTAGTGATTGGGAATGAAGAGAGGGCCTTGAGCATGTAAGGAACAAAATTATTCTATTCTCAATTCAGATAGCTCTTCCCTTGAGGAAACTTGTTGTATAGATGTTAAGGTCATAAACCAAATACCACCATTTCACTAACATTTTGACAAGGGCATTTATGTGCCAGCCAGATACTTATGGAGATAGAACATGCAGACATGATGACACCATGTATCCAGTGGTGGCTGAATTGAATTTTAGGCAAAATATCTAGAAAAAGGCTTTTGCAAGCCAAACTTAAAAGAAGATAACAACCATCATAGAATTGCATATGCAGAGGGGATGAATAGCTTACAAATAATAATAACTTACTTTGCTCAGAGGTAAATTGTAACAATTTATACCATCTGTGACTGATTAGCTCAGTGGATTGAAGTACAGGACTAATGAAGCCAAAGTCATTGCTTTAGTTCAATGTAGTGGGTGGCCAATCAGCTTATTTTTTATTTTATGACCATTACCAGCATTTTGTTACAAAGGGAAGCAGGTGAGAAAGTGTGTATTCTCAGGGTAGCTCATCTGTTCTGCTGGCAACAGAACCGAAAATTTGTAAAATAGTTGGTCATCTCTCTTACATATGACAGATAATGTGTTCGATAGAGTCTTTCTCTCTTTCACCTGGGAATGTAATTGTTGAGAGAGAATTCTGTAATTTGATAATTCATCTGCATTTTTCAAAGAGAGCTTGTGTGATGCTCCATGGACTAGCATGTTTCTATAGTTATTTGGAGAGAAAGATTAAGTGCCTGTCTTCTTTCTCCAGGTTGGTGACCAGGTGGAGGGGTTTGACTGGCATCTTATCAACAATGCTGCTGCCATTCTGACAACAGGGGAAGGAAAGATTTCAAAGTCTAGTGAGCATTCATGCCAAAGTGTTATGGCAACCAAGTTAAGGATTTTCATCAGAATTGTGGTCGTCATGGCCAGTTAGATGAAAATAATGACACTAGTATAAACCTATCTAGTAAGAATGAGGTCCGTTTCTCCTTTGTTGTAAGGTCTCTTAAGAGCAAGGGTCATGCCTTATATTTGTTTGGATTTCCTGAAGCATGTAACCCAGCACAGGACTGAGTATCCATTAAGAGTTTTAATAAAATTACTCATAATTTTTATGAGGTACCCATAGTCATGGGACTTAGGTTCGGATTCTGAACTTTCTTGTCTTTGTCACCTTGGGCCTCTATGGGTCTATTTATTTATTTATTGATGACTCTTAATCATGCCTCAAAACACAGACATGTGAAGACTTCCCTTCGTGGAATGGATATAAGAACAGCTTGTTTCACCTGTCATGAAGGTGGCTGAACTGTGCTTTGTCAAACATCAAAGACTGCAAGATCATCTGATGCATCCTGGATATTGCCATTCCTTTTGACTTTTGTCTTGTCACTGGGCTTTGATGATTCTGGAATAGAGAGTGAGACTGACAATTTTGTGCATCTCTATCTCACTTAAATCCAATTCATGTACAAGTCTAAGACATTATTCTTGTAATGTCATTGATCTTCTTCAAAAACAAAGGACAAGTAACAACTCATCTGGAAAATGAATGTGTTGGATTCATTGACTTCTAAGGTTTTATTTAGTTATAAATCTTTGATCCTAATGAAGGTGATAGAACATGCATGTACAGAACTGTATGGACCTTAAGAGGAAGTGCTATAGCGCAATGCAGTTTAATTAACCAGACATCAGGAAGCATTTATAAAGCTCCTACTGTATACCAGAAACTGAGATTAGGATTAGATTAGAATAGATTAGGAATAGAAAGACAAAAATGAAACAGTTCCTGACCCTAAGGAACTTATATTCTCTCAGGAGAGATTATATTTATATAATTATATCCATTATATATTACATCTATCTCTATCTCTCCATGTCTATATCAATATCTACAAAATAAAATAGAGACCAAAAATTCTGGGTTCTAGACATTACTTAGACAAAATCCTTCATTAAATCCTTGGGTTTCATTGTTCCTTCTGTAAAATAAGGGCTTTTGGTTGGACTAGATGATCTTTAAGATCTCTTCCACTAATAATATTTTGTAGTTCTCAGATTCTGTGATCTCCAATTTCTCCAAATCATTTCAAAAGGGTATTGTAGACTATTAAGAGCATAAAAGTGTCTTATGTTTGTGCATTGCTTTATGCCTTTCAGAATTCTTTCACATATATCATATGTGATCCTGCAACAACACTATGAGGTAGATAAGATGGCTCTCATGACTCCCATTTTGTAGAGGCAGAAACTGAGAACATGGTATTTTCATTAGTGGCACACAGCAGGTCACTGGTACAGTTGGGACCTGGGCACATAAACAAACATTTAACTAAGTGCTATTTATTCTAGCACAAATAAAGTGTGGTGTTTTGCATGTTGTCCATGTTTAATTGAGCCTTGTTGAATGAGCGTGATCCAAAGAGAGATAAAAAATCCAGATTTATTGAATCGTACGCAGGCCTTGAAGAGCTCCAGGGAAGTCAGAAAAGATTTGATAGTCTTAGAATCATAGAACTTTGACCAAGAAAGGATCTGAGGGATTATTTTCCATTTTACCTCATTTTATAAATGAGTATATTTGGCTCCATAGTAGTGAAATGATTTGCCCTAATCCTCTATCAAACCTGTGACAGTCATATTATCAATGAGTTTCTTATTAATTAAATCTCTTTTTAAATACAAATATGTGATTACCTTCTTAGTATCTTTGAATATTTCTATCCTTGAATCTCCCTTGCTGGAGAGGGTCTCAAAGAGAGTCTAAGCCCTGTCTTAAGCTTAAATTTTCCCTCTTCCCCTACCATTCAGTAAGATACAGAGGCTAATCAGGAGAACAAACTCATGACTGATGATAAATACCAGGTAGCTTAGGGTGAAGTAAGTTAGGGGGTACAGTGGATTTGGAATCAGTAAGATTCAAGTTCAAGTCTTACCTCAGACACTTATGAATTGTGAGATTCTGGAAAAATCACTTAAAAATAGCTTTGTATCCTGTTTTTTTCATCTGTGAAATGGGAACAATAATTTTACTTCCCTTTCAACATTGTTTTGAGGTTCAAAGATAACACATGTAAAATACTTTGCAAATCTTAAAACACTATATAGATGCTAGCTATTTATTAATTATTATTATTATTTATCATTATTGTCTAAAGTGATAGACCCCTAGCCTTCTATTGTTGGCTATTAAATACATCTTTTGCAAAACTAATTGTGGTTATTGTTTTGGGTTAACTGTATTCTGACACCAGGTACAAGAACCTTCTTCCTTTCTCATTTCCTGAATATTAGTTATATGTAAATAATGTGTAGACAGTTTAACCTCCATTCCATCAGGGCATATGAACATCTGGAAAGTGAATTTGTTTTGTCTCTCTTGGACTTGCCTCATCCAGGGCAAATATCCCATTGTTTGTAATGCTACTGCTGGGCTTAAAAAAACATTAATGAAAATGAGAACTCTCCAGGGTGCTGTAGGATGCATGGCTGCCAATAGAGCTAGAACTATTTGCAACTAGAATAGGTAGACTCGGGAAACAATGAGCTCCCTATCATTGGAGGTCTTTCAGCCAAGGTTAGACAACCATCTTTTGGAGTAGAGATGATTTATGCTTCAGATATGGGTAGGTCTTTCCACCTCTGAAAAGCTGATAATTCTGTGCTTTTAATAGAAGAAAGGCCCATTTCTATGATCTGTTCTCCTGTACCCTTTATCTGTAATTGGATTTTGCCTGCATGCTGGTGATTGGATAGCATGAGAGTGTCCCACTTGGAAGTCTCAGAGCATGGACTTTGATCTATGAATACTTACTGATGATCACAGTTCCATCATCTAGGACTCTAGAATTTTCAGTGGTTGTTTTAGCTTTTGCAACACAGGGAGTCTGTTCAGACGGAACAGGTAGCATCTGTCATTTAGGACTATTTGTCCAGAGCCTCCAACATGTAAATAAGCCTTGAGAATGATTATCTATGAATAGTTAATATGAGAATGGAACTAAAGCACAATCTTAGACATAGCAGCTGATCTAAAGCCTCATTAATGCATCTAAATGAGGGATCCTGTATAATGATGCCATCCTGCTTACTGTTTTGTGATTTAATGCCATTGCAAAGGTTTCTTAAGAAACAGAGCTCTTCCATCTTACTTTCCTGCTCTCTGCAGTTGAGCACATGGCACTGGCATTATTCCAGGGTTATTTGGTGACTTTATTTGAGGGAGGCAGGAGCCATTCATATATGATAGGAAGAACCCTATTCTGATTATGAAGAGACATGGATTCCAGAATTAGTTCTGCCTGGGGTTGTCTATCATGCTCATAGAGGACCAAAATAATATCACTGTGTTGGGATCAAAGTGCAAGATGTTCCTCTGGGGCTAATCATACCAGTATGAGTGCAGAAGACTCTGCCACATAGTCCATGTGAACATTTGGAGTGGAGATGTCTCTAAACTTGTGCATCTTATGTTTATTTTGAAAAATTCCAATTCTGCTTTGCATATAGAACATGGTACTTTCTTTGATGTGAGCATACTATTCTGATTAATCCTGTACTAGTATCTTCTATGCCTCACTGCTGAAAATTTCTTCAGAGAGACCTTGAGAGTGTGACCTTGAGAGTGTACTTGTTTTGCTTCTGACCTCCATGTGAGCACTTGACTTACATAAGTTCTCCATAAAATACTCTTTTAGTCAAATGTATTTTTGACATTTGAATGTGGCCAGCTCATCTGACTTGAACTCTCTGTAGTAGAGTTTGAATGGTTAGCTGTTCAATTCAAGAAAGGTTCTCAGTATCTGCTACCTTGTCTTGCTAGTTGCTGCTCAGGATCTTTCTAAGGCAATTCAAGTGGAAGTGATTGCTTGCTGTCATAGCAGTGTTACATTTTCCAGTTTTCAGAGTCATTCAACAATGAGGTTAACATACCAGTTCTGTAAACCTTCAGTTTGGTAGGCAGTTTAATATTTCTCCTCTCCCGCACTTTATTTTTTTTCTTTTTTAAAAATAGTATTTCATTTTCTCCTCATTTACACATTAAGAAAAATTTTAGCATTCATTTTTATAAGGTTGAGTTCCAAATTTTTCTCTCTCTTTCCTTCCTTCCTGTCTTCTTGAAAATAATAGGAAGTTTATATATGTAAAAGAAAAAACAGATCAAAAGGAGAAAATACATGAGAAAGAATAAAGTAATAAAAATATACTTTAACTTACATTTATTGTCCCATCAGTTTTTTATCTGGATATGGATAACATTTTCCTTTATGAAACCTTTTTCTTTTCTTAGATCATTGTGTTGTTGAGAAAAACTGAGTCAGTCATAGTTGACCATCACACAATGTTGCTGATACTGTATACAATAATCTCCCAGCTCTACTCATTACACTTTGCATCAGTTCATACAAGTCTTTTTAAACTTTTATGAAATCTGCTTGTTCATCATTTCTTTATTGTACAATAGTATTCCATTACATCCATATATTATAGCCATTGTTCAGCCATTCCTCAATTTGTATTCCCTCAATTTTCAATATTTTGCCAACATGAAAAAGGAATGCTATCAATGTTTTTGTACATGTAGATCCTTTCCTATTTTTAACTATCTTTTTGGAATACAGATCTGCTAAAAGTATCAAAGGATATTCACAGTTTGGTTGCTCTTTGGGCCAATTTCCACATTTCCCTCCAGAATGGTTGGATCAGTTCACAACTTTACCCAAAATGTATAAGTATCCCAATTTTCTCATGTCCTTTCCAATATTGATCACTTTTTGTCATATTGACCAATCTAATAGGTGTGAGGTGGTATCCCAGAGTTGTTGTATGTGCATTTCTCTAATCAACAGAGATTTAGAAAATTTATTCCTAATTTTGATAGCTTTGATTTCTTCTTTTGAAAACTGCCTGCTCATACTCCTTGACCATTTGTCAATTGCTCTCCCATACTTTCTGTTGGAACCCCCAAACAATGAACTAGCTCTGGCAATGCATACATCATTCTCATCATTTTTGTGTGTATCCCTGGAAATTATACTGCCAAAATAAGTGAACTTATCAACAGCATTCAAAAATTTCTCATTTACTGTAATTGATGATTCTACATGTGAAGTGCTGGATGGTGGAGAATATCTGTTTTCTTGGTATTAATTGTTCGAGCAAAATTAGCACAAGGGGAAAATAATTTATCTATACTCCATTGTATCTCACCCTCAGAGGCTATATTGAATACATAATCATCTTCAAAAAAGTCATGTATCAATTCTTTTTTTCAATTCACTTTAGTCCTGATTTGTAGCCTTTTCAAGTTAAACACTTTACTGCTGACCTTATGCCATTTTTGTCCCTGTTGAAAGTATCTAACAACATCATTGAAAACATCATATTAAATAAGCATGGGTACAACCACACAGCTCTGATTCACTCCCTTGGTGACTGGAAAAGTGTGAAAGCATTGTCCATTATCCAGAACCTATGTAAGCCGGCTATCATGAAATGACGTGCAATACTGATGAAATTCTCTGGATAACCAAATTTTGCCAAAATTTTCTCTAAGCCCTCATTATAGACAGTGTCAAAGACCTTAGATCATGAATGTTGTATATTGACATATTCTGCTTCTGGCATCTCTCCTGGAATTGTTCAACAGCAAACACTATATTGATCATTTCTTGCTCTTTCTGGAGCCACACTGGCTCACAGGTAGATGCCTTCCAAGTGAAGGAGGACTCTGGCAATAATTTAGCTGGAAGGAACTGAGAAAGAGACTCCTCTTTGTCACAGGACAACCCATTTCCTTATTCTTTGTGGAAATAGACAGTGGAGGTAGCCTTGAAATTCTGGAGGATACCCTGTTGTCATATAATCCAGATGATTTCACTCAACTTTCATATAATCATAAAATCTATCTTGTAAATCTCAGCTGAAATAGAAACAGTATGAGACATCTTGCCACATGAGAGAAGCCTAATGTCATTCAAAACCTCTTCTTTACTGGGAAAGTCATCTAGAGAGTAATTGATTTCAATCTGAAGTGTATGATCAGTGGCATCCATTTTGGTTGATGATGGTCAGTTGAGCATGCCCATCTCTCCAGGATCATGAATTCATCCTTAATCAATGTGGCTCCATTAGCACTAGTAGTTGAGAGGTATTATAAGTCTTTGGCACATAAATAACTTTCAGGGCATCATAAAAATGCTTTGGTTTGTTACTCTTAATATAAAATCATTTTATTTGCCTTCTTACTGAGTCAAGAATCATACATCTCACCAAGATTTGCTTGTATTTTACTTTTGGCGGAATTAAATGTTGTCTTCTTAGAGATGAAGTTTTCATTCTTCATTTGTAGCTTCTCAATTTCCCCATCATTTTTGTCAAATCAATCTTGGTGTTTGTGAGTGTTCTAGCCCAGATATACAAATGTGATCCACATCAAATCTTTGAAAGCTTCTTATTCTTTTATTGGCTTGGTTTTCCACATTTTCCTCCAAGTTAATAACAAACTCTTCACCCACTAAGAATCATTCTAATATGTTGACATTCAGTCTTCTGGTAGTCCTCTTGCCTAGATGCTGCTTTTGATGAATATTAATATTTAGCTTGGAGAGATTCAGTCTATGATTGGTCCAGTACTTTGGCACACATTATTTTTGTCATACTTACATCATGTCTCTTCTCCTTATAATGATGTAGTCTATTAAATACCAGTGTTTGCTATGAAGGTACATCCATGAAGTTTTATTGTATTAAATGGAAGATAGTGTTAGTGATGATGTTATGAGCCACACAAATCTTTGCTAGTGAGTGACTGTTGATGATGGTGTTTCTGACTCCTTTCCTTCCAAGCCTTTCTTTTCATGTCAGATAGCCTTTGCATACTCTGATATTCATGTCAAACAGAATTGTAAGATTGGCCTTTTTTTTCACATTGATGATGAAGGTCTCCAGGTATTCATAAAATTTGACTTTGACTTCATATGGGTTCATCATGGAGGGAATATATACATGGCCTGCTTTCCACAGCAAAGATACCACTTTGTGGTCAACGCACGCAAACACAAATACACAATATTAATATACAATATATGTAATATACAAATTTTTGCAAAGATGATTCCACTGACCATCGTTATGCAGAATAGGGCATCATATGGTGGCTTGGTACTTCCCTGTGTGTGGCAATAGCATTGTCACAATCTTATCATTCACTCCTTTGGGAACACATTGATTAGATTAGTTTTGATTGCAAAATCTGCACCAGATTCATGGTACTCCCCATGGCCTCTGTAGAAAACGATGTATGCAGCTCTAACTTTAGTAAACTGGCCTTCATATGCCAGCCTTATTTCACCTAGGGCTGCTATTTGGATGTGACACCTGATGGGTTCTCTTGCAACAAGAACTGTTTCTGGTCTGCTGGATTTCTTGTTTTTCATAATTATGCACCTATTCTGCATACCGATGGTCAGTGGAATCATCTTTGCAAAAATTTGTATATTACGTATATTGTATATTAATATTGTGTATTTGTGTTTGTGTGCGTTGACCACAGAGTGGTATCTTTCCTGTGGAAAGCAGGCCAGGTTTAAATTAGGTGAAACAGGCAATCTTTAGGGCACCTTTCTTAGCCCTAACTTCATATCAGGAGGTGAACAGTTCAGTCCTTTAAAAAGGCTGCTTAGACATCTAGAGGGTTGCTGAGTCTCATTGCTGTTTCAGTTTAATAAAAAGAAGATCCTTTGTCCTGGTATGCCTGTGTGTAGAGTTGTAACTACAATTCCCAATGTATCTATGTCTGCTTTGTCATTTCCTCATCACTACCAGGTAACTATGCGGTAGGTAAAAATGGTAAAATGGGATAGGGGATGATGTCTTTTGGCTCATGCATAAATTGGATTTAAATGAAGCAAAGGTGAGTGAAGTCACTCTCTCTTCTGGTGGTTTCAGAGTCCTGGGGCAAGACAAAGATCAAGACAACTGATGTTTTCTGGGGATACAATTGATGACCTTGATATCTTCAATGTTTAAGCAAACTTTAAGTACTCCACAGTATCTGCTTTTGCTGCCTTGATGACCCACTGTTGTAAATTATTCACATCCACCTGTTCTTTCAGGGAAGTCTTCACATGCTTGGGATAGATTACTCCTCCCTAACTCACTGATGGACTTGAAACCTGGCAGTTACACTCAACCTGGTTCAAGTTACATTGCCATCTGCTTTAATGGCTAATCAGGGTTTGATCACTGTATATGCCATAGGTTCTTAGTGAGAGTTGAATGGCAGATAAAAACTAATGATGGAAAGTAGCTCTTAAAAGAGCTAAGCAGCCTTCACACCAGAGGTGCTAGTCTTTTGTGAACACCCATACACTCCTTTGGTTCTGTCACTAACTAGCTGTGTGATTTTGCATTAATATTTTTTCTTTTCTGAACTTCAGTTTCTTCCTTTATGAAACAAGGGGGCTGGAGTAGTTGAAGTTCCCTTTTGGATGTAATACTCTGTGACTCTGGAACTTAATGATGGCAAATTTGAAGAAAAATTAATTCTCTACCATCTTCATAAATAAAGGGATAAAAAAAAGGTAGTGATGGGGAGTGACATTCCAAATTGAATATAGAGAGTGAATGTATGTGTCAAAGCAGGGCATGTGTATGGAATAGTGAAGAGATTAGACTAAGTGAGGATTCAGATTTATCTACTATGGTAGAAAAGATTAGAGTAGAAGATTGGGGCCATATTGTGGAGGTTCATGAATGCCACATTAAGAGGTTTGGAGTTTGTGTCTAAATCTGCTCTTACCATAACAGGTGGTCTTTTAGAACAATAAAATGACAGTGAATTAAGTAAAAAGCTACAAATTGTCTTGGTATGCCTGTGTGTAGAGTTGTAACTAAAATTCCCAATGTATCTGTGTCTGCTTTGTCATTTCTTCATCACCACCAGGTGACTATATAAAATGGGATAGGGGATGATGTCTTTTGACTCTACAAATTGACATGATTTTAAAATGGGGGAGATAAACTGAATAGCAAAATACTGTCAGAATGATTGCTGAGGGATGCCATAAAAGTTTCATTCTAGATAACACATTCAGTGATACCTGCAAATTATCTTTTTTTTTCCTCTTAAAACGTGGATAACATTTATCTCTGTGTTTGGGGACAATAGGTACAAACACTCTCATTATTTATCTGTATCCTTCTTGGAATGGATGATTAATTATTGTACTGTCAATTCTTTTTACATTTTAAAGCACCTAGTATGTGATCAGTAAGAGCTAGTCTGGTTTAATGAATGGAGTTTGAATTTAAAGTCAGTGTCTGGTGGTTATTAACTGTGGTTGTTAACAGGACTGACAAGTCACCTAACTTTTTAGTTGTTATATAGCTCTCTGAGATATTAAAGCAACCTGTAAAACAGCAGCCAGTCTACATCAGTGGAAGATATTTTCATTCTAGTATCATAGGTCTGGACCAAGAAACCCAATACATGCAATGCAATGTGTTAGAATCTAGGCAAAGATAAAAAATGCACAATTCCTTCTCTTAAAGTATGTATAATTTTGTAAGATGGGTGAGTCAAACACACATATAACTACTAGACAAGTTAAAATATGATAAGTACATAGAAGAGGTTTGGAATGCCCCAAGATATTGGAAGAGGAAAAGAACATTGGGGACTAGCTTCAGGGATCAGGAAGTCTCATTTAGGTTGTATCTTGAAAGAAGAAGTTTTTCAATAGGCAGAAATTCTAAGGAATCTATTTCAGGAATAGTAGTTTGTATCAATGCCTAGAGGAGCAAGTTAAAATGAAATTGGAAAATGGAAAGTAGTAGTTCAGTTTGGCTAGGGTGTAGAGATCTCAAAGGAAATGGCATGGCATATGTATGGAAAGGTAGCTTTCACTCAATTTTTGGAGGGCCTTGAATGCAGGGCATTTAGGAACCACTGAAGGTTTTTGATGTGACTAAAAGCCTGTTGTGAAGGATGAATTGAAGAGAGAAGAGAATGGAGCCTGTGAGAGCAGTTAGAAGGTTATTTCAATAGTGCAGGCAGGAAGTAATGAAGGCTTCAATTAGAATGGTGTTGTAATAGGAATAGAAAGAAAGGAGACTGGAGATAGAGCAAAAGTAGAATTGATAGAATTTTTTAAAGTAATATACTTACATTTCATTCTTCAAGGATTACAAAGTACTTTTAAAATTAAAAAAAAAATTAAGCAAAAATTATTTGCAGTTGGCAGGGCAAGTTTTACTACCCTTGATTTAAATAGGTGTAGAACCTGAGGCACAACTAATTCAAGGTTCAAGCAGGTAATAATAATAACTATGTTAAATTTAAAAATAACTTTACTCCTTTCCAGACTATGCTGTGTGCTTTATGATTATTATCTCATTTGAGCCTCACTAGAACCTCAGAGATAAGAAACTGGGTAAGATAAGTGACTTGCCCAGAGTTACATGATTAATGTTTAAAGTACTCTGTCCATTGTGCTACCTAGCTAGCTGTAAATGTCCTAGATAGGATTAGCATTTAGGGAATAATTGTGTTTAACCTTCTTTTTTTGGTATACTATGTTGCTTCTTTGACTAGGAAGGGGGTAAAAAGACATAATAGTCAAAGAAAACTTAGTTTTAGAACCTGAGTGATTGTAAGGATGCTATCAACAGAAATTAGGAAGGTTTGAATAGGATAGCATTTTAAGAGGTTGTTAGTGTGGTATGGAGATGGAGTTCATGGAGTTCAATTTTAGACATGTGAAGTTCATTCTATATAAATGTACCTCTCCTAATTTATCATTACCAACCAATGGATCCTGAATGCTACTTCTTTTTTATTATAACTTTTTATTGACAATACATATGCATGGGTAATTTTTTACATTATCCCTTGCACTCACTTCTGTTCTGACTTTTCCCCTCCCTGCCTGTACCCCCTCCCCTAGATGGCAAGCAGTCTTATATATGTTAAATATGTTATAGTATATCCTAGATACAATATATGGGTGCAGAACCGAACAGTTCTCTTATTGCACAGGAAGAATTGGATTCAGAAGGTAAAAATAACCTGGGAAGAAAAACAAAAATACAAACAGTTCACACTCATTTCCCAGTGTTCCTTCTCTAGGTGTAGCTGCTTCTGTCCATCATTGATCAATTGGAATTGAGTTAGATCTTCTCTTTGTCGAAGAAAGCCACTTCGATCAGAATACATCCTCATACAGTCTCATTGTTGAAGTATATAATAATATCCTGGTTCTGCTCATTTCACTTGACATCAGTTCATGTAAGTCTCTCCAAGACTCTCTGTATTCACCCTGCTGGTCATTTCTTACAGAACAATAATACTGAATGCTACTTCTTAATAGAGAGGGTGGATATACATTGAGCTGCCCAGATTCCCTCTTTGATTCTTCTTGTTAATTGGGACAGATATATACATACTCATACAAACATGTGAACTGGTTATGTCATAATAGAGAAATTTATGACCATGGGTTAGAGAAGAACTTTTCCACTTATTTGCATAGAGGTGTAGTATATAATGGGTTATTTTTTAAAGTTAAATTTGTGGATGACATAAATTGAAGAGAAGTAACTAACATTTTGGATAACATAATCAGGAGTGAACAACATCTTATTAGGTTTATACTATTAAGTTGAATCTAATAAAGCTTGATTTACTAGGGATAAGTATATAAATTATAAACTTGTTATATTTGTCTTGAAAATATTATTTTCACAAATAGAAGATGGGAGAGGAATAGTTAAGCAGTAGTTCTGAAAAAGATCTGGGGGGACGAGTTATAGTGGACTTCAAGGTTAATATCTTATCATTATAATATGGCAAAAGTAGCAAATATGACCTGCTATATAGAAATTTAGAGTTCTGAATGAGATAAATAAAAAAGCCCATTGTACTCTGCAACGATTGAACCACTTTTGGAGTGTTTGGTTACGACTACCAAGGACATGTAGGAACTGAGAGCATTCTTAGGAGGGTAACCTGAACGGTGTAGAGTTTTGAGATGATACCTTAATAGTACTGGTTGAAGCAATCAATGATTTTTAGCCTGGAGAAGATAGAATTTAATGATATGATAGCAATTTTCAAGTATTTGAAGGGCTGTCTCATGACCCAGAATTAAGCTTGTTATGTTGATCTCAAAGTACAGAGACAAAAATAATGGATAAAGGTTGCAGAGAGATTTGTACTCAATGTAATAATAATAATAATAATAAACCTCTGCATAATTAGAGCTGTACAAAGCACTGTTTTGGTAGGCTATGGATTCTTTCTCTTTAGAAGTCATTAGGCAAAGGCTAATTTTGTTCATTATATTGTAAAGACCATATTTATTAAGGTAAATAGGTGGTCCTGCTCAGAATTAGTAGTTCTCTGAAGCTCCAACAACATAACAAGATGCTGAAGTTATAGAAGAAATACATTGTTCTTCATATTGGGCTTTATCTAGCTAGTCTTATGCCTGCAATTAGAATCTACCACTTAACTTTATTTACACAAATAATAAAATTATGTCTTAGACTTTATAATGCTTAAAGTTACAAAAGGCTATACATATGTTATATCATTTGATACAACAGCCCCTTTATATAGCTAGGGCTATTAATGTTGATCTCATATTGAACAAGAATATGGAGAAATGGAGAGAATAAATGATTTGTTCCCAAGATCTCACAATTAGCAATTGTAATATTTCTACTTGAACCTGTCTGTATTCAGAGACCAGCACTCTGGTCATTGAGAGGCAATAATTGAATTAATAACCAGTGTTATTGATCAGTATTATTACCACATGTGCGAGTATGGGAAAACTACTTTATTTCTATGAATTTCAGTTTCCTTATCTGTAAAAAGGAGTTGGATTAGATGTCCTCAAAGGTTCCTTCCAACTCTAAATCTATGATAGAAGCCACTGTCAGATTTGATTCAATGGACCCAGAATATTCAATATTTCACTAGAAATGCTATGTACAGCAAGAAGACAAGAAAAAAAATGAAGAAATATAAACTAGGCAATGAGAAAAGAAAATTATTATTCTTTGCAGATATTCTTAGAGAATCCTAGAATCAACTAAAAAATAACTGAAATGATGAACAACTTTAGCAAAGTTTTAGCATACAAAATTAAGCCATATAAATTATTAGCATTTCTACATTACTAACAATATCTAGCAGGAAGAGATAGAAAGAGATGTTCCATGTAAAATAAACTTCAGACAGTATAAAATATATGTAAGGCTATCTGGCAGGATGCACTTGGGAATTTTTTGAGTAGAATCACAAAGCACTTTTCACAAAATAAGTCAGGTCTAAACACATGGAGAAATAGTAATTGCTCATAGGTAGCCTGAGCCTGCATAATAAAAATGACAAATTGTCTTATTCAGTGCCATACCAATCAGACTACCAAAGGATTATTTTGTAAGGGTAGAAAAAATAATGGCAACATTTATCTGGAAGAACAAAAGGTCAAGAAAATCAAGGGAATCAATGAAAACATGTTAAGGAAAGCACCCTAGAGATATCAGATTTTAAACTATCATACAAATCATAAATCATCAAAACAATGTTTTTTATCTCATTTGGCCATTAATTTTCAAGTAAGGGTAAGTTTTATGATCAAACAATAAATAGAGAGGATCATAGGAGAAAAAATGGATAATATTGATTACATGAAATTAAAAAACATGGCACAAATAACACTAATGTAAATAAAATTAGGAGGCAAATAGGAAACTGGGGAAGGGAAAGCTAAAACATTTTACAGCAAGTTTCTGTTGAAGGCCTCATTTCTCAAATGTATAAAGAACCGAGCCAAATTTTTTTAAAAATAAGAATCATTCTCCAATTACTAAATGATCAAAGGATACCAACAGGCAATTTTCAGAAGAAGAAATCAAAACTACCAACAGTTATATGATAACATGTTCTAACTCACTAACAAAGGAATGCAAATTAAAACAATTTTCAGTTACTGTCTTCTACCTATCAGATTGATTAACATGACAGAACAGATGCTGAAAGAGATGTGGAAAAATAGGTACACCAATGCAATGATAGTGGGATTGTGAATTGATCCAATCATTTTAGAGAGCAAGTTGGAACTATGGGCAAAGGGTCAAAAAACTCTGTGTACCCTTTAATTCAGCAATATCATGACTAGTTTTGTCTAAAGAAATGAAATAAAAAAGAAAAAGGACTTGCATACAAAATATTTATACCAATTCTTAAGTCTGGGTGGCAACAAACTGAAAATCAAGGGGGTAAGCATCAATTACAAAAGGCTGAAGAGATTGTGGCATATGCTTTTGGTGGAACATTGTTGTGCTATAGGAAATGATGAACAGGACAGTTTTAGAAAAACATGTGAAAACTTAACATGAACTCATGACAAATGAAGTGAGCCTAATCAGGAGAACATTGCACATTGTAATAGCAGTATTGTAAGGATAATTAACTGGGAGACACAGATACTCTGATCAATACAATGATCCCCAACAATTCCAAAGTATTCATTATGAAAAAATGCTATCTACTTCCAGAGGGAGAACTGATGACCTTTGAATACCAATTCAAGAATACTTTTTAAACTTCCTTCCTTTCTCATAACAGGGGTAATATGGAAATATATTTTGCTTGATTTCACATGCATAATGGGTATCATATGGCTTGCTTTTCAATAAATAAAGGAGAGGCTATAGGAAAATGGAAAATTTGGACCTCAAATAAAGAATGAATATTAGAAATTAATAAACATCATAAAATCAGAACCCAAACTCTTAACCAGCAGGACAGTCTCCTATTGTCAAGGTTCAAGAAAATAAAAAACTCAACAGTCTTATTGACAATCTTATTCTCCCTAACACAGCTAAATGTCTAACTTGCAGAGCTTTTATTATCAGGTGCAGGTGCTATCTATCTTCAGAAAAAGTCTTTCTGGAATAATAAACTAGTGACAACATATGCTGTTGTGTTTAAGGTGTGCATTGGATATGAAGCCCTGAGTTCAAATCTGACCTCAAACACTTATTATCTGTGTGACCCTGGGTAAATCACTTAACCTTTGCCTTAGTTTTCTCAATGCAAAATGGGGATAATACAGGACTGTATGAGTAGCAATGAAAGTTTTTGTGCTTAGCACAAAACAGGCACTATATAAATAAATGCTCATTCCCTTTCTTCTTCTTCCTTCCCCCACTCTTGGTCTCTATTATTTTTTCGTACCAACTACTGGCCCATTCTTTTGCATCATATACATATTTACTGTAAGTTCCATTTCCTTGGTATCTGGCATGACCTTGGAGGAAAACAATTTCATGCACATAATAACATTTGGAGTTTTCATATGAGTCCCTCACAAAAATTCTTGGTAAATGTTATTGCAAAGTTATTTGTGATCCCACTAGAATAGGAGAAAAGAGAATAGAAAAGGTATAGGCAACTGGATCTTATTATACTTATTTTGCAATTGAAGAGAATAAGGTGTGCTTAGAATTAGGACAGAACCTGAAAAATGACCTGACATTCTGGAACCTTCAAATAATCTCAAGTAATTTTTCTTAATAGCTTAGTTTTTCTTTTCAGATTTTCAAGTACAATTACCATTCACAACTAGCACCTAAAACATATTTGTCTATTGGAGAGTCCATTCAGATCCTTTGATGAGCCTTAAGGATAATAGCTCAGAAATCATTTAATAAGATCTTGGCCATTTGATCAGACAGACTGCTTTTTCCATTTATTTGTTGCTCTGCATTCAGCTTACACTTTTCCTTTAAAACAAATAAAAAGTGATATAAAAGTAAGTTTGTTTGTGATAGGTTTTCTACCAATTGCTAATCCTAAATGTAGTCATTAAGACAATGCATGGTTTAAGGATTTGGGTAAGAGTGAGACCTCTATGCAGACATCAAGCATTGAAGTAATTAGTTTTATGAGGTTGTTAGATTATAGAAAAAAAATACCACTCCAGCTATTTAAACATCCTCAGATTTGTTTGTGCTGACTTTTTTTCTATTGTGGCTCCACACAGGCTCTCTTTCTTGATCATCACTGAAATCTAGGAGGCCTGGGAGTGTACTGGGGCTTTCTCCTCTTTTTCACATCATAGTCAGAAGGAATATAGTTTACAGGGAGAAGACATATGCATAATAAATATCAAATAAAATAACATGAGATGCTTTGCAAATCTTAAAGCACTAAAATATGCTTATTATTAAAATAACTATTATCATAATTATCTGTTAAAATGCATGGGGTAGAGAAGACTTACACACTTCTTGTGGTTGTTTATTTTTCCTTTCTGAAGAGGGCCAGTGACATCAGGAGGGTGATGTCATGACTGGGATGCACACTTAAGAGTGTGTCTTCTCTTTCCCATTGCAAGCTGATTGTTAAACTTTTGCCAGAACATACCTCTATTGCTCTCTAAATGTTGCAGGACTGTGTAAAGTCATCCAGAATATTGGGAACTAGTTGGATAAGTCAGGGCAACTGACATGATATACTGGCAATGGCTTAGGATGTAAGACCTTGGTATTTTTAAGTAAAGCCCTTTCCTAGGTTTCAGTTTATCTAAGGCAATGCCCTTTTAATAATTAAAAGTTAGGTAAGAATTGAGCCAAAAGATGTTCTCTTTTGCCTTTATAAAAGAATCAATTCTGGAGGGGAAGATTCTCAAGGTTTCTGGCCAGAATAGAAAACTAATTTTATAAACACACTCTGAGCCATGGAAGCCCAAATGATGAGTGAGCCTCAGCTTGGGCTGGGACCTATTGTTGGCCATCTAAGGTCTACAGATGAGTCTTCACTTGTCCTTGATCTGAATAAGAAACATGATGGTGTCTTTGTGTGAGAGCAGGAACCTACTAGTAATAACTAGCATCGTGTAGTATTTTAAAGCTTGCAAAATGCTTTATGCATATTGTCTTACTTTATCTTCAGAACCCTTGTAAGTGCATGCTATTATTATTCTCATTTCACAGATGAGAAAACTGAGGCAGGTTCAGTCACTTGCCCAGAGTCACATATTTATAAATGCCTGAGGTAGAATTTGACCTCTGGTCTTTCTCAGTTTTCAACACCTCTCTACTCCATCACCTACCTGTCTATTGGGGAACAACATTTAGAAAAGGCTTTTGTAAGAGCTTCATATTTTAATTATTTTTATTATCTGATAATTACCAAGAAGCATTTATTAAATATCTACTATGTGCCACATACTGTACTGGGCTTTGGGGATACAAAGATAAAAACAATTGGTGCTAGCCTTCAAGAAGCTTATATTCTCTCAGGGGGAATTAGCATGTATACATTTATATATGCTAAATATGTAGAAAAATCAATTTTAAAATATGGAGGGAGACATTGGCATCTGAGGCAATAAGGAAGGATGTCCTAGAAGTAGTTGATTCTTGAAATGAGCTTTTTACAAAATATATTTATTTTTCTCAATTACATATTCAAACAATTTTTAACGTTACAGAAATTAGTTCCAAATTTTATCCTTCCTTTCCTCCTTCTTTCCCTTCTCCCCTTCCTGAAATGGTAAACAAACAAGCATGGTATACATATACAATAATATAAAACTACAAATGAACTTTGAAGGAAACTTGAAATTCTAAGGATTGAGTGAATTCGTAGGATGGGAGAGGATAACTTCACAAAGGCTAAGGAAAGAGAATGAAAAGTTCATTTATAAGGAACAATAAGAAAGCCTGTTTGGTTTGACCCAGAGTTTATGAAGAGGTGTGATATATAAAGGGCCTGGAGCCTGATTGTAAAAGGCTTTAAATATTAATTAGAGGGGTTTGTATTTGAGGCTTTACACTGTAGGGAGCCACTGGAGCTATTGAACAGAGGAGTGTATCAAACCTGTGCTTTAGGGATATTCTTTTGGCAGCTGTATGGAGGCAAAGGAACCAGTGAGGAGTATCTGGCAGTAGTCTAAGTAAAAGTGATCCTAACAAGGGAATGTATAGGTTGAATAGTGAAAGGAAGTTGAATGGAAGAGATTCTTTATAGGTAGAATCAATATTAAAAAGTGTTGTAATAAGTGGGGTGGAGAGAGAGAGAAGAGTAGAGAATGAGTTCCTGATTTCAAATCTGTGTAACTGGACCCTTAATACAAATAGGGATGTTAGGAAGAAGGCTGGGTTTAGGAGAAAAGATAATGAGTTCTGCTTTTTGATGTTTTGAAGTTGAGATGCATGTGGGATATCCTGTTCAAAATGTACAATAGGCAGTAGGTAATGTGGGACTAAGACTCAGGAAAAAAAAAAAACCCGGGCTAGATATTTAGATCTGGAAGTTATCTGTATAGAAATAATGGTAGCCAATAAAGTCACAAGGGTTGTATAGAGAAAAAAAGGCCTGGTATAGAACCTTGGGACCCTCACATTAGGAGATAGGACAGCAATGATGGTCCAGTTATATGTATTCTTAACTTCCAACACTTGTGCACACAGCAGGTGATCAATGAAATCAATAAAAAACCTAGCATTTAAATGCAAAACAGTAGATTCTGGAGGATGCCAAAAACAGAAATATTACAGTCCCTATCCTCAAGAAAGCTTAAATACTATCAGGGCAGTCTCTTTCTCTCTCTCTGTCTCTCTCTTTCTCTGTCTCTGTCTCTCTCTCTCTCTCTCTCTCTCTCTATATATATATATATATATATATATAATTTCCATCTATAGAGATAGATCTATAGATCTTTCCACCTATTTATCTGTCTTCCTGTCTTTCCAATCTTTCCATCTATCTCTCTCTTTATTTTTCTTTCTTTCTTTTTTCTTTCCATCAGTCTGTCCATCCATTTACGTCTTTCTAAAATAAAATAAAGTATAAAATATATACCTGGAATATATTCAGAGTGGTTTTGGGGAATAAAAGGAACAAGCAGCTTTTTATAAATATTACCACAAATATCAATCATTTGATTTGAGCGAGGAAAACATTAATGTCTGGGGGATGAGCTGGCTATCATGGAAGGCATCACATAGAAAGTAATGCTTGAGCTAAGTCTTAGAAACAGGGCTTTCATGAGGCAGTGTTAAGGAAGAAATGCATTATAAGTGCTTGGGTGAATGAGCGAGGCAATGTGGTGTATTCCAGAGTCATAAGACTAACATAGTTTGGATCCTATTTCTGCTATTTACTTATTATTTGTATGACTTTGTTGAATTGTGTCCCAGGATCTCTTGTTAAGAGAGTGGGCTTGAGAAGGTGCCGATCTCTAAGGTTTCTTCCAAATTTGGATTCTAAGAAACCACAGATTATTAACTGAAGATTCCACTTGATCTTTTTCTTTTGTGGTCTTCAGAGTTCAAGATTATACTTGAATCTCCTGCTCCTTGGAAGAATGAAAAATACTTGAACTACAGGAGCTAAAAGACCAAAGGTCAGGACTGGGACTAGTATAACTCAAGTCTTAACAGTATCTCATTTCTTCTTTTTCTGTGGTTTGAAAGAAAATTTCTTCTTGGTGATGTAAATAACAATCTCAGTCCCACCCTCCTTCTCCTCCCAATCCTCCTCCTTCTTCTTCTCCTCTCTCCTCCTCTTCCTCCTCTCTTCTAGAAAGCTATACAAGTCCCACCTAGGAGCCTGCTCTTTATATGTCAGAGCTAATAAATTAACCAGCTTGGAAGAGTTGATTGTTAAATTTTCAGTGTGAGCAGCCACTAAAAATCAGGTCTTGATTTATTGTTTGTTGATTGTCTTAAGAAAATGTTGCTAACATTAAAGAGTTGATAAAACTTAGGAGTGTATGCATACACCCTCCTTTCCCCTTGCAGGCTAGTTGTTAAACATTTACCACCACTCCACTTAAGGTTGAGGAAATGAAGTCATAACCAAACTGGAGGCCTGATGAGTTTTTTGGTCACTTAGTCATTATCCTACTTTTTTGAACCCCATTTGGTATTTTTTTCAGTAAATATATTGAAGTGGTTTGCTATTTCCCTCTCCAGCTCATTTTACAATTGAGGAAGCTGAGGAAAACATGGTTAAGTGACTTTCCCAGGGTTATAGAGCTAGTAAGTCTTGGAGGTCACATATTTGAATTCAGGAAGCTGAGTCTTCCTGACTTCAGGCTCTTCACTTTATCCACTGTGTCATCCAGCTGCCCTATGACTATAGGCTAAGTAATAATAATCAATAACAATGATAAGTTGACATTTATTGGGTGCTTTAAGGTTTGCAAAGTGTCTCACATTGTTTCATGCACCACAACCCTGGTGGGATTTTCCCATGACACTGACAGAGGTAAAAGAAAATGAGACATCTATGACCAAAGTTTCTTGAGTACTTTCAAACAGGGAAAAGTGTTGCTTTAATTAGGGTTGAGGTTTAGGAAGTATAGGGAATGAAAGCCAAGTGTCATGAAGGTATAAGATAAAGGTACTTTCTCTAGTGATTCACTTGTGAGATGAGGATTATTTTCAATTGAATTCCTCCTCCAGCTATTGTCTATAGAGATTTAATAATAAGTTAGCTAGTGGAAGATAAAAATAAGTGTGGGAGGACTCATTCTGAAAACATTGTCAGCAGCTAGTTGGAGGAAAAAAAAAAAAACAGAACGCCATTGATTACGAGGAAATTCTTGGAGGGTGCAATGTTATATCAGGGAATCTAATCTGTTACCTATCCCTCTGAGACTTAGATAGTTTGACCATATATGCTATTTTATTTATTTGTTTTTAGCATGCTGAATTAGGATAAAATAACCCCAAAGAAGAATAGAAATCTCTTTTATAGTGATTTTGGAATCTGGTTGACTTGAAGTTATTAGAGTTGAGACTGTCAGGTATATTGAAAGAAAAATCAGATACCAGTCTAGCCAAGTGCATTTAACATGATACAATGAAAGGTCATAGTTATTATACGTGGTGTCCCAAAAGTCTTGGTGCAGGTTTGAACTTTAATACTTTAAAAGAGCTAAGAATTTTGAGAAATTTCATATAGCCCTTTGCAGTTTGCATATCACTTTACATACACTATTTCATTCAGTTCTCCCAAAAGCCTTATAAGGAAAGTTGTGCTATAATCTCCATTTTACAGATATGGAAACTGAAGCTTAAAGAAGTTACCTCACTTATATATAGTTGCTCAACAGATAAGTATTACTGGTAGAATTTGAACTTGAGTTTTTCCGACTCCAAATTTAGCACTTTCTCCACATTCTACATTCTTCATACTGAGAGGAATATAAAAAAGTATAAGGCACAGAAAGAGACCCAGATTATATATCTAGATCAGGGAGTCCTCTATATCAAAGCTTCTTAAATTGTAGGTCATGACCCCATATGGAAAGTCATAAAAAATTGGCAACAGTAAAAGGTTCCAAGGTTTAATTTTTTATGTAAAAATAAAGTACATCCATCCCATTGATATGCCATTTTGCTTTCAACTTTAATAAAGAGTAAAATTATATTTACACCAAAGAATTGTTTTAAAATAAATTTTTATGATTTATTTTCAACAGATGTTTGATTTGTATGCCTATATATTTTATATACTTATATACCACAGGTCGCACAAACATTTCTTGGATGAAAAGAGGTTGTTAGTGGATAAAGTCTAAGAAGTCTTAGAAATAATGGTTGAACTCATGGAAACCAAATCATGAAGAATGTAGGGAGAAGACAGGGACCAGGACAGAACTTTGATACCTCACAGAAGGTGCATTTTAAGAATGCAGAAAGTTAAGCAATAATAACTCACTTTCTCCTTAATAATACTTTGTGGTTCTAGTATTATTATCCCTATTTTGAGATGATGTTGAGACTTAGAGAGTTGTTATTTGCCCAAGGTTATACGACTAGTTAATATCAAAACCTGATTTCAGATTCAGGTCTCCTGACTAGAAATTTAGTTCCCTTTCCAATTTACCATGATGCTACTTCCCATATGTGGCAACTACCTGACTCTTCTCCCACCGCAAAATTCTATAGGCAATAAATGCCCTTAGGATTCTGAGAAAGGGAGGGTTGCTAAGAGATATTAGAGTAGTTGGGAGAGACCCTATTTGGAGAGTTGGGAATGGATTTGAGTAGGGAAGAATGTATAAGTTCTGGATCAATTGAAAGGGAAGAGATTGGAGGAATAATGTGGGCAATATTCTGTATAACTACATCCAAGGTCCGGGAAATAGCTATATGAGGTGAAAAAGGTAGCCTGTAGAATCAAGAGTAAGGAGACCTGAATTCTAGCTAGCTCAGATACTCACTAGCTGTTTGAATTTGGACAAGTAACTTCTCCCCTTTGGAGTTTTTATTATCTGTAAATAAGAAACAACTGGGATATAATGGATAGAACAGAATGCTGGATCTGGAATCTGGGCGATTCATCTTCCTGAGTTCAAATCTGACATCAGATATTTAATAGTTATGTGATTCTGGCCAAGTCACCTAATCCTATTTGCCTCAGTTTCCTCATCTATAAAATGAGCTGAGGAAGAAAAAGGCAAACCACACCATTGGTTAAGAAAACTCCAAATGGGGTCATGAAGAGTTGGACATGACAGAAAAACAACTGAACAATGAAAATAGGAGAATACTAAATTGTGTGCATTTATATAGCACTTCAAGATTTGCAAAATACGTTATATATATTATCCCATTTGATATAGTAATCCTTAAAGGTAGGTATTATTATGATCTCTATTTGACAGATAAGGAAACTGAGGCTAAGAATTTTTCCCCCCAGGGTCACACACAAAGTGTCTCAACAGGTTTCAAACTCTAAGTCTTTCTGACTTCAAGTTCTGTTTCTTTATTCATTGTGCCACCTAACTAACTGGACTGTAGGACCATATTATGTAGCAAATCACATTGAGTCCTTTCCTCACTTAGTCATAGTGACAGGGAAGATAAATCTGATATCATTGTTTTGAATTCCCACCATATGTCTTTTTGTGTTCTTGATCCTGTACTATGAGTAGATTCCTGTGTATTGGAATGGAACAAAGACTCAAGGTTAGAATTGATCCTAGTAGAATTTCTGAGATTTTGGGACTATGAGAACCTCATTTATATAACTCCATGTTTTTCACAATAAAACCTTCTTATGTATGGGATTGTAAATTCCTTGGCTTATACTTGAGGTCAGAAGTCAGAGGAAATCTAGTTCAAACACCCAACCTTTTACAAATGAAGAAATTGAGGCCTCTAAGATTGGCCAATGTCAGTTATAAAGTAGCCAAGTTCAAGTCATCTGATTTTAATTGTTGGTTTTTTCACTGAATAATGCTAGTTTTTCTTATCATCTACATGGAGGGTTTACAAGTCTTCTCTCTTTTCCTATTGTCTGAACATATTCTCTAACAATTTATTTTTTTACCATCTTACTTTCTCAAAGGCAAATGAAAAATATCCAATGATAGAAGCATGTTCCCAGCTCTCTGTTCTTGCTATTTTCCAAACTGTATCAGCCATTTATTGAAGAGGGACTCTGTGCATGGTCAGCAAGGGTCCTAACACATCATATCTCATCTGTCTTCTATTAGTGACCGGGGCTGGCACCTTTGGTTTGAGCAATAGATTGTAGCATCTAAAATTATACAGTGGATTACCCAGTTTCTTCAATTGGCTGGGACTCTGGTCATTGGTTGAGCTATTGGTAAGGGCTTGGAAGCAGAATAATAGAATATGATCTTTCTTAGAAAGAGTCATACAATTCAACTTTTTTCTCAGTTCAATAATATTGATGGAGGTACAATAGCTTTGAATTAAATAATTAATTAATTAATCTTTGAATTAAATCATTCTAGTATTTCAGATATGAAGAGACATTTGTTGTAATCTGTTTTCACAGCTTTCAGGGACAAATGATTTTACCCTAATTCCAGGGATCAGAGTCCCCCTTTAGGAAAAGATGTGTTAAACTCATGTTAATGAGTGATAACAATTTAAATTGTTACATCTTCTAAGGCATTTTAAAAAAATGGTATCAAATACTTCAGTGATAGGATTGATATTTTTAATATTAAAATTTCAGGTGGTGGGCAAGGTATCTTATGTGGGTTAAGAGGGAAGGAACCACACTGTATAAACAGCTCCTACTCTGTCTACAAATAAAGCATGTTTAAATAAAGCATGCTCAAGGATGAGCAGTTAGGTGGTACAGTGGATAGAATGTAGGGACTGGAGTCAGGAAGACTTTCTGAGTTCAAATCCAGCATCAGACATATGGGCTATGACTCTGGGCAAGTCACTTGACCCTGTTTGCTTTAGTTTTCTCCTTTGCAAAATGAAGTGGAGAAGGAAATAGCAAAATGCTACAATATCTTTGCCACAAAACCTCAGATAGGGTTGTAAGTTGGACAGGACTGAAAGAACTGAACAATAACAACCATTAAGGAAATGAAACCACAACTATCTAATGTAAAACTTCCAGGAAAAGTAGACACTCTGTAGTGAATGTGGTGCACAATTTTCTGAAGGTCCTGTCACATGGCTCCAGAAACTGCAGGTCTACCTCCTAACAGATGCTATTTGGCTGATAAATATGGATTTCTCCTTCCTCACTCCCTAGACTTTAATCCTCTTATTAATTACCATTCCCCCTTCCCCCCCTTTGTCATTGAGCTCTATAGAATTCCAGGGTCTAGAGAAGATAAAGAAAGGCATTCTAACAGAGACCTTATTTTCTTAAAATTCTGAGTGTAAAAACCCCTTAATTAAGCTGATTTTTTCAGAAGCATATGGAGCTGCAACTGGAATGGGATATTGCAATAAGTATCTTCCTCCTTATGTGTACCCATGTTTTTATTTTTTAATAAAGCTTTTTATTTTTAAAACATATGCACGGATAATTTGACAACACTGACCATTACATAGCCTTGTGTTTTAGATTTTCTCCTCCTTCCCCCCACCTCCTCCCCTAGATGGCAAGCTATTCAATATATGTTAAATATGTTAGAATATATAGTAAATGCAATATGTATAAACATATTTACATAATTCTCTTGCATGAGAGAAATCAGATTTAAAAAAAAAAGAAAGTAAATGCGTAAGAAAACAAAATGCAAGCAAACAACAACAAAAAGAGTGAGAATGTTATGATGTGATCCACGTTCAGTTCCTATAGTCTTCTCTCTGGGTGTAGACGGCTCTCTGAATCACAAGATCATTGGAACTGGCATCAATCATCTCATTGTGGGAAAGAATCACATTCATCAGAATTGATCATTGTATAATATTGATGTTGTTGTGTATCATCTCCTGGTTCTGCTCATTTCATGTAAGTTCATGTAAGTCTCTCCAGGCTTCTCTAAAATTTCTGATCATTTCTTATAGAACAATAATATTCCATGACATTCATATATCATAACTTATTCAGCCATTCTCCAGCTGATGGGCATTCGTTCAGTTTTCAGTTTCTTGCCACTACAAAAAAGGCTGCCACAAATATTTTTGTACAAGTGGGTCCCTTTCCTTCCTTTGATCTCTTTGGGATATAGACCCAATAGAAGCACTGCAGGGTGAAAAGATATGCACAGTTTCATAACTTTTTGAACATAGTTCTAAATTGCTTTCCAGAATGCTGGATCCAGTCATACTCCACCAACAATGTATTAGTGTCCCAGTTTTCCCAAATCCCTTCCAACATTGGTCCTTGTCTTTTCTTGTCATCTTAGTCAATCAGAGAGGTATGTAGTCTGTTTCCCTATTTTTGCAGATAATTTAACCTTATTCCAGAAGAAATGCAGGCAAAAGAATATAGGTTGTGACTTAAAGGTTAGGGTAGCATTAATGAGGTTACTTTAAGAATAGCAGTGTCACAGAGAGAGATTTTGTCCACCACTCTAGAGAGACTGAATAGAAAGATAATGAGAAAGGTTATGCTTTCAAAGTCAGAGAATATTGAGATACATATGTGAATACATTGAATGAATTCTGATTTCCTTTTCTTGGGGAACTCTTAAATATGGGAATTTTTTTCCTCTATGTGAACTGTATATGATTTGAACTCATCTGTGGATGTAATGCAAAACAAATTCTATCTGTTTTTTTAGGCAATAGAAATGGGTACCAAGAAAACTGGTCAAGTGTGGGATCTCAACTTTCTGTTCTTATAATTTTTTTTCAACTTGAATTAGCTATTGCTTTAGATGGGACCTTGTACCCATCTGGGTAGGGAATTCATACTGGCCTTGGAATCAGAGGTTCAGTAGCTGAAATTGTGTTCGACTCTGTGACTCCATATGGGGTTTTCTTGACAAAGATATTGTAATGATTTTGCCATTTTCTTCTCTAGTTCATTTGACAGATGAAAAAACTGAGGTAAATACTGGTAAGTGACTTGCCTCGAGTCACAACTAGTAAGTATCTGAGACTGGATTTGAATTCAGGTCTTCATGATTCCAGAACCAATGGTTTATTCACTGCTGCCCTTGGAGTTCTGGGATCTAATCTAAGCTATGATACTACCTGTGTAATGGTGCATGAGCCATAACCTCATTGGGTCTCAGTTTCTCTGTTAGAATGAGGGGTTGAATTAGTTGTCAGAGATCCTGACCATCTCTAAATCTATGATTCAATAAGTTGAATTTAAGTACTGACTTCACTATTTACTATGTGCATGATTTTATATGTCTCTTTTACCCTATATAGATTTAAGCTTTCCTACATAATAGAAAAAATTTTATTGAAATTGTTATCAAATCAAACAGTAAACATTTATTATTAAGGGACCAATATGTGCCAGTTTGTTATGTGTAGCTTAAACAAAATATTATTTGTGAAATTCTTTCTGTCCATAAAGAATACTATATAACCATCAGTTACTGTTATTAGAAATTAAGCCAAGTTGTATAGGATTCAATCTGGGAGAGAAAAAAGAGAATAGAGAGAGAAGCACCTTTCAAGAATTCCCTGGGAAAAATGTCACCCTTTAAAAAAGAAAGCCGCTGATAGACTAATCCTAGTAAATGTTCTTATTTAGATGATAAGGCTTATCCCAGAAAACTTAGTAGAGCTGTTAATTACTTTCTATCTCCCTTCTGTTTCTTTTCTGTCTCCTCTCTACTGGTGACCAGAAGTCACCAGAGGTAAGTTACTTTTTATTTTCTCCATTTTGCTCATCAGTCCCTGAACACGTTGGAACATGGTACACATGAATTGGGTTACAATGAATGAGTTTCTATTATATTTATAGAAATGGAGCTCAATTGCTCCCAAGATATAAATAGAACAATGGGGTGTTGACAAAGGGATTGGTTTTCTGTAACCGTGGAAATTCTGTAATTATTCCTGGAACTCTACTCATTGTTTATCTGCATGTACATTTTAATAAACAGGGCGCTTGCTGCTTATTCATGAATTTTCACATGGAAATATATTCCCATTATTATCCTCTTCTCCTGAGTCAGGACCCATCTAGTAAGTTTAGATCTAAGTAAATACATAGAGCATTAGCATCAGTTAGGTAATTGGCACCCTGAATAAACCCCCACAGCAACTGTGAATGGATACATGGACTGTTTTAGTGTCACTTGGAAGGTGAGGGAAGCAAGAGATTCCAGGAAGTGACTGAAGCTTTATAAAGAAACTCAAGTTGATCAGTTCATAGATCTTGAGCCATATTGTTCATACTTCTATAAGCACTGGTTCTGTTTTTGCAGAACCTTGTTAATTTAATGTAAGCAAAATTATCCATTTTACTCCTCATGATTCTTTCTGTCTTTTCCTGAGTCATAAATTCTTCCTTTATTCATAGATCTGACAAGTAAAATTTCCCACAATCCCTGCTTATGATATCATTCTTTATGTCTATGTCACATACTTATTTTGATCTTATCTGGGTATATATTGTTAAATGTTGGCCAATATCTCATTTGCTTTCCAGTCATCCTAGCAATTTTTTGTCAAATAAGTGTCTCCAAAGTTTTATTAAATATTAGATTACTTTTATCATTTATTATTATATACCTAATCTATTCCATGGATCTACTATTCTTAATTCTTAGCCAGTATAAGATTGTTTTGATAATTACCATTTTGTAAATTACTAATTTGAAATTTGGAACTGCTAGACTGCCTTCATTTTTTCCCCATTTATTTCTTTGATATTCTTGACCTTTTGTTGTTCCAGATGCATTTCATTAGTATTTTTTCTAGGTCTATAAAATAAAATTTTGGCAGTTTAATTGATATGGCATTAAATAAATTAATTTAGGCAGAATTGTCATTTTTATTGTATTGACTTGGCTTACCCATGAGCAACTAATATTTCTCTACTTGTTTAGATCTATCTTAGTAATTTTGTTCATATGGTGCATATGGTTTGTCTTAGCAAGTTATATTGTTTACAATTATTTTAAATTGAATTTATCTTTTCCTGCTAGACTTTGTTGATAATATATTGAAGTGCTAATGATTTATGTAGGTTTATTTTATACCTATAAATTTAAAGTTGCTTAAATTAATTGTTTCAATTATTTTCTATATATGTCATGATATCACTCTACAAAGAGCAATAGTTTTGTTTCATCATTGCCTATTATTATTTAGTTTCTTTTCCTTGTCTTATTGCTAAAGCTAACATTTCTAGTATAATATGGAGTAATGGTGGTAATGGTGGAATTTTTTCTTTATCTTTGATTTTATTAGGAAGTCTAGCTTACCTCCATTATAGATAATGCATATTGATAGTTTTAAATAAATACAACATATCATCTTAAGGAAAACTCGATTTATTCCTATGCTTTCTAGTTTTTTTTTTTTAAAGGAATGATTTCTGTGTTTTGTCAAAGGCTTTTCCATCATCTATTGAAATAATAATATAATTTTGCTATTTTTGTTATTGATATGGTCAATTATGGCAACAGATTTCCTAATATTGAACCAGCCCTTCATTCCCCATATAAATACCACCTGGTCATAGTTTATGATCTTTGTGATATATTGCTGTAATCTCTTTGATAGTATTTTATTTAAAAAATTTATCACAATATTCATTGAGGAATTGATTTATAGTCATCTCTGTTTTTGCTTTTCCTAGTTTAGTATCAGAGCTATATTTGTGCCACGAAAGGAATTTGGTAGGATTCCTCTGCCCATTTTCCCAAATAGTTTATGGAAAAATATGGAATTAATTTTTCTTTTAATGTTTGATAGAATTTACTTATTAATCCATTTGGTCTTGGGGATTTTTTCCCTAAGGAGCTCATTAGTGACTTTAGTTTCTTATTGTTAGACAGATTTATTTAAGTATTCTATTTATTCTTCTGTTAATCTGGGCAATTTATAAATTTGTAAATATTCTAACATTTTACTGAGATTGCCAAATTTATTGGAATATAATTGAGCAAAATAGCACCTAATAATTGCTTTAATTACATCTTCATTGCTAGAAGATTCATCATTTTCATTTTTGATACTGATAATTTTGTTTTCTTTCATTTTAAATACCATGTTAGCTAATGGTTTATTTTATTGTTCCCCCCCCCATAAAACCACTTGCTAGTTTTGTTTATTAGTTCAATGGTCTTTTTATTTTTCAGTTTCATTAATTTCTCCTTTGATTTTCAGGATTTCCATTTTGGTGTTTAATAGAGGATTTTTAACTTTTTTTCGTATTTTAAAAAATAGCTGTATTCATTGTCTTGCTCTTTCTCTGTTTTACTGATGTAAGCATTTAATAATATAAAACTTGTCCTAAATTCTGTGTTGGCTGTATCCCACAAATTCTGTTATATTGTTCCATTGTTGTTATTCTCTTTAATGAAATTATTGCTGGTTTCTCTGATTTGTTCTTTGACTCGCTCATTTTATTGTTCTTATTGTTCAGTCAAGTTCAGTCAAGTAACAACTCTTTGTTACTCCATTTGGAATTTTCTTGAAAAGATATTGGAGTCATTTGTGATTTCCTTCTCTTGCTCATTTTACAGAAGTGAAAACTGAGACAAATAGAGTCACACAGCTAGTATGTGTCTGAGGCTGGATTTGAAAACTCAAAAAGAGGAGTCTTTCTGACTCCAACCCTGGCCATTGTTTCTTATAGCTGCCCATTCCTTCTTTAGGATTAGATTATTAAGTTTCCAATTAACTTTTAAACTCTGTTTCATTGGCCCTTTACTGAATGTGATTTTTATTGCATTATGTCCTTTAAAAAGGTGCATTCAGTATTTATCTTTCTGATCAATTATTTGACTCTCTTAATATTTTTGGACTCGGAGCTCCTAAAATCTGCTTCTGATGGTATTCAATTCTCCTTCAAGAATTGCTGCTGAAATGGCCCCCACCTTTTTGTTATAGATCTTTATTGTCACCCCCACCCAAGTTACCTTGGACTGGTAAAATGTCTTGCCCCAATCTTTACTTAACTCTTTTGCTTCAGAATTTGATTTGCGGTGTTATTTTAAAATTGTTTGGAGGGGAATGTTGAGAGAGTTCAGATGAGTTGCTGCTTTTACTCCATCATTATGTCTCTTTCTTCCAATCCCTTCTTTTTCCCAGTGAGAAAATTAAGGTCCACGCCCTTGAACACAAAGTGAGTTATTGACAAAATTTGGTACGGCCCATATTTCTTTATAACTGCTTTAATGATCATCATTTAGGAGTTCCTGCCACCAGTTTGATAGCAAGTAGAAGGTTGGAAAAATCATAATCTTTTTTTGGCTTCAGTTATGGGTGCAGATAAAGACTACATGACTATTGGACTGATGCTGACTCAACTATGAACTCAATGTGTGTTCAGTCTGTGCTGATCTCCAGTGCTCTGTGAGGAAGGTTATTATTCAGGATGGCATTGGATTTTCTTCTCACCATTTCCTGGCTATCTGTAGCACTTCTCTACTTTCTCATTTAACTTTACTTTATGTAGTTACTTTGAAATTCTCCACATGTCCATTCTCCCATGTATCTGGCTCTTAACTTCTTAGCTAGATTGTAACCTCTTTGAGGTCAGGATTGTTTCTTTTTCTTTTGTTTCTTGTCTGTGGTGCAGATCAAAGCTCTGCATACAGCAGGTACTTGTACCTTAGAGAATGATTAACTGACAGAGGCAATTGCATCCTACCAGTTGGGAAAAGAATGGTCTGGCCAAGTTAAAGGGCAAAAGAGATAAAACCTGGGCTACTTTCAATGATTTGATGGGGAGAAAAAATGGTACTGGAAGGGGAGTGGTGAATCCAGAGACCTGCTACACTGGTGAATGAAAGAAGGAAAGGCTGAAAAGGGCAGGGCTTGGCACCTCCTTGGGGATGATTTTTGTGGTCATTTTTATTTCTGTACTTATAGTGCACTGAGTATTTGGAGCAAAGTTTAGAAATAGAAGGGGCTTGAGAAGTCACAAATTGTACATTTTTATAGAGGAAAACAGGTTCAGTGACTTGTTCAAGGTCACAGAAACAATAAGGGACAAAGGCAGGGATCTAACTCAAATTCTTTAATTCAAAATCCAGCACTTGTATCTCATCTCACTCCTCTCAAGCATCACACAATGTTTCCAAGTGAAGGCTAAAAATTCTAAGACTCCCTTGTTTCTACTTTAGATTATAATGATTGATTAACAGGGAGTAAGTCCATGACATGAGTGAAGTACTGTGCTTGCACAGCCTAAAAGCCAAAGAATTATGACCAGTTCCATGGTCTCAGGGGGTTTATAGTCTTCTTAGAGGTAAATTGAATGGAAAAAATATAAGGAGGAACACAAAATCTTGTTATTATTCTTTATTTTGAGAAGGAAGTCAAAGATCATCTGGAGCCATTTTTTCCCAATTTTACAAATGAAATAATTGAGGAACAGAAAGATTCTGATTTTCAATGCTTCCAGAAGCTATCAGACTGGCAGTGGGAACTCCTAGTACACGTTTCTTTCAACTACACCATGCTTTGTCACAAGGTAGTATCTTGATTAATTAAAGAGTGCTTTAGACAATAAGTACTATAAATTCTAATGATGGGTAGTCAAAGAAAAGGAACTTGAGTTGGGCCTTTAAGGACAGGTAGGAGATAGAGTAAGAAACTTTCCAATGAAGGAGAAACTGCAAGGCACTTATAGACTGATGACCTCAACTGTGGCATTGATATTCCAGAATACTGAGTGTGGTCACCATCTTCATCAGTAATCCAGAAATGGAGTCCAGAAGTTCTCTACATTCAATGGCCCTAGAAGCAATAGAGCCATAGATATTAGGGTGGGATACAGGTGAGTGGGTACATATATAAATCTGCACAGTTTGATAGCCAGCCTCAGTATGTCTGCTCATTTGTACCTTTATTTATTTATTTCCAAAGCTGAGTCTAGCACAAAGGGAAGAAATATTCTTATAATAGTAAAATGCCAGGAATTGGTGCAAATCCATTCTCTAGTTTTGTCTATCCAGATGAGTTTGAAATTTACCCAGCAATTGCTATATCCTTTTTTGGATGCATTAGGGGCTGAATTCTGTCTGCTGAGAGTGAGACATCATCTAGATTGTCCTCATTTTGGAGACATGAGAATCTGGCTATTTAGGGCAGCGCATTAGATAATGATGGATTTAGAAGCAACATCTATACCTTTTTATCATTCTCCCTTTTCCCCTCATTTTTTTCTTTTAGTTAGAAAAATCTTCCCAGTATCCCTTCTTGGTTTTTAATGCTTCTGGACTTTAGATGTATCAAACACTTCAAACTGGGCCGTGGGTTGACTTTATTTGCAGACATCTTAATTTCCCTAGTGATAAGAAAATTATTTTTCTTGAAGCTCTTTAACATTCTAATTGAAAGACAGAATATTACTGAGTTTATTCTACAGATTGAAGGTAGCTGAAGTCTCATCACTAGTAGGTCCATAAGATGAGCTTTGAAATGAGAAGAAAAACAACTGAACTAGGGATCTGGGTTCAAGATCAGAGGTTCTTAATATTTTTTTTCTTTTTTTTTTTGTAACAATGGCCCCTTTGGAAGTCTGGGGAAGGTCATGGACTCATTCTCAGAATAATGTTTTTAAGTACATAAATGGCAGAGTATTACAAAGGAAACCAATAAAGCTGAAGTATAATTATTAGAATAATATTTTTAAAAATTAAAGGATTCAAAGTTAAAACACCCATTTTATTGTATTCTACTCTAAATTTTTGACTCTGGATACAGTACGTTTTCTCTATGGATCATCTGTGAGAGGTAAAAGTTGGATTGTACTATCTCTGAGGTTTCAAAAAAGTTTCCTCCAGCTCCCAATATTTTAGCCCTTGACCATCCTTGTGGGATTGAGGAGTCACCACTTTGGGAATACCTGGTCACCCACCTTGCTCAGTACTTGCATGAGATATAGATTCGTTGATGAGTATTAGAGAATTTGTGGGAAACAAGGTGTAAAAAGATTGACAGGTTAGGAGATAGTCAAATTTTGAAGGGTTTTGAATGCTAAATGGATGATTTTATATTTGGTTCTAGAAATGATAGAGAACTAAAAAAGTTTATTAAATGAGTGAACGTGTGTGTGTGTGTGTGTGTGTTTATAACAAAGATCTGTACTTTAGGAATATGAATTTGACAGCTTAGTGGAGAATGTATTGGAGTGAGAAGAGATTTGAGCTCTAGATAGATATACCATGTGATAAAACGGAAAGAATGCTATCCTTTGAGTGTTCTTTTCTAGAGACTGGTTTCAAACCCCGATTTTATCACTGTGTTTGTGTCATGGTTGGTGAGTTACTTTATATCTCTGAACTTCAGTATCCTTCTGTATAAAATGGGAATAATACATATTTAACTTGTTGTGAATATACAATGCCAAATAACATTATTTGCATGTAAATCTCAAAGTACAATAGAAATATAGGTTGTAATAATATTATCCTAGTAGGGAGAAGGACTATGTTAAACATGGAATGCTATTTCTGTTATCATATAAGCAGACTTTAATACATACTTGAAACGGATGAAGATAGGTAGGCAACAAGCATGTATTAAGTGCTTATTATATGCTAGGCACTGTGCTAAATGCTAGAAATACAAATACAAGCAAAAAGAAAGACAGTTTCTGCTCTCTAGGAGCATGTATTCTAATAGGAGAAAATAAATACATTACAGAGAGCTTAAAAGTTGGTAGCAGTGGTAGAAAATACCCAAGCAAAGACTTGGTGGGGAAGTCCCAAGTCAGAAGCAAGGTAAGAAGGAAAATGGACTGCTTTTTAATAAAGTACACATTATTAGGAAGTGGATTTTTGAGGTCAATACCATAGAGCAAAGTACCCCCCTCCCAAAAAAAAAAATCTTGCCAAAATCTTTTTATGTCGGCACAGGCAGAATTCTTGCCTTACCATGAAGATGATCTGAGTGAATGAATGGATGTGTATGTTAGGTGAGGGGACAGGGCTGATATTTTCCAATTCCGGACAAGACAGAAAATGTGATAAGAATGGTAGAAAAAGTACTACAGTTTGGGTCCAAGGATGTGGATTTGAATACAAACTGGGATTTCTGTTTGTTTTTTGTTTTTAAAATCATAGGGGACTTTCCATTCCTTTGTTTCTCTTCCCCTTCTTCTTGCCTGGCCAGTCACTTCCTCCCTTTGGGTATGCTAGAATGATCACAGGTTCCCCTTCCATTTTCTCTGATTTTCTTGTGTTGGGGAATAACACACGCTGGATTTATTTGTCTATATAGCCCTCTCTTTAGTTTCCCATTTAGCAACTAGATGATGATCTTTTAGGTCTGAGTTCTTCATCCATTGTCTTTACTGTAGAGTTTGAGTCGCAGAGATGTTGTTCTTTTCTGTTCCCTTAACTTCAGATTCTTTGAAATAGTCTTTAGTCTATTTAAAGCATTCTATCAAGCTGGCCTCAGTTGCCTTCACAAAGCCATCCCTGAGTGAAATTGGATAATTTAGCAATTAAATGAAAACATTTCCAATATGTTCCTTTCTACCCTACCTCCTTCTATCAACTCACTCCTTCTCCCTTTCCCTCTTCCTCTTCCTCTCCCTCTCCCTTTCCCTCTTCCTCTTCCTTTTCCTCTCCCTCTTTCTCTCCCTCTCCCTCTCCTTCTCCTTCTCCCTCTTCCTATCCCTTTTCCTCTCCCTCTTCTTCTCCCCCTCCCCCCCCTCCCCCCCCCCCCTCTCTCTCCACCACCCTTGCATACAGCTCTGTTGGATCTGGAGGCTTCCTCTTACTTGTGGAAGATTTAAGGTGTTAGATTGTAGCAGAATTCTTCACTTTTAGAATTAGAGTATTATCATGTAATCCATCCTCCCTTAGAAAATTAAGGCCCAGAGAGATGAAATAACTCCTTAAGGTCACTGTTGGAGTTTCAGTGGGGGTAGAAAATTCATGCTGTTGGGAAATTCAATTCAGTTTTTAATGAGTCTTGCTATGTGCCTAGGCTTTTGAGAAATGTGATAGGGATTTATCAGCCTCTAAGTCTAATTGGCAGAAGTGAGATTAAAATGCAGATCTCTTGACTTCTAGTTCGGTGATCAATTGCAAATTTTTCTCTGCCTCCCCTGATAAATGAGTCTGAACCACTTGATGAGAATGCAGTCAATCCATAACTTTGGAGATGTGTCCATGCTTAAAAACTAGTCACAACTAAGCATAATATCTTGTATTTGGTTTTCAAAGAATGGGTCTTTATACACTCAGCAAACAAAGATAGTTCTAGAATAAATTTGGTGGTGTTTTAACTTTGAATTAGAATTATAGATCTTGAAGGATAATCAAGCAGTAATCTTCAGAAAAGATAGAGCCTTTCTTGTAGGACACTTAACTGGACTGGACTTTTTTTTTTTCAATTGTAACTAACTAAGGTTTTCTCCTTCACTTCTTTCAGACTTTAGGGTAGCAGAGTTTTTCCAGCAGCTAAAGATATAAAGTGACATCTCAGAACTAAAAGATCATCACCAAATTGACAAATGGAATATTAAAAGGAGAGGAAAATTGACCAAAAAATCAAGTGTGTGTTACTTCCCAAAACAAGAAAATCAGAGAAAATGGAAGGGGAACCTGTGATCATTCCTAGCATACCCAAAGGGAGGAAGTGACTGGCCAGGCAAGAAGAAGGGGAAGAGAAGCAAAAGAGTTGAGAGCTGTCTTTGCTGTTAAAAACAAATAAATGAAAAATCAAGAGGAAAGCAGATAGATATAATTCAGTTTATATAAATTTTTCCTTGCTCCTTTTCCTGATCACAAATGTTGTTTTCTTTATATGTGGTCTTTCCTTAAAAGCTGTGTCTTCCTCTTCCTAATATATTTATGAATGTCCAGTCCTTTCCTTTGCCTGAAATATTCTGATTGGTTCATTCTTTCATTTGAGATACTACATATTCCTTATACCCCATTTTGTTGAGGTTAGGAACCGAATGTTGAGGTGTAGACCACATGTTGAGGTCTACATTTGGGGTACCTAAATGAAATTAGGGTTTAGTTAAGGTCTAGTGGCAGGTTTGGGGTACAGGGAGTCAAACAGAGTTCCCCTGCAATCCCCTTAGATTTGGCACAAGGATACGGCGGTATATGAGGTCTAGAAGCGGTGCGGATTCCCAATAAAAGCATTTATTGGCCCAGAGAGCTAGATTAATAAAAGAGGTTTATTATTGAATTTAGAAGTAGGAGATAGGTGAAGGTAGAGATAAGGAGGGCACTGGACAGAGGGTCCAGTGGACAGAGGGTCCTCACATGGTGACCATGTTTGGAATCTCTGCAAAGAGGGGTTCCCAGTGTAGTCCTTAGCTCGAGGGGCTTTAGGGTGTAGCCCCAGAGTTGGCTCAGATCCGGGTGGGGCTGGGACAGGTCCGGACCTTCTACTGGAATTCAAAGGGACCAGGATTTGTGAGTCAAAGGGTAATTTACATTAGCTAGGGGGGCTGGGAATCAAAGATTGGAATCTTTCCCGCATCAATTTCATATACAAAATGTAGGAGGAACACCCTGGTCATGGGACCATTAGCAGATTCTTGAAAGGAGTCACATGGAACATTATGTTTTCTGGACTGGCTAGGCAATCAAAAGGAATTAATTTCAACAGTGACAAAAGAGGACAGGTCAGATCAGGAAGTTTGAAGAATCTAAATTATATAAAAGCTCCAGGATATTGAAATTTGTTACTGAAGAAGAGCTTTGGAGGTAATTCCAAAGAACATTTTAGAAGGATAATCATAGGCTGACAAATCTGATACCTGAAAAAATCTTGCATCTTGACAGGTGGAATAGATAGCATGATCAGGGAGTAAGAAACTACAGGGTCATAAATGCCTGGAACAAGATATTGGGCATGGGGATGGTAGCAAAGGCTATAAATTAAATCTGAGATGCCTAGATTTAGTACTGAAGAGGGAAGGTTAACCTGATGGGTATGATAAGCTAAAAGGGAATGGTGTAAGCCCAGGAAATGACATAAATCAGTGGGCAGGTAGACAGTGAGATTTTTTTTCCTTTGTTGGCAAAATGTTATCTAGATTTTTAAGGACTCAGGAAATTCCTTGTAAGGAAAAGACATTTTGCTTGTAATGTCCTCCCTCCTTTCTTATCAATTCAAACTCCTCAATTTTTTTCAAAGCCTGAGGATTCACCTTTTCAAAAAAAGCCTTTCCTAATCAACTATCCCTTATATTCAATCAGTAAACATTATTAATCACCTACTGTGTGCCAGATACTGTGCTAAATGCTATTACTAATCTTTCCCTTGCCGCTATATAAATGACAATATATATGCATATCACTCCCATATTCAGAGTTATAACTATGTAGGGAAACTGGCTCTAAGGTGCTACATTCAGAAGCTGCTTTGCTTCATGTTGATTCTACAGTTCCCGGTAGATTTGGGATCTTTCTGTTCTTCCAAGCCCAATTACTTCAGGCTTATTTGTTGACTTTCTCTTTCCTGTGCCTCCCCTAATCCAATCAGAAGTCAAGATCCCCAAAGGGTCAGATTAACTGGGGTTTAAGCTGCTACTTCTCTAGGTCCACTTTTACCGTTTTACTAAAGATGATTATTTTCTCCATGGTCTTTCCTTCACCTTAGAATCACACAATTCCCTGAAGGGACTTTAGAGATCAATTTTCATTTTATAAATAAAAATTTTTATTAATGAAACTGAAACCCAGTCAGATGAAGGGATTTGCCAGTGACCCAGTTAATTTATGGCTGAACCAGGATAATAATCTTCCCATGTTGCCATGTGACAATTCAAAATCTAAGTTCAGACTTTGGGTCTAGTATTTACTAATTGTGCCAATTTAGGAAAGCCAGTCAATCTCTCTGAGCCTTAGTCTACCATCTTTAGTGATAGGGATGATAATATATGCAGTTCTCTCTTCACAGAGATTTTGGGAGGATCATATGAAAGAAAGTGCTTTGTTAACAATAAAGTATTATAAGAACATTAAATGCAATGATCTAAGGAAATAATCCCTATAAAGTGTTATATGTGTCTGTGTTTATTTTTATTATTATTAACTGAGTGTTATGGGAGTGATCTAACTTTGCTAAGCCCCAGTTTCCTTATCTGGAAAATGGGTATAACCATACTTGTACAGTCTACTTTATAAGAGAGCTAGGAATAAGGTGTGTATATAATAATGGATGTTTGTTAAGATTTGCAAGGCATGGAGATGGCAGGGTCAGGGGCAGGAAGATCAACAGATCTCTACTGGCTTCTGATCATTAGGTGCCCAGGAGAGAAAAAAAACAACTTCTGAAGAATGACTGATTTCTTTTTGTTTAGGAGCATGTTGGAAAGCTAATCAGCCAGATGAGAATTGTGCTTGAAGAGGTCATTAAAATAAACAACTCTAGCAATTAATGCTGTCAGAAAGCAAATTTACTTTACCTTATGTGTGATTAGTGGCTCAGAATTCTAAGAACCAGCTTTATTATATCATCAACTTGGTTGAGACAGTCACCCCCCTTTAGGAAAGCAGAGATGGTGCCTTTGCCAATACTGCCTTTAAGATATACTCCTGGCTGTTGATGCTTCGTGACACCTAATACTCTTGGTCCCCAAAGAGTCTTGGCCTAAACCAAGTGAACCAGCTCCTAGGCTGTAAGAGACAGAGTCAGTTAAATAGTCTATGCTTAGGGTTGCAGAGTAGAAAATCATGTTGGTCAGTTAGGTAAAGGTGACAGAAGAGGACTGAACAGGGGTTTGGTGGAAAAACCAAGTATCAAAGGTCCTATTTTTTCCAATCTATAGATTACACTCCCCTTGTCACTTAACTCTTGAAAAAATACACCCTGGGCTAAACGTATCACCTTTTACATGGAATGTTTCCTGATCTATCTATCCCTTTTCCCAAAATGATAGTTTTCCTTCCTTAAAATATCTTATATTTGTTTTCTCTCTTTCCCCCCTTCCCTCCTTCCCTCCTTCTCTTTCTCCAGCTCTTCATCTCTTCCTTTTTTCCCCTCCCCTCCCCTCCCCTCCTCTCCCCTCTCCTCTTCTCTCCTCCCCTCCCCTTCCCTCTCCTCTCCTCTCCTCTTTTCTCCTCTCCTCTCCTCTCCTCTTCCTCCTTCTCCCCATGACTTTGTCTGTTTCTGTCTTTGTGTTTATTTCTTGGTCTCTGTCTCTCTCCCTCTCCTTTTCCCCCTCTCATTTTTATTGGCAGAATGTGAGATCACTGAGGACATGGACTTGTTTGTTTTTGTCTCTGTATCCCCAGCATTTACTATAGTGCTTGGCACACAGTAGGTACTTAATAAATTCTTGTTCATTGATTAATCAAAATCTAATCTGCTTCAGATAAGTTTCTTGGAAGTGCTGTTGATTAATCAAAATCTAATCTGCTTCAGATAAGTTTCTTGGAAGTGCTGTCTCTTCTACTTGGAACTGATCCAGGGGGAGCCTGTACATTTAGCTTCAGGGCTTTGATATTTCATTAGCTTCTAAGCCATTCAGATTACTGAACCCTAGCTAAAGGTGCCTCACAGCCTGAGCCTGAGATAGTTTATCTACATGGATTCAGAGATACCCCACTCTAATATTCTGCTTCTTTGATTATTGTTGTTCCTTTATGTGTCTGGATCTAGCATGTCTTTCCTTTTTTTCTCTTTTATACTTTTTTTTGATCTACACACTCGACACAACAAGAATGTGTTTCCCAGTCTTAATATACAAAATGATGTACCACAGATCTGACCAAGTTATTTCTTGTTCAATGAATCCCAGTGATTTCCCATTAACTCTTAAGAGTTAATCAGTCAGTCAGTCAGTAAGTATTTTTAAATGCCTACTATGTACCAGGTATTATGATAAGTGCTGGATCAAGATAAACTCTTCTTTTTGGCATTTTAAGCTCATCACAACCTGATTCCAGCCTGTCTTTCTGAGTTTATTTTTGGTTGCTTTTCTTCACACACTGGCCTTTTGTGGAAGTCTGTTTTGGACATAAAACTTTATATCTTTCATGTTTGTGATTTTGCACCAATTATTTCCCATGTGTGGAATGCATTCATTGCTCACTTCTTCATGACTTTCTCTGTTACTTTTATATGCTTCATATATACTTATAAATATAGGTATTGTCTTATCCTCCTTGAGAGCAGACTTTGTTTCATTATTTTAAATGTATCCCTAACATCCAGGGCAGTTCCTAGCATATCTAGTAGGTGCTTAATAAGTTCTTGTTCTTTCATTAATTAATTAGAGTAGAGAACTTTAGGGTTTGGAAATTTTCTCCACTGATGGATTCATCAATTGATCTATGATTAGACTCCTGGATATTTTCCTAGGGCACTGAAAATTTAATTAAGTGACTGCCCTTGGTAGTGTATGTCAAAGGTTGATCTTGAAGCCAAGTCTTCTAGACTCCAAGGCCAACCCTCTATCTACCATTTTCATAGACTGGACCTAATTTGCAAGGATAAAGGAAAAAAAGATAGCCAGATTAAAAAAATATAGTCCCCAAACCCACTGTGTCTATTAGTTACACATAATCATTTCAACTTAATCTTTAGCTAAAATTTTCATTACATCTCAATGACATCTAGGTCAGAGTATCTAATCCAGTAGTTCTCAAAGTATGGTCTAGAGAATCCTGGGATCTCTGAAACCCTTTTAGAGGGTCTACAAATTCAAAAATAGTTTTTGTTTCCAATATGGTAAATGTCTATAAATATAATCCAGTTAAACAAAAACTCTTTGGAGAGATCCGCAAGAATTTTTAATAGGATGAAGATACTGAAAACAAAAGTTTGAGAACCACCAATCTAATCATTTTGTAGAGCCCAAACAACTTAGGCTGATTTTAGAAATCTTCCAATTGCGTGAGAGACCAAGATCAATGCCCTAATTATTTTATAATTCTAGACTCACACTAAGCCAATCAGAGAAGCTAAAATATTTTGGTCCCAAAACATGATTTGCTTGGTAAAGTGAATTCTGGGTGAGGAAATTCCCTCTTACTATATAAATTGAGCAGTGTCTGGGCAATTTCTTCTCTTAAGAAAGTTGTCTGGTATACTTCCAGGTTAAGGTCCAGGGTCATATAGCTAGTGTGTGCTAGAGGAGGGACATTAAACCAAGTCCTTCTGACTCTAATGCTAATTTGCTATCCTCTGTGCTATGGTGTTTCATAATGCTATTCAAATCATTTAAGTAACTAAATTCCACCTGCTATATATGTATGTATATGCATGTATATTGTGTTGTATGTGTGTTTGTATACATACATACATACATATATATGTTCCTTATTATCACCTCTTAGTTTCAAAATTCATCCTGCAGAGACTTCCAGAATTATTTCTTTCATAAATAACTTCAATAATATTACATTTTCCTGAAGAACAGTGAATCTTTATTGTCTACTCTTCTCTCTCCACATCCCTAAAAAGATCCAATTTGGCTCAACATTGAATACCTCCCATCAATTGTTGTAATCTTTATTTTCAAGCTCATATTTGCTTACACAAATCCTTGACTCCCTATCACCTCCTCCTTAGTTCGTGTTGCTTTCCCTACCTATAATGCCACCTCTAACATTGTACATACTGCAAACTTGGCCATATTCCAGATAAAATCCCATTCCTTCATGAAACTTTCCCATCTACTCCCACAGGAAACAACCCCTTCTACTTCTGACCTCTTGGAGAAGGGGGGACAAATATATTGGAACACTGAGTTGGGGCTAAAACTGAGACTAAACTTCAGTGTTCATTCTGCTTGAGACATTGGAATGTCTCTCTTTGAGCTTTCTCACAAATTGGTGCTCATTGAATTGATCAAGGGAACCAGAATTTTTTTTTATTTAAGTGCCTTTTATATTAATAAACCTTTCAGAAGATGGGCAGTCATAGTTAAATTTATGGGCTCACTGAAGCATGTGGATCATGCATGTGCCCATGCATGTGACTTTGGACTATTCATAGCCTCTTTGAGCCTCTGTTTCCCCATCTGTAAAATTGGGTTAATAATACTTGCACTTACTTCCATGACCATGTCATAAAGGAAAAGCCTTGTAATCTCAAGGCTCATTGTTAATATGAACTTGTGATTTTTAAATTATATGTTAGTTAGCTAGGACTTGACTATAGGACTTGACAGGGATGTCCTTTGAGAAATGGCATTATGTTTTTCAGGACTGTGTCTTCCTCTTGGCTGCTTTCCTCCCTTATGCTTAATAAATGGTTCTTGGGAACACCATTGTGACCTTTTCAACGAGTTTTGTTGGACATGTGCCAGAGGCAGTAACTAAAATTGATGAGTTCTCAGTCCTTTGGATCTTCATTTACTTCTCTGAGTCATGTTCTTTATGAGGAGAGGTAGGGGCCCAAGGGCTAAATCATCTCCAATCCTAGGAGTTATGGCAGAACTAGAGTTCTTAGCATCCCCTTCTTCTCTCTTGCTGCTCAAGGTTTCTTCTTATGGTTGCTAGGTTTCCTTTTCCTTCTTCTCTATTTGAGCCCTCTGTTTTTGTCATGTAAGTCTACCATGTTGTTACTGCACTCAGACTATTCTAGTCATTCTTCTTGGAGTGGCCACAAGTCCTTACTCAATGTGGTTGCCCTATTCTGGAATTCCCTTCTTCCTTCCCTTCCTGTATCTTATCTAGCAATTCTTCAAGCTCCAGGAAAGGTCCTATTTTATCCTTCGCTATTTTAGCCCATTACTGATTACTCCATTCTCTGAACGCCTATTATGCTTCCAGTGAGGACCAAATGGTATAACTCTTAATTATCCCCTAATTAGATTCAGAACATAGGTCAAATGGGATATTATGTGATGAACACTTTGTAATCATAAAACTATATAAATGTGACTTTTTTATTGTTTAAGTAGGACGGACAATAGAGAACATCTGGCCCTCTCCCTTTATGAAGAAATTGAAGCTCAGAAAAGGAAAGTTACTTTTTCAGGTGCCTCCATTTAATCTTGTTTTCCTAACTAAAAATGCACCATACTTAGCATAAGGTTTTGTGAGGTCCTCAACAATCAACATTTGTTGAAGAAATGTAAGCTTCTCAAGGACTGGTATCATGTTTTATCCTTCTGATATGGAGATGGGTACATAGAAACTACTCAGTATATAATTAAGATTACAGATTTTTTCCTGGAATGATCAAAAAATTTAGAGTTAGAAGAGATATTAGAGCTCATCTAATCCAAAATCATCATATTACAGGCGAGGAGACTGAGATCCCAAGAGTCAGGTGGGCCAGTAACTAATAGGTTTGAACTAAAACCCAGGTGTCTGACTTACTAGTCTTGCCCTTTTAGCCTTATTCATTAAGCTATTTCAATAGGGTCAAAGAAGAGAATAAATAAAAAAGATCTGCTATGGACAATTTAGTCCAGGCACATTTACAATGACTGCAAGGTATAATCATCTGTGGGGATTTGATCCTGACAGGATTGTTTGAGAATTCAAGACCCAGTCTGCATTCTAATTTGGAGACATTCTAAACACATGGATAAACACATATACACAGACAGAGGCAGGGTAGAGAGTGGTAGCTTTAAAAGTCCTTAATCATCCTGGACATGATGTTCTCAAAAGCCAACATTTGTATTTATAGGCTAGCCAAGCCTGGATCCCACTGAACTTGGGGGTTTATAATGAGAGAAGAGGAACACTTGCTCATTGCCAGCTATTTCTGTTGGCAGTTATACATTGTCATGACCCAGGGTGGTAGAGATCTCTTAGAAAGATGCCCTCTGGTTTTCTCAGGTTATTTATTTAGCTTTTTTAAACCTTGGAAGCTATTGAGGTTGGCTGGTAGAGCCTTTTATCCTGCTCTTTAATGTGTATATTGTAGGGAAGAAAGCCTCTCCCCAGCCCTTAGAAAAATCCGACCCTACCAACCACCTGGGGTGGGAAGTGGTTGTCATAATAATGCTTTGGCATCTGGACAGGGCCTTTCAGCTGTGTCTCTCTGAGTGTGGCACTCAGCCAAACCCTTCTTGTTCAGTCAGAATATGGGGAGTTGGACACAATGCCTTCCAGACTGCTTTAGGAAGTGGGAAGTTGTGGAAGGGAGAAGCAGCAATAGGGGAGGACTCCCCCTACAGGCAAGATTCCTGTCCCTGTTGTCTGCCTAAGCTCACTTATATGGAAACAGAGGGGCCCATGACTGCAATCACAGACAGTAAAGCCTTACTGTAGCCTGCCTACTAATTACAGAATTTACCATTGATAAGTTTGTCCCTCTAAATTGATAGGCGTTTATTCTCATAAACCAATAGCAAAAGAATAATTCATTCATTCATTCGTTCAACAAATGTTTATTAAGTAGTTTCCATAATCCCTTGTATAGTCCTTTATGATACAAAACATTTTCGTGTTCCAAATTTCACATGCCTGTGAAGCGGGATCTTTTAGCATTCTCATTTTTGTAGATGAAGAAATTGTGAATCATTCAGGTTAGTGGTATCATACTCAAAATAATGAATGAGAAAGGGCAGCATACTAACTTAGAAAATCACAAATTAACATTATCTATGTTATGTTTTTATTTTATTAAGCATTTCCCAATTACTTTTTAATCTGCTTGGGCAGCCCTGGTGAATCCTTGGGGGAGGCTTACTGCTCCTCAGGGGACAAGTAAAACTCTTCTGGTTTAGGTGATTATCCCTACTTCACACTGTCTAATAAAGCAGGCACTCTAGGTCTTTTGATTTTCATATTGGTACTGAAATGCATCTCAGGGAGCAGATGAATAGAATGTGAATTTCCTGGTGCAGCTAGGTGGTGCAGTGGTTAGAGTCCCAGGTCTGAAGTCAAGAAAACCTGAGTTCAAGTTTAGCCTTAGCCACTTATTAGCTGTGTCTGACTCTGCAAGTAACTTAATCCTGTTTGCCTCAGTTTCTCATCAGCAAAATGAACTGGAAAAGGAAATGGCAAAACACTCTAGTATCTTTACTAAGAAAACCAGAGCAGGACATGACTGAAAACAATTGATCAACAACAAACAACAAAAGCTCCTTGAGGCCAGGAATTATTTTATGCTTTTCTTTATATTTCTAGTGGCAGACATGAAACTGGTTGAATTGAATTGATTTTATTAACATAGAACTAATTCTATCCACTGAAAAAAAAGAACTAGGCTAAGAGATAGGAATCTTATTGCTAAGTTTGGTACTTGACCAAAATCCTCTAAATCTTATATCAAATGGGAGTATGAAATTTATAAACTGGCAGTCTGAATAAAGACCCCATATGGACCTGAGAAGCTCACAGCTTTATTGTCTTTAGACAACCTTTAGAAAGGTTGTTGGTGAAGAGAACATAGATAGTATTATACTTCCTCAAAATGTCACTATCTTGAGTTTATCCTTTATGTGAATCAAATCATCATCAAACACTACTTTTTTTTTCTGTTGTTCTTTTGATTCTGTATGTATCTTGCTTGTATTTTGATCTCTTTTTTCTCAACTCAAACCATGCTTTCCTTTTTAGCCTCTGGTCCTAGGCTGTCACTGATTGATGAGTTTCTGGTGTGACTCTTTGAACTGTCTTGATGTTTGGAGTTTGAAGCATTCTGAGCACCCTCCTTTTCTCTTCTGAGTTTTAGTGAGTCTCTTGCACCTTGGGCTGAGGCTGGAACCTATGGATCATCTTTGAAGTGGCACATATCAGTTGCTTCTCCATGCTACCAGAGGTCAGGGTACCACACTAAATAGCTTTTGGGTAGGTAGATGTAAATTGATATAATTCCCACCCTCCATCCCAGGACTCTCTTTCACAATATCATACCCCAATCTCCTCCACTATCTGGGCTCATTGATTGAGGAGAAAGCAATGAAGACTCATAACAAAAGAATCCAAAAGCTAATCTAGAACTAATCTAGATCAAACTCACAGCCTTGGGCAGAGAAGTTGCTCACAAATCTCCTGAGTACGGGAACCAGATAAAATATAATCCAGTGATGTTTATAAAAATAAAAATACAACATAGATCATCTTAATTTGTGTTTTTTAAATCAATATGGAATACACAAAGATCTATTTTTATTTTAGTTTGACACCACTAGACCAGGTATAGTTACGGTAAAAGACCCAAAGAGGGGAAATATCTTGCCCAAAGTCATAGAATCATAGGATTTTAGAGCTGAAAGAGGCTAAAGAGCATTTAATGTCCTCATTTTTCTCAGGAAGCATTAGATGCAGTAGGATTGAGAGATAATTGTGATTCAGACCTGAGTTTGAATCTCAACTTCTTTGAACCTCAAGTTTCTTATCTGGAAAATGGGCATAATATTTGTCTCACCTGCCTTAATGGGACTGGTGAAGAAAATATTTTATAAGCCTTAATGTACTATAAGAAATATAAATCAATATTGCTTTAAGATTAAAAAAATTTGCCTCCAAGATGGAAGTAAATTGTACAAGATCACTCAAGTAGTAAATGTCAGAGCTAGAATTCAGGGCCGTGTGTAGATTACCAATTCAGGATTCTGTTTCATATTCTCATTGCTTAGCATGGTTCTTGGGAGTGATAGAACCTGAAGAAATCAGGCTTTCAGATTCCCAGTCTAGGGCAGTTTCCACCCACCTTATTATTAGTACCTCTCTTGCTTAAAAAAAAAAAAATCGTAAGATGGGGAGCATCCAGTTGATGCAGTGGATAGAGCATCAGCCCCAAAGTCAGAAGGACCAGAGTTCAAATCTGGTCTCAGACACTTAATACTTCCTAGCTGTGTGACCCTTGTCAAGTCATAACCCCAATTGCCTCAGAAAAAAAATAAATGTGATAGTGATATGCTTATAAGTTTGCATTTCTTTTTTTTTTTAATTTTATACTCTGTCACCCTAGGTCAGACTCAGATCTAACAAAAGCAGCAAAGATTTGGCTATAAATTCAGTAATTTCAGCTTTGCCCTTGTTTCTCACCCACATTGTTTTTCCTTTTAAAAACAAAACCAATCAATTCTACAAAGTCTTTCATTGAAACATTCTTTTTACTAAGTCAAGGAAAGACAAACTTGGAAGCTGGCAATGTCTGGAAATTGAAGGGCTCTCAAAAGGGGGCTGCCCCTCCCCATTTGTAATTCATGTGAGGGTCCTGACTGTTGAATAGGTCTGGCAGGGGGCTGGGTCTTTCCGGTAGAAGTATTAAAGAACCTTCTTGTGCCAGTCTTTCAGTATTTTCTGAAAAATAGTTTGAAATTTGTTTTTTTAGGACCTGGCAGTCTCCAGGTGGTTATTGAGAGCTGACCTCCAGTGGCAAGTGGGGGCACATCATGAACTGGGTACTATTCTTTGACTCTGTCTGTTTGTTTTAGGTCCAGCTCAAGTTCGATGAATTGGAGCTTGGTCTTTCCAATCCCATTATTTCTTTGAGAGCAGCCCTTCTTTGTCTGGCTCTGGTACCAGGAACCTAGCCCCTATCATTGTAAATTGCCCCTGAAAAAGACAAGCCCTCATCTCCCTTCACAGGCAGAGCTTAAAGATTACAGCATAAAGAACATGAATGAAACCTGCTGCTCCTGTCACTGCTTTCATTGCAGAAATCTTGACCTTCTTGTGCTGCTGAAGTAGCAAGCCAGTAACTGAAAAGCAGTGAGGTTAGAGACCGGATGCCTAGGACTGAGTCTTAAGTCTGTGATTAGTATGATCTCAGGCACATCATCTGACTGAATCAAAGCCTCAGTTTCCTTGTCTGTATTTTGAGTTAATTGGGATGAGCTAATGTCTAAGGCACTTTCCAACTCCCCAAACTCTGATCTTTCGGTCCAAGGACTTCCAAAGTCCCAAAGTCCATGATTCCTTGATTATACTTTTCCTGAACTTGCTTTTAGAGAGATCGCAGGGACCTTAAAGACAAGTAGGTGGCATGGGGATAGACCTGGCCTGGATTTCAAATCAGGAAGACTCAAGTCTAAAGCAAGTTTCAGATACTTAGTAGCTCTTTGACCCTAGCCAAGCCACTTAATCTTTATTTATAAAATGGGGATTATTATCATCCATGGGATGATCATTTGGGATAATAAAATATTATTAAAATGTTATATAAATGTTAATCATTATTATTGTTTAATTGTTTTTAGTTGTGTCTGATTCTTCCTGAGCTCATTTGGGATTTTCTTGACAAATACATTGGAATGTTTCTTCTCCAGTTTATTTTACAGATGAGGAAAATGAGACAAACAGGGTAGAGTAACTTGTCCAGGGTCACACTGTGTAAGAAGTGTCTAAAACTGCATCTGAACTCAGATCTTACTGACTTCAAGCCCAGCACTATATGTACCTCATTGCCCACAAGTTTAAGAATTCACAAATTTGAAAGAAGGACATTTCCTGAGGTTGTGTGCTTCTTAGAGAAAGAATAAGATAGTCTACTTTATGTACTCCTCCTTTCAACTTCAAATCCTACTGTTATTCTAGATTCTCCAAGGTCACATCCAGTTCTGACAGTCTATGAAGGCTAAAGATTTTTTTTTCAGGGAAAATTAGTACTACAATGGACACTTAGCATAGGACTGAGGTCCCTTTAATCCCATTTCCTATTTTGTACCAGAAAATAGAAACAAAAGCAATTATCTACTTAAATTCCTTCACTTTTACAAGTGGCAAAATGGAGGGAAGGAAGGAAGAAGGGGGAAAGAAAGAGAGATAGAGAAAGAAAGAGAGATAGAGAGACAGAGAAAGAGACACAGAGAGACACACACAAAGAGACACAGAGACATAAAGAGAGACAGATACACAGAGAGACATAGAGAAAGAGACACAGAGAGTGAGAGAGACAGACAGAGAAAGGAGAAACAGAGAAGAGAAAGAGAGAGAGAGAGAGAGAGAGAGAGAGAGAGAGAGAGAGAAAAGAGAGAGAGACAGAGAGAGGAGGGCAGATGAGTCAACTTATCCAAGGTCACACAGTGACTTAATAATAGCTGGACTGGAATCCAAATCCTGATTCCTTGCTCAGAGCTATTTTCAGTACACTATGCTTCCTCATTTGTTGAAAGGATAGGTTTAACCCTCCCTCTGTCCAGGTAACTGACTAATGATTCAGTCCTGGTCACAGCTGCCCTAATCGCTTGTGTCAATCATTACCTCTGATCAGGCAAACCAATGGAACTTCCTTTCAGAATGCAATTCCTTTGCTTTGACCCTTCCATTTATCTCTACCCTACAGTCCAGGGTAAACCTAATTTTATATATTTCCATTTCTCCTTTTCCCCTTTCCTTTTGAAGATGATTTCTGTTTGCGGTTAGCTTGGATCATTTCTCCTTTCATGTGGACTTAACTTCTGACTTTTGACTAGCTCTGAACCAAAGACTCACTCTTAGAATTGAATGTGCATTCTTCATCGTGGAATTTCATACTATGCTAGAGTCTATGATCATTGAATTGTGTTGCTACTCACCACCACTGTGTTCAGTTGTTCACAAGTTGTTGTTTTTATTCTCCAGAGCCAGCTGAGTGACCTAGTGAATAGGTATTGGATTGGAAGTCAAGAAGATCTGATTTGAAATCCAACTTTAGACAGTAACTATTTTTGTGACAAGTTAATGAATCTCTCTCTGCCTCATATTTTTCAAATGTAAAATGAGCATAATAATAGCACCAATTCCACAAGGTTATCATGAAGATCAAATGATGTAATGTACATAAAATTCTTTGCAAGTCTTAAATTGCTATATCAGTGTTAGCTAGAAATATTTTTGAGCCTTAGTTTCTTCTTTTATAAAATGGGTGAAGGAGAATTGATTGGATAAGCTCTAATGTTCTTTTCTTCTTTGGCATGAACTTTTCATATTGTAATAATGGCATAATCTCTTACTGGTATTTAGAAATATGTTTTTGTTCTCATTGTGGTGAGAGAGGTGAATCAAAAAACTATCTTACTTCTTTGGTGGAGGGCCCAAAATAGTTTAAGAATTGTCTAGAGAAATACTTATTTTGTAGTGTAAATGATACACAAACCATACTAGTATTTTTTCCTTTTCATTTTAAATGATACATGCACCTTAGGTCTATATAATGAAATTGTCCTTCATTTATCAAGATCATGTAGCTCACCCATTATTAAATATATGCTTAGAGTCAATTTTCAAATACTAGGATGGTTTTGAACTGTCCCTTGTTTCTCCATAATTTTGAGATGAGTAGCCAAGACTATGAATTTGATTGTTTAAACTTGGATCAGAAACAACAGGTCCATATGATAATATTAAGAAATTTGATTGACTAGTCTGGCTTAAGAAAGCAGAAAGGCTCTATTTTATCCAGTGAATGTATGAGTGAGTGGTATGAGGGTTAAAGTCTGGATATCTGAACCAAAATGTTAGAGAGAGCTCCTTTGCTCTGCATTAATTGTGAAATTAATTGATTTCCAGCATCACCAATACTACCTTTGGGAAGACTCCCTTTGGAAATATCCATTGATTTGGGTTGCTTAGGTAATATTTATGTCCCTGTTTTTAAAGATAAAACAGGATCCTATTTTTCCCAATCCTTATTGATTGCCAGGGATGCAGAATTTGGCTATTGTTGCACATACTATCTTTGAATATGGGGCAAAGTACTGATCTGATCAAAAGTACTGATCAAAAGGCTTTGGTTTCCCTTATTATGCTCAATGTGCTTTTCCTTTCTCCACAGGAGGCTGGTTTCTTAGTACGCGTTTGAATATCACTTCAGGGCTGTGTGTTAACATCAGAAACACATTCCTTTCATGGGCATTAATCAATGGTAAATTAGAACGGAATTGATATATGCATAAGACATGCACATTAATTCCAAATGTGTTTATTATAATTAGTGCCATTACAACGATTCCAAAGGAATCAGGGAATGATTAGCTACACTTAGAATTTGTTATGGTTTGTTTAAAAAAAGTTCAACGTGAAATTAGATGATGGTTGAGTGATGACATTCCAATTGTGTGGCAAACATTTTTTATTTTTCGAACATTCACACTCCCTAGACCTTTGCAAGTAAGTCAGTTTAATGATTCAATTCTCCTTCCTCCCTCCCTTTCTCCCTTTCTCCCTTCCTCTCTTTCTTCCTCCCTCCCTCCCTCCCTCTCTCCTTTCTTTCCTTCCTTCCTTCCTTCCTTCCTTCCTTCCTTCCTTCCTTCCTTCCTTCCTTCCTTCCTTCCTTCCTTCCTTCCTTCCTTCCTTCCTTCCTTCCTTCTTTTCTCCTTCCCTCCTTTCTTCCTTTCTTCCTCTCTCTCTCTCTCTCTCTCTCTCTCTCTCTCTCTCTCTCTCTCTCTCTCTCTCTCTCTCTCTCTCTCTCTCTCTCTCTCTCTCTCCCTCCCTCCTTTCCTTCCCTGTCTTTCTTTCTTTCCCTCTCTCTCACTATCTCTCCCCATCTCCATCTCCTAATTCTTATCTTTAAGGCTTTCGGAAAAGAAAGTAGAGAGAAAGGAAAACAAAAGTTTTAGACCACAAGAAGAGATTTCTTTAGTTCCTTTAAACATTGATTTAGTCTAGGCAATTCATTGTTCTAGTCTCTAGATGGATGGGGCAGTGCATAATAGTAAATATGACAACTCCTGTTTTTAAAAACAAGTGTGTTTATTATATACAATAATCTCCAGACTTGTGATTTCACTCATAATGAAGCAATTTCCTCATTTGAAGATTGGCAGGTCCTTTGCAAATTACCAGATTAGAAAGTTATATAATGAAAATATAAGTATGTAAGAGGAATCAAAATGATTACAAAATAACATTGGATGGTCTCATCTGATCACTTTCCTCTGTCAGAAAAGTCCTTCTGAAAGAGAGAGGATTTAAGTTGGGACTTCATGGATAGTCAGGATGAGAGCTGGCAGAGATGGGGTAGGGATGATATTGGCTGTAAAATGCTGTAAGGATACCAGGAATGAAAACTATTTTCTGTCAGTATGTCCAAACCAAGTTGGTCTTGTTACTGATATGTGATGTCACATGATGAGTTCTTAGCAGAAGAATAGAAAAGTATAAAGAAACAATAGCTTGCATGTTATAAAACACTTTAAGGTTCACCCAGTGCTCTATTAATATCATTTCATTTTATCTTCATAGTAACTTCAGGAGGTAGATGCTCTCATTATTCCCATTTTGTAGATGTGGAAACTGAGGCAGACAGGGGCAAAATTATTTGCCAAGAGTCAGAGAGCTAGTGTCTGAGGCTGTATTTGAATTTAAGTCTCCCTGGCTTCAGGTTATGGTGCTGTAATGCCTTGGAAAGGGGTTAAATCCTTAAATTGTCCTTGAGCTCTCAAAGCAAGGGAACCACAGAGTCAGGAATGGAACCCATATTTCCTCATTTCTTCTCCAATACTTTTTCTCCATACTATACTGCCTTTAACAACATGTATCTTCCCAGCTCCCCTCCCCACCCCTGCCTCTGTCACCACTTCAAAGAGCCTTTCTATTTTTCATCTCTGGGTGTCACTTCAGACAGATTGTCCCTGAAGAGTATAAGAATATAGAAACTGCCCGACATGTAGTCCTCAGTTATCTTTTGTCATAGAGAAAGCTCTATCCTCTGAAAGATTTGCTTCTTTCTGATTTCTGTGCTGTGGCTCTGAATCTTAGATGAGAAAGCTCAATGACAGGTGTCAATGATATGTTTCCCAAGGAGCCCCGGAGAGCTTTGTGTGTGGGTAACAGCTTTTGTGATTATTTTCCTAGTCACCCAAATAATAAGCTTGTAGGTGTAGGTGTCTGTTCATAGGAGCAGAAGACTTTACCATCAGGGATTAAAGGTCAAGCTAGAGATGGGAAACTTGGCTTTGATGTTTAAATAGACACTGTCACATACTTATTTAATTAGTTCAGCTTGATCTGTTGTTTGTAATAACTTCTTCTGGCCCTCAGGGTCTCATTACTTTTTCTACTAAAGTTTGGATGTGATTAATCCACTATTTCCCTCCTTTCCTTATTGAGTTTTTGTGCACCCAGCTGAATCATCTTCTATGTCTTCATGGTCTGAAGGGACCACTTTCAATTCATCACAATAGATATTTGAATTGCCTATGTTCTTTGCTCTTTGCTAGGCACTTGATGCTACAGTTTACGATTTATTTGGGCAGATATGACACAAGCAAAGTTAAATAAATGTCACAAAGGAGGAAAGGTTTTGATTTTTTTTGACTAGGTGTTTGCATTTTAAGAACTTTTAAATTCAGATACTTTTGAGGTTTATTAACTTTGATTATGTGAACTAATATGAACTATTATTGCTGCTAAGTAATTGTCCTCTTAATTTTCCTTTTAAAAATTCAGGGGCAGCCTTGTGGCACTGTGGATAGTGCATTAATGTTGCACTCTGGAGGACCTAAGTTCAAATCTGGCTTCAGACACTCATTTACTAGCTGTGTGACCCTGGGCAGGTCACTTAATCCCAATTACCTCCCTCCTCCCATTCAGATATGTCTCAGAATTATAAAAACACCTCAGTGTGAACAAGTTCATTGGGTTGTTTTCCTTACTAGATGAGAACAAGAGCCTGAGATGGAGGGCAAAAAGAAGGATAATTTGGAAAGTTGCTCGAGGAAGTCAGGCTGAGTGGCATCCTGAATTCAGTGTGAGCTTGATTTATTATTATGTCTAGATTTTAAAAAGTGATGGAGAAAATGTTAGCAAAGAGGATTAAACTTAAAAGTATGCCCTATGTACATTTTTTTTCTCTCAGAGACTTGGTGTAGTATACCACTGGGTAGCAGACTCTTAACCTACAGTGTAAGGCTGTACCTGAGAAGCACGAGATAATATTAGTGCAAACAGGTGCAAAAAGAGAATTTCAAGTCTTCTAAAGATCAATCTTAGCTTAATTAGCACAATTTTACAGAGGATGAACTTTACATTTTTTCCCTATGATGCTAGATTTTCTGGTAGCTTAGACTGAGGATTCACTTGTTTTCCCTTCTCAGAAAATAGTCACTTTTGGGATAAGGAGTAGCATCCACTATGATCATTTATTATGTGCGTATTCAGTGATTAAAATGATGAATTATATCAAGTAACATTTTCTGTGTCCCTAAAAATGGACTTAATTTATATTACTGCTGTATTTCTTTTTTTTTTAAATAAAGTATCATAGGAATGAGTCTGAGACATTTCCACCATGGCACTCTTGCCACTGGGGTTCTAGCCATCACTACAAACTTAAATAGTATATCCATAATAGTAGTAGACCAGTGTCTGTCTTTAGGTATATGAATAGTCTTGTAAATAATTTGCCTAATGGAATGCTGAGTGTATGAGAACAAACCATGCTCCTAATTAGTGAAATCCAGGGCATGGGGTTTTAAAACTTCATTAAACCTCTTTTAGCAATTAGCCACTCAAGTAGAAGTGTTTCCACCATCTTATTGACTAGTCTACGTCTAATTAGAGGCAGCACCTGGACAGAGTGTGCTTGACATGGGTTTAAGGACAGCCATGGGAAATTGATTGAAATAAGATTTTATTGACTTTTCCCTGAAGAAAAAGGCTGGGGCATTTTTTAATTTTTAAAATTAGGAATAAGGAATCTATTTGATGGCTTCAGTCAGTTTCCTCTTTGCAGATAGTGGAAGATTAAAGGGTAACTTTTAGCAAAGTTTTATACTTAGACACATAAAAAGGAAAAGAATATATGTATTATTGTAGGAAATTTGACTAGTTCATATCCAATTAAGAAAGACCTTACACCTTGGTTATTATACCACAGAATAGTTTTTGGCTCAAGCTGGTTCCCTAATGACAAATTTAAGATGTTTGAAATTCAAACACACTTGTGAAGTTCAAATGTATTTTTATTTATTGATGGCAGGAACGACTATTCTATAAATGAATGATCATGTAAAATTAAGGAATGATTAGCATAAGACCAATATTCATTCATGAATTTGCTAATGTTCTTCACTCAGTTCTACCATTTGCTGCAGCTTTAACAACAGCAGCAGCAACAATAATGACAACAAACAAAACAACAACAAAGGCAATAATTCTTTACTCATATACATAATGCTTTATTAAAGTCTTTGAGCTTTTATTATATATTATCTTTAAATCTTATTGATTTATAGGTTTTAGAGTTGAGAAGGACTCAGAAGACTATCCAGGCCTCTTTTTAAAAATAAGAAAACAGAGGTTCAGAGATTTCCCTAAGATCACCCAGCAGAGCAAAATCTAATGTTCTTTCTCCTAACCATGCTGCCATCCCATTTGATTTCCCCTATCAACTCCATACCTCTCCAAAAGAAAATCAGTAGCATATAGGAAATATATTGAAAATATAGCTTCTTCTCTTCTCTGGCATTGCCACAGGTATCATCTTACACTTGGACTATTGAAATGTTCTGATGGTTGGTCTTCATACCTCAAATGTCTCTCTAATCCAGTCCATTTTCCAGTCAGCTGTCAGAGTGATTTTTTAAACTACAGGTCTTATCATGCTCTTTAAAAATTAAACTCCAGTGGTTTCCTTATTACCTCCAGGATCAAATATTAAATCACTGGCATTCAAAGTCCTTTATAACCTGAATGCCCTTCATTTTTCCAGTTTTCTTATACCCAACATCCTCTTCTCCAGTGTGCTCTTTGACTCACTGACACTGGTCTCTTTGTTATTCCATCTCCAGACTAAGGATTTTCACTTTCAGGCCTGCAATGCTCTCTTTCCTCTGTTTCTTGACTGATTAAAAGTATTTTCCAATCTGTGGTTTTATTTTACAGTTGGATTGGCTCCTCAATCTCATGTTATACTTGGCATTCGAATAGTGGATCATGTTATGGCTAATAGTGCTATAACAAGATTGTTCCTTCTGATACTTATAGTGATAAATTTCCTTACATACATGTTCTGGTCTGGTCTGCTTTCCCTAGTAGTTTTGCTAGCCCTGTCATTTTTTATAGTTTCCTTCCAAACTCTAGGATTTAGCTACATTTATATAGTAATTAGAAGTTTTCAAAGCACTTTATAAATATTATTTGGTTTTATCCTCCCAATACCCCTAAGTGATGAGGGCTATTATTTTCCCCTTAAAAAAATTAATTATTAAAGCTTTTGTATTTTCAAAACATGTTTATATTCCAAAATTTTTCCCTCCTTCTATCCCCTCCCTTAGATGGCATGTAATCTAATACATGTTAAACATGTGGACTTCTTCTATACATATTTATACAATTATCAGACTGTGCAAGAAAAATCAGATCAAAAAAGAAAAAAATGAGAAAGAAAACAAAATGCTAGCAAATTATAACAAAAAAGTGAAAATACTATGTTGTGGTCCATATTCAGTCCCCAAAGTCCTCTCTCTGGGTGCAGATGGCTTTCTTTATCACAAGAACATTGAAACTGACCTGAATCATCTTATTTTTAAAAAGTTACATCCATCAGAATTTATCATCCTATAATCTTGTAGTTGCTGTGTACAATGATCTGCTTCTGCTCACTTCACTTAGCAACATTCATGTAAGTATCTCCAGGCCTTTCAGAAAGGCCTGAGAAATTATTCTGCTGATTGTTTCTTACAGAACAATAATATTCTATAACATTCATATGCTATAAATTATTCAGCTATTCTCCAACTGATAGGCATTCATTCAGTTTCCAGTTTCTTGCTTCTATAAAAGTGCCACAAACATTTTTGCACATGTGGGTCCCTATTTCTCCTTTATTATCCCTTTGAGATACAGATCTAGAAGAGACATTGCTAAATCAAAGGGGATGCACAGTTTGATAACCCTTTGTGCATAGTTCCAAATTGCTCTTCAGAATGGTTGGATCCATTCACAGTTCTACCAACAATGTATTAGTGTGAGGGATGTAGAAGACCCTTACCCAAAATGATTACTCAGAGATTACTCAGTAGAAGGCAGAAAAGTTGTTTATTGAAAACCTCTGGAGGATAAACCGTCCCATCGCGAGATAAGAAAGAGAAAGCTCGCGGTAGGAGGGCTAAAGAAAGTAGTAAAGATACATAGCTTTTATACAAGAAATTACATCACAAGTAAGAGAGCATTGAGAAGGGGAGGGGAAGGCATCTAATTGGTTGTTGCTATTTGGGGAGATTGGAATGGAAGGTTTCTGTTTCCCCAAAATCTCCTGATTTCAAGGAAACAGAAAGTCAGGCCTTCAGGCTTAATCAAGCAGATAGTGGTCTAGCTAATAGATTAAATATCGATAAATGTCAAATACCAATAAATGTCATCAGCTCAAATTAAGTAAATATGTTTCTAGCTGGCCAAGGCTCAAGTAGATATGAGCCTGCACATATTATACAGGTCATAGGGGAAACACAGAAATAATAAAACACAGAAAAAGAATTCATACATCCCTGTAAGTTCTTCACCTTATCTCTCTCTATTCCATACAATTCCCCCCTTCTAATATGTAAATGATTTTTTATCATATTTCTATGAAGAACTTACACACTGTTCAAATTCAGTTAGCATATCTATACATCATTCATCAAATTCACAATCAAGATCATCCCTCTCTAATACATTCCAGTCTTTTCTCTGTAGAATCATCATTTTAATAGCATCTCCTGTATGCAATATTTTGATAGGGACCATTGAACTATTCTGGTTACTAATGTAATTATACAGGGTAGACATAGTGGCAACAGGATAATACCACTGATTGCAGTAAGTTTGTTGAGGTTAGGAACCAAATGTTGAGGTGTAGACCACATGTTGAGGTCTACATTTGGGGTACCTAAATGAAATTAGGGTTTAGTTAAGGTCTAGAGGCAGGTTTGGGGTACAGGGAGTCAAACAGAATTCCCCTGCAACCCCCTTAGATTCGGCGCAAGGATACGGCGGTATATGAGGTCTAGAAGCGGCGCAGATTCCCAATAAAAGCATTTATTGACCCAGAGAGCTAGATTAATAAAAGAGGTTTATTACTGAGTTTAGAAGTAGGAGATAGGTGAAGGTAGAGATAAGGAGGGCACTGGACAGAGGGTCCAGTGGACAGAGGGTCCTCACATGGTGACCATGTTTGGAATCTCTGCAAAGAGGGGTTCCCAGTGTGGTCCTTTTAAGTCAGAGACTTAGCTCGAGGGGCTTTAGGGTGTAGCCCCAAAATTGGCTCAGATCCGGGTGGGGCTGGGACAGGTCTGGATCTTCTATTGGAATTCAAAGGGACCAGGATTTGTGAGTCAAAGGGTAATTTACATTAGCTAGAGGGGTTGGGAATCAAAGATTGGAATCTTTCCCGCATCAAGTTCATACCTTAAAAATTGCTTCCACCAATTATCTTAGAAACAGTTATCATAGAACAGATTGGCATTTGGCAAACATAAAAATACAGAGATAAATAAACAAAGATGAGAATCTAGGGAAACTAAGTCACAACATTACACACTCTCCTTCTGAATATTTGAATTATTGAATTACCTCCCCTGGATACCTGGGAGGTCTCAGCACCATAATTTTGGCCAATCCAATGTGAGGCAAATAAATCAAAATGAAACTAGAAAATGCTAGGACTTATGGCAAGGGCAAGTCTCTTCCTGACAACCCCAGAGTTATCAGCAGTACAAAGGCCCTCATCTCAGCCAAAGAATCCAGTTTGAGATGGACAGTTCACTGTGTTAGGTGGTCTTCAGGCATTTGTGCACTTAACTCAGCTTCTGCTTATATAGGGAGTAGCAGGGCTCAAGACAGTCATGCTGCCCATTCAGAGGGGCACCCTACTCCAGGGGAGAAGGGTGAGGCTTGGAGTAACTCCACCTGTCACCAACCAGAGGGACAGACAGGGCTGCTACTAGAATACAGATTTCTGAGCAGAGCTATCAGAGCATGCACAGTTAGACCACGAAGGCAAGCAAACCCCGAACTTTAGAGGCTTGATCTCAAAACTACAATGTTATTAAAAATGATGAGATATCAATTAAGAAACTGGGGTTACAGGGTTGGAGACTGCTAGTCTCAAGACAGGTGTCTTTGTCTTGGAGATTTCCTAAAACAAAACAAAACAAAACAAAACAAAATAGTCCCAAAAGCTGAGTCAGCCAGAGCAATTCCACAGAATAAGGGGTTTCAAAGCTAAAGCATAATAAAAACAAAAAGGACTGCTTAAAGATTTCCAATTCAATCTGAATTGGTGAGATAGGGGGTGGGGCAGAAGTACCTAAGGCAAAGTGAACAGAAAACTAAGGGTTCCCACTCTTTTAGATATTTTGAGAAAAATCCACCAGTTTCCCTAGTTCCTCATCTCTTCCTCTCCTTTTTTTTCCTCATGGAAAGGAATCATCCAAAAAAAAAAAAAAGTAAATAGTCAAATAACCATCCACATATAAATCCCAAAAGTGAATTAAAGTTCCTATACATAACAGACTAGTACAGGAAGAGTTTCCTAAAAAAAAAATCAAATCAAATCAAATCCCTCAAACAATTACATATTCTGAAGTGAACATAGACATTATAAACATATTATAACTTCCTTAACAGCAACAGTTACCAATTTTAACAATTTCCATCCCAAATTTTAAACACACAGTAATGTTTGCATTTTTTCCCCTAACTCTAGTAATAGAGTTGTAATTTTAACAATAATTCATCAACCACTTTCCCACTTCCCTCATATCAGTCCAAATTACATCAGGAGCACTGGCGATGGTCTCGATCTTAGCTGCTTTGGGTTGAGAAATGGGCGACAGCTCTCAATCCATGTGGGGATGTGGGTATGGTGTCAATCTAAGTTTCAGATGGGCTGATCCATGTCTCAGAAGAGGTTCGATAATCTGTAATTTGACCAAAATCTAGAACAACAAAAATCCAAATCTAACAAGGTTAGAACAGTCTGGAGCTGCAACAACAAGTGGGGAGGCCAGTATAGATTGGCCAGCAGTTCCTATGTGAAGGAATAAGTTTGCTTCACAGGACAAGCAGACGGCTATAGTCCCAATAAATAGCAGTTAGGTTTCACAGACCATTGTTAATTGTCCTCTTATCATTTAGAAACATTTTTAAAACAAAACACAAATATCCAATAATAGACATGAAGGCTAAATACTTATTTGCCTAAGTATTTAGGATATAATGATTACATATAACCAAATTGGAAACATCAAGGTATGACATATTTGAATTGCATTAATAGTTCTTATTAACTATTGTTCTGATCATAGAAATCAGTCACAGCAGGAAAAAATGCAAGAATATAAACTATAACATAATATAAACAGTTAAAACTCAATCTTCAGCACATCAGAGAGCGAAGCTTTAAAACTTCCAAATAGCATTAATTATAAGCCCAAAGAATTTTATCTCCAAAGTTTCAGAGAAATCCCAAACACTTTTTTTTTACCATGACCTTATATCAGTAACAGTAAGAAATTTATCCCAGAAAATTCACACAATTCTTATATACCCAAGTAGATGTTGCATCTTGAATAAATTGAATATTATACCAATCATTTTGCTTTTAAAATACCCAATACACAGAAAAATCCCAAACTACATATTGTTCACAACAAAAACATTTTCAAAAGGTAGAAGGCAAAAACTATTATCCTTGGAGTCCCATTTCAGATAATTGGCATCAATACAGTTAATTAAAACTTTCTATTTTCACATAAAAAGAATCTGAAAAGTTCTTAAAAACATCAATTAAACTTTTTGAAATAACCCTTTCAAACTATAGATCACATTTCTGATCATATTCTTCAATATTCATAACCATTATATATCTAAAGAAACAAATATTCAATCAATTAACATCTTGCAAGAGCAGTTTGTCCTTTTAAATAACTGTTTGTTTTCTTCAGCCAAAGGAACCAAGCGGCTGCCGCTTTCCACTGCCATTCTGCTGCTCTCCCCCCAGCAAAAACACATCCCATCTCACAGCCATCTCTCTGTGACTACCCTTTCCAACCAGTTCCTTCTTTTTCCCACTGATTTCTTCTTGAAATCATTTGCTTCTACTAAGCAATCCTTCTTAAATCACCTTCATTCTCCTGTCCCATCTCTCTGTCTCTCTCTTCCCAATGCTTATTTGCTCAAACCTTCTCTGAAATACTTCTGACTAAATGCTCTATTTAAACTATTAATTGCTTTTGTAAATCAATCTCTTTTCCCTTGTCTTTAAATCACCTTTTTTTTAAACTTTAAACTTCAAGATTCACAATTAATTTTGAACCAAATTTCATAAAACTCATAATATAGTTTACAAATTACCCAATACTTTTAAAAAGCAACATACCATTTAAGTAGGGAGATACAAACATGAGCCCCCCTAAGGTAAGCTACTGGCATTTTGTTTAATAACCTATATTTCAATTTGAAGTCCAACCAAATAATAAAAAAAGAAAAGTTTTTCTCTTCAGTTGTGAAGGTCACAATATTCAAACAATTCTTAAGATTTTACACTCAGAATAAATCTAACATGTGCAAATAAAATTATTTCCCCCAATTTCAATTTTATTTCAATTTCAAAATTATAGTACCTCTTTAAAATATAGTAAATTCCCAAAACTCTTAATCAAATATTGCAGACAAACAATTACCCAGTTTAGTCTTCTTAAACTTTTTGTTCTCTAATTCCATGAAGGAAAACTTACTAATAATGATTTTTCTTTCTTCTCCTGGAAAATTTTCTTTTAAAAGTATGCCTAGTTTTCCCACAGGTCCAACAGGTCAGAACGCCCCTGTGTTCAAGTATTTACCTCTTTTACTCTATTTTTATTCCTCCCTTCCAATATCTGCAGTTTCTTATTTCCAATCTTAAATTTTCCAATTTTAACACACACACCAATATAAAGTTATTTTAAAATTAACCAGTACTTTAGTTTGTAAAATTTCCTAAAATCTACCTAGATATTTCATTCAAACGTCTTTTCTTTAGTAACCAGGAAAGAGTTAAGCACCAATCCTTGCTTTACCTTGAGAATTCTTTTCTCTGGCTGAGTCCTGATAACAGACTCCTTGTTTACAAGAGTGATAGCCACTGTTCTATTTTCTCAAAACTTTCCAAACTTTCAATCTATGTTATTATTTTTTTTCCCTCTTCTTTCCCCCATCCTGCAAAGTCACTGCCAGAGACAGAGGGAGAGAAAGAGAAAAAAAGATTTTCTTTTTTTTATTTCCTGAGAAGCCCAAAACTAGTTCCCAAATTCTAAGACCAATACATTCTGAGCCACTCTGAAAGAATTACTACTCTGAATGAATTCCAACTCCCAACAATTCAGTCTGATATTTTTCTAAGCCTGTAACACAGAAGCTGAATTCTTATCTCTTATGAGCTTTCTAACTTTTAACACAGAACAAAAGGCAATGCAAAGCAGACATACACATAGACATTCACAAAACTCCATTTTCACCTTTTACATACAGATTTAAGTCTGATATACCCAAATAGTCCTGGGATATACATCCTCCCAGTTTTCTTCCCTTTTATATCTGGGAAGTTCATTCCAGTCTTGAATTCCCTAGCTAATGTCCTGATACAAATTTTTGGACTGCTTCTATACCACCCTGGATTCGATCCAGGTGTTGGCAGAGGCCCTATGTTACCCTCACGCCCAGGCGGAGGCCCTACATTACCCTCACACCCCCACAGCCACCCGAGAGCTTCCTTAGGAAAAGTCCTTTATCATTGGGGTCAACAGCAGTCCACACCAAAAATAAATTTAAGAGGGCTAATCCCTCAGGGTCTCCCTCGACCCAGCCAATAAACCCCCAGACTTCCCAAGAGCTTTACCCGGAGAACATATGTTTCTTTTCAGGCTGCAAATGCCGGCCATCAGGACTCTACTTCCTTCAATCTTCAATTCTGCCTTCCACTGAGTATCCCTGCCTCGGGTCGTTGTCTAAGAGGGAGGGAGGCTGCACACCCAGAGTCAGAGACCATGGTGAAAACTACTCTGTGGGCGCCTGTCCCTGTTCGGGGTGCACGTAGCCGTCTCCCCCAAAGACCTCATCCCGGACGAGCCCCCAACTGTAAGGGATGTAGAAGACCCTTACCCAAAATGATTACTCAGAGATTACTCAGTAGAAGGCAGAAAAGTTGTTTATTGAAAACCTCCGGAGGATGAACCGTCCCATCGCGAGATAAGAAAGAGAAAGCTCGCGGTAGGAGGGCTAAAGAAAGTAGTAAAGATACATAGCTTTTATTCAAGAAATTACATCACAAGTAAGAGAGCATTGAGAAGGGGAGGGGGAGGCATCTAATTGGTTGTTGCTATTTGGGGAGATTGGAATGGAAGGTAGAAATCTCCTGATTTCAAGGAAACAAAGTCAGGCCTTCAGGCTTAATCAAGCAGAAGTAGTCTAGCTAATAGACTAAACATCAATAAATGTCAAATACCAATAAATGTCATCAGCTCAAGTTAAGTAAATATGTTTCTAGCTGGCCAAGGCTCAAGTAGATATGAGCCTGTACATATTATACAGGTCATAGGGGAAACACAGAAATAATAAAATACAGAAAAAGAATTCATACATCCCTGTAAGTTCTTCACCTTATCTCTCTCCATTCCATACATTAGTGTTTCATTTTTCCCATATCCTCTACAACATTCATCATTATCTTTTCCTGTCATCTTAGTCAATCTGAGAGGTATATAGTTGTGAAGATCGCGTATTTTAAAATCAGCCAGAGTCAGGAATTCAGGTTAGGGGAAAATCGTCAGTCTTTATTCTCAGTGAAGAAAGATCAGAGGTGGAAGGGAATCGGCAATAGCAATGTGTGCAGCTGAGTCAAGAAGCTAGCTAGACCAGCAGCCACATGACCAGCAGCTAGGAGTATGGAACCCAGGCCCAATCTCTCCCAGCTTCTCTTCCTGTCTCTCTCTGCCTCCACCCACCAAAATCGTCATTTCCTATACAACACATCAGGACTTGCATGCAGAGTGGGCAGAACCATTCTTTATCCATTCATGTATATTAATAGAGTATAGCCCAATTACTATTTAGCCTCAAGTACTTGGGACCTCAGTGCATCAACTCAAACCTCAGCCCATTACATATAGTGGTACTTCAGAATTGTCTTAATTTGCATTTCTCTGATCAATAGTAATTTAGAACACCTTTTCATATGATTATAACTGGTTTCAATTTCTTCATCTGAAAATTGTTCATATTCTTTGACCATTTATCAATTGGAAAATGGCAATGGCTAGAATTCTTATAAATTTGAATTAATTCTCTATATATTTTAGAAATGAGGCCTTTATCAGAACCCTTGAATATAAAATTTTCCCAGTTTATTGCTTCCCTTCTAATCTTGTCTGCTTTGAATTTGTTTGTACAAAACCTTTTTAACTTAATATAATAAAAATTATCCACTTTGCATTCCATAATGTACTCCAGTTCTTCTTTGGTCAGAAATTTCTTTCTTTTCCACAGATATGAGAATTAGACTACCCTTTGTTCTTCTTATTTGCTTATAATACCACTCATTTTGTATATATCATGAATCTTGGTGTAGGGTGTTAGGTCTGGGTCTATGCCTAGATTTTGCCATACTAATTTCCAATTTCCCCCCAAGTTTTTGACAGATAGTGAGTTCTTATCCCAAAAGCTGTGGTCTTTGGGTTTATCAAACACTAGATTATTATAGTCATTGATTATTGTGTCTTGTGAACCTAATCTATTTCACTGATCAACTATTCTCTTTCTTAGCCAGTATCAAATGGTTTTGATGACTGCTGTCTGGTACTGCTAAGCCACCTTCATTTGTATCTTTTTTTTCTCATTAATCCCCTTGAAATTCTTGACCTTTAGTTCTTCCAGATGAAATTTGTTATTATTTTTTTCTAGTTCTGTAAGATAATTTCTTGGGAGTTTGGCACTGAATAAGTAAATTAATTTAGATAGTAGTGTTATTTTTATTATATTTGCTTGGCCTATCCATGAGTACTCGATATTTTTTCCAACTGATTAGATATGTCTTTATTTGTGTGGAAAGTGTTTTGTAGTTGTGTTCATATAGTTCCTGATTTTCCCTTGGCAGATAGATTCCAAATATTTTATACTATTGACAGTTATTTTAAATGGAATTTCTCTTTGTATTTCTTGCTGCTGGACTTTGTTGTTAATATATTAAAATGCTGATGATTTATGTGCATTTATTTTGTATCTTGCAACTTTGCTAAAGTTGTAAATTGTTTCTAGTAGTTTTTTAGTTGATTCTCTAGAATTCTCTAAATATACCATCATATCATCTGCAAAGAGTGATAATTTGGTTTCCTCATTACCTACTCTAATTCCTTTAATTTCTTTTTCTTCTCTTATTGCTAAAACTAACATTTCTAATACAATATTGAATAGTAATGGTGATAGTGGGCAACCTTATTTCACCCCTGATCTTATTGGGAATTATTCCAGTTTAGCACCATTATATATGATGCTTGCTGATAGTTTTAAATAGATGCTACTGACTATTTTAAGGAAAAGTCCACTTATTCCTGTACTCTCCAGTGTTTTTAATAGGAATGGATGTTGGATTTTATCAAATGCTTTTTCTGCATCTATTGAGATAATCATATGTTTTTGTTAATTTGGTTATTGATATAGTCAATTATGCTAAGTTTTCCTAATATTGAATCATCCCTCCATTCCTGGTATAAATTCTACTTGGGCATGGTGTATTTGATGGGTGCTATTATTATCCCATTTTACAGATGAGGACACTGAATCTGACAAAGGTTAATTATCTTGTCCAGGGCTACCCAGCTGGGAAGTGTTTGAGGTTGGATCAGAACTCAGGTCTTCCTGATTCCAGAGCTAAGTCTCTATGCAGTGTTACCACTTAGCTACCCACTCTGTATTTCTATTCTTGCATCATTCCTAATGAGACTTCCTGTGATGAAATCCCCAGGAAAACTTCTGTTCTGTTTCCTACAAATTCCTGTATATAAAGCTCTGTCTTTTGTATCAATGTATTATTCTGTATTCTCCTATATTGGGTGTAAGTGATTTAAAATAAAAAGTTAAGAGAATAGAATTGGAAAAGTGACTTTTTGGCCTATTATTTGTTTCTTCTTTGTTTATAATTAATAAATTCTCTTTGAAATTCTCCCAAAACCTCATGCTTCCTAAAGGGACAGGAGAAGGGATATAAGAGACTTCTCTTTATTGACTCACTGATTTGTGTTTTTGTCCAGAGGGTTACAGAAAAAAGAGAAACTTGATGAAAAACAATTGTTACTGATAGTGGGGAGAAATGCAGAAGAGTAATCCTGGACTTGCAAAAAGACAAAGGAGATACTGGAGATGAGTAAGAATACTTAGGGAGAAAAACCCTTCTCCTGTCAGTATTAGTGATTTCTTATTCCTGACCTGTCCTTTCACCTCAACTCCTTTCCTACTTTTTCACCCTGTCACACAAGCCTTTGTTATTTATACCTTACTCTATAGAGGCAGTAGGTAGTTCAGTGAGTAGAGGCAGAAAGACGGGAGTTTAAGTCCAACTTCAGACACTTATTAAGTATTTGACCCTGGGCAAGCCACTTAACATTTGCCTGCCCCAATTTCTTGTGGTCTGTAAAATGCATATAGGATTTTTGTGAGCATCTGTTTGCTAAAACTCTTAACATAGTGCCTAGCTCATAATAAATGCTTAATGAATGTTTGTATCCTTAATGCTATACCCTTTTTTCCCATTCTATTCATTCTACAGACATTTAGCTCATACTGTGCTAGATAGTGGAGAGAGATGCAAAGTTTAACTAACATTATCCAATCTACAGAAGCCCCCATCAGCTATAACTTAGATCTAAGACTACCACGAAAACATTTATAGCTATTCTTTTTGTGGTAGCAAGGAAATGGAAATTGAAGAGATTCTCATCAATTTTGGAATGGTTGAACAAGTTGTGATATGTGATATATGATATAATGGAATGCTACTGTTGTGTAAGAAATATTAAGCAGATGGATTTCAGGAAAATCTAGAAAGACTTACATGAACTGATGCTGAGTGAAGTGAACAGAACAAAAGAACATTGTACACAGCACTAGCAACATTGTGTGATGATCAACTATGATGGACTTAGCTCTTCTCAGTGATACAATGATCTAAGACAATTCCAAAAACTAGAGATGGAAAATTCAATCCACACTCAGGGAAAGAAATAAGAGACTGAATGCAAATTGAAACATATTATTTGCATTTTTTGTTTTTTTTCTCATCATTTTTCTCTTTTGTTTTGATTCTTCTTTCACAACATGAGTAAAGTAGAAATATGTTTAATAGATTGTATATGTATATCCTATATCAGATTGTTTCCTGTTCTGGGGAGAAGGGAAGGAAGGGAGAGAGGAAGAAATATTTGGAACTCAAAATGGTACAGAAATGAATGTTAATTATCTTTATATGAAATTGGAAAAAAAGAAAAAAGAAGTAGAGGTACTTTCAGCTACATTATTTAACATTTTGATCCTTCTTTACAAATGGGGGAGATGTGTTTCTGTTATATCAAGTTGGAGTTCTGAATGAATTTCCCATAGAAATACTGTGATCCATGATGGCCGAAGTCTACCGTACTTGTATTCAATTTTTAATTTTTGGGTATTGTGAATTACAAAGGTTTTTAAGGGCCAGTTTGGATAGCTAACCATCTTGTATAATAGAATTTCTATTGAAAAAAAAAAGTATATGCAGAGATTCAAAAGGCTAACTTATGAATGAACTTTTGGATCATAGAGGGAGTCTGCTCATATTTAAATCTCTTCTTCTTTTTGTTTGGGACTCTCCCTGTATTGATGTGTGGATTGGCTGTCTTTGTCATCTCTAGAGACAGGGACTGCATCAACTTCCTATTAATGGCTTCATGATGAGGGATTGTGAAGTATCCTTTTTTTTTCCTATCAAAGTGGAAAAATTGTGTGCCCATCACTATTTATGGCCTGTAGTGTCCCCAGAAAGAATCTGTCTCATGAGAGAGATGTCACAGCCTGTCCTGAGGCTTAATGGCAGAAATTATATTGTTTTTCCTGACCACAGCGCCTTTCCTGACTTCTTTCCCTCCTCTCCCCCCCTCTCTTTCTGTCTCCCTCTTTTTTTCTCTGTCTCTCCTTCCTCCTACTTCTCTTCCTCTTTCTTTTATATGCTCTTTCCTATCACTACTTGCCTCCACATCAATTTTTTTCCTGTTTGCTCTGAGCTCTGGGTCTTTCTAGGGAAATGAAAGTTGATTGCAGAAATAATTCCTCTATGGGAACCTGCTGCGAGGGCAGGGACCTCAGACCTCAGTTCCCATGTCTTGGCATCTTGTTTATTATCTTTGATAAAAATTTATTTACTTCATTAGATGAACCACCAAATCATTGTCAGGCCAGCTCATTGTCTTTTATCTCATTTCTCCCAAGTGTTAAAATAACCCACATGTAGGAGTAGAAAAGTGCTGAGGAAAAATCATTTTAGATTGGATGATGCACAGAAATATCCATGCTGACCTCAGTTGACATTTTTGGTGAATCCTTTTCTAGGGTAACTGGACTTTCACTCGGAACAATGAGGCTTTGGTTATGTATGTACATGGATCTGTGCAGCTGAGAGAAAAGGCAAAGTGTGAAGGCTCACTTGGAATTTTATACGATGGAATAGGGACCCTTTGGTTATTGTGTAATAATCAGAAGGCTTTTTGTCTACCTGTTTATTCTCAAACAACAAATATTTCCCAGGTACTATTCCCTCTTAGCTAGTTCCTTTTTTGAATTTATCCCCCACATACTTTGCATATGTTTTGATTGTATCTAGTTATTTACATTTTGCCTCCACCATTAGAATGAATCTAAGCCTCTTAAGAACAGGAATTCTCCATCCCCTTTTCCTGTATCCCCATACTTAGTATAGTCAGTCAATTAACAAGCAATGTTTGATCACTTACTATGTTTCAGACACTGAGAATATTAAAAAAGGTCCCTGCTCTCAGGGAACTTACATTCTAATAGGTTTGGCACACAACAAGCACTTGGTAAATGTCGACTTATTAAATTCATCATCATTATTTCAATACAGTGCTATATGCTATGGAACTGTGGGAATAAAAGTCCAAAGTATATAATACATATGATCTATTCAAGGCACCCCAACACTGTACTAGCTTGAAATAGGGAGTCTATATTGGGTTGGATGGGGAGAAAAGTGGAGATTCATCTGCTAACTAGGGAGTTAAGCGCCAACTCTGACTTCCTCTTCTGACTCAGTGTGTAACTGAAGACCAAATGTGCTGATTTATCCTTCTTCAGAGTGGGTAGAATGATGGTCTTTTGCATCATCCCCAATGTATCACAGAGACCAGTTGGTGACTATGACTAGGCCAAGCTGTCCTGGAAAAGAAATCTACTTTCATTAGCAAAGTAATGTCTTTGGGATGGAAGAAGCAAAATATCCCAGAGAAAAGAGATGGATGGTCTAATGGGTCTCTCTATTACACCCCTTAAAGGACCTCTATGATCTTTTGGATCATAGAATCACAGGTCTGGATCTATAAAGGAATCCAGAGAGAAGGATTTAGTTCTGAACCAAGTCTCTCTTTGGAGTTCCAGCCTCACATTACCAGCTGTCCTTTGGACATTTTAGATTGAATGTCTTGTAAGCATTTCAAATTGAAAATGTCCAAAACAAAACTCATTGATGAATGAAGATTTTGACTAGAAGAATAGAGGGATTCTCAGATAGGTGAAACATAATGCTCTTCTAATTTTTTCCATTACTTAAAGATCATCACCACCTTCCCAGTCACTGGTTTGCAGCCTCAGTATCATCCTCAACTATTGTCTTTTAATCATTGTATATATCTAATCATTTGTTAAATCTTCTTATTCTTCTCTATAACATCTCTAGCATCAACACTTTCCTTTCCTTATACAACCATCACTCTAGTGCAGATGCTTATCATTTTTGCTCAAACTATGGTGGTAACCTAATAATTGTGATCCAACTTCCTCATCCCAGGCTACTTTTCACAGGCTGCCAAAGTCATTTACCTAAAGCATAGCTCTAAACATCTCACCTCTCCCCCTCAATAAATTCCATTGCTCTTCTTCCCATTGCCTTTAGCTCAAAATACAACTCCTTGGTTTAGATTCTAAAGCTCTTATCTTTTGGATGCTTCTTATCTTCACAGTCATTTAATACTTTTCTTCCTTAGATTCCACCATCTTGGTTTATTTGCTGTTCCTTTGTACTGGCTACCTGTCCTTTGTATCTAGAATACTTTCCCTCCTCTTCATTGACTTCCTGGCTACCTTTAAGATTTGGCTCAAGCTCTACCTCCTCTAGGAGACCTTTCATTCCTGGTCACCCAATCTATTAATGCCTTTTTCTTGCTAAAGCTCCCTTTTCTAATTGGCATTTTTCTTCTGTTTGATTTATAAGTCTGTTTTCTTCTCTATTAGAATATAAGCCCCTTAAACCAGATACTGCTTTTGCTCTTTCTTTGGGTCCACAGATTTGAATGGTGCATGTCCCATAATGATTGTTTGTTGATTGATGCAGTAATATAAACTATTAAATGACAATAGAAGAAAATGTATAATTAAGAGTTAAATTGTGTTCTTATTGGAAGAGTTCAGAGAAAACAGATAAATGAGAAATAATCATAAAAGCTTCCTGGTCAAGATGGGACTTCAGAGGGAATTTTTAAAGCTAGGGTAAGAACAAGCAGAGGGCGTGAAGAGAACATTTCAGGTAAGGGGATCATTAACAGGTGGGGAAATGAGTAGACACAATGCATCTGTGGAAAGGAAAGAGGAGACACCTGGCTGGAATAGAGGGTGCATATGGAGGAGCAGTAGGAGATGAGATTTTTTTTTTTTTAATTTGATAGCCTTTTATTTACAGGATATATACATGGGTAACTTTACAGCATTAACAATTGCCAAACCTCTTGTTCCAATTTTTCACCTCTTACCCCCCCACCCCCTCCCCTAAATGGCAGGATGACCAGTAGATGTTAAATATATTAAAATATAACTTAGATACATAATAAGTATACATGACCAAAACATTATTTTGCTGTACAAAAAGAATCAGACTCTGAATTATTGTACAATTAGCTTGTGAAGGAAATCAAAAATGCAGGTGTGCATAAATATAGGGATTGGGAATTCAATGTAATGGTTTTTAGTCATCTCCCAGAGTTCTTTTTCTGGGTATAGCTGGTTCAGTTCATTACTGCTCCATTAGAAATGATTTGGTTGATCTTGTTGCTGAGGAGGGCCTGATCCATCAGAACTGGTCATCATCTAGTATTGTTGTTGAAGTATATAATGATCTCCTGGTCCTGCTCATTTCACTCAGCATCAGTTCGTGTAAGTCTAGGAGATGAGATTTTACAAAAAGGATGGAAGTCAATTATAAAAGGTCTCCAAAGTCACATAGAAGAACTTGTACTTGATGCAGTTGGCAATAGATTGGCCAGGAAGGAATGCTGGTGGTATTGAGTAAAAATGGAAGGAGGCTGACTTCTCTAAACTTCTAGGTCTCCTTTTAGTAGGAAGTTTATAGCACTGGGCATTTTATCAGACTGTGTGTGTGCTTTTTTATTATGACAGACTTTGGCGCTGTTTGCTAGCATGCAAGTGGTTATCGTGGTTGTAAAATTATCAGACACCTGGACAAAATCACTAGGGATTTGACCTTCTAACATCTCCACCTGCTTTTAGGCTCTGTGGAGATGGCCACTGGCTCCTACAGAAGCCAGGAGCTTCCTATCCCTGCGTAGAATTGGCTGCTGTCCTTGGGACCAAAACCTACTGTTGCCCTGAACAGCTGTTGTGGTTAATGTGAAGTTTAAAGCCCAATCATAGCCCACAAAAGTTTGTGTCTGGTTTCTTCATATGGGCCCAATAGAGACCACATTTTGCCAAGGGATCTCCTGACCCAAATGATCTTCCCTCCCCTCATAACTCTGTATGTCCCCATTAGAGATGCCCAGGGCAGCAACCCACTTAATTTTATGCAATTAATACCTGATCCTTGATTTCCTTGGCAAAGAAAAGACAATGCCCTCTTGGCCCTGGCTGGACCTGGACAGCAATTACCCACTTATTAAGACTGAGTAATTAGCTCTCATTCCCTGTGCACCTTGAATAGCCAAGGCAATCAGATTGTCGCTTTGTTTGCAAAGCTTCCAACAGTAACTAAAACTGTTGCCCTTCACATTTCAGGTGGGTGCAAGAGTGGACCTGGTCCCCAGTGGGACTAATCATTACATTCCTATCCCTCAATGAGATGCAGACACTAATTCTTCTTCTGTGTGTGTGTGGTTTTTTTTTTTTTTTTTGTGTGTGTGTTGTGTTATATGGATGTATGTATTCAGATACCTTCATATTGTACTCTGGAGTTTTATTATCAGAGGATAGCTTCCTTTCTTGCTTTTCTCAGCTGGATATATTCCTTATGCTGGTGGTTTGAAATGAAGTTTAGGGATATAAGCTTTCTTCATCCCCCACTCCCATTTTCATTTTTTCTCTTTTTTGAGTTCTCATCTCTGAAGAGATTTCTCTTTCTCAACTCTGGCATTAAAGGGGCGGTGTTTTCATTTTTTCCTGGAGAAGTCTCCCTGCACAGGTGAGCATTTGATTTCTTCATTTAGAATTTTTTCCCTGCCTTGATGCTGATAGTAGTGTGTGAAGTACAAAGGAAGAGTTAAGATGACAGGTTGTCCTTCTCTTTGACTGTATTTTCGGCTGTGGCTTCTCAGTCCATTGCAGGAAAGATAGGGCTGGGAGGCGGGAAGATTCTCGGCCCCAGAAATAATTGCTTCTTTGAGCAGATTGTTTGGAAGCCTGAATGAAAAGGTATGAATTTGGAATAAATCCCCAGTAACTTGCAGGCTTCAGTTTGGGGACAAAAGGTCTGAGATCTCTGTTCTGAGGTGAAAATGATTCTGCTGACAATTGTGTGTATATATATGGAGATCTAATTAGGCTGTTAGTACCACTCCAAGGCAGTGGTTAGAATATCACTCGATTATAAGCCCTTCCAGGAGGCAACAGTCTTTCCCTCAGGGCTGTCCTTGGTTTTCTCTGAACTTCAGTGACAACATCACCTGCTGGGTTCTGATCATTGTGGTATCAGATGACCTAGAATTGTAGGATTTCAGGATTGTAGAAGCAAGAGGCACCTCAGAAATCATTTAGTCCAACTCTTTCATGTGATAGATGAGGAAACTCAGAATAGGTTACACATTTACTCACTTACTTACCTCAAGGTTTAAGAAGTATGGTAGAGTGGATAGAGACCTTGTTTCAAACCCTGCCTTTGTTCTGTCTTAGCAAGGGCAAAACACTCAATCTCTGAGATTCTGTTCCTTATTGTAAAAATAGTCTCAATGATATCTGTGACATCCAATTCAAAGGATGGGGAGGTAGGTGGGTATTGTGAGGCTCCAGTGTGTGCAAAGCCTCTGGCAGATTTAATAAACACATAAGTTATTACCACCTGAGGCTCAATTGGCGGGAGTACTATTCAGTCACTCAAATTGAAACACTTTTATGACTTGGTAGGCAATCTTTGAGAGTTGTTGTCTGGGCTGCCTTACAAACATCCTGCCAATGAGCCTCTCCCCCAAGGCTGTGCCCACATTTAAAGTCTTTCCAGCTTGGAAAAGTCTGTTAGTTTTCCATCTGCTGATATCAATAGTATTGGAAAAAAGAGGCTGGCCTTCCCCTCACCATGAGGCAACTATACTTCTTTAGTGGGAAGGGAAGTCACTTAGATACGGGGAACAATAATGTGTATTGTAACTTATTTGTCTTATATTTCATGAGACCCACAGCTTATTGAGTGACCAACTGACTCTTTAGAAAAATAAAATTTTACTAGTATCTTTTGTTTTTACATCAATTATCTTAATTCCCTTCTATGTCATTTCTTTCTCCCAGACAGCTGTTTCTTATAACAAAGAATATATTTGTAAAGAAAAAAGAAGAGAAAAAGTCACTTAAACCAATTAAAAACTCTTTATGCTTGTCAATTATCTCAACTATACTGTGAGTCCTTGAGGACAGGTCTGATACTTCTCTGTTTGTCACAGTGACTTTCACAATACTGAGCAACAGAAGTTCACCAATAAATAAGTAGTCTGATTTAAGATAAGCTGCAATACAAATTCACAATACAAAAAGATATTTAGTTTTATAAAAATATTCACTGAAAATACTTTCAAATGTGGAATTCCTAATGTCATACTATTTTTAACATAATGATTAATTTTTCTTAACTGCTTATTTTCATCTTTTTAAAATTCTTCATTATGAGACATGGGTCTCTGGAGAGGATGGATGATTCACTGGGAAACTTAGGTAATGTAGGCAAAGAAATTAACAAAATTTTATTTTAAAAATTTAAAAAGAACAAAACAACAAACAAAAATAAATTTGGAGTCCCCCTGTGCAGGTAATATGGGATTAAATTTATGAACATTTGATTTCAACAATGATTACTCAGGAATGCAACTATTGTGTCAAGTACAGCACACACTTGTAATGAATGCATTACTAGACTCTCTTCCTCCATTAATGTAAGTGGAAAGCATGGTGAATTAATTCATTCTTCCTTCTCCCAAGCCTGAAAAACTGTTACCCTGACCATGCATGGTTGGTGACAGCACATTGTATAATCAGTGGGACTGAGGCAGGTTGGCAGGCTCCTTCTATTATGTCCCAACCCACTTAGAGTTATGGCAGCTGGCGGAGTTTAGCATAGATCAGGGAGCCTGCTGATGATGCTCTGTGCCATTTTGGCTTACCCTTTCTCAGTGAATATGCACTTGGTTCATGCTTCAGGACTTGGCCCCCAAAACCCATAGCTCCTATGCTTTGCTGTGGGTTTTTTGTTTGTTTTGCAGACACTGTACTCTTTTCCCCCATCTTAATTATAGACATTTTGAAAAGATGAACCCCATCTTGAAATGTTAGCACTAAGAGGTACATTAAGGATCACCTAATCCAACTTCTTTATTGTGCAAGGAAAGAAGCCAGTTACCAGAAAAGTCTTGGAGAAGGTCACACAGCTTATTTTTAATTGACTTGGAATCCAGGGATCTCAACTCCTATTTTTCTACTATACAAAATTAACTCTCTATGGTCCTCTCAATGATAATTTTATTGTCTTTCTCCTCTTCTTCCTTCCTCCCCCTGCCTTTTAATTCTGGGTATAGTTTTCACTAAATAGTGGGTGTCCAGTCAATAATGTTGACTGATTGATGAGAGGGCAGAGATGGGTTCTTTCCCATTGCTTGGCAGGGAGCCCATATGTTGACTGCATTTTTGCAGCTTTAATAAATGCTACTGAAAGAGGATGAGCAAGAGAGTTAGAGTTAAAGAGAGAGAGACAGAGAGAGAGAGAGAGACAGAGAGAGACACACATACACAGACACAGAGACACAGACAGAGACACACACACACACACAGAGACAGAGAGAGACACACACAGAGACAGAGAGAGAGAGAGAGACAGACACACACACACAGAGACAGACAGACAGACAGATAGACAGACATACAGAGAGACAGACACACACAGAGACAGAGAGAGAGAGACAGAGACAGACAGACACACAGAGAGACAGAGAGACAGACACACACACACACACACACACACAGAGAGAGAGAGAGAGAGAGAGAGAGAGAGAGAGAGAGAGAGAGAGAGAGAGAGAGTGGGGCTGTGTTTGTGTGTGTATGTGTGTGTGTATAACAACATCCCCTTTGTGATGAGTGCTGGAGAGCTCCATGGCCGATCCTCCTCTTCTCTGGAAGCTGCGATTTCAGTGTGTGCTCGCTCCCTACTCTCAGCAGTAACCCTTAGAAGTGCTAGTGAAAGCCCTGGGATGGGAGAGAGATGGGAAAGCTGAGTAAGAATGGTGGTTTTACTAAATCCAGAACAAATCAAATGAGGTTGTTTAATCAAATCAGAGAGAGTGAGATTGAAGTCTGACTGTTACAATATTCATGAGTGGAGACAGGGAGAGAGCTGGGCAGTCTGGAAAGAAGGTTAGTATTATTAATTCATTAGGCATACCTTCAAAACATTTACATCTTAGGCTTGAGAGTCTTTCATATTGGGCTGGGTAGTAAGTGGGAGGATGAGCAGGGTGGGGAGGAAGGACACCAGTGGCCCTGGACTCAGATCCTGATAAGGGCCATTTGGAAGAGTCCAGAGCTGTGCTTAGGATACTTCAGTCTGGGCCTTTGGACCTCAGTTGCTGAGACCAGGCAGTCAGAACTCATCCATGACTCAGGGAGTTGGGGGATGAGGGGAGGTTGTGTTGCCAACTGGTGCTAATTAAAGCCAAGTGCACTCATTTATTATCAGTGAAACCTCTTTGCTATCCTCAAGGAAACTGAGGCAGGATAAAAGTCTCTAACTGGTACTGGCTGCCCCTCCTTTATCTCCCCTTCTACTTATAGTCCTCCAGCTGCATGTTGACTTTTGATGACCTCCTTTTCTCTTTAAGGCGGCTATTTCTGTTGCTGTTAACTGGGTTTTACCTGCATAGAGAAGATAAGCATGAGGGAATGATGGGAAGGAAAGGACAGAAAATGTCCACATGGTCTCTCCTGCCCTGGATGCCAGACTCAGGATTTCATTTCCAACAGTGACCAGTGAAGGAGCAGAAAAATCTGCAATAGCCTTATCCTTTGCATTTTCAGCTTTTGCATTTTTCCACTTTTTGTTCATCTTTGTTCCTGTGATCAGTGAGAGGCCTTGTATAGTTCAGTGATTCTTGTTCTGTTTGTTCCATATGTATGAGATCTTCCTCCTGAGCTAAATACAGTGTTCTTTCTGACAGTAGAGCCCCTGAATATGAGCCTCTAGATTTCCCATGATACACAGCATAGAGTTACTAAATGTACCAAAACTTTTTGTGGATCATGTCATTGTATTTAACTCTTTGATTATGTCTGTACTGAGACAACCTGAAGATGATCCTCCCTGGGAGTGTTCATTGGATCTGCTTTCTTGATGTTGTAAAGAGTGGGCCCAAACACTTTGCAGACTTTAAAGTGCTATATAACTATTTGTCAACATTAAGACTATAAGAGTGAGACAGACCCAGTCGATTTAAATCATTACAACTCATTCATTTTATTTGTTGGTCTGGAAAATACATATCATCTTTGTCTATTTGTAGTCACATTAGTCTTGGACAACTGTGGCTCTCTGATTCTTTGGTTTTTCAAAATGGACATAGAAGATATTTAACTCTGGAGGGGACCTCAGTGGTCATTTACACTAGGTTTTCTTAAACTTTTTTCCACTTATGACACCTTTTTGAGTGAGAAATGTTTACATGATCCTGGATATATAGGTATAGAAAAATGTGTAGAAATCAAGCATTTATTGATAGTAAATCAAAGAAATTTATTTTAACACAATTCTTTGGTATATACCCATTTTACCATTTATTACAGATGCATGAAAATTTGCATACTAATGAGATGCATATGTGGGTTTATTTTTACATAAATAATTAAATCTTGGCACAATAATGAATACCTTTTGCTATTGCAAAATTTTTTGTGACTCTCACATTTAGTTACATGGCCCCATATGGGATTGTGACCCATAGTTTAAGAAGCTTTAATGTTGGCCCTCATTATTTTACGGATTAGGAAACAGCCCAGGAGATTTTAAATAATTTGCTAACTATCTCAAAGGTACATTGCATTACACCCTGCAGCTACTGTGGGTGGTCTGGTTTTCAATTCTGATCACAAATTATTCCCCTTTAGCTCGGTGTTTCTTTTAGTATGCTCCTTAAAATGAAGGCATTGGTCTTTAAGGCTTCTTCAAGCTCCTTTTTGAGATATAACAATCTACGAATTGTTTTCTCCCCCTAAAATAATTTCAGTGTCTAATAGAACTTGTCTGCAATATCACAGTTTGCCAGCAGGTGCCATCATATGACACGATCCATACTCCATTGGCAAATTAATCTCTTTAAATTGTTAGTGGTAGAAGGGACCTAAGAAATCAAATTTAATAACCCCATTTTACAAAAATAAAATTCAGATAGAGAAAAATTATTTGCCTATACTATACAGTGAATTATAAGTTCTTTAATACTTTTTGGGTAACAATAAGACAGGGTTAACCAGGGCCCTACTGCAATTAGAAGTTTAACTAGTCCTGAGACCAATTACCCTGGAATTGAAGTATATTTTGAGAAAAGGTCTCCATCTGTATATTCCTTGCCCAAGATCAGAAGTGATGAGATTATGGGTAGAAGTCAGCATTTCTGATGGGCATCTGATGGCTATCTGGAAAGAGGAAACCAGGATGTTTCTATAGTTGTAGAATTCTCCACTTGGAATCAGGAAGACCCCAGTTATAATGCGACTTGAATCACTTACTAGCTGTATGATCTTGGAAAAGTCACTTAATTTCTGTCTATTTCAACTTCTTCATTTGTAAATAAGAATAATAATGCCTCCTCCCAGAGTGGTTATGAGGAGGATAAAGTGAGCTACTAATATTTAAAGCTCTTTGCAAAATTTAAAGTGCTATATAAATGATAGCTTTTATTATTATTATTATTAATAATAGAGTTTAGGTTATATCAAACATGTTGATATTTTTCTTCTATTCTGTACATTTGAATTTCTGTAAAGTAAATTCATTATGTTTAACACCTTCATTGCTTCTCTGTTTTTAAAAATTCCTTGGCCTGAAATTGCCCAATTATTATCACCATCCTTGTATTTTGTATTCCATTTATATTAGAGTGCTCATTATCTGTCCTGAGTCCCCATCCCCACATTTATCTCTGTCTGTATTTATTTATATTTTTCAGAAATGGCTTTCTTTCTCTTTCCATTTCCCCTGCCTGTTGAATACTACTCATCCTTTGACATCTAACTTGAATGTCACATCTGTTAGGAAGCTTTTTTTGATCCCCAAATCATAATAATTTCCCTCTTTTAATCCTTGTACAATGCTTTGTTTATACTTTTCTTAGGTACTTATTGTGTACTATTTGAAATAATAATCATTTTCACATGCATTATCAGGAAACGTGCCTTTTCTGAATATCTGTGTCTCAGTGATTTGTGCAAAATAGGGCCTTAATAAATATTTGTCATATTTATTTGAATCATTTCATACTTTTACTCCATATTTCAGCCAAGCAGGGCTATATGTTCATCTCCTATTCATTTCCTTCATTGTCCTGCCTCCATACTTTTTCTTGTGATTGTGCTTTTTCATAACGTCTATGCTAAAACCCTACTCCTTGACTCCATATTGAAGTCCTATGCATTCTTTAACATCTGTTTCAGAGGTCATTCATTCTATAAAGCTGTCTTCTAATTCTCATGTCAGTTGTGATCTTTTTGATACTTCTCAGACCTAAAATAGGACTTATCTTGTACCTCTATAATACATTTATTAAATATTATCTTGTATCATAGTTATTTATATGTGTATTGTAACTTCTTTTAGGCTATAAACCATTTGTACTGCATGATAACTTAGGTTCAAGTGCTGCCTCTAAGACATGCTAACTGAGTTACTTTTGGTAGGTCACTCATTTTTATTATCAGTAAATGTTCGATTTGTATATCTGTTTTATATATCTATATATCTGGCTTCATATAAAACTTTCTTGGGTGAAAAGGGGTCATGAGTGGAAAAAGTTTTTAAGAAGCCAGGTAACTCATTAAAATGAGAAGCTACCAATTTGTATTATTAGAGAATATATACTTTTTTCATCTGGAAGTTCCTTTCACTAGACATATATAATCCCAATCCTTGTATACCAGAGCTGACATTTATACAAAGTAGGTGCTTAATATTTGCTGAAATTTAAGAGAGTAGTTGGTCTTGTAAATACCTGAGGGGTAGTTAGATGGCACAATGGACAGACCTCCTGCAGTCAGAAACTCATCTTTCTGAATATAAATCTGGCCTCAGACACCTACTAGCTGTGTGACCCTGTACAAGTCATTTAATCCTGTTTGCCTCAGTTTCCTCAACTGTAAAATGAACTAGAGAAGGGAATGGCAAACCCACTTCAGTATCTTTTGTCAAGAAAACTCCAGATGGGGGTCACAAAGAGCACACAATTGAAAAGCTAGGAAATTGTTGTTCAGTAAGAAAAAAAAAATTCTGATTTACCAGAATCATCACCCATTTTCCTCTACTTCCAACATCAAACCATGTCACTTCTACCTGAGCCATCATCTTTTCCTCTGTTCCCCAGAAATTTGGACTTCATCCGTGGAACCACCTTGGGGTCTGACAGTTGTGCAAACTCACCTCTCTTTACCAGGTCTAGGAGTACTAATATATGAGCTTTTGTTTTATCTTGCCTCAGAACTAGACCTTCACCTCATTTCTGGGACACTAATTCCTAGTGTAATTAGCCTTTTCTCCTTTCCAACTTCTTTTATATGTTTGTATTGTCTTCATCTATTAGTATGTAAATTTCTTCACGGCAAGGACCGGATTTCCTTTTCCAGCTTAGCATATAGTAAGTGTTTAATAAATGCTCTACTTCTGTCCTTCTAACTGTCTATGTATCATCTATTTCTGTAGCATCAGGGTTACTCCTAGAACTGTTGATGTAATATTCTCCAGAAAAGCTGACTTCTTATCCTTAAATACTTGTTATGTACTTGGTGCTTGTTGAGATACTGCTGCTGAGAAATCTGTTATGCAAGAGTCAGAAAAGTCAAGGGGAGATGGTCTTTGCTCCTTCAGTAAGAATTTCCCTGTAAGAAATATCTGCCTAATTGGAGGCATTCCCTCCTCATTAATGGTCCTGGCTGACATGATATGGAGGCACCCATGTGATTCTGGGTGAATGTGTACAAGTGTGTAAAGGCTGGGGAGCAGGAGGAGGTGGAGAAAAGGGACAGATGGTGTGGGGGTTTCTTCCCAGAAACACAAATGGAATCCTGAGTAGTTTAATAAGGTGACTCCATTGTTGGGGACTGTCTTTGTAGGAGGCTGGTGGCAAGGTTGGCTTTTGCCATTTTGTGGCCTTTTGTTCCATCAGCTTATGCTCTTGAATAACAGATTTCTGATTTTCTATGCTGTTATTCTTCATCTGAGAGTCAGCTGACTGAGGAATAGAGAGGGGGTAATTCACTTATGATTAGCTTAGTTAAATGACCTACTATTCTCTGTGGGAAAAGGTGCTGTGGGTTTGGATCTCTCCGAAGGCAGATATCAGATAGCAAGAAGGCATTAGTTACAAATCCCTTAGCACAGGGCTTGGCACATGGTAATGGATGCTTTTTTTCATTCCTTTCATTTCATTCATTGCTTTAAAGTGATGGCTACTGACATGTTATGTAACTTTGGGTGCATCAAGTTCACTTCTCTGGTGTAGAATTTCTTCATCTATAAAATGAAGCTATTGGATTAAATCAGTGTGAACATTTACACCTTGGAAATCAGCAAATATTAGATGTATTTTTTGTTGATTATCTAGATTTTAGAGAGTTATGGAGAAAATATTAATTTTGCAAATTAAGCTTAAAAATATATTTGGTGTTTTTTCCAGAGAGCCAGTTTTAAAACATTTACCATCTTTCCATTGGCACCTAGTCCATTAAAGGCAGAGCTGAGGTTGCCTTGTAATGCCAAAGCTTTGAATTTATAGAACTCTTGAGATAAGGAATTTGGAGACTTAAACCCCTTTGGAATTCTCAGCCCTTCAGTTTCCTCACTGGTAAAGTGTCTCTATCTGTGATTCTAAGGTTAAGATTGGTCTAGCTAAGAAATCTTGTGCTTCCTTGTTAAATAGGCACACTTCCCAGAAAGATTTTCATGTTGAAAGTCACCCTCCTACAAAAACATTTTCTCACTGTGACTGTCAATCTTGCTATGATGTTGCCCTATTACTTTTTTGAATATTTGGTTATGATCCCAAACTATGGCAATTTATATCCCTGTTAAGTTTCCTATTTGTACTTACCTATCCTAGGGAAGCATTTCCATCTAGATTTGGTCTGTCCTGATCTAAGATTCTCCTTCCCTCCTTTTGGCTTGGATTTCTAGAACTCCAATTCTTGGCGACCCAATCAGTTTTCCTTATAAACCCTATAATCACCACTGCCATTACTGTGGCCCCCTCACCCCTGGCTCACCACACTGAATTGTAGGAATGTTTTTCCTTTCCTGATCTGCTTCAGGGAATTACTTTCATGTCATCATCTATATAAACATGACAGCTCTGCTCCTCCTGGACAGCGGATGATCTTAGCTCAATATTAGGGAGACGTTATAAGCAGAAACTGATTCAAGCTAAGCAGTGAAAATGAAATGATAATCATGGTTGATGAATGTATAGACATGGGGTTCTTCATGTGTGTTATACAGACACAACCTCATTAATTTTTCAGAAGGAGATTTTCAGGGCAAAGGCATATGGAGAATTCAAGTTTCTTAAGCCCAATCTAGATCACTGATTTAAAAAAAAAAAAATTCATCCAGCAGTTGATCATTAGGTGCCTACTATACATCCTGGCTGTTATAGAGGTGGTAACAGCAGTAGGGAAGGATATGAGGAAACAGGTCTTGTCTTGGCCGTCAGCAACCTTATAGTATAGTTCCAGAGATAAGACATGCACAGAAGAAACAGCTAGGGAATATTTAATTAGCAGTGTACAACCAGGTGCATGTTTTATGAGATAAGATATGAGATGGTTCGACTAGATCACCTAGAATTATAGATTTGAAGCTGGGAAAAGACCTTCTAGGTCACTCGGCCCATTTTGTAGATATGGAAAACTTGTCTAAGGTTACACATGTAGTAAATGTCAGAGGCAGAATTCTCACCCAAATCTACTGTTCTTTCAAACTACTCTAGAGTTTTTCCCTGCTCTGAAATTCTTTGATTCGGTCTGTGCAACTAGGAAATGTGAAGTGAAAGAACCACTAGAATGGGATTGTGATTCAGTGAAGGCTTATTGAGAGGGTGAATCTTGAACAGGGTCTTAAAGTAAATGATGGATGTGGATGGGTGGAGAAGAAGGGGAGGTCATTTCTGGGGCTTTTCTAATTGTCTTTATGTGACAGCTTCTGATGACTGACTCCCTGAAGAGTCATTGGGTATAAAATTAGAGGATCTCAAGAATGGTCCTCTTGGGGGTAGTGGTTTTTTTAATTGCTTCTGGGCAGCACATTTTGGAAAGCTAGGTTGTAGATCTCCGAGGCAGGAGGATCCTGGGAGTCTGTTCTCTAGCTAGAGGCCATCTGCCCTGCCAAGGTGCTCAGCACTCAGAAGGCTGTCTGCTGTCTGTTCAAAATAGACTAGTCCAGGCTGAGATACCCTCATTTCTCCTCCCATCCTGGAGGATGCTTCATGCAATCTGCTTCTTGGGAATCATCAGCAGCTCTTACCCCAGTGCTCTCCTATTACTCTATCTTTTTATCACTCTATTCCTAAGACTCAACTTCAGTTAAAATTGACCTGGCTTAGACCCACCTCTTTTAGGAAGTTTGCCTCCATATACATTGAAAATAATGATGAAATTAGGGTTTCAGGACATGAGTTATAGAATATTATTTGACTATCTGTGGGACTTGATCATTTCACTTAACTTCTCCATACCTCATTTTCCCATTTTGAGGAATAGGGCTAAACTTGTTCAGTCATTTTTTATCCTGTTCAATTTTTTGTGACTCATTTGGGGTTTTCTTGGCAAAGATACAGGAATGGTTTTTCATTTCCTTTTCCAGTTGATTTTACAGAGGAAGAAACTGAGTCAAACAGGGAAGTGACTTGTTCAGCTAGTATATATCTGAAGGTGGGTTTGAACTCAGATCTGCCGGACTGCCAAGTCTGGTACCCTATCCATTGTGCCACTTGCTGCCCAATAAAGTTCACTTGATGGCTTCTAAGATACCCTCCATTTCCAAAGTTTATGATCTTATCCTAGTTTACAGGGGTGTATTTCCTTCATCTGATTTCCAAATGCAATTCAAACCACTAGCACAATGATTAGCACTTAATTGTTCTCTAATTGCTTCCTTTATTATAGCTCTGTGTAAGCTTCTTGAACATATAAACCATGTATTATATACTTTTTTTATAGCAAAACACTGGCTAATTTTTCTGGGCATATAGGAAGCTGTCAGAGAATAGTTACTGATTCCAGTTCTCTTGTATCTCTTGGCGCATAATACAAAGCTCTATGGTTCTATCAACCAGACTTGGACCATTGTATGATTAGATACAAAAAGCCTTCGTTTGAGAATTAGGATATAAGTTTAAATTCTAATCCTGAGTTTAACTCACCATATGACCTTCAACCAGTCTGTTTCTCTCTTGGTCTGTTTCCTCATTTTTTTTTTTTTTTTTTTTTTTTGTTGTTGTTGTTGTTGTTGAGGCAATTAGTGTTAAGTAACTTGCCCAGGGTCACACAGCTAGGAAGTGTTAAGTGTCTGAGGCCACATTTGAACTCAGGTCCTTCTGACTTCAGGACTGGTGCTCTACCCACTGCACCAACTAGTTGCCCCAGTTTCTTCATCTTTTAAATGAAGAGTTTGGATCAGATAAATAAAGCATTATCAAGTATTATGTGTCGGACACTGTACCAAATA